>NC_053490.1:456398561-457042347 GCF_905171775.1 Rana temporaria | reverse complement strand
GTGACTCATTTTCAGCTGACACAGGGCTTAAGGCTGTTCTTGGCTGACGTCACTCAGCCAGGCAAGGTTCTGGATCCATCCCGACTTTAATGTGGATGCACCCAGATGCCTGGACCAGCAGCTGGCTCAGCCTCTCAGTGAGCCACTGAGAGCCTGAGCCAGCTGTTCCTGCCCCCTCCACAGGCTTGTGCTCCAGTGAGCGCTGGAGGGAGCAGAGCAGAGAACTGGTAACTGACAGTCACCTGCTCACTGAAGACCAAGAAGTGAGCAATCAGTGGTCTTTGATCGCTCAGTTCTTGGTCTTAGAGACGGCAGGGGACAGATGCAGCATCGGAGTGATGCTGAATCCACATCGATAAGCATAATTGTTTGTTTTTTTAAATTCCCCAACTTCTCTTTTAAACAATGGTATATTTAAACATGAGCTGCGATAAAAGTAGCTTGAATCTGAGGAAAACAAATATCCCTAAGGGCAGGGAGAAGCTGCATCAGAGATTTATTTCCTAAAATATTCTTGATAGGCATGCAAAATGATTTGTCTTGTATTTCATTTATTTAATTATCTGACTCATAATTTACAAATCCTGTAACTGTGCATAAGCGTGTTAGTAATTAATGTGCATACATCTTACATTCCACCCTTCCTTTCTGAATATTAGGTTTATAGAGGGAAAACTAGATTTAGAAGACTTATTCAAATACCAAAATATATGCAAAAGATTTGGGAAAAAGAGAAACATATTCTCTGATCTTCAGCAATTCATAGAAAATCGCACATCATCTGATTGGTGGTACACACTGTGATGTCAGCTTCATGTAAATGAATTACATCAAATTATGTGGTATCATCATATACCTGTGTATTTGGGTATACACAAGTATGTACAGATTTGGGTGCCCTACCTGGTTCATGCACAGACTGCTCCCACTTAAAAAAAATAAAAAATAAAATAACACCTGCAAGACAAAGGCATAATGAGCTAGTATGCATAGCATACTAGCTCATTATGTAATACTTACCCCATATCAAAGCCCTTGCAGCCATCCTCGTACACTGCTCTGGCGGCCGACATCTCACCTCCTCTGTTCAGTTGGTTTTGCGCAGAGCAGCCCCGATCCTCCTCTTCTTGGGTCCCTTGCCAGTGCTCCTGGCCCCTCCCTCATGCTGAGTGCCCCCATGGCAAGCAGCTCTCTGTGTCCATTCAAACACAGAGCCACAGCACAGCCCTGCCCCCTCTTTCTCCTCACTGGCTTTGAGACTTTGAGACTGCTGTCTCAGCCAATCAGAAGGGGGGGATTTCCCGGACAGCCGAGGCTCTCGTGCACATCGGTGGATTAAAATGGGGCTTAGGTAAGTATTAGGGGGGTTGCTGCACACATAAGTTTTTTTATCTTAATGCATAGAATGCATTAAGGTAAACAACTTTCTGCCTTTAGAACCAAGACCTAGTCCCTCCACTACACTATGTATACGCACTAGGGCTGTGGAAATTAAAGATTAATTCCTTGATTAATCATTAGTTTATTTGATCAATCAAAAATGTTTTGATTGGTACTAGTGGGCCAAAGGATCGAAAATGATACGTGATCCGAACGGGTCGCCATATACGGATCGGCATACCACGTGATCCGCGGAGCACCGCTGCTGCCTCAGCCATAAGAAAGGTCGTGGCTTCCCCATAGCTCCCGGAGTGGCGGCCATCTTGGTCCACCTGGCTGCAGCCTAGGTGAGCCTAGATCGGCGCGCTGACGTCATCACCAGGCCTCAACTGTTTGTGTTTGGCCGGCTTCTATGATAAGCAATAAGCACTAATCTTCCTATACAGTGGGGGAGATGTGGACCATATTACAGTGGGGAGACGTCTGTGAATTACAGTGGGGAGATGTCTGTGGACATTACAGTGGGGGAGATGTCTGTGGACATTACAGTGGGGAGATGTCTGTGGATATTACAGTGGGGGAGATGTCTGTGGATATTACAGTGGGGGAGATGTCTGTGGATATTACACTGTGGAGATGTCTGTGGATATTACAGTGGGGAGATGTCTGTGAATATTACAGTGGGGGGAGATGTCTGTGGATATTACAGTGGGGAGATGTGGATATTACAGTGGGGGAGATGTCTGTGGATTACAGTGGGGGGGAGATTGTGGATATTACAGTGGGGAGATGTGGATATTACAGTGGGGGAGATGTCTGTGAATATTACAGTGGGGAGATGTCTGTGGATATTATAGTGGGGGGGGTGATGTCTGTGGATATTACAGTGGGGGGAGATGTCTGTGGATATTACAGTGGGGGGAGATGTCTGTGGATATTAAAGTGGGGGGGTGTGTGGATATTACAGTGGGGGGAGATGTCTGTGGATATTACAGTGGGGGAGATGTCTGTGGATATTACAGTGGGGAGATGTCCGTGGATATTACAGTGGGGACTATATATGGTGGTGATCCGAAAAATGTATGTGCGTTATAATTAATCGAAATTAGTCGATTACTCAATTAATGAAGAAGTAAAATTCAGCTCCAAACAAAAACAATATTTAAACAAATTATAAAAAGCTGCTCCTCATGTACAATGCTGATTGCAATAATTGAAATAGAAAAATAGAGGGCGCTAGACCACAAAGTGATAAATCAATAAATCGTTAATATTTGTGATCATAATATAAACTAATATTACTAAAGTAGATAATACAAAATTAAATTCAATAGTGTCTCTATGTCATGAGTCACTCAATGACATCAAGTCCCAACATTAAGTATGGCTATGAATAAGCACTAAGGCATAGTGCGAAACGTCAGCTTTTCCTTTGTTGTGCTGTTTTTTGCTGTGGCATGCGTTTTGTGATTTTTAATTAAAGGAGGAGTTTTTTTGGAGTGCGGCTGTCCCAGCTTCTTTTCTTTCATCCCAACCTGCATTTTTATTGCACTGCCTGCACCCTAGACTCGGATTATAGGAAATAGATCACCTGGTTCTCTTTGAGCGTTTACCTACTTTCTCGTCCCAACATTAACCACTTCCATACCAGGCACTTACGCAGCTTCCCGCCCAAGCCAATTTTCAGCTTTCAGCACTGTCGCACTTTGAATGGCAATTGCGCGGTCATGCTACACTGTACCCAAACAAAATTGGCGTCATTTTTTCCCCACAAATAGAGCTTTCTTTTGGTGGTATTTGATCACCTCTGCGATTTTTTTTTTTTGCGCAACAACTAAAAAAAGGCTGAAAATTTGGAAAAAAAATTACGTTTTTATTTTTTTCTGTTAATTTTTTTGTAAATAAGTTTTCTCTTTCAATTACGGGCACTGATATGGCGGCACTAATGGGCACAGATGAGATGGCACTGATGGACATCGATGAGGTAGTACTGACGGGCACAGATGAGGTGGCACTGATTGGCGGCGCTGGTATGCGACACTGATGGGCACTCATAGGCGGCACTGATGGGCACACATAGGTGGCACTGATGGGCACACATAGGCGGCACTGATTGGCACACATAGGCGGCACTGATGGGCACACATAGGCGGCACTGATGGGCACTCCTGGGCGGCACTTATGGGTGGCACTGATGGATACTTATGGGTGGCACAGATGGGCACTGATAGGTGGGCACTGGGCATGGATGGGCACTGTGGGGTGGCACTGAAGGACACTGTGGGGTGGCACTGATGGACACTGGGGTGGCACTGATGGACACTGTGGGGCAGCACTGATTTTGCCAGGTTGCCAGTCAGTGCCCATTTGTGGGCACTGATTGGCATATTTTTTCTTTTTTTGAATGCTTTTTTTTTTTTAGACTTTTTTTTTTTTTTTTTTTGCCCACCCTGGTGGTCCAGGGTGGGCATCCCTGGTGGTCCAGTGTGGCGATCCAAGGGGGGGCTGCGCTGATAAACAATCAGCGCGAACCCCCCCTGTCAGGAGAGCCGCCGATCGGCTCTCCTCTACTCGCGTCTGTCAGACGCGAGTGAGGAAGAGCCATCAACGGCTCTTCCTGTTTACATCGTGATCAGCCGTGATTGGACACGGCTAATCCGCTAATCCGCCGGAGGCTCTTTACCGAGATCGGAGATGCAGGGTGTCAGACTGACACCCCGCATCACCAATCGCCGCGATGCGCGCCCCCACGGGCGCGCGCGGCATGAAATCCTGCAGGACGTTCTAGAACGTCCTGTCAGGATTTCATAACCACTTCCCGGACGTAAATCGGCTATAGGCCGGGCGGGAAGTGGTTAAGTAAGTGAAGTGTCACAAATAGATGATTTTGAATCTTCTTATTTTGCTGTATCTTGCTTATGTGAAAGTAAAATGCCACCACCACACTCGAATCTTCTTTACACCCAAAAATATGCTGATGAAAAATGGATGCGCTTTTCCTTTGTTTTTAAATACGTTTTTATTAAAGCAATATTACGCTATTTATCTTCTCCATTGTTTTTTTCACATATCCTTATTTGGAACTCCTGGTGACGAGGTTTAACATCAATCTTTCCTGTCGGCATGTGTGCAGGCACAATCCTGCATAAGCTCTATTGACTAACTTTTTCTGTAAAGTAGTCAACTCATTCTGGTAAGCGCATCTATTTTTCATCAGCACATTTTTGGGTGTAAAGAAGATTCGAGTGTGGTGGTGGCATTTTACTTTCACATAAGCAAGATACAGCAAAATAAGAAGATTCAAAATCATCTATTTGTTACACTTCACTTACTTAATGTTGGGACTTGATGTCATTGAGTGACTCATGGCATAGAGACACTATTGAATTAAATGTTGTATTATCTACTTTAGTAATATTAGTTTATAGTATGATCACGAATATTAACGATTTATTGATTTATCACTTTGTGGTCTAGCGCCCTCTATTTTTCTATTTCGATTACTCGATTAAAATAAAAACGATTAATCGAACACGAAAATTTTAATCAGTAACAGCCCTAATACGCGCACTTCCTACAAAGATCTAGAAAGCAATGGATAAGGTGCAGCTAGAGTTGGAATGAATGCACTGCAGGCATGTGGAGACAGGCAAAGGGATGGTGGGTGGGGTTGATTTGCCGAAGGAAAGTAGGCTTTTAATTTTGCAGGGTAAAATTGCATTTGCAAGGGAAAGAGCTTAGTAATTGAGGCGAAGCTCCAATGACTTCCATCATCCAATCATATGCAAGCAAAAATGCTGTTTTACTATTTTCCATGCAAATTACTAGGTCTTCTTGGGAAAGTGAAATTTCACCACACTCGCTAAGCTCTAGAGCAAATTCTCTTGCAAAGTCAACTGCCTATTTGCCATTAGTAATGCATCCCCAGTGAGTATGTGGCTAGAAATAGCGGCTGAACAGATGGAGCAAAAGGAAGCTAACTATTTAGATCTGGGGAGAGTATTAGTTAAAGTAGAACTAAAACACAAAGTTTTTTTTTTTTTTCATTTTAGATAGGGAGGGGTTATACCCTGGCAGGTTATTTTTTGTCATCTGAAGGAGTTTTAATCTTGCTGTTAAACCTTTTCATAAGTTAAACCCCCTCTCTTAAGTCCTTATTCACACCTATGGCATTTTTAGTGCTTTTTGCATTGTTTGCAGATTTGCACTACAGAACGTGTTCCATAGGAAACCATGGTAAATGGACTGCAGTGCAAAATGCAAAAAGCACTAAAAATGCATAGGTGTGAATCAGGCCTAAAATCTCTACAGTTAAACAAATTGACTTAAATAAAAAAATCATTATTATTATATAGTATTTTGTACTTGTTTGCCACTCTGCCACTGGTCCATTCTGTCCATCCTTAAAACCCCCAAACATTACATGGTTTCTTAAATCAGAGGCCCTGGGGAATAAATGGTGGCTGCCGCATTTTTTTTTACACAGCTGTTTATCAATAGTGTTGAGCATAATACGCCATATTCGATTTCGCGATATATCTCGAATATATATTCGAATATTCGAGATATATTCGCTAAATTCGAATATTCGTGATATTTTATCGAAATTAAATGATTGCGATTTTTCGCTATTGCGAATGCGAAAATAATTGCGATTTTTTGATAACTGCGGTAGGAGCACTCTGATTGGCTCAGAATATTCGTGATATTTTATCGAAATATCGCAACATGCGAATGCGATATTTATTGCGCAATTTCGACAAATGCTGTAGGAGCACTCTGATTGGCTCAGAATATTCGTGATATTTTACAATACAAAATAATTGCGAATATTCGGCAAATGCGGAAGGAGCACTCTGATTGGCTCAGAATATTCTTGATATTTTACAATACAAAATAATTGCGAATATTCGGCAAATGCGGAAGGAGCACTCTGATTGGCTCAGAATATTCTTGATATTTTACAATACAAAATAATTGCGAATATTCGGCAAATGCGGAAGGAGCACTCTGATTGGCTCAGAATATTCTTGATATTTTACAATACAAAATAATTGCGAATATTCGGCAAATGCAGAAGGAGCACTCTGATTGGCTCAGAATATTCTTGATATTTTACAATAGAAAATAAAAAGTGTTTTGCATTGGTGGTGATTCTTTACTCTATCCATCTGTCACAGCCGTTTGTCAATCAAACACCTTGAAGATTGAACACGTTCATGCTGCATGCTTTGGACTTTTTTTCACTTCACATATCAAAGACATTTTTATGAAAGATTATTTTTCTATTATTGGGACTATATTTCTTTATATATTTGTTTCACTGTGTATTTCACAAGTTATTTGCGCTTGCTTATTTTATAATTTGCCCACATGTCTTGTCACTAGACATATTTTTTATTCTTGTAGAGCGACTCCATTTTCTGTCTTGTATTAAATTATGTTGTATAACATTTTTGAGTTGCTGCTGTATTCTCCCCTTTTTTTAAGGTATGCGCAATTTTTTCCTTCTTACAAAAAAAAATAATATCAAACATACAAATATTCATAACATACACATACACAAAGCCCCCCCCCCCTTTTGCATCAGAGACAATCAGAGTTCTCCTACCACAGTTATCGAAAATTCGCAATCATTTTCGCATTCGCAATAGCGAAAAATCGCAATTTTTTTTTTTCAATTTGGCAACATAAAAGGATCGCCTCAGCTTAGCTACTCGGCCCAGGGTCTCTAATCATACCAGCAATGCTTTTAGACGTCGATAGGATGTGATCTGTTTTAAAAATCAAATTGAAAAAATGCGAATATTCGGAATTGCGAATATTCACCGCGAAATTCGAAATATATCGCGAATACTCGAATATGCCATATTCGACACGAATATTCGCAATACGAATATTCGTGAGCAACACTATTTATCAAACACGAATATTTAGGAAAAATTACACTGAAATACATTTTAGTGCACATAACCACAATATATCACCCATTGTTTGGTAAGATAAAAAAGATAATGTTGTGTCAAGTAAATAGATACCAGGCATCTCAAGATTTTAAATTGTGCACACTTGTAAAATAGCGACAAACTACAGTAATTAAATTGTCCATAGGTGGAGCTTTACAAGCCTTTACAGGTTATTAGTTTAGAGCAGTGGTCTCCAAACTGCGGCCCGAGGGCCAGATGCGGCCATTTGCTTGCCTTTATCTGGCCCTTGGGGCAGTATCCCTCCCACTGATACGAGACACTATTCTGACATCTGACACCAACAGTGGAGCATCATTTCTCCCACTGACACCTTAATGGGGCACTATTCCTCCCTATGATACCAACGATGGGGCACTATTTCTCCCTATGATACCAACGATGGGGCACTATTTCTCCCCTTAATACCATATGTTTAGTTCCACTGATGCCAGGAAAATGTCCACTCCCGCTGGCCAAAGTCTGGCCCTCCAAGAGTCTGAAGGACAATAAACCGGCCCTTGGTTTAGAATGTTTGGAGATCCCTGGTTTAGAGATATTTTGGAATTATGGTCCTAAAATTATTTCTCTCACTCTGAAGTTCATGGCGACACCTCACATATGTGGTGCAATCACCATTTACACATGTGTATGCAAGGCAGGGGAACGGGGTGCTTTTAGTTTTTTTTTATCATTATTTTATTTTAAAAAAATCTTTTTTTTACACTTTTTCAATGTTTTTTTTCATTTAACTTTACTGCTAGCACAAGAGGGTCAAAACCCCCCTATTTTTTTTTCTCTTAAAAACTGGAAAATAAAGTATTTTTGTAGATCTTTTTGGGCCGGAATAGGCTACTTGCTTGTGATTGTAATTTTGTATGTACTTTATATCTAATAAAAAAATATATAAAAAAAAACACCCCCCTTGTGATATCTTTGTCAGTGAGAGGTACACTTTATGGAAACATCAGGGGTCTATTAGACCCCTAATGTCTCCCCTGCTCTTCAAAGCAGCTGATCAAAAACAGATCTTGTCATAGAGGGGATGAAGGAACAGATATTATCTCCTCTGTGGGCAGCCATCCTGACTGCTTACTATGGTCCTGGGCATAGGGTTGCCACTAATCATGTGCTCGGGTTTCAGACTGCCTTAAAGCGGAGTTCCACCCAAAAATGGAACTTCCGCTTAACCTTCCTGGCGGTGTTCCCGAGACTGACTCGGGGTTAGATTTTCCTGCTACGATCGGTAACCCCGAGTCAGTCTCGGGCTTGCCTCGCTAGATCCACAGGCACTTTTTACTTACCTTGTCCCTGGATCCAGCGATGCCACCGTGCTGTGTGAGCGAGCGGGACCTCGCTCGATTCACATAGTGCCTCCGTGTGACGCCGATCTCCGCTCCCTGCGACGTTACGACGCACGGGGACGGAGAACGGCGCCAAATTCAAAAACGTAAACAAACACCTTACATACAGTATACTGTAATCTTATAGATTACAGTACTGTATGTAAAAAAAACACACCCCCCCTGTCCCTAGTGGTCTGTCCTGTGTCATGCATGTCATTTTATATAATAAAAACCTTTTTTTTCTCCCTGCAAACTGTAGATTGTCCATAGCAACCAAAAGTGTCCCTTTATGTCAAAAATAGTTTTAGATCAGCTAAAAAACAGCGATAATAAATTATAATCACTTGCAGAATTGTGCGATAGCGATTTGTGGGGAAATTTGTCATAAAAAAAAAAAATAATGACAGCAACAATTCTGCAACTGAGCAAATTTCAGTGATTTTAATTTGATTACATTATTGAATAATTTTTATTATAATTATATTATTATTTGTTATAATTATTTATAGTTATTTATTATATTATAATTTATAATTTTGTTTTTAAAAAAATGTCATACCCGGGATGCCTATTAGAATCTTGTTTGGTCAGATTTAAGTGAGTTATTTCTAAAAATTACAGACCTACAATATAAAACGCCAAATTTCCTTGCAAATAATGGTACCGCTTTCAGCATGTTTTTGTCACATTTGGCATGTCATTTTTTGGGGGGGGAGTGGGGGCTTCAGGAGGAGTGGGACTTCCTGTCCCACTTCCTCCTTTTGCCGAGGGGCTGGTAAGGCGAATATCTTAATCGCCTTACTGCAGCCCCTCCCTGTAGGCGATCACCTGTCCAATCGGACGGCGCAGCACCGCTCGCGCATGCACAGTGACGCTCGTGCATGCGCAGTGGGTGACCGGCCGTGAAGCCGAAAGCTGTCACGGCCGGGTGCCCACACTTGGAATAAAGACGCCGGCCGGAGAGGGGGGAGAGGAGCGGAGCCCCGGCCGGCGCGTCACTTGAACCGTGGAGCAGGTAAGTGTCTGTTTATTAAAAGCCAACAGCTACACTTTTTGTAGCTGCTGACTTTTAATAAACATAAAAAAAGGCTGGAACTCCCCTTTAAACCTGGACACATTATTCAGCCTGCACTGTGGCTCCCAGGCATTGCTGCTGGCTGCAGTTGTAAGCTGAGCACTCTCTCTCACACTGCCCAGAGCCAACACTGACAGTTCCCCCCTCCCTCCCTTGCAACTGGAGAGAAGAGAGAGAGCCGGATGTGCTCCTCCTCCTCCCACTGCTCTCCTACTGTGTTTGCTCTACCCACATTATAATCCTCAGCAGTGCTGTGCCTCTCTAAGTGTTGTGAAGGGGGATAGGGGCAGAAAAGCCCAGAAGCTACATCCTGCATGAAAGATACTGATGTTTGAGCCTCCACCAGTGAGTGAGCTCACCATCCATCCCTTCCTTCTCTCTCCTGTCCGAGTTAGTTCAATAATGAAAAGGGGGGGCTCTGCAGACTCTGAAAGTCAGCTTTGGTGAGTCCCCCTTACATCAGAGTTTCCCTTTATATTAGACTGCACAGAGCTCCCCCTTACAGTGTAAGCTACATTCTGCAGACTAAGATGTAAGGGGGAACACTGTGAATTCAGTTGTAAAGGGGGAACTCTGCAGACTCTGATGTAAGAGGGGCTCTGGGAACCCTAATTAAAGGGGAATGCTGGAAACTATGATGTAAGTGGGGCCTTTAGTTAGCAGAGACCCCCTTACATCAGAAGTCCCCTTTACACCAGAGTCTGCATTGTTCCCCCTTTCTGTTAGTGTCCCCTCCATACATCAGAGTTCTCAGTGTTCCTCCTTAAATCAGAGTTCCCAGAGATCTCCCTTACATCAGCATCTGCAGAAAATTCCCCCTTACAATGTAAGGGAACTCTGTAGATTCAGATGTAAATGGGAACTCTGTGGTTTCAGATCTAAAGGGGAACTCTGTGGATTTAAAGGGGAACAAGCTCAGCAAATTTAGATGTAATAAAGGAATGTGGCGGATTCAGATGTAAAGGGGAACTCTGTGGATTCAGGTGTAAAGGAAAACTGCAGATGCAGATGTAAAGGGGAACAAGTTTAGCAGATTTAGATGTAGTAAAGGAACGTGGCGGATTCAGATGTAAAGGGGAACTCGATTCAGATCTAACTCTGTGGACTCTGATGTAACTCTTGAGGTTAACCCCATATGATTAAAAATGTTAATCACAAAATATATGTATAGTGTATAAAAAAAAAATGCTGTGCATTACATTTTACAGAGGTAATGAATTGAATGCACTACAAAAAATTGCCGCGCTTGCTAAAGTGTTCAGGTTTTGCTTGAAGAAAAGGTGGTAACCCTGCCTGGTCAACCAAGGAAGAATGGGAGAGGTGTACTTACTTTTTCACATGACTGTACTTATTTCATCTTTTTGTATCATAGAACATGTGGCAATACTGCTAACGTGGGAAACTTTTCCACCTCTTACTTCTGTTACCTTTTTGAGCTGAAAAATGCTTATAGCTTTTTAATGCTTAAGGTTGCATCACATTCCTTTAACAGTCTTTGCAAGCCTTGTGATTAATACATTCAATAACAACTCTGTCTTTGATACGGGTCTCTAAGCCGACCAAAGTTACAAATTTTGTTTTTCAGCTTAAAATTTGTTATGTATTACTTTCATGTAGAGACTGCTCTCTGGAGTTTAGAATAAACCTTTTGATAGGTCTCATTCACTTATGCCCTGTACACACGATCACTCTTTGTGATGAAAAAAAATGTAATTTTTCCAACTTCATCATTAACCACTTCCATACCAGGCAATTACGCACCTTCCCGCCCAAGCCAATTTTCAGCTTTCAGCTGAATGACAATTGCGCGGTCGTGCGACGTGGCTCCCAAACAAAATTGGCGTCTTTTTTCCCCCACAAATAGAGCTTTCTTTTGGCGGTATTTGATCACCTCTGCGGTATTTTTTTTTGCGCAACAACTAAAAAAAGACTGAAAATTTTGAAAAAAAATTACGTTTTTATTTTTTTTCTGTTAATTTTTTTGTAAATAAGTACGTTTTCTCTTTCAATTACGGGGCACTGATATGGCGGCACTGATGGGCACCGATGAGATGGCACTGATGGACATCGATGAGGTAGTACTGACGGGCACAGATGAGGTGGCACTGATTGGCGGCGCTGGTATGCGGCACTGATGGGCACACAAAGGCGGCACAGATGGGCACTCATGGGCGGCACTGGGCACTCATGGGCGGCACAGATGGGCACTCATGGGCGGCACTTATGGGTGGCACTGATGGATACTTATGGGTGGCACAGATGGGCACTGGGCATGGATGGGCACTGTGGGGTGGCACTGATGGACACTGTGGGGTGGCACTGATGGACACTGGGGTGGCACTGATGGACACTGGGGGGCAGCACTGATCTACCCATGTTGCCAGTCAGTGCTCATTTGTGGGCACTGATTGGCATCTTTTTTATTTTTTAAAGCTTTTTTTTTTTTTCCAAGACTTTTTTTTTTTGCCCTTTTTTTTTTTATTTGCCCTTCCCTGGTGGTCCAGTGTGGCGATCCGAGGGGGGGCTGCGCTGATAAAAAATCAGCGCGAACCCCCTCCTGTCAGGAGAGCCACCGATCGGCTCTCCTATACTCGCGTCTGACGCAAGTGAGGAAGAGCCATCAACGGCTCTTCCTGTTTACATCGTGATCAGCCGTGACTGGACACGGCTGGAGGCTCTTTACCGAGATCGGAGATGCAGGGTGTCAGACTGACACCCCGCGTCACCGATCGCCACGCTGCGCGACCCCACGGGCGCGCCCGGCATGAAATCCTGCAGGACGTCCATGGACGTCCAGTCAGGATTTCAAAACCACTTCCCGGACGTAAATCGGCTATAGGCCGGGCGGGAAGCGGTTAAAATTGATGTTGCCCACACACCATCGTTTTTGAAAAATGATGAACAAAGCGACGGCACTCTAAAGGGGAAGTTCTATTCGCCTTGAGGCTGCTTTTAGCTGGTTACTTGTTAGTAAAAGACGTTTCGTTCTTTTTTGTCTGTTACAGCGTGATGAATGTGCTTACTCCATTATGAATGGTAGTTTTACCTCCCTTCACATAACTTGCTTCTGGGCATGTGCGGGTTTAAAACGTCATTTTTGCCCACACACGATCATTTTTTATGACACAAAAAATTACATTTTAAAAGATGACATAAAAAATTCAAGCATGTTCGAATTTTTTTTTGGTCATTTTTCAGAAGACATAAAATGACATTTTGCCCACACACGATCATTTTAAATGACATTTTTAAAAATGTCATTTTATTTCATCACAAAAAGTGATTGTGTGTACGGGGCATTAGGGGGAGAGTAGTGCTCACAGTTTTCCATTTTAGTTCAGTTAAAATTTGTTAAAAGAGAAGTACGGGCAAAGTTTTTTTTGGCCATACTTTTTTTGTGGGTCACAGGAGTGCACTTACTTGTGCTTTCCTGTGACCCAGAATCAAAGGACAGCGAGCTAAAGCTTGCTGTTGGCTTATGTCACAGACCCGCTCATGTCTTTGGGAGGTTTCCGACAATAATGTCAGGATTCAACCAGATTCTTGACCAGCAGCTGGCTCAGCCTCTCAGCGTGCCATTGAGGCCCTGAACCAGACACTCCTGTCCACTCCACAGCCCGGTGCTCCAGAGAGAGCTGGAGAGGCAGAGCCATAGCTCCCAACTGTCCCCGATTTCAAGGGACTGTCCCTCATATGGAACAAAGTCCCTCTGTCCCTCTTTCCTCCTCATTTGTCCCTCATTTTGGTCTGATCTATATATAGTTGTATATAAAATGCACTACTTTTCTATCAAAAAGTGTTTCCCAGAGCTAAACCTTTCATCAATTTTCTAAATTGCTGCATTTGTAAATTCCAAAAGCCAATATAAAGGAATAGTAGTGGTAAAAAAGCACTTGTGGGTTTAACCAAACATTTCATTTTGTACAATTTTCCTTTAAGGGGGCGTGGCAGGGTGTGTGTCCTATGCCTACATACTTTTGCTAATAGGTGTCCCTCAGTCCCATCTCAGAAAGTTGGTAGGTATGGCAGAGCACAGAGCGGTGACTGACAGCCACCACTCTTTTAGCTAGATTCATATAGAGCGCCGCAACTTTAAGGTGGCATAGCATATCGTATTTACGATACGCCGCCTTAAGTCAGAGAGGCAAGTGCTGTATTCACAAAGTACTTGCCTCCTAACTTAAGGCGGCGTAGCGTAAATAGGGCCGGCGTAAGCCCGCCTAATTCAAATTAGGATGAGGGGGCGTGTTTTATGTTAATGTGACCTTACGTGATTGACGTTTTTTACGAACGGCGCATGCGCCGTCTGTGTACATATCCCAGTATGCATTGCGCCAAAGTACCCCGCAAGGACGTATTGGTTTTGGCGTGAACGTAAATGACGTCCATCCCTATTTACGGACGACTTACGCAAATGACGTAAAATTTTCAAATTTCGACGCGGGAACGACGGCCATACTTAACATTGACTAGTCCATCTATTTGATGGAATAACTTTACGCCTGAAAACGCCTTACGTAAACGGCGTATCTTTACTGCGACGGGCGCACGTAAGTTCGTGAATAGGCGTATCTAGTCATTTACATATTCTACACCGAACTCAACGGAAGCGCCACCTAGCGGCCAGCCTAAATATTGCACTCTAAGATACGATGGCGCAGGCTGTCGTATCTTAGCTAGGTTTAAGTGTATCTCAGTTTGAGAATACACTTAAACTTAGGACGGTGCAGATTCCGAGTTAGGTCGGCGTATCTACTGATACGCCGGCCTAACTCTCTCTGAATTCACCTATTTGTTTAGAGCGGACCTGAGAACTGAGCGACCAGCAGTCACATGATCGCTCTGTTTTTGGGCTTAGGGGCAGCGAGGGACAGCTTGCGGCATCAGTAAGTAGGTGGGTAAGTATATATGTTTATTATTATTCAATCCTGCACTTTTTTAAAGATTTTTTTAGTTTTCATTCTCTATGTAGAAATCTGCTGCCCTCTACTGTTAGCTTCTAATATCACTATGGGGTGGATTTACTAAAGGCAAAAAGACTCTGAAGTTTGCAAGTGCAATTGCACTCATTTCCTTAGTTAATGCAAGGCAGGAAAGATTAGATTTGTAAAGAATGTCTGCCATATTGGCACAGGTACTCATTGATGGCCCTCTGATGCATGTGCAAGGAAAAACAAAAGCATTTTGCTGGCACATGACTGGATCATGGAAAGCAGCAGGGCTTCACCATATTTACTAAGATCTGAGGAAAATTAGTGCAACTGCACTTGCAAAGTGCACTATTTTACCTTTTGTAAATCAAGCCCCGCAAGTCCACTTGTGAATGCGCTGCAAATGCACTTGCTCTAGATCTGAGGGGAACATGCAAGGAAAATAAAATAAAAAAACAGCGTATTTTGCTTGTACATGATTGGATGATAGAAATCAGCAGAGCTTCCCCTCATTTCAGAGCTTCCCTTAGATCTAGAGCAAATGCATTTGAAGTGCACAGTATATTTTCCTTTAGTAAATCAACCTCCCAGGGTTGCCCCATTTTCTGTCTTAAAAATTGCACTGTCTTGTCTAATTGACTGCTTACCGACCAGCCGGCGCAGTTATACAGTGGCAGGTCGGCTCTGCTGTCCTGCCGAAAAAGTCCCCCGGCGAATAATGTCCCCCCTGTACTGTGCAGGCAGGGGCGGCATTGAAGGACCCGGCCTTGGGGCGGCAAAGGGAGTAAATCCGGGCCTGTTAACAATAGTAACATAAAGCATATCAGTACCCATCTGTGCAGCCTCACTGTGCCCGTGAATGCAGCCTCAGTGTGCCCGTGAGCCTTACTGTGCCCCATCAATGCAGCCTTACTGTGCCCCATCAATATGCCCCATCAATGCAGCATTACAGTGCCCCATCACTTGCAGCATTACTGTGCCCCATCATAATCACTTGCAACATTACTGTGCCCCATCACTTACAGCATTACTGTGCCCCATCAATGCAGCATTACAGTGAGAGAGAGAGAGACTTGTAAAGCGCAACACATGCGAACTGAATCGCCTCTGGGCGCTGTATCCATTTCATGGGTAAGGAACCCCTTGACCTCAGAAGAGATGGGTTTTAATCTTTCTCCTGAAGGCCAAGTGGTCCGACTCCAGTCGGATGGTGGTTGGTAGTGCATTCCACAGGCGAGGTCCCTGGACTGCAAATCTTCGATCTCCTTTGGACTTGTATCTGGCCTAGGGTATCTGGAGGAGGTTTTGATTGGTGGATCGCAGAATGCGATTGGGGTTATGGGCTTTTATTTTTTCGCATAGATATTGGGGGGCGTTGCCTTGAATACACTTATGTATTAGGCAGAGTGCCTTGAAAGTGATTCTGTCTTTTACTGGCAACCAATGAAGGGATCTCAATGAAGGTGAGATTGATTCCCATGGTTTTTTCCCAATCACTAGTCGAGCGGCCGTATTTTGAACGACTTGCAGACGAGTGATTTGGTATTTGGGGAGTCCTAGATAGAGGGCATTTGCGTAGTCGAGTCTGGAATTGATGATTGTTCCCACCACGACTGCAATGTCCTCTTTCGGGATAAAGGGCGTGAGTCTGCGTAGTAGGCGCAGCAGATGGTGGGATCCGCTGACTACTGACCCTATTTGTGCATCCATTGTCATGTAGGTATCGAAAATGACTCCGAGACTTTTGACTTTGGTGCTAGGGGTGATAGTTTTACCCAGAATGGGTGGGGGAGTCCATGTTGACGCGGGGTGATTTTTCCGGTTAGCGTGAAACAGGAGAAGTTCTGTTTTCGAACAGTGCCCCATCACTTGCAGCCTTACTGTGCCCCATCACTTGCAGCCTTACAGTGCCCCATCACTTGCAGCCTTACAGTGCCCCATCACTTGCAGCCTTACAGTGCCCCATCACTTGCAGCCTTACAGTGCCCCATCACTTGCAGCCTTACTGTGCCCTATCACTTGCAGTCTTACTGTGCCCAATCACTTGCAGCATTACTGTGCCCCA
Source organism: Rana temporaria (assembly GCF_905171775.1). Lineage (NCBI taxonomy): Eukaryota > Metazoa > Chordata > Amphibia > Anura > Ranidae > Rana > Rana temporaria. The sequence continues at coordinate 457,025,587 of NC_053490.1, read as the reverse complement.
TCACTTGCAGCATTACTGTGCCCCATCACTTGCAGCCTTACTGTGCCCAATCACTTGCAGCATTACTGTGCCCAATCACTTGCAGCATTACAGTGCCCCATCACTTGCAGCATTACTGTGCCCCATCAATGTAGCATTACTGTGCCCCATCAATGTAGCATTCCTGTGCCCCATCACTTGCCCATTACTGTGCCCCATCAATTGCAGCATTCATGTGCCCCATCATCACTTCAGACTCACCATTGCCTCACACAAACACTGCCCTGGCGGCTAATGTGATAGGCAGAACACTGATTCAATCTACTATCACATTAGCCAATTTGGGGGAGCGGGACCTTATCACACCGTGCCGCCAAACACAGACCCAGCTCCATGACACACAGCGGAAGCGCTATGTGTGTGATACAAGAGGAGGAGAAGGAGAGCGCTGCAGCCTCGGCTCAAAGCGGCGCCAGGGCAGTCCAGCCCTGCCGCTCTCTGTGTCCTTCGGCTGACAGTTTCCTGGCTGATCGCTTCAGCCAGGAAACTGTCAGCCTGGTTCCTGGCCCCCGCTCCTCACTAAATTCCACTCACAAAGTGCGAGCAAGCGAGTGGAATTTTTGAGGGCTGCTCATAGGTGTGCGCAGCCTATTGCATTAGGGTGTGCACACCAAAGCTCAAACACACATGCGTGTGTAATATACCATATATGGCAGTGGGAAAGTCAGTAGGGCTTTGTCAGCAGGGCAGAGATCAGTGTCAGTAGTTTATCTTTATTTGTATTATTATTTTTTTACAATTTTATTATTATTATTTTGTTTTATATTAGTTTTTTTAGGAGCCCTGTTTGGGGGCTTTGGTGAAATATCAGTGGTCTAAACAGACCCCTGATGTCTAACTTTTGAGGCAGAGAAAGGGACTGAAGACAAAGATTCCCCAGTCCCTTTCTCTGCAGCCAGGCAGCAGGGGGAATCTGCACAGTACAGGGTGATTAGGGTGTGCCCAGGCACACCTTACACCCTATGTGCGCACGCCTATGGGGCTGCTGTATATATACACTCACCGGCCAATTTATTAGGTACACCTGTTCGATTGCTTGATAACACAAATCAGACAATCACATGCCAGCAAACTCAATGAATTTAGGCATCTAGACGTAGTGAAGATGACTTGCTGAAGTTCAAACCGAGCATCAAAATGTGGAAGAAAGAGGGGATTTAAGTGACTTTGAAGGTGACTTTGAGTCAGGGGAGCTTTTTTTCCCCCCCCCCCCACACCAGTGTGCTATGATCAGGGATGCATGCACTGTCCTGTCACCATTTGAGGAGGCCATGAGGATGGTGAGCAGTGACAGTGCATGCATCAGTGACACTGTCCCTCCTGTCCACCTGTTGGAGCACACGCTGCGTGGAATAATGGACAGGGAACTTGAGGCAGAACAGAAGGAGAAGGAGGAGGACTTCCTTACCTCTCAAGGCCCCCTTTATCCTGACAGTGTTCCTGCTGGCCTGCCTATCACACAGGAAGAGGACGAGGAGGAGGATTGTGTCAGCATGGAGGTGGAGCCTAGCACTCCGCATCAGCAGCAGTCTTCAAGGGATCAATTACAGTCCCAAGAAACCCATGGACTTGTACGTGGCTGGGATGAGGTGGCTGCGGATCATGTCGTCCTGAGTGACCCAGAGGACTCCGGACCGAATGCCTCAGCAAGCCTACGCTGCATGGCCTCCCTGATCCTGCAAAGCCTGTGGAAGGATCCTTGTATTCGTGCTATCAAGGAGAGGGATCATTACTGGGTGGCAACCCTCCTTGATCCACGTTACAAGGGTAAGGTTGCGGACCTTATCTTGCCGTAGCAGAGGGAGCAAAGGATGAAACATCTTCGGGAGGCCTTGCAAAAAGGTCTGTGCAACGAGTTCCCAGAGACTGGGAGGTTACAAAATCCTAGTCCTGGACAACATGTTGCTGAGGCTTCGGTCAGTCATCGAAGGAGCGGTGGAGAAGGTGGCCAACTGACCGATGTGTTCAGACAATTTTTTAGTCCGTAGCCCCAAGGTATGATCGGTTCCAGCAACCATCGCCAGCGTCTGTTTTACATGGTGCAGAAATACCTAGGGGCAAGATCAGACTTGGACACCTTTCCCACTAAAAATCCTCTGGGTTACTGGGTCTTGAGGATGGATCACTGGCCAGAGCTTGCACAGTATGCAATGGAGGTACTGGCCTGTCCTACATCCAGCGTTCTTTCGGAATGCATATTTAGTGCTGCTGGAGGCTTTGTAACCGATCACAGGGTGCGCCTGTCTACCGACTCGGTCGATCGACTGACCTTCATAAAAATGAATCAGTCTTGGATCACCAAGCACCTGATGCTAATGTTACCGAATACTTTTTGAAAATGTCAGATCCCTTCAAGACTGCCTATGCTGATGCTGAGTGACTATCCTGTTATGCTGAGTGACTATCCTCTTCCTCCTCAGTGATCATGCTGATAGCTTGTAAGAACATTTTGGGTTCTGGGCACCGCCACCAGTGGCCAAGGCCCAATTTTTCAGCCCCTGTTTAACAGGGGTGTGTAATTACAATTTGTGATGCAATACTTTGCAGCAGAGCTCATTCCTGCGCTCCAACTAGAGTATCTGTGAGAGGTTGCAGTGTTGTGGCTCCAGTGCCTAAGGCACAATTTTTCAGCCCCTGTTTAACAGGGGCGTGTAATTTAAATTTTTGATGCAATATTTTGCAGCAGGGCTCATTCCTGCGCTCCAACTTGAGTATCTGTGAGGGGTTGCACAAGTGCCTAAAGCCCAATTTTTCTGCCCCTGTTCAACAGGGGCATGCAATTACAATTCTTGATCTAATATTTCACAGCAGGGCCCATTCCTGCGCCCACCAAGAGTAAGTGTGAGGGCTTACAGTGTTGTGGCAACACCACCACCACCACCAAAGGCCCAATGTTTCTGCCCCTGTTCAACAGGAGCATTTATTTACAATTCTTGATATAATATTTTAACAGCAGGGCCCGTTCCAGCACCAACCAAGAGTAACTGTGAGGACTTACAGTGTTGTGGCACCAGCACCAGCACCAAAGTCCCAATTTTTCTACCACTGTTCAACAATGTCATGTAATTACAATTCTTGATAGTTCAGAGCAGGGCATTCCAGTGCCCACCAAGAGTAACTGTGAGAGCTTACAGTGTTTTGGCAACACCAACACCTAAGGCCCAAATTTCTGCAGAGTATATACGGCAGGCCCCTACTTTGAAACATCCAACTTACAAACGACTCCAACTTGCAAACGGAAGGAGACAACAGGAAGTGAGAGGAAATCTACCCCTAGGAAGGGAAATTCTCTCCTGTAAGAGTTAATATGGGAAAAGGGTGTCTCCTCTCCACTGATGCTTTATCACCAATCCTTGTTTCACTAAAAAAAACGAATTTTCAAAAAACATTTGTCATTGGGACAGAAAGTGAGGTGAAATCTTCTGAACAGATGCACATACAGCAAAACAAATGTTACAGGGGTGATAACCCTTCCCTATGTTTTCCAAAAGCTTAAACATTTTTTTTTGGCTGGAGCTACACTTTAAAAATGTACCAGTTTAAAATTACAAACAGATTCTACTTAAAAACAAACCTACAGTCCCTGGGCTAGATTCACATAGATCAGCGGATCGCGGGAACGACGGCTATACTTAACATTGGCTGCGCCTCATAGAAGCAGGGGTAAGTATACGCCGGGAAAACCGCTACGGAAACATCGTAACAACACTGTGTCGGGTCCGAGTACGTTCGTGAATTGGCGTATCTCGCTGATTTACATATTATTCAGCGTAAATCAGCAGGAACGCCCCCCGCGCCATTTTTAAATTACAAATAAGATCCGACGGTGTAGCACAGTACATAGAGACACAGCATCGTTTACCTCCCCCAGTCACCCCCCTCCCCCCACACAGTTAGAACACACCCAGGGAATACATTTAACCCCTTCCTCACCCCCTAGTGTTAACCCCTTCCCTACCAGTCACATTTATACAGTAATTAGTGCATTTTTATAGCACTGATCGCTGTATAAATGTGAATGGTCCCAAAAGTGTCCGATATGTCCGCTGCAATATCGCAGGCCTGACAAAAAAAAACGCAGATCGCCGCCATTACTAGTAAAAAATTAAAAATAAATCATAAATCTATCCCCTATTTTGTAGGCGCTATAACTTTTGCGCAAACCAATCAATAAACACTTATTGCGATTTTTTTTTTTAACAAAAATATGTAGAAGAATACGTATCAGCCTAAACCGAGGAAAAATATATATATATTTTTTTTTAAAATGGGATATTATTATAACAAAAAGTAAAAAATATTGTGTTTTTTTTCCAAATTTTCTGTCTTTTTCTGTTTATAGCGCAAAAAATAAAAATCGCAGAGATGATCAAATACCACCAAAAGAAAGCTCTATGTGTGGGGAAAAAATTATAAAAATATAATTTGGGTACAGAGTTGTATGACCGCGCAATTGTCATTCAAAATGCATCAGCGCTGAAAGCTGAAAATTGGTCTGGACACGAAGGGGGTTTAAGTGCCCAGTAATGAAGTGGTTAAACAACTTTTTTTCTTTAGAAATCTCATTTTGTGCAGGGACAATTCTAAACACGGAAACACATGCCACTTCACAGGCATACTATAGACACCCCCCAGGTATGATATTTAAAGGAATATTTCACACTTTTTTTTTTCACTTTAACCACTTAAGGACCGCCTAACGCCGATATACGTCGGCAGAATGGCACGGCTGGGCACAATCACGCACCTGTACGTGATTGTATAATGCCCAGCCGTGGCACCCGCGACCCGGTCCGAAGCTCTGTGACCCCGGCCGCGGGACTCGCGAACCTGATCGCCGCTGGAGTCCCGCGATCGGTCCCCGGAGCTGAAGAACGAGGAGAGCTGTGTGTAAACACAGCTTCCTCGTTCTTCACTGTGGCGCTGTCATCGATCGTGTGTTCCCTTATATAGGGGGACACAATCGATGACGTCACACCTACAGCCACACCCCCCTACAGTTGTAAACACACATGAGGTCACACATAACCCCATCAGCGCCCCCTAGTGGTTAACTCCCAAACTGCAATTGTCATTTTCACAGTAAACAATGCATTTTAAATGCATTTTTTGCTGTGAAAATGACAATGGTCCCAAAAATGTGTCAAAATTGTCCGAAGTGTCCGCCATAATGTCGCAGTCACGAAAAAAAAATCGCTGATCGCCGCTATTAGTAGTAAAAAAAAAAAATAATAAAAATGCAATAAAACTATCCCCTATTTTGTAAACGCTATAAATGTTGCGCAAACCAATCAATAAACGCTTATGGCGATTTTTTTTTACCAAAAATAGGTAGAACAATACGTATCGCCCTAAACTGAGGAAAAAAATATTTTTTATATATATTTTTGGGGGATATTTATTATAGCAACAAGTAAAAAATATTGCATTTTCTTCAAAATTGTCGCTCTATTTTTGTTTATAGCGCAAAAAATAAAAACCGCAGAGGTGATCAAATACCACCAAAAAGAAAGCTCTATTTGTGGGAAAAAAAGGACGCCAAATTTTGTTTGGGAGCCACGTCACACGACCGCGCAATTGTCAGTTAAAGCGACGCAGTGCCGAATCGCAAAAAAGGGCCTTGTCCTTTAGCTGCATTTTGGTCCGGGTCTTAAGTGGTTAAGCATCATAAATCTCTGCTCCCGAAAAAACGGCCGTTTTTAAAACTTTTTTTTTTGCATTGATACATGTCCCCTGGGGCAAGACCCGTGTCCCCAGACCCTTTTTAGGACAATAACTTGCATTTTAGCCTTTAAAATGAGCACTTTTGATTTCGAAGGTTTGAGTCCTATTGACTTTAACGGGGTTCTAAAGTTAGTGCAAACTTTGGTCCGTTCGCAGGTTCTGGTGCGAACCGAGGGGTGTTCGGCTCATCCCTAGTTAGGACACATGTAATACATAAACACCTATTACACATCCCTACACACACCACAAGTGGAAGAAGTAGCCATAGAGCCCCTTCCAGCCTTACAAATGTGGCCTGTGCATCCAAGTGGTAATGACCCCCAGTCATGAAAGGATTAAATAAAAGAGGAAGCAATTCAAATGTAAATATACCAATTTTTTTATTGTGTGTTTTATGAAAGTATAATTATGGATCTATACACATTTTTTCCTTTTCCAACTATATATACTCTGATTAAACCAAGAGTCCTTTGGTAAAATCAATTGGCCAGAAGTGAAGATTTAGTGATCCTCTCGCCCATTCGCTGGCACACTTTTGACCAAGAGATTCGAAGCCTGCCCACCACGGCAAGGTAGACTCTTCTAGGGCAGGACCTACACTAACTACACTAAGGTACCCTACTGGATGCTAGTCATCCTTTTTCTAATGTTGGGTGTATGTTTGTAATAGGCCTCATCCTATAATCTGTGTGCGATCTACTCTCTCCTAATTTGGTTGTGTGTCTGTGTGCATCTCTCTAAAGCATGGAGCGGTCAGTTTATGTACATCTGGACATCCTCTGTTAGTGTAGGTCAGTGCATGCCAGTCCAGTGTGTCAGTAAAAAAACGTTCATCAGTAATCAACAGAAAAATATAAAATTAAGATTCCTTAATATGTACAACTGACACGAGCAAAGGATTGAAGGAGAGTTCTACTACCTACCTGACAGGTATAGGTGACCATGTCAGTGTCCCTTGTGTCTGCACAATTATACCGGCAGTAGTACGGACGTTTTATGGGGGCACCAGACCGATTTGTCTTGCGGCCCAGTCCACCTAATAAGACTGGTGCTACACTAAAAGTGTAGCGCAAGCCGACGGGGACTCTTTTCATGCTGCCCCCCTGCAAAGTGCTGTCCCCCACAAAGTGCTGCCCTAGGCCTGGGCCTTGTTGGCCTAGGCCAAGATACAGTGTTAGTGCTCCCTGCATGTTGGACCTCTCTATGTGGCCAGACTGTAAAAGTGGGGTATTTCCACACTCAGAAGGAGGAACAGAATGTATTTTATGGTTTAATTGGAAGTATGCATATGCTGTGTGCGAGAAATAACTTGTTGTTATGACAATTTTTTGTAAAAAAAATAAAATAATAATAATTACAACTTCAAAAAACTTGCCATGCCTCTTACTAAACACCTCGGACTGTTTACTTTCCAAAAAGTGGTCATTTGGGAGGCATTTGTATTTTCCTGACATTTCAGGGCCTCAAGAAGATAGGCTGTCAGTACATCAGGTGTGATAAATGTCTAATGATTGGCACCATAGCTTGTAGACTCAATAAGTTTTGGTATTTTTAAGTTATGTTTGATGTCTTTAATAGGTTTAGCCCAAAAATGTTGCATTTGAACAGATTTTTCTTTGTATTCTGAGGTATTTTTGAATGTACTAAATTTTTATTTTTATTTTAATTTTGAATTTCAGACAGTATTAATTAACATGTTTCATCCTATTCTGTAGAAATCTGATGATTACGTGTGTTGTATATTTTTATTTCTTCTTAACACTGAAATTAATAAAAACATATTTACCTCTAAATTTTTATTTTAGTTCAGCTAGGTTTGTGGCTATTTTTTGGAGTTGGAGCAGTGTGACCGCATGCAAACGGAGGTGTGCCAGAGTCACAGGGTCTAAGGAGCCACCTGGTCTTCACCAGAGCCACTGGAGGTGTGGATGTTGCGTTGCAAGTCAGCTGCCAGGTTGCGGCTCTCTAGCACACCCATGCATCCAAAATAGGCGTAATATTATCTAGGTTCAGGTATTATTGTGTCCACTGACACCAATGCTTAGGGGTTAATATTGCCTCTACTGACAACAATGCTGGGGATTTTTGCACCCACTGGGGCAGATTCATCAAGAGATACGACAGCGGATCTCCTGATCCGCCGTCGTATCTGTGAGAGCCGACGGTCGGATCTGTGAGATCCCACGGTCGGAGCTATGCGACTGATTCATAAGAATCAGTTCCGCATAGATCTCCCTTAGATCCGACTGGTGTAAGTGACTTACACCAGTCGAATTTTAGGCTGTAATCTCCCGCCGGCCGCTAGGTGTCGTCCCTTTTTTTTACACGTCGCATATGCAAATGAGGAGAACCGCGGATTCACGTCCGTACGCCTGCCCGTCGCTCTTTTTCAACGTCGTTTGCGTTCGGCTTTTTCCGGCGGATAGCTACCCCTGCTATATGAGGGGTAGCTAATGTTAAGTATGGCCGACGTTCCCGCGCCAAGTTTTAAATTTGTTACGTCGTTTGCGTAAGTCCGTCGGGAATACGGATGGCTGTAAGTAACCTAGCCGCCGAAAACACTGACGTCCTAGCGACGTCATTTGGAGCATGCACACTGGGCTTTTTCGCCGGCGGCGCATGCGCAGTTAAATCGGCGCGGGAACGCGCCTGATTTAAATTGTACACTCCCCCTAGCCGCGGAATTTGCATTCTGCCGGGGGGAGTTAGGATCCGGCGGTGCAATTTGCGAGGTAAGTGCTTTATGAATCATGCACTAGCCTCGCTAAATTGCACCGGCGTATCGTAAAACACGTAGATCTGGCGGATCTAAAGATCCGCTGATCTACATGAATCTGGCCAACTGACACCATTGTTGGTGGATATTATTGCATCCACTGACTTCTTATCCTTTACAAGCAAGGAAGCTTCCATCTTAATTTCTGTTTGATCTGTAGTTCTCATGGTGTGCTATAGGTGATCAGCCATGACACCAGCCATATGATGTTTTTATAGTTTGGTTGAAAGCAACCTGTTCTGCTTTAAAAGTGTCCTATAATATGATAAAAAGTACATTTGAAAATTGATAGTCCTTCAGTCTGTTAGATACCCTGCTGCCAGGTTTTGGCAACTGGCTAGGTGCCCTGCGTGGCTGAGTGCCCTGCTGCTGGGGTCTGGAAGCTGGCTGAGTTCCCCGCAGATCAGATCCTTTAAGAAGTACAACACTTGGATGTTGCAGCTCCACAAGGCAGAAAATATCCCCATGGACTATCTGCAGGCTTAACATGGAGTCCTTAACCCATTCTGCTTTTCATTTTAAAAGTCACCCAGGTCTTTCCAAGGAATTGGTTCCCCAGCATAGGTCCCCTAACGCACTTGGAGTCGCAGAGGCACACATTACAACTGGATCAGGACAAACATCATATGGAAATCTGCCCCCACCCAGAACACCTCTACTACTGAAGCTGTAAGTGTAAGTGTATTTGAACAGTCACCCAGGTCTTACCAAGACATTGGTTCCCCAGCAAAGGTCCCCTAATGCCCTTGGAGTCGCAGAGGCACACATTACAACTGGATTAGGCCAAACATCATATGGAAATCTGCCCTCACCCAGAACACCTCTACTACTGAAGCTGTATGTGTAAGTGTATTTTAACAGTCACCCAGGTCTTACCAAGACATTGGTTCCCCAGCAAAGGTCCCCTAATGCCCTTGGAATTGCAGAGGCACACATTACAACTGGATTAGGCCAAACGTCATATGGAAATCTGCCCTCACCCAGAACACCTCTACTACTGGAGCTGTACGTGTAAGTGTATTCTAACAGTCACTCAGGTCTTACCAAGACATTGGTTCCCCAGCAAAGGTCCCCTAATACCCTTGGAATCGCAGAGGCACACATTAAAACTGGATCAGGACAAAAATCAGATGGAAATCTGCCCTCACCCAGAACACCTCTACTACTGGAGCTGAAAATAAAAAGCAGAAATCTGGACCACCAGGCTTTGGCTCAACATAAGCAAATGGCTCATGAAATTTGTCTATAGGAATCTTGGACCAAACGGGTAACTCATGCCAGGCATGCAACAAGAATGGAGATGCAGAGGTATTAGACCTCTGGAGCTAGTAATATCTTGACCCTAGAAACAGAGACTGGCTTGGCAGCAGGCACAAAACTAGCAGAGGCAGGCTGGGCAGCAGGTGGTATATAAGCGACATCAGGCTTGTCAGCAGAACAATTATTAGTGGCATATGGCCGGGCAACAGGTTAAATACCAATGGATTCAAGCTGGATAGCAGGTAAAGGATTAGTAGAGTCAGAGTGAACAGTAGGTAGAGGATCAGTGGCATCAGACTGGATAGCTGGTGGCGTATCAGCAACATCAGGATTGTCAGCGGGTAAATGAATAGTAGTGTCAGCCTGAGCAGTAGGTAGAAGATCAGTGGCATCAGATTTGCTTTTGGCGTATCCATGAAGTCAGGCTGGTCAGCGGGTAAGGATCACTGCCATATGGCTGGGCAGCAGGTGAAAAAACAATGGATTCAAGCTAGATAGCAGGTAAAGGATTTGTAGAGTACACAGCCTGGCCACATACAGAGGCCCAACATTGACGTAACAACTTCAGGCGTTCTAGGAGCATAAATTACACATCTAATCTCACAACCACCTATTACACTTTTGAAGGCCCTGGAGCAACAAACAGGACAATGGAAACGCCCACAAAGTGACCCAATTTTGGAAATAAAACAACATTGTAAGGAAATTAGATGCATAATCTATCACATTTTTGAAGGCCCTTCATATTTCTAGCACATAGCATGTACATACCAAGAATTACACCCTAAAAATACATTCTGCTGAGTAAAGGGGAAACAAAAGATTACCTGTGGTTTTAGTAGTGCAATTGTCCACAGGAGGAGAGCCCTGATCCAGGCAGGGACATGGTCAGTGACAGGGAAAGAAAAGCCCGGAGTAAAAGACAAAGAAGAAATAACACAGGGCTGGCATGACCAGGTGTTTGGGGACACAATGGGTTAAGTGAGCTGGCTCAGTCAAAGGGGTGGTGCTGCTGGGAAGTTTTTCCCGGGCTGGGGGTGGCTATTTAAGGGATGGGTGGAGCTTAAGGTCACAGCGCATGAGGGAGATCAGGGGAAGGAGGCAGTTTTCCCACCCACCCTCCCGTTTTGTTTGTGTTTGTTCGTTTGTTTTCTTCTTTTTCAGGTCACGGATTCGGGTCGTCATAGCAGTGGTAGCGGCGGTGTCATGTGGTCTTGTATGGTCAAGTGAACAGTGATGATCTAAGTGTGGGGGGTCCAGCGGTGTTATGGACCCTCTTTGTATTCCAGCGGAACGGTGTCCGCTGGAGTACGGGTATTGGTTGCACTGCGGGAAAGGGGGTGTCTCCAAGCCTTTAAGGTTGGAGGCCTGTGTATGGTAAATGTCCCGCAGTGTAGTGGTGGTGATCGAAATATTGGGGGTACCGTCTTTGACCACATGGCTGTAATTATGTTTGCCGTTTTAAAAATGGCTGTTTGTAATAATTGGTTTATATTTAAAGTTATTAAAAATTAATGTGAATTTTGAATAAATATTAGTCTATGTTAATTTGTTAATAAAGTGGCCAAGTTTTTACTCCTACATCAGGTGTCGCCTCGTTTACTAAGGTATGGTCAGGGGGTGGTAACATGGTGGGGCATTATTACGGTATATATAATGGGTTATCCAGACTACATGGGTCATGGAATTGTCCAGGCAGCAGGCAGGAATATTGTCCATAGTCAGTACCCGGCAGGGATACTGTCCATATACAGTCCAGGGTCAGTGCAAGAAGAGACATTGCCAGCAGTGCCAAAATATTGGTCCTGGTAGTAAGCAGGAACATGGTCCAAGTAGCAGGCCAGGAAAGAATAGGGACAGGGGTAGAGGCTTCTCCCACCCAAATCTCTTCAAAGCCTCCGAGTCTCCAGACCCTAATCCGGGAATGTGAAAACTAAAAAATTTGTTTTCATGATCCAGAAAAATTATTCTGGAGCCCCTCACATATGTGAGACCCCTGTGTTATGAATCCCACTACTTCAGTAGCAGAGTAAAAGATCAGTCAAAGAGGCAGACAAAAAACATGGTCAAACAGTCCAGGGTCAGTTCCAGAGAAGGCAGAGGTAGGTACAGTTTAGCGTTAGGCAGAAGTGTGGCCGTATAACAGTCCAGAGTCAGTTCCAGAGCAGGCAGATGTAGGTACAGTTTAGCGTTAGGCAGAAGCGTGGTCATATAATAGGCCAGGGTCAGTTCCAGAGCAGGCAGAGGTAGGTACAGTTTAGCGTTAGGCAGAAGCGTGGTCATATAACAGGCCAGGGTCAGTTCCGGAGAAGGATCTTCTGTGACATTTTGAATACTCAGAATTATGTTGAGTTTTGCCAGAAGGAATGTGAAGTCATCCCTGGGAGGACAGATCGAACAAGTGTGCCCGTTTTAGTCTGAACCTGGGACTTTTGGTGGCAGCCGCCACTGGCGCAGGGATCTGACTCAAAGCCGTACCTGGTCCCTGGGAGGACAGATCAAACAAGTGTGCCCGTTTTAGTCTGAACCTGGGACTTTTGGTGGCAGCCAGCACTGGCGCAGGGATCTGACTCGAAGCCGCAACTGGTCCCTGGGAGGACTGGCCAGACATGTCTACGATTGTTGTGGTGGAAGTCTGAGTGGCAGCCGCCACTGGCGCTGGGATCTGACTTGAAACCACACCCTGGGAGGACTGGCCAGACATGTCTACGACTGTTGTGGTGGAAGTCTGAGTGGCAGCCGGCGTATCACCCCCCATCTGTCGTGGTGCAGCTAGACCTCTCTTCTGGAGGAGGAGTTGTGATCTAGCTCTTGATTGATAACCATATAGAGTGGTCCTCGATCTCATCTTGATACGCTTACTGCAAGTCACTTTTGAATTGATTGGCACTGGATGTGAAGTCCTTCCGGTCACTGGAGTGGTTTTGGGACCTGCAGTGGTATAGTATAGACCTCTCCTCTGGAAGAGGAGTTGTGATCTAGCTCTTGATTGATAACCATATAGAGTGGTCCTCGATCTCATCTTGATACGCTCACTGCAAGTCACTTTTGAATTGATTGACACTGGATGTGAAGTCCTTCCAGTCACTGGAGAGGTGTTGGGACCTGCGATGGTATGACAGGGTCCCGCAGAGGGCTGATGGAAAGTCCCTCTGGTTACTGGAGTGGTGTCAGGACCTGCGATGGTATGGCAGGGTCCCTCGGAGGGCAGATGGAAAGTCCCTGCGGTTACTGGAGTGGTGTCGGGACCTGCGATGGTATGGCAGGGTCCCTCGGAGGGCTGATGAAAAATCCCTCCATCAGGGGTGGTGTCGGGACCTGCGGTGATATGGCAGGGTCCCTCAGAGGGCTGATGGAAAGTCCCTCCGGTCACTGGAGCAGAATCAGGACCTGCAGTGTTATGGCAGGGTCCCTTAGAGGGCTGATAGAAAGTCCCTCTGGTTACTGGAATGGTGTTGGGACCTGCAGTGATATGGCAGGGTCCCTCAAAGGGCTGATGGAAAGTCCCTTGGATCACTGGAGCAGTGTCAGGTCCTGCGATGGTATGGCAGGGTCCCTCAGAGGGCTGATGGAAAGTCCCTCCGGTCACTGGAGCAGAATCAGGACCTGCGGTGTTATGGCAGGGTCCCTTAGAGGGCTGATAGAAAGTCCCTCTGGTTACTGGAATGGTGTTGGGACCTGCAGTGATATGGCAGGGTCCCTCAGAGGGCTGATGGAAAGTCCCTTGGATCACTGGAGCAGTGTCAGGTCCTGCGATGGTATGACAGGGTCCCTCAGAGGGCTGATGGAAAGTCCCTCCGGTCACTGAAGCAGTGTCAGGACCTGCTATGGTATAGCAGGGTCCCTCAGAGGGCTGATGGAAAGTCCCTTCAGTTATAGGAGTGTTGTAGGGACCTGCGATGGTATAGCAGGGTCCCTGGGAGGACTGATAAAAAGTCTCTCCATTTACAACACTGGTATAGGGACCTGCGTTGGTATAGCAGGGTCCCTGGGAGGGCTGATAAAAAGTCCCTCCAGTTATGGGAGTGTTGTAGGGACCTGCGATGGTATAGCAGGGTCCCTGGGAGGACTGATTAAAAGTCTCTCCATTTACAACACTGGTATAGGGACCTGCGGTGGTATAGCAGGGTCCCTGGGAGGGCTGATGGAAAGTCCCTCCAGTTATGGGAATGGTGTAAGGACCTGCGCTGGTATAGCAGGGTCCATCGGAGGAATGATAGAAAGTCTCTCCGTTTACGATAGTGGTATAGGGACCTGCGGTGGTATAGCAGGGTCCCTGGGGGGGCTGATAAGAAGTCCCTCCAGTTACTGGAAAAGAGTAGGGACCTGCGGTGGTATAGCAGGGTCCCTGGGAGGGCTGATGGGAAGTCCCTCCAGTTACTGAAGTGGTGTAACTATTCATTTTGCAGTAACAACCAATCGTCGTGATTATCACCAAATCGCTAATATTGTTGTGATTGTAGTCAAATCCGTCACACAAAAGCTCAAGAATCTGCAGGAAAGAAAAAGAGAAAATTATGATTAATATGGAGGGAGATACAGGGAGGAAAACACAAATTCTTTATAAATCATATTGAAAATCCAACAGACAGACAATCCAACTTTATTCAACATATGTTATGTAATGAACATGTAATTTTATGTAATGGGTGCTTATGTTATGCAATGATGAACGGTTGGTAAATAGGTGGATATCAGAATCATTTATAACGCACAGCCACGTCCTTGCTAATACCCATCGCCCTATGTAGTGTAATGACTTCTCTATGTACATATTCTCTATGGCTGCCTCCACTTCATTGGCTAAAATTGTCTTTGTACTGTAGGACTCTAAATAATGGCTTTATCATTTAAAAAAAAAAAAATAATCAGTATTTTTTTTTTTTAAATGGCAGTTGAGATTTGAAAATAATGGTCACATGGTAACCAGCAGAGGGCAGCACTGCCTTATATGGACTCTGTCCAACTGACAAGTGATGTCATAAAAAACCTCATGCAGTGTATGTTCAGTAATAACCATGTAAACAACCTATAATGTTATGTAATGGGAGCTTATGTTATATATTAGTGGTAAAGTGGTAAAGGGGAGGGCGTCCCTTTTCGCCTCCCGTAGGAACGATCAAGCGGCGGAACAGCCGCTATGATCGTTCCTATGGTGTAGGGAATCGCCGGCTGAAAATGGCGATATCTGAATGATGCCTGTAGCTTCAGGCATCATTCAGATATAGCCCCACAAAGTCCCACAAAGCCCAGGACGTCATATGAAGTCCTCTGGGCATCAAGTGGTTAAAATACTCCAGCATGAGAATCCTCTTCTTTTTTAATGGCAGTTATTTTTAGCCGACCTTTGAAAATAACTGTCAGATGTTTGAAAACTGACCAGTACATAACATAAGCACCCATTACATAACATTGCTGATTGCTACATGCTGCAGAATTCTGTTTGTTTTTTATAAAAATTATATATATTATATCCTTATATTTGTCTAGATTTGATAAATCTTATGTTAATGTGCAGAATTCTGTAATTCCAGATGATGATGTAAATGCCGAGTGTAAATATGTCCCCAGAATCCAGGAGAGAAGAAGAAATGAACTTACCGCTACGAGAGTCACCAACAAATGACACCGAGCCACATGAAGAGCTGCCTTATATTGAGTCTGACCTGCTGTGATGTCACAGCAGGAGAAAAACAACTACTTTTTTTTTTTTCAAAAACTTTATGCAGTGTATGTTCAGTGACAAACAACCTATAATGTTATGTAATGGGAGCTTATGTTATATATTAGAGGTAAAATATAAAAATACAAATATTGAAAATATGAAATACATATTTTTTTTAAATCAGACAGATATGGGAATATGCTTGTTTTTATAAAAATTATATATTTATAGCAAGATTACTTACTGCTATCTCACATATATATTATTCTTATTATAGCCAAATTTACCGCCCTAACTCCTCCCACAGCTTTTACACTACATGGACAAGTAATATACCGAAACGTGCAGATTGTTCCTGATTGGTGTGCTATTACTTGGTGGAACGTTTCGCCGAATGGTTCACAAAATATCGTAGTTTTTTAGGCAAAATTGGTCCCATGTCTGTTACAGTGGGGGAGATGTCTGTTACATTGGGGGAGATGACGTGGATATATTACAGTGGGGGAAGATGGCGGATATTACAGTGGGGGGGGGGTGTCTGTTACAGTGGGGGAGATTGCGGATATTACAGTGGGGGAGATGTCTGTTACAGTGGGGGAGATGACGTGGATATATTACAGTGGGGAGATGACGTGGATATATTACAGTGGGGGAGATTGTGGATATTACAGTCTTCTTTTATGATTAATCAAAATTAATAGATTAAAAAAAAATCGATTCATCGAACACGAAAATTGTAATCAGTAACAGCCCTAATATACAGGGTGGGCCATTTATATGGATACACCTTAATAAAAGGGGAGTGGTTGGTGATATTAACTTCCTGTTTGTGGCACATTAGTATATGTGAGGGGGGAAACTTTTCAAGATGGGTGGTGACCATGGTGGCCATTTTGAAGTCGGCCATTTTGAATCCAACTTTTGTTTTTTCAATAGGAAGAGGGTCATGTGACACATCAAACGCCTATAGCGGAGCGGTAAAATAGCGGTAAAACACCGCTATTTTACCGCGTTTATACCTCTCCGCTATAGGCATATCCAGTGTGAAAGGGGTCTAATAAAGAAACATCAGTGGCTGTCCTAGCTTCATTCAGCAAGAGCCCACAGCGTAGCACTCGCCGCATGTCACTGGAGAGCACATTGAACACATTTTATAAGTGGTCAGAAACTTGTAAATAACTCATGAAAGAATAAAGTTACGTTAAAACCAAGCACACCATTGCTTTTCTTGTGAAATTCCCAATAAGTTTGATAAGTCACAGGACCCACTTCCTATTGAAAAAACAAAAGTTGGATTCAAAATGGCCGACTTCAAAATGGCCACCATGGTCACCACCCATCTTGAAAAGATTCCCCCCTCACATATACTAATGTGCCACAAACAGGAAGTTAATATCACCAACCATTCCAATTTTATTAAGGTGTATCCATATAAATGTCTCACCCTGTATATATATATATAATCTGTGTATATAGCTGTGCCCAGCAGCACACCCAGCCTCCCCCCCCTCAGTTATCAGACCGTCTCAGGGTGGGCAGCTCAGCCACTATAACTGTATAACTGTATTTAATATAGATGATAACCAGTGGGGGGGGGGATGCTGCTGAACACAGCTATATATATCTATAATATAGCTGTGTCCAGCAGCAAACCCCCCCCCCCCCCCATCAGACCAGTGGGGTGTCTGCTGCAGAGCTGCTGATGGGGGTTACCATCAGGCCTCTTGTAGTGGGCCTGATCCCATCACTTTAACAGGGGGGGCCGGCAGCTTCAAACTTCATAATGTAGTATACATGAGCATACATAGTGTGAACAAATAATGTTCCCCTGTGGCCCACTGGTTGTGAATCATATTCCCTGGGTGGGGAGGGGGGGCATTTAGTTCATCCAGAGGGGCTCAGGAGACTGCAGAATAGAGGGACTTCTTTTTTCCTTTTCAGTACTGGCGGACTGACACAACAACCAGTGCTGCACTTGCATAAAGTCCTGGGTCACAGTTCCTGCTGCTGGCGGAGTGATATACTTGGCTTTCCCACTGCCTGCCTCCTTCAGCAAGTAAGTGCTGAGCACAGGACAGACTCCAGCTGAGCACAGGACAGACTCCGGCTGAGCACAGGACAGACTGAGCTGAGGGAATCAGTGACAGGCTCCGAGCAGGCTGACAGCTATAAACAACATCAGCGCAGCAGGCATAGGCAGGTGCTGAGACTGATGTGGGATGGCTAACAGGGAACAGCAGGAGGACTAATCCCAGGGGCAGCATACATGCCAAGTGTCCCATGTACCTCACCTCCCGAACCACAATTTATATATATATATATATATATATATATATATATATATATAAAAAAAAAATAAAAGTCAAAAAGTCCTGAGCTACTAGCCAGGCCTCAAGGGTTACTCGCCACCAGTTGCCCCACCCAACCCCTACCATGCCCCGTCCCGAATCCCACCCTCATAAATTATCTCATGAAATGACACTTAAATGTTTTATGCAGAATTAAGTTATAAAAATATATATTAACAACTTTATCTGTGTCCCCAATTTTGCTATGTGTCCCCAATTCAGCCTGTGTCCCCAATGCAGCTATGTGACTGCCAGTGCAGCCACATGTCCGCCAGTGTAGCCATGTGTTGCTAGTGCAGCCTGTGTCTGCCAGTGCAGCCATGTGTCCGCCAGTGCAGCCCTGTGTCCCCAATGCAGCCCTGTGTCCCCAATGCAGCCCTGTGTCCCCATTGCAGCCATGTGTCCCCAGTGCAGCCCTGTGTCCGCCAGTGTTGCCATGTGTTCCCAATGCAGCTATGTGTTGCTAGTGCAGCCTGTGTCCACCAGTGCAGCCTGTGTCCGCCAGTGCAGCCACATGTCCGCCAGTGTAGCCATGTGTTGCTAGTGCAGCCTGTGTCCGCCAGTGCAGCTGTTCGGTTAGAGCGGAGCTACAATACATTTCACTGATTGGTGGACACGCTGGACATTTTTTCTAAACCCTGTATGGCCCCAGACGGTCCGACTTGCCGTGGAAGCGTTTACCAGAATAGGCAGGACCATTCTAACGGTTCTAAACTGTACCACCCAGGACCGTTCCGCTCAGTGGAAACGAGGCATTAGTGGTTCTGATTTTTGGTTTAGATATTAGTTCTAGTCATATATTATGAAAAACAGTCATGTGTTGGTGAATGATAAAAGTTCTGGAAAAGTTGATAACATGAGAGGCATGGAAAGTGTCCCTGTACTTGTACCATAAATTATCTCTGCATAAATCAAACGTAGCTTTGTTTGTAGGAAGAACTGTGAAATTCTGGCAGAATGTATCACTTGAAAATAAATCTGTGAAGTACTGTACTTTCAAAGAAATGGTTTGCAAATAAAAATGCTAATAAAGTAACATCACCATTTGTCCATTTCTAAACCCCATAGAGATTTTATTACGTTTGTACATATCTTTTCAACTAGATCCTTTTTTGTATACTGTCTGTGTTCTAAACAAATACGATTTTGGGTAAAGATTTTTCCTAAAATGTAAGTGTTCCCATCCCACGGTTGCTGAAGGAAGATTTGCTAAGGGCCAAAACTGTTTTCATGTCATGGCATGTCTGCTTGTTCATTTTTCAAACAGTTTGGTTTGTTGCCACCTCATTCATTTAAACATGAAAATATTGCATGTTAATCCATGTGCATTAACGCAATGCACCAGGCATGATGCCAAGGTCTCAATGGGCCTGAAGTGTTTTATTGGTCATTCGTGGAATTCATGAGCTAATCAACCCTATAGGGGCGTGGAAAAGAAAAATTTCAGTTGGGTACAGTGTTGCATGACCGTGCAATTGTCATTCACAGTGCGACAGCGCTGAAAGCTGAAAATTGGACTGGGCAGGAAGGGGGTGAAATTGCCCTGTATTGAAGTGGTTAATATTATTATAATTAGGGTTGTCCCGATACCACTTTTTTACGACCGAGTACAAGTACCGATACTTTTTTTTATGTACTCGCCGATACCGAATACCGATACTTTTTTTTAAATGTGTCCCAAATGCAGCCATGTCCCCCCACAAATGCAGCCATGTCCCCCCCACAAATGCAGCCATGTCCCCCACATATGCAGCCATGTCCCCCATATATGCAGCCATGTCCCCAAACATATGCAGCCATGTCCCCAAACATATGCAGCCATGTCCCCCACATATATGCAGCCATATCCCCCACATATATGCAGCCATGTCCCCCACATATATGCAGCCATGTCCCCCACATATATGCAGCCATGTCCCCCACATATATGCAGCCATGTCCCCCATATATGCAGCCATGTCCCCCATATATGCAGCCATGTCCCCCCACATATATCCAGCCATGTCCCCCCACATATATGCAGCCATGTCCCCCCACATATATCCAGCCATGTCCCCAAACATATGCAGCCATGTCCCCAAACATATGCAGCCATGTCCCCCATACCTAATGATGATGCCGCCGCCGCGTTAATCACCGTGCGGCGAACATTATAGGCAGCTTTCGTTTGAATAGCTGTTTTCCCTGCCACGCCGTGTAAAGGACACTCCCCATTGCTCGGGATTGGACAGATCCGTCCAAGGGGGAGTGTCTATACACTGTGCGGCGGGCAAAACAGCTATTCAAACTAAAGGTGCCTGTAATGTTCGCCGCACAGTGATTAACGCGGCAGCGGTGAATTTGCGATATGCGGCGGCGGGGGGGGGGCAAGTATTCTATTTAGGCATCTGGGGTATTTGCGGGAGTACAAGTACTCCCGCAAATACTCGTATCGGTCCCGATACCGATACTGGTATCGGTATCGGGACAACCCTAATTATAATACAAGATTTATATAGCACCAACAGTTAGCACAGCGCTTTATAATGTCAGGTTAGACAGAGATGGGAACGAGGGACATCTATTAGCAAAAGTATGTGGGTATAGGACACACTCCCTGTCACGCCCTTATTAAGGAGAATTCTACAAAATAAAGATTAAGTAAACCCACAAAGTGCTTTTTTACTATTTCTTTATATGGGCTTGTAAAATGTAAAAATGCAGCAATTTAGAAATTGCATGAAAGGTTTAGCACTGGAAAAAACTTTTTGAAAGATAAAAAGTACATTTTATATACAACTACCGTATTTATCGGCGTATACCGCGCACTTTTTTGCCCTGAAAATCAGGGCAAAATCGTGGGTGAGCGGTATACGCCGATACCCGCTTTCCCGCGCCAAGTTTTGAATACTGCGCTGACATATACCGAGCGCAGTACACTCGGGTATAGTCGGGCAGTCTCGGCTCCTTCCGCGCTCATGTCCTGGACGTACAGGACATCAGCGCGGGTAGCCGAGCATTGCCGACAATACACGAGTGTACTGCGCTCTGTATATGTCGGCGCAGTATTCAAACTCGGCGCGGGAAACGAGCGGGGAGGACGCGAGGACGCCGCAGAAGGACGCCGGACCAGCCGAAGAGGACACCAGACCCGCCGCAGAAGGACACCTGAAGCCGCAGAAGGACGCCGGACCCGCCGAAGAGGACACCCGAAGCCGCAGAAGGACGCCGGACCCGACGAGGCCGCCGATGGACGCCGCGCAAGACACCAAAACTGTAAGTACTAAACAAACTTTTTTTTCACAGGATTCGGGGCATCTTTAGGGGTGCGCGGTATACGCGGGAGCGCGTTATACCGCGATAAATACGGTATATGGATCTGACCAAAATGAGGGACAGATTAGGAAGAAAGAGGGACATTGTTCCAAATCAGGGACAGTTGGGAGCTCTGCAGTTACAATACAATTCAATACAGGAGGAATCAGAGGGCCCTGCTTGTTAGCGCTTACAATCTAGGAGTGACAATGTTACTACTTTATAAATACAGTAGTGAGTGAGTGTTTTTATCCTGGGAAAGGGGGTGTTTTACTAGTGTAGCCATCTCAGAGACATGTGTTGCCTACTGTGTTGGTGCACAAAAAAACTGCCTAATTTGCAAAGCAGAAACATTCACCTGTTATGTGGCAGCAATAGCTTACTGTTTCACAGTTCTCTGCCACTAGAGGTCCCTGTATTCCTAACAGCTTGACACCATACTTGACGTGATTGTAGCCGTATTAGTGCAATTGTGACAGAGAAAATTGAGTACTGTCCGTGATACTTTTTTTAATAAATAAAGTATCACGGACAGTACTCAATTTTCTTTAACAGCTTGACAGAAATGTATATCAATAGACTTCAGACCATCCTAAAATGGGTACCATAATTTACCTCCATTAGGTAGCTATTAAAAAAAAAGAGATGTGCCAGCCTGGAGAGTGTGAGACATCAAGTGGAGGAATGATTTGCAATGCAGTCTGGAAAGAAAGAGATCAGAGAGAAAATGTTCTGTTAGAGGGTGCTGAGCAAGATTTCAGGGATACATTCAGCTGGAACCTTCATTTAGCGTCCAGATTGTTCAGTGCCTAGAGGACAGTGTGGAGAAGTGGGAGTAGATTGCTCGAGTTTATTCTATATTTCTAAGAGGACTGAGGAGAAGTGGGAGCGGATTACACCAGTTTCTTCTGTCGGCATAAGACCATAGCTCCCAACTGTCCCTGATTTGGAACAAAGTCCCTCTGTCATCCTTTTTGCATAGCAAGATGACCAGGGCATCCCATGGGCTGCGATTCTCTTTCATTATCCCCCTCTGTAACATATTGCAAATTTAGTCCTTGTCCTGCTGGCATAGGACTGACAGTATATGCTGGTACCTTTCTAAAATGGGAGGAACCTCCCCATGTGAATAGGTAGTCTATTGATTTGGTGCACCCATAGTCCTTAGGGCTAGTTGCAAAGACCAGAAAATGCTTTTCTAGCAGTCGGCGAAGGAGTCAAGCAGTAGGTATTCCCGGAAGGGTTCTGCCAGTTGGTCTAGTAGTTTTTGGTACTGTTCTACATTCAGCAATGTCACAGCAGCTTGCACTGAGGCGTATATGGCCTCTGCCCCGGGTTGGGTCCTTGATATGCAGTGCTTGGGTACCATGTAGAGGTCCATGAGGGTCATTTGCAACAGGCCTTCCAGCCACGCTACAATTTGTTATAGGCAGGGGCGGACTGACCATTCGGTGAGTCGGGCAGTTCCCGAGGGCCCGTGGGGAGGGGGGCCCGGCCGGCCGGCTTAGTCTGTCCCTGAAGGTGCCCGCAGCAGCGCTGATTATTGTGCACAATAAAAAAAAAAAAAACTGTACCCCCGAGGAAGCAGTGCCATGGAACCATTGCCTGTGGCTGTGTGAGCAGCTCAGAGGTGTTTGTTGACTGGGATGGATGGCTCATCAGAGCCCTGAGCCGTGCGGGGATATTCTGAGACAGGCGCTCCAGCCACCTCTCCCCTCTGCTCTCTGCTGGGGAATCCAGCTGAGGGGGCGGGGCCATAAGTCTGCCGTGGGTTACAGTCTGTGAAGGAGCCTCAGAAAGCACTGCACATAGAGGAGAGCTGACTGAGTCAGCTTGGAATTTCCAAACAGCATCCATCCATCCACACTGATCTGCCTTGTGCAGCAGCAGGAGGTCAGTGTGATAATGAAATCAGTGCAGTTACTGTGTCTGTGTGTTGTTCTAAGAGCCATGCTGAGTGTCACTTCCTGGTTCCTTCCTTCTTGCCCTGTGCTGTGCCTATTTACCAGATCAGGTGCTATTCACTAATGCACACTGATATCTGGTACACTGAATGCCACTCAATGCACTCAGTGTATAGATATCAGTGTTATATATAGGGAATAGCACTTAGCCCTGGTTTATATTGGAGCAATTTGCCATGCGATTTGACATGTCAAATCGCATGGTAATGGCACTACCTGAATCAGTGCGATGCCCCATTTGTGGCCCTGCACCGATTCCCAAAAGTAGTTTCTTTACAACTTTTGCTGACTTCGGGGTGCAATTTCCATCGACATCTGTGCAGCAACCCGCACAGATGTCTCTGAAATCGCCCGCCAAACTCGCACTGACATGCGGGTATGAAATCGTGCGAGTTTAGCTGAACTTGCATGATTTAATTCCTGCTGTCAGTGTAAACCTGGGCGTAAGTGAGTGTTATTCCCTATATATACACATTACATAAAATCATTGAAATGTATACACTAAGTGCTTTTCCCTAAGTCCCCTTTCACACTGGGATATTTTTCATGCGCTTTTCGGCTAAAAATAGCACCTGTAAAGCACCTGAAAAATGTCTCCCCTGCAGTGTAAATGTGAAAGCCAGATACTTTCACACTGAGGCGATGCGCTGGCAGGACGTTAAAAAATGTCCTGCAAGCAGCATCTCTGCCCATTGAAATGCAGCGGCACTTTGCGGGTTGTTTTATCCCTTTTTCAGACACTAGTGGGGGTTAAAAGCGCCCCACTAGCGGCCGAATACCTCCACAAAAATTACGGTAAAGCGCCGCTAAAAATAGCGGCGCTTTACCGCTGCCGCCACCCCAGTGTGAAAGCAGCCTAATACTGTCATCTGTACACTAAGAATGCACCTTATATTGGTGATCAGTGAGAAGAATGTCCCTTACATTTGTGATCAGTGAGAAGAATGTCCCTTACATTGGTGATCAGTGAGAAGAATGTCCCTTACATTGGTGATCAGTGAGAAGAATGTCCCTTACATTGGTGATCAGTGAGAAGAATGTCCCTTACATTGGTGATCAGTGAGAAGAATGTCCCTTACATTGGTGATCAGTGAGAAGAATGTCCCTTACATTGGTGATCAGTGAGAAGAATGTCCCTTACATTGGTGATCAGTGAGAAGAATGTTCCTTACATTGGTGATCAGTGGGAAGAATGTTCCTTACATTGGTGATCAGTGGGAAGAATGTCCCTTACATTGGTGATCAGTGGGAAGAATGTCCCTTACATTGGTGATCAGTGAGAAGAATGTTCCTTACATTGGTGATCAGTGAGAAGAATGTCCCTTACATTGGTGATCAGTGGGAAGAATGTCCCTTACATTGGTGATCAGTGAGAAGAATGTCCCTTACATTGGTGATCAGTGAGAAGAATGTTCCTTACATTGGTGATCAGTGAGAAGAATGTCCCTTACATTGGTGATCAGTGAGAAGAATGTCCCTTACATTGGTGATCAGTGAGAAGAATGTTCCTTACATTGGTGATCAGTGAGAAGAATGTCCCTTACATTGGTGATCAGTGGGAAGAATGTCCCTTACATTGGTGATCAGTGAGAAGAATGTCCCTTACATTGGTGATCAGTGAGAAGAATGTCCCTTACATTGGTGATCAGTGAGAAGAATGTCCCTTACATTGGTAATCAGTGGGAAGAATGTCCCTTACATTGGTGATCAGTGAGAAGAATGTCCCTTACATTGGTGATCAGTGGGAAGAATGTTCCTTACATTGGTGATCAGTGGGAAGAATGTCCCTTACATTGGTGATCAGTGAGAAGAATGTCCCTTACATTGGTAATCAGTGGGAAGAATGTCCCTTACATTGGTGATCAGTGAGAAGAATGTCCCTTACATTGGTGATCAGTGAGAAGAATGTCCCTTACATTGGTGATCAGTGAGAAGAATGTCCCTTACATTGGTGATCAGTGAGAAGAATGTCCCTTACATTGGTGATCAGTGGGAAGAATGTCCCTTACATTGGTGATCAGTGGGAAGAATGTTCCTTACATTGGTGATCAGTGGGAAGAATGTCCCTTACATTGGTGATCAGTGAGAAGAATGTCCCTTACATTGGTGATCAGTGGGAAGAATGTCCCTTACATTGGTGATCAGTGGGAAGAATGTCCCTTACATTGGTGATCAGTGAGAAGAATGTTTCTTACATTGGTGATCAGTGGGAAGAATGTTCCTTACATTGGTGATCAGTGAGAAGAATGTCCCTTACATTGGTGATCAGTGGGAAGAATGTCCCTTACATTGGTGATCAGTGGGAAGAATGTCCCTTACATTGGTGATCAGTGGGAAGAATGTTCCTTACATTGGTGATCAGTGGGAAGAATGTCCCTTACATTGGTGATCAGTGGGAAGAATGTCCCTTACATTGGTGATCAGTGAGAAGAATGTCCCTTACATTTGTGATCAGTGAGAAGAATGTCCCTTACATTGGTGATCAGTGAGAAGAATGTTCCTTACATTGGTGATCAGTGGGAAGAATGTTCCTTACATTGGTGATCAGTGGGAAGAATGTCCCTTACATTGCCGGTGATCAGTGAGAAGAATGTCCCTTACATTTGTGATCAGTGAGAAGAATGTCCCTTACATTGGTGATCAGTGAGAAGAATGTTCCTTACATTGGTGATCAGTGGGAAGAATGTCCCTTACATTGGTGATCAGTGGGAAGAATGTCCCTTACATTGGTGATCAGTGGGAAGAATGTTCCTTACATTGGTGATCAGTGGGAAGAATGTCCCTTACATTGGTGATCAGTGGGAAGAATGTTCCTTACATTGGTGATCAGTGAGAAGAATGTCCCTTACATTGGTGATCAGTGGGAAGAATGTCCCTTACATTGGTGATCAGTGAGAAGAATGTTCCTTACATTGGTGATCAGTGGGAAGAATGTTCCTTACATTGGTGATCAGTGGGAAGAATGTCCCTTACATTGGTGATCAGTGAGAAGAATGTCCCCCACATTGGTGATCAGTGAGAAGAATGTTCCTTACATTGGTGATCAGTGAGAAGAATGTCCCTTACATTGGTGATCAGTGGGAAGAATGTCCCTTACATTGGTGATCAGTGAGAAGAATGTCCCTTACATTGGTGATCAGTGAGAAGAATGTCCCTTACATTGCCGGTGATCAGTGGGAAGAATGTCCCTTACATTGGTGATCAGTGGGAAGAATGTCCCTTACATTGGTGATCAGTGGGAAGAATGTCCCTTACATTGGTGATCAGTGGGAAGAATGTCCCTTACATTGGTGATCAGTGAGAAGAATGTTCCTTACATTGGTGATCAGTGGGAAGAATGTCCCTTACATTGGTGATCAGTGAGAAGAATGTCCCTTACATTGGTGATCAGTGGGAAGAATGTCCCTTACATTGGTGATCAGTGGGAAGAATGTCCCTTACATTGGTGATCAGTGAGAAGAATGTCCCTTACATTGGTGATCAGTGAGAAGAATGTCCCTTACATTGGTGATCAGTGAGAAGAATGTCCCTTA
This sequence comes from Rana temporaria, assembly GCF_905171775.1. Lineage (NCBI taxonomy): Eukaryota > Metazoa > Chordata > Amphibia > Anura > Ranidae > Rana > Rana temporaria. The sequence continues at coordinate 456,998,984 of NC_053490.1, read as the reverse complement.
CATTGGTGATCAGTGGGAAGAATGTCCCTTACATTGGTGATCAGTGAGAAGAATGTTCCTTACATTGGTGATCAGTGGGAAGAATGTTCCTTACATTGGTGATCAGTGAGAAGAATGTCCCTTACATTGGTGATCAGTGAGAAGAATGTCCCTTACATTGGTGATCAGTGAGAAGAATGTTCCTTACATTGGTGATCAGTGGGAAGAATGTCCCTTACATTGGTGATCAGTGGGAAGAATTTAATTCCTATAATAAACATTTATTTTGAACATTGTGTAGAGAAATTCTTTGAACGCTTGCAATGTGGGCAGTGCAATGTGTAGGTGGGACTTTGTGTGGATGTAGCTTGAACGTGGGCGGGGACACAGGGGGCCCCATGATCTTCTTTTGCCCGGGGGCCCCATGAGCTGTCAGTCCGCCCCTGGTTATAGGCTAGCATGTGAGTCTTCCTGTAGCACCATCACTGCTCAGCATGCATCATTATCTAGCAAGTTAATGGCCAGTTCCGTGTTCAGCCTGATGTGAACCTGATACAAGTGAGGGGCACTCTTCCGACTCTCTTCCCACTTAGATAGGGAGGTGATGGGCCCGTTAAATTTGGGCACTAAGGCCAAGGCTACCCTTGTACAACCAAGCCCGGTGAATAGACACCGCCGTCCAGAGCTAGATGATGCCGACAGCTTTTCCAACGAGGAGCGGGAATGTGGCCTGCCACAATTTAATGACAATGAAGGGTTAGAAACACTTACAAGATGGAAGTGAAAAACAGGCATATCAATGAATCCACAATGTCCAGCGGGATGTCTTCTGGGAGTAAGACAGCTGCAGGTGGAAATTCAAGCCTACCATTGTTGTTAAATACTGTCTCTCTGATCCAAGATGGAGGGTTGTGCTGTCAGGACCAGCATTGAATCCAGGTAACCGGAAATGATGTCAGAGTGGGTGGTACATGTTTCGGTGCATGTCCAGTCGCTCCTTCTTCCACCTTACTCACAGGAGGCAACTCGCTTGACGTTATGGATTCATTGATATGCCTGTTTTTCACTTCCATCGTGTATGTGTTTTTAACCCTTCCTTGTCATTAAAGTGTTTTATTACTGCGCTTAGAAGCGCCTTCTTCTCTGCTTTGTTTTTCCTATAGAGTGTGCTTCCATCTTCTGAAGTGCAAGCCGTGCAAAATGCAAGCCAAAACCGGGAGTCAGTATGTTAAATATGTTAATGAGACACTGCCCTAATGTCCAATCGGACTGCTGCTCTCTTGATGACAAAAGGAAGTTGTGTAGGAACAAAATATTCTGCCCACTGGGCCTTTACTCAATTACTTGTGTTCATGTGATTAAATAGCATGTTGTTTTTTTCTTGATTTATACCAAGATAGTTATATGCAGAGCGCAGGCGCCACATACTGTTCCCTTTCTAGTATAGCTTTAGCTGTTTGTATTAGTTACATATTGTAATTTCTTAGAATGTGTTAATAAACTTGTTAGGAACTAGTGCATTTTGGGAGATTTCTCTAGAGAAAATGAGTCAGCCACCATTTTAAGTTTCTTCAGCAAGGCAATAAGGCTGTTTCTCCATCTCTTCATCACCCCTTAGCGAGCTTAAAAAGTGAGTTCTTGTTATCTCATTCTGTGTTATAGAGCATTGATTCTTTATTACATGCAATATTGTACTGATTGGTGTTTGTTTTATCAATTTGTAGTTTCGCCTGGCTCATTCTAATACATTTAAGATCATAGAAATATGGTATCTGAAGTTTATGGAGTGGGAAGGTTTAGCTCTCTGTCCTATTTTTTCCTTGCAGCACCGCTAGAGCCTAGCGCCACCTACACAAGGGAGTACAGATTGCAACTGCCTACACACTTCTATTTTCAGCTTGCACCTGCTGCTGAATAAAGTTGCCTTTTACAGTTTCTAATTTATTGCGTCACAGGATTTTGAGGGTGTCACCAGGTGGGAGCTGTACCCACAAACGTATCAAAGCCAACATTTACAGGTGCGCTACACTGGTATGATCATGAAATAAAGAAATCCTGAAGAAAAGTGAAGCAGCCGCAATATCTATGGTCTGGTAAACTGCAATGTATGACGTTTCTGTTCTTGGATTTAAATACACTTTAAATAAACATGATGAAATTGCATACAAGGGAATAATAATGTGAGACCAGAAATTATTTAAAACAATGGATAATTTTGATTCAACCTCAAAATCCATGTAATACTGTTTATTATTAATGCAGAAATGATGGCTTTGCAGAGTAGAGGAAGCTCTATTGTTATATAGTATTGACTCCCATGGAAACTCTGAGCATGATGACGGTAGATTAAACTTTTAGCAGTAGATTAATGTCTTTCTGTTCGTTCACATATTCCATTTCCATTTTTGGGAGGCATGCTTTTATGTTATGTTCCATGTTAGACAGAGTGATGTCTACAGACTCATGAAATATGTAATCAATACACTAGCCCATTGTTCCACAACCTTTTTTTCAGTCAAGGCACCCTTTAAAATTATGCACAATCTCGAGGCACCCCATTCTAAATTGTAAAAACGAATCTAATAGTTTTACATAACGCAGTAATATACACACACATAGGACACCTTATGTTAGAGATGATGTATTATTCCAATTAAATCGGAGGTTCCGCGGTTTCTCGTTTTTTTACATTGATGTGCAATGCATAGTAACAAACATGTCATTGAAACACTCACTTGCTAGCCACTCATACTCGTTTTTCTTTGTTTGCTGTAAGAAAGAAGTAGTTTTAAATTAACATCCAGTCGTTCTCCATATTGCTTGTGGGCATCGTGAATCCCACAAGCAAAGACTTCCTGGATGTGACCCTCCCATGACTGTTGAAAACAGTACAGATCGTCTCCTGTGAATATCGTGACATCACTCCCAGGAGACATTGCGATCAGCACCCATAACACACAGAGCCGTCGGGGAAAACTAAGGACACGCCCACTCCCGCAGGGAAAAGATCCCGGAAGCTACATACAAAACGACTGATTAAAGGTAATCGTTGAGCTACGAGGAAAACAAAGCATGGTTTCTACATGTACTAATCCTGCAGTTTATATTAATAGAAACTTCAAATTTAGGGTGAACCTCTGCTTTAAGTACACCTTTTCACACTGGTAATGACTAGTATTCCAGAGTTTCTCTCTTCTCTCAGTTTCTCTCCCTCACTCAGCTAATGTGACCCCAGTACTGACTGAGAGGGGCAGGGGAGGGGTAAACAAGAATGCTGTGCAGGCGCCCAACATCTCCATAATCAACCAATGATGTCATTAGTTGATAGGACACCAATGGCTGGAAAGTTGTAATGATGCACAATGAAAACCTGTGTCGTTTTGTAACTAAAAGGCAGGCTTCATCTACCAGCTGGCTTTTAGGCATTTTGCCAAGGCATCCCGGAGGAAATCTGAAGGCACCCTGGTTGAAAAAGGCTGCACTAGCCAATCAATTGCACATTGCAATCTCTGTTTTTTTAACAGTCACATCTTTGGCTAACCCCAAAATGGTGCATTTTTATCTCGTACACGCACACAGGTGCCTAAACATATTCTTTTGGTTTTCAAGATTGTCCAGTGAGTCATGTGGCCTTTCCTGCACTTTCTAAAGACCTTTTAAAGAACTGGTTGACTCTTCATTTTCAGATCTTCATGACTTTGTTGCATTGTAAAACGCACTTTATGATTTTTGGAAAGAATAGAAGTATACTTTTATTGTATTTTAACAGAAAAATACCCCTGAAAATTTTACTAACCAGCGGACATGTCGACAAGTTTTAAAGCCTGCTTTAAAACTTTTGTCTGCTGGAAACCTGTCTGCTAGGCTGTACACACGGTCGGATCTGTCCGCTGAAACTGGTCTGCGGACCAGTTTCAGCAGACATGTTCGGTCGAGGCCTTAGAGGTGCACCGAAATTTCAGCAGGTGAAACACATTGGCCGAAAATAGTGTTTCCGTCATTTTGTGGAAACAAAAAAATTGAGCTGATAATGGTCGGGTTACGCTGTTCGGCAACTTTTGATAAAAGACATTTTCTCTTCTCAGGCCTTTATAGTTGGAGAAAGGTTCCAGCACTTAGTTTTATATATGTCTCTTTGGGAGGAAGGAGGCTTCGCCTTAGATGGCAAAGGTGCAGCTTCATTCACCCTCAGTGACTGTAAGAAATGTAAATGTGTGTGTGTATATTTTTCTATTTTTGTTTTGCAGGTTTGTTGATCATCTATCAAGACAGTCAGAGAATGGGGCAGGCTAGATAGACAGGCATATTAATGTCAAATGTACCACTGTGTAAATTGAAAAAAATGTTTTATATTTTTATATTCTCTTTATTCTTTTTTTCCCTCTTTACTTTATTGTCAAGCAGATTCAGGAAAAGTGTTCAGGATTTAACACTATTTTTGTTCAGACACTGGGGACAGTGTCTATTCTAGTGTAAATTTAGAGGGGGTCAGAGAGTTAAGTGAGAGTTAAGTGACTCTGACCAGGTTAATCTGTTTAAATTTGGAGCCTCGGTCTCAGCTTTGGCTGTACTGTGGGTTCATGCTGTCGTTTCTGGGGTGCTGATAACATCCCAGGCCGACAGGTGGCAGCAGTGGAGTCAAGGATTTGGATATTTCTTCCCAGCAGCCTATCAGGGGGAGGTCTTCCTCGCTGTGCATGCTAGGGAGGGGTATTTATGTGGCAGACGCCATTGTCTTGGGTCTTCTTCCCGTGTGGCGCCCACCTTCTGGGTAGCCATACCACGGCACCCCGGAAAAATGGCCTTCCGGGCCGGGGTGTGCGTCTGGACTGCCTGAGGAGTGCCAAGAGAGGCTGGTGTTCCAAGAGGAGCCTGACCATCCACCGGGGGCCAGGGAAACCTGGTGCTGAGAGGCTGGACGTTGGTCGCCTATCAGTCAGTAACCGAACCAAAACTACCTGAAGGAGATTCAGGTGTGGAATCTGTTAAGGAGGATTCCGGACCACTATTATCTCCATTGTTTTCAATCATTGGGAGGGTCTGTGGCAGAGACTTAACCCCAAATTCCGAGTGACATTCTGGCTGCCAGGCTGGTGAGAGAGGCCTGTTCAGGTGCGCTATACCCATTCCGGCTGGAGTGGTGAAATATAAGTTGTTGTTGGAAGCAGGACTGTTTCACCATTTACATACACCTGAATCTGTTACTCTCCATTTCTACTATTTCTTCACTCTTCACCAAGTTCTAATGTTTTTACCCGGCTGGGTAATAAAAACACAGAAAAGTGTAGCGCTACCCCCGGAGGAGCCGCTGGTTGATTTTGGGATCGGCCTACTAAGTTACCCTGGCGTTGTCTAGGGGTGTAGTTTTGAGAGTAGCGGTAGTGAGCGAAGGTCCAGACAGCCAATAAAGGGTTTTTCAATGCTTTATTGTCCAGGTCAAACAGGGCCAACATCAACATAAATTGGAAAGGTCAAGGTTGATGAAGGAAAGAAAGATAACCTTGCGGTATCAGGCCTGGATATCAAATGGAGCAATCAGTACTGCTCTGTATAGTACCAATTTTGTAACTCGTCGCCACTCTGCTTGGAGTGGGTAAAGTGCCCCCGAACAGACCCCTATAATAGGCCTGGCAGCCGAAGCGTCACTCTGAGCTAGCTGGGAGGAACAGGTCTCTCTCACAGACCTGGCTCTAGGGCCTCTGCCACAGACCAATTTCAAAAAAGGACTTAGGTGAATGAAAAGAGCGAATCCTCCCAGTACACTTTCCTATATAGGCCCCCGGATGACAGCAATCATACCTGTCAGTGGTCCGGACACCCGATCCCAGATTGGGATTCTCTCAACAGGTCCAGGAACCCAGTGAAGCACTGGGGTCCCCTTTTACCTCCAGATGAGGTTCAAGGCAGTTTGCAGCTTTGGCCAGGTGGGCCGCGCCTGGCGGGATCCATGGATGCGCAAACCCTGAAGGTGGATACCGCACCTGGAACAGGGACCCCGCAAAGATTTCTTAACACATGACCCCTGTCACAGATATACTCTCCCCCAGCATGCCCCGCGAGGGAAAAACTCCACCAATTGGCTGCTGGGGAAAACTCGCTCTGCCAGAGCCCCTCTGGCGCCAACTGCCGGCCAGGGGTGGTGTTGCACCCCTGGACCACAGACTGACACAGTGGACATTTCTGGAATGACAGAAGTCCCAAAATTTTAACAAACCATGAATGGGAGCAAGGTAACTCTCCCATTCCCTATTAACTTTAGTGTAGCGCCCATGCTGAAAGCAGAGGGGCGCTACAAAAGTATCAAAAGGAAAAAAAATTGGTCACTTTAAGCATTCTCCGCTTGCTTATTCCAGATTACAATCTTTGCAGATACAGTTTGGAATGCCACTGAAACAACTGCAGCAAGATGTAGCCACTCGTTGGAATAGTCATCTACTATATGCTGCAAAGTCTTCTCGAACAAAAGCCTGTTTTAACTGCATACATTGCAGATTACGAACTGCCGGCAGCATTGAGCGCACATCAGTGGATGTTAGTTTAAAATAATTTGTCTCTTCTAACTCCATTTAAACAGTTAACAAAAGAAATAAGCTCAGCTAATGCTTGCTTTTCTGATGTTATTCCCTTGATTGCTGCACTGAAGCATCTGCTAGGAAAAGAGGCAGAAACAGACCATGGCGTAAGAATTTGCTAAAACCACTCTACTGGAGGCCATTAACAACCGGTTTCAAGGCAAAGTCCAACCCTCTGTGCTGCATTACAACATTATTTTAACGCAGAAAAAAAGCAGCATGCACGGGAATTGATACAGGCACAACTGGAGGTGATGGAAGCATCTGGTGAAGGAGTTTCAAGGTGCAGCACAGAGGAAAGTGTACCAGAAATACGGTTGCATACAAGTGAAGAGGAACACACTCCCTCACTATCTGATATGTTTGACTACATTTTACACAAATGCACTCCATAGTCCATAGCAGTGCCACAACAACTGCAGCCATTCAACAGCTGGAGATTTATTTAGCTGAACATCCTATCGCTAGAAGTTACAATACCCTTGCGTACTGGCACATGAACAAAGAATGTTTTCCATTGCTTCCACAGATTGCACACAGATATACTGTATATCTGCCCCAAGCACCAGTACAGAGAGTGAGAGACTATTCAGTATAGCATCTCATATTCTTGATGAGAAGAGGAACCGTCTCTCCTGTGAGAAAGATGAAAAACAGTAGGGCAGTTGAATTTTCTATGTTAAAATTGCCTAGTTGCGTCACTTATGCACTATATTTAACATTTTCAGTTAGAATGGACTGTAAAGTTGAAACTAGAGCTGCACGCTTAATCGCAGAGAGAATCGCGATTTCGATTCTCCCTGCCCGCGATCTCCCCGTGGGATGACCCGCGATTCTTCTGTGGAACGCAAATGCCGCAGACATCGAAACCGACGTCAGCAGCCTGCGCCGCTGGATAGATGCCTGAACTTCTCTCACAACAGTAGTTTGTATCCATGCGCCACCCAGTGGTTGCCGGCGGTACTGCTTCTGATCTCACAGTTCTGTACAACTGTGTGTATCCATGCGCCACCCAAAGGTTGCTGGCAGTACTGCTTCTGATCTATATGAAAAAGAGACCAGTGATATGTCTATAATGTTAAAGATCATAAAAAAATCAGAATCAAAGTTTTATTCTGCTTTTTTCATAGGAGTTATATGGTCTTTAACATTATAGACATATCACTGGTCTCTTTTTTTATATATTCATATTTTCAGATAAATCACAGGTTTATTTATTATTATTTTTTTGGGGGGGTTCTGGCATTACATTTTTGAGAATCGTGAGAGAATCGTGATCTTTTGTCTAAGCAAAAGAATCGCGATTCTCATTTTGACCAGAATTGTGCAGCCCTAGTTGAAACTTGAAATAAGTTTGCGTTACACAATAGAGGGCAGACCCTTTGCTATTTTGATGGGGCTTAGTTCTACTTTTTGCACAATAATTTTTAATTTAAGTTGAAATATGTTTACTGAGAAACAGAATGACAGCCCTCTGCCATCATTTTTGTTGGTTAGTTCTTTATTAGTAACTGTTTGTTTTACACAGTAACTTTGCAGATAAAGGGATATGTAACAGAATAGATGCCTTCCCGGGCTTTTGCCATTCCAGTTCCTGGGTAGTTCGTTCTATTTTGTTGTAAAATAGAAGACACGCAGCGGTTGATTGGTTTCTATGCAGAGCTGCACCAGATTTGCCCTCTCCAGTTTTAATAAATCAATCAGCTTCCATTTTTTTTTGTCAAAGCTTAATTGAACAAGCTGAAGTTAGAAGCTAATTTGCTAATATGCATAGTTGCACCAACTTTTTCAGTCTCTCCAGTTATAAAAAATCAACCCCACAATCACTGATGCTTGGAAGTGGACCCCTGACTCCAGAGACAGGACCCAGTGCACTGATCGCCAAGGCCACAGTCAAGCCAGCTGCTCGCCCCGATGTCCAAGCCACCCAGAAAGAATGTACTAGAGCTGGGTAAGCCAGTAGGAAGTGAGAGCGGTGTGCCTGTGGGGGAGGTGATACCAGGCTATCAAAGGGGATGCTGTAGTTTTTCCAGTGAAGGCGCATACGCCGCGTAAGTGCACAGATGCGCCGTCGTATCTATGCGCCTGATTCCTAATGCAAGATACGCCTGAAATGTGGCTTCATCCGACCGACCTAAGTTTCCTACGCCGTCGGAGCCTGGGCGCATATTTACTCTGGCCTCAAGGGGCGCTTCCATTGATTTACGTGTCAAATATGCAAATGACCGAGATACGCCGATTCACGAACGTACTTGCGCCCGTCGCAGTAGTATACGCCGTTTACGTAAGGCGTACGTTCCGGCGTAAAATTATTCCACCTACAGGAGGCGCATCCCATGCAAAGGTATGGACGACGGAACAGCCGTCGTATTTTACGTCGTTTACGTAGGACTATGTGAATAGAGCTGGGCGTAGGTTACGTTCAGTGATTCGACGTATCTTAGGCGTTAGGTCCGACATGATTCTGAGCATGCGCACTGGGAAGCGCCCACGGGACGGCGCATGCGCCGTTCGTTCGGCCATTCATTTGCATGGGGTCACTATCATTTAAATTGATCACGCCCACTTCCTTCCTACTTTGAATTAGGCAGGCTTACGCCGGCCAATTTACGTTACGCCGGCGCAACGTTGGGAGCGAGTAGTTTGTGAATACTGTTCTTGCCTCACTGATTTACGTCGGCGTAGCGCATATGAGATGCGCTACGCCGGTATAAAGATGCGCCGCTCTACGTGAATCCGGGCCAGTATGTCTGATGGTCTTTCAGAACTAGTTTCGGACACTTTGTCTTATACTGGAAAGTGGGGTGAGAGTGATAAAGAATGTGCCAGAGGAGGAAACCCCTGCTACTACTACTGCAAGTGTACACATTATGCTCTTAGCCAGTGCAGCTCCGCTGATTAGCATTGGCAGTTCTGTTGAGGAGAAACCGGGAGCTCAGTGGGTACCTAAAATCCGCTCCAATGCACCCATACCCTATGCCAAACCTGACCACAAGGTTGATGTGGTCACTGGGTGCTCGGCCCAGTGTGCCCCAGATGCTCGGGTCCTACCCAGATACGGAGATCCCAAGACCCCATCTCGGCTGGCCAAAATACAGAGAATTATAGTTAAGAAAGTGGCCAAAGACTATGGGTATCTATACCCCCTAAATTCCCCCACATTTGGAAGAGGAGATCACTATAAAGGAAATGCAATGGGTAGACTAAGTCATACGGGGGTTCCTTCAGATCCCTCTCAATAATGACTTTTTGAAGTTGCTGCCTAAAATGTCCAGAAAATACCTCTCGGTACTGAATACTTAGGGTTATGGCAGGAAGATCAACCTGGATGGTGTAGTCATCCGCTGTCCAGATAAAAAGTATCTTAAGTGATTTGTTACCACAGTAAATACAAAGGGAGAGTCTGTAATTCTACCCGATCCCGGGTACTACTGGTAACTGCATTGGAACTGCATATGTTTATCAAACCTTGTGGATTACAAATATGTGTTGTGTGACATCAAGGATGCTATGCTGACAGCCACTTCACACACACATTTAAAATGTTGCTAGTGGAGAACATTCCAGAGAGCTGTTCTGCCCGGATTATGCTAGACTGAATGCTGCCGGCAGATACATGGAGTGGCCACCTGAAGCCATGTTGGCTAAAGTTTGAAGTTGCTGGGGTGATCCACCCTGAAGGGCGACCTGTGATCTTCAGCAGGTTGCTGCTCTTAATGGGGTTTTCCACCCTTTTTTTAAGTTTATTAAAAGTCAGCAGCTACAAAAAGTGTAGCTGCTGGCTTTTAATAAACTGACACTTACCTGCTCCACGGCTCCAGCGACGCGCCGGCCGGCGAGGGGGGGGCGAGGAGCGGAGCCCCGGCCGGCGCGTCGCTGGAGCCGTGTGGGCACCCGGCAGTGACAGCTTTCGGCTTCACGGCCGGGCACCCACTGCGCATGCGCGAGCGGCAGTGCGCATGCGCGAGCAGCGCGGCGCCGTCCGATTGGACAGGTGCTCGCCTACAGGCAGGGTCTGTGAAAAGGCGATTAAGCTAATCACCTTTCCAGCCCCTCGGCGGAAGGAGGAAGTGGGACAGGAAGTCCCCTTCTCCTGAAGCCCCCACTCCCCCCCCCCAAAAAATTACATGCCAAATGTGGCATGTAAGGCCCCGTACAGACGACCGAACATGTCTGCTGAAACTGGTCCGCGGACCAGTTTCAGCAGACATGTTCGGTCGTCTGTACAGCCGAGCGGACAGGATTCCAGCGTACATTTGCCCGCCGGGCCTTTTTCGAACGGGCAAATATTTCTTAACGTGTTTAGAAACATGCCCGCTGGAATCCTGTCCGTCGGACATGTTCGGTCGTCTGTACAGACCTACCGTACATGTCCGAGTGGCCGCCATCCCTCGCATGCGTCGAATGACTTTGACGCATGCGTGGAAGCATTGAACTGCCAGGGCCGCGCACGTCGCCGCGTCATCGTCGCGGCGACGGTGCGGCCTCGTCGCCGCGTATCGAGTATGCGCGGATTTCTGTATGATGGTGTGTACAGCCATCATACAGAAATCTCTGGGCAGACATGTACGCTAAAAACGGTCCGGCGGACCATTTTCATCGTACATGTTTGCCCGTCTGTACGAGGCCTAAGGGGGCGAGGAGTGGGTTAAGAGGAAGTTCCATTTTTAGGTGGAACTCCTCTTTAAGAAGAAAATTTGTAAATGCTACAATTTGGGAATTCAAAAATTCAAAAATTCGGAATCCGAAAATTCGTAAATGCTAAGATTTGTAAATGCAACAATTTGGGAATTCAAAAATTCATAAACTTCACAAATCCCAAATTCTGAAATTCAAAATAATTACTAGCTAATTAATAACTAACTATTAAATTATAGGTATTGGAATTTTCTCTCAAATTTGGCTGTTAGTGAACTCAATGAATACGGCTTTATCCAAAAAAAATGAATGCTGCATCTAAACAAATGGAACAGAATTTTTTTTTTAAAAAGTCTTTATTTTTATTATTAATTATTATTAAATTTGTTACATTCCATTCGTTTAGATTTCGGAAAATTCGTAACTTCGGAAAAATTTGCATTCGTTATGTTCACTAACAGTCAAATTTTAAAGGGAATTCCAATACCTATAATTTTAGAATTTCGAACTTCTGAATTTTCGAATATTCGAATTATGAATTTTAGAAAAAATTCCTTAAATGTGTTTACGTTAATTCGGATATTTACAAATTTGTTGAAATTCGTTAAAAAACTAATTCGGAACTAAACAAATTTCACATGTCTAATGCTGATATACTTCCCTGGTTTGTCAGCATGTCTTGTTCTTAAGATGTGAGTAAAAGTGATCTCAGTCTCCGGCTGTGATAAAGAAAGGCTGAGATATGTTCTAAGTGCAAGGGGATATTGTTGCTACAGATGGAAAAGTTCTTCATGATTACAGTCCCTTGCATGCATGTGTGGCTAAAGTGCTTGGCCCGGATTCAGAGAGCAATTGCGCCTGCGTAACCATAGTTACGCAGTGCAATTGCTTGCTTGCGCCGGCGTTACGAATGCTCCTGATTCAGGAACATCGTAACGCCGACTGCAGCCTAAAATATGCGTGGCATAAGGCTCTTATGCCACGCAGATTTTAGGCTGCATTCTTGCGATGACCGCTAGGGGGCGCTCCCATTGTGCTCAGTGTATAGTATGAAAATTGCATACTAACACCGATTCACAATGTTGCGCGAGCCCTGTGTACGCAAGTTACGGAGTTACGGAGTTTCCGTACGGCGTCTTTAGCGTAAGGCTGCCCCTTCTAATAGTAGGGGCAGCCAATGCTAAAGTATACCCGATGTTCCCGCGTCGTGAAATTTGAATTTCACGTCGTTTGCGTAAGTGATTCGTGAATGGCGCTGGACGCCATTCACGTTCACTTTGAAGCAAATGACGTCCTTGCGACGTCATTTGCCGCAATGCACGTCGGGAAAGTTTCCCGACGGCGCATGCGCTTTACGATCGGCGCGGGAACGTGCCTAATTTAAATGATTCTCGCCCCCTGCGGGATCATTTAAATTGCGCGCGCTTACGCCGGGCAATTTTGCCGGCGCGCCCTCGCAATTTACGGAGCTACTGCTCCGTGAATCGAGGGCAGCGGCGCAAATTTGCGGGGGCGCAGGGCAAAATCGTTGCCCTGTGCCTCCGTAATTTATGCGCAATTCTTACTGAATCTGGGCCCTTGTTTAAAAGTAGCCATGCACACAGCCCAGTGTTTGTTCCTGAAAAAAAGGGGAACTTACTGGAAGTTTGCTGAATATGTTTGTTGCAACTACAGGGAAAGTGCCTATTGGACTTTGGGGCTTCAAAGACAATGGGATATTTAGTTAGTTAGTTAGTTAGTTAGTTAGTAAGGTAGGCTGTGCTGTGGCAAATAGGCAAGTCTTTACCTCCAATCTGAATCTCATCGACTTAAAGCGGGGGTTCACCCTAAAAACAATTTTCTAACATTACATTGAGCTCAGTCTCGACATTGACAGTATGCCGATTTTTTTATTTATTTTTTGCTGTACATACCTCGTATAGCTATTTTCTTAGCCGGCTTCCGGGTAGTGAATCCCGCAGGAGTGGGCGTTCCTATGCAGCAGTTAGTGATTGACTTGATGACAAAAACTACCCCCCTGTCGCATAAGGAGCGTCACAAGTTGCCCAAAGAAGCCGAACGTCGAGTCTGCGCTATACGGCGCCTGCGCACCAACGTTCGGCTTCTTTCGGGAACTCGTGACGCTCCTTATGCGACAGGGGCGGGGGGTAGTTTTTGTCATCAAGTCAATTACTAACTGCTGCATAGGAACGCCCACTCCCGCGGGATTCACTACCCAGAAGCCGGCCAAGAAAATAGCTATACGAAGTATGTACAGCAAAAAAAAAACAAAAAAAAATCGGCATACTGTCAATGTCAAGACTGAGCTCAATGTAATGTTAGAAAATTGTTTTTAGGGTGAACCCCCGCTTTAAATGTTCACCTATAGACTGTTCTCTCTTTACTGACCACTAGATGGCGAAAGCGTGCCACTCTGAGGGAGTCATAAAGCGATTGCTCAGCCTCGGCTGCTGACATTGCGGGCACGCTGGACAGGTAAGTGTCCATTTTTTAAAAGTCAGCAGCTGCCGTATTTGTAGCTGCTGGCTTTTAAAAAAAAGATTTGGCTGAACCTCCGCTTAAGTTCTTACTACAAGTATCTAAAGATAGGTTGCTATGTGAGTTTTTTTTTCAGATATGCTAAAATTGCTTTGGAAAACCGTGCCACTCTCAGGGAAGTGGGGCCCTTTTCCACATGTAAATATTTCTAGGTATAGTTATTTGCCGGAATGTATATATATATATATATATTGCTGTGTTCACCCTGCACCTTTTGTCACTCTCAGCTGAGGGTAGAAACAAACTCCAACAATGTATATAAAGTTTTATTCTGCACTATTAGTGCTTTAATAGTAGGATATACTATAGTGTGTTACTTAAATGTCATATTTTCCATATTGCATGCTTTAATGTTTTCAGGTGTTCCTGCCCCCTTGTGTCTTCCTTAGATTAGAGACAGGATCTCTACCGTGTACAGTGATGTTTATCTTTATTTGCATTATCGTGTAAATATTAGATAGATAATTAAGATATCAGGTTGATGCTTACTGCATTTTTCACTTGCTTTTGTGTGGTACACCACATATAATTGTAAATAACGTGTCATTATTATCTGTCATTGTGTGAAATGCCATTTGTAATTGTATATACGTTTTTATCACCTATTTTCTTGTGGAATGTCACACATATTGTTATTACAGTTCATCCTTCCCTGGTACCCCTCCCTATCCACTTTTTGCCAGAACATCCACTCTCAGGATTGAGAGAATATGTTTTTTTTTGTTTTGCAGACTCCGGGACGTAGTTTTCTTGACAGGGGGAGATTGTAAAAGCCTTGTCCCAAACAGGGCTGCAAAGTAAATTTAGTTGTGCTAACTACTAGGTGGTAACTACCCTGGTTATATAGTTTTCTTTGATCCACTGGTTTGTATCCTAAGCTTGAGTTTAATTTGTAGTCTCTCTCTTCTGTCAATAGGTGGCACTGTTGACTTTGGCATTAGAATGATATACTACAGTGAATTCGGGTTATGAGTAAATATGTTGTCTCATCAAATTATCAGGAGTTTCCTTTGGCCACTTTGCATGCTGTGATTAGCTATTTATTTGAAATAAGTCAGGTGATCAGGGTTCTTTCCACCCAGGCTGCGGCCTGGGTAAGTGTGTGTGGAGCAGCAGGTTAGGCCTGAAGACTGAGGCCTAACCACTTGGGTAGAGGCTTAGCCTGAGAGGAGCCTAATCATTGGTAAAGGAGATGAAGCAGTTGCCAGAGTGATGACCACTCCTGTTGCTGGAGGCAAGCGTAGAAGGGATGGAGTTCTGAAGGAGTATCAGAGCAGACAATTCAGCCGGAAAGCTTCAGTAGAGACTCATCCAGGAATACAGCGGGTGACTGTGAGCGGGGTTTGAAGGAGTACAGTGGTTGGCTGTAAGTAAAGCTTGAAGATAAGTACAGCGGGTAGCTGTGAGTAAAGCCTGAGGGATCCTCCAGTGAGTAGCTGTGAGTCCATGAGCCCATGAATGTATGAAGGAGTATGTACATTCTTTTTCGTTCAGTGTGCTGGCTGAACAAAAAAAAAAAAACATTTATGGCCAGCTTAGCTCATCTCTTTTATGCAGAGATTGTTATCGCAGCCAAAGAGCAGCCTGTGCTGTACAAGGAAGAGAAGACCTGATGAAGACTTGGAAACGAGACAAGAAAGAATGTACTTTCTGCTAACAAATAAAGGTTTAATTGTTTCTGGGTGCTCATTGTTTCATTGCAGTCCTTTCATGGGAAACAATAGCCTGTGTGTATTTAGGTTATTATTACCTTTTTTGATCTTTTTCAACTTGAGCTACACTGGGATGAATTTAGTGACTGTTAAATGACATTTAGAGTCGGTTCACACAGCAGCGGCACGATTTCGGGGGCAACTCTGCAAGTTGTCCTGAGGACGACTTCAGAGGCGATTTGCAAAACGACTTCTGTATAGAAGTCAATGCAGGTCGCCCCGAGCCGCCCCCAAAGTTGTACAGGAACCATTTTCTAAGTCGGAGCGACTTGCATCGCTCCTATTAGAACGGTTCCATTGCATTGAATGGGACGCGACACGTCAGGCGGCTGAGCCTCCTGTCGTGTCGCCCCAGTGTGAACCGGGTCTAAAGGTAAGTGTACATGTGAAGACACTGTCACATGTCAACATAACTGTCAATAATATATACATGTGTGAGGGGCAGTTTATTAGAGATCCAGCGAGTGGCAACATTTTCCCTGATTAACTTTAAAGCTAAAATCCAACCACAGAAAATCTAATATACACATTTTTCTCAATAGCCAAAGGATATAAATCCACTTTGAGGCCAACAAATGCCTTTATAAACACAGACTGTACCTTGTAAAAGTAGCAGTGACAACATCAGTGTTCTGTACTTGGCCAGTGCAGACAGCAGAGCTCTGAGAAGGGCCAAACAGCCCAAAATACAGACTGCCTGCAGAAAACTACAGGAGGAGGCAGATACAATACCAGTCGCCCTGCACAAGGAGAGAGCAGAGAGTGGAGCCACGACCAGTGGGCCTGATGAGCGTTTTTTAACCACATGTTTGTTTGTGAGTGGATATTTATTTTGTCTTACTTTTGTAGCACTACCCCCAAAGGAGCTGATG
Source organism: Rana temporaria (assembly GCF_905171775.1). Lineage (NCBI taxonomy): Eukaryota > Metazoa > Chordata > Amphibia > Anura > Ranidae > Rana > Rana temporaria. Next base: position 456,982,673 of record NC_053490.1, on the reverse strand, counting down.
GTTTAGATTTAGGCCTACCGTTACCTTACTGTTCCTTGTGCTCGTCTCAGGGGTTCTCCTTGAAGATGTGGTTAAGAGGTGGTTAAAGCGGAGTTCCGCCCACAATTTCACTTTTTAAATATAAATACCCCTGTAATACACAAGATTAATGTATTCTAGTAAAGTTAGTCTGTAAACTAAGGTCTGTTTTGTTAGGTTGTTACAGCATTTAGACACTTTATAAAATAGAAATTGACTGGGGCCATCTTAAGTGTGGGCATCATGAAGCCAGACTGTATGACTTCCTGGATTTCAGCCTTGCAGATCTAGCACATGCTCAGTGCTGCACAAGCAGTGTCAGATCAGGTTTCAGCACCTGTGCTGTCCAAGTCACATGATTCTTTGAGACTGGGGAGTGCACAGACTCCTGGAAAGTTACACCCACTACATTCCCAGGAGTCTATGCGGTGTAGGTTAGGAAGCATTAAGCACCTAGGTGCAGGAAGTGGAAAGATTAACTATTCTGCCTAGCAACAACACTTTGAAGGCATCTAAAAAAAAAAAAAAAAAATTTGTAAAGGACTAATGACATTTTTTTAAAACTACTGATGTAATGTTATATTTATGGGTGGAACTCCACTTTAAAGATAGAAATGTCTGCGCCAAACACCAAGTCTCTTTTTCTCCCTCCTGCAGAGAGGGTTTTTATTTAAGTAAACTTCAGAAAAGAGGGATGGAGGTTTAGGGAAGATTCAGGCATCTTACTTGCGAATCACGAATATTCTCCTTGGTTCAGAGAAACAACTGTCTCCACGCTGGACTCAGCGTTCACCGGATAGGCCCACTATCACTGGCCTAGCAGCCGGTGCGAAGCTCGATCAAAAGATAGTCTCTGCCACAGACTAGGTAAAAATAGAATTGGTTCAATAGTCTCTGCCATAGACTTGTGTAACCACTGGGTTAACTTCTGAAGAAAAGAGCACGGCTCACAGTGCCAGGATCTCTCAGCCGTTCCAGCAGCACTGTGAGGTAGATTTTGATCCGGATGCATCCTCCAATTGAGTCCTCAATTGTTCGGTCCCTTCCAGCAAGCAAGGCAACACAGGACCATCCCTGGATCAGTAGGCCCCAGCAGCTTCTGGGCCTACATCTCATTAACGAAGCCTCAGGTCAATGTGCCCCGAGGCGGAAATCACCAATACATCCCTTAGGCCAGGACGGCCCTCAGGTCCGGATCAGGAAAAACCGACCCCACAAAATGGTGTCTGTCCCTTAAGTACCCTCTCCTAGATTGCACCGCGGGTTGACCACGCCCGCTGAACCACTTCTGAAGAAGGAATACCCAATACATTCAACCTGCTGCATTTCCAACATTGACCAATGGTGACAGTGACACCTACTATCAAGTGGAAAAATGTGCAACCCAGCTGAACACAATTTGTATACAATTTAAATACAATCTTTCTGAGCCAAACTATTGCAGGCAACTATAATTTTAACATATAGCACCCACTCATTGGGCGCAGGGTGCTACACTTTTAATAAAAAGTGGCAGGGGTGTTTTTGAAGCACCTGATTAGAGCCATAGGCTATAATAGGCTTAAGAAAAGGTGAACTTGGAGCACAAAGCATTGCGCTCGGAGTCCATCCAGGTGTGTTAGAACAGCGAATTAATATTTGCTTTCCTAACACTAAAACGCCTCTCCGCCAATCAGGTGCGCTCCGTTTGGATGCTTATCAGGAAGAGGGGAGGAGACGCATGGAGGACACAGGAGCTGCTGTCTGACCCGCTGCAAGGTCCCACAGCAGACGGGGGGTCACAGTGGCAGCATTTGATGGGGTACAGTGGCAACATTTGATGGGGCACAGTGGCAGCATTTAATGGGGCACGGTGGCTGCTTTGATGGGGCACAGTGAGGCAGCAATTGATGGTAATTTTCAGTTTTTCCCCCCAAAAAAATTTGAGCACCAGCCGGCACTGCTCTATATACTCTATTATACATACACACAGTGGGCCGGATTCAGAAAGAGATACGACGGCGTATCTCCTGATACGCCGTCGTATCTCTGAGTTCGGCCGGTCGTATCTATGCGACTGATTCAGAGAATCAGTTACGCATAGATATCCCTAAGATCCGCCAGGTGTAAGTGTCTTAGGCTGTAATTTCAGGCTGGCCGCTAGGTGGCGCTTCTGTATTTTTACGCGAGGAATATGCAAATGAGTATTTACGCCGATTCAGAAACGAACGACCGCCCGGCGCTTTTTTTTTACGTCGTTTGCGTTCGGCTTTTTCCGGCGTATAGTTACCCCTGCTATATGAGGGGTAGCTAATGTTAAGTATGGGTGTCGTTCCCGCGCCGAGTTTTGAATTTTTTACGTTGTTTGCGTAAGTCGTTCGCAAATACGGCTGGACGTAATTTACGTTCACATCGAAACCAATGACGTCCTTGCGACGTCATTTAGAGCAATGCACACTCGGATATTTTACAGACGGCCAAAAAAAACATAAAAAACGCGGGGTCAAGACACATTTTAATAAAACACGCCCCCTACATCTCCATTTGAATTACGCGGCCTTACGCCGCAACACATACTGTGATACATTTGCCTATATGTCTCAGTTTACTGCTCCCTGCTAGCCAGGTTATTGATGTGCTAATGTCCCCTCACTATTTCTAAAGGTTAATTGATCTATTGTGTTGTGTGAAGGAGAGCTGGGTTTAAGTGGCTTGTGTTAATTATTCTGATTGCTTCATTGTGGTAATTATCTCTCTATATGCGGGGTCGAGCGGTCTGGTTGATGTATTCAGTACAGCTAGTGCTCAGCGTCATTGATGTCATTGTCTAAAGAAAATGTGTTTCAGCATCGGCCCCGTCGTGTCTACCTACTCATCTGTATGGAAGCCCCAGTGTGAGGGGGGCGGAGATTTGTCATTGTAACAGTTTTGGAAATGACATATAAGCTGTGTGTGTTATAACATTAAAGTCTGTGTTGTTCAAGCAGTAAGCTGGTCTCATGTGTGGCTTTCTGGGCGATTCCAGGGATATCCCTCCTCGTGGAATATTGGGGTGATTTTCGTTATGGGAAGAAGGGAACGTTGACGGGGATATCATACCGATACCGTCACAATTGGTTGGTAGCAGTGGGATTTTTCCCTTCTATTCCCCTTCACACCCGGATTCCAAGCAGACACTGGAAGAACTACTGGAAGTTCGTGGAAGGATTGCTAGCAACAAAACCAAGCGGGTCATCATAGCAGAATCAATGGAGCTAGACCAGGAGGACGGGATTGCAGCAACGCCAGCAGTACAAGAGATGGAGACACAAGTGATTCAGGAGGAGGAATCGCCAGCCAACAAGCTAATGAGAGAGAAGCTAGCGTGGTTCGGCCCGAACCCAACGCCAGATGTGGTACTGAAAGTGATGGACCTGTTAGCGAAGGAGGCTAAAGAAATAAGAGACGCGGAGCTACAGAAGGCTAAACAAATAAGGGACGCAGAACTACAGAAGGATAAACAAATAAGAGACGCAGAGCTACAGGAGGATAAACAAATAAGGGACGCAGAACTACAGAAGGCTAAACAAATAAGAGACGCAGAGCTACAGAAGGATAAACAAATAAGGGACGCAGAACTACAGTTAAAACTGGCAGCAGTCCAACAAGCAGCCGCACATTCTCCAAACAGTGAGTACAGCACAGCAGACGCAAGGAAGATTCCGTTTAGCGCTTTTAAAGCTTTTGATGAAAAGGACTGTGAGATTGATAACTTCCTGGCGGATTTTGAGCGACAATGTAACCTGCACCGAATAGCTAGAGGAGACTGGGTTGCAATATTGTCAGGCAAACTGTCAGGCAAAGCTTCTGATGCTTTCCGGACCGTGCCAGATCAGGATATTCATAGCTACGCCCGGGTTAAAGAAGTGCTCCTGGCTCGTTATGCAGTAACCCCAGAGTCCCACCGACAGAAGTTCAGGGACTCACGCAAAACCACGAAAGACTCTTATGCGGAATGGGCATGCCAATTGTCCCGGTCGGCCTCTAACTGGGCTAACAGCAGCCAGGCCACCACCGCAGAGGACATTTTGCAACTAATGCTCCTGGAGCAATTTTACAATCACATCCAGACGGACGTCAAAGATTGGGTGAGAGATCGCAGGCCCATGACTCTACCAGAGGCCGCGAAGTTGGCGGATGAATATGCAGATACTCGCAAGACGAACCAGGTCACACCACAGGAACAACCTCCACCACAAACGGTGCCCTCACACCCACCAACCGCTAGATACCAACCTCCTAACAGACCGGTGACATCTAGCCCTCGCTATCATCGCCAGGAGGGCAACGAACAACGCTGCTTCCGGTGCAAACAGCTGGGTCACTTCAAGCAGAATTGCCCCATGAATGACAACACCAGGTCAAATTGGTCTCAACCTGGGTACCGCCCACCAGCAGCAGCCCATTGTGTAGACTCGGCTTGGGATCCAAAGGAGCTGGGTCAGGAAGAACCATTGGGCACCCCTTACGAAGCCCTCATGGTACAATCTGTTATTACGGACAACAGGGAACACCATTGTCAGCTGGTCATGGGCGACAGCCCTGAGCCGGAGGGGCCCTGGAGGGAGCTGGGCAGAAAGAGGCACCGCCGGCCACCCTTCAAGAAGAAGAGGTCCTGGAAGCCGTATAACAAGCTGACCTGGGAGGAGAAGAAGCGACTGGAGGAGAGGGAGTCGCAGCGGGCGTCCCAGATGCGTGCCGAGATGTTCGCCAAGGGCCCACCGGTGGCCCCTTACACCACCACCCAGTTCCTGATGATGAAGGACCACGTGGAGAGCCTGCAGGACATGAGCAAGCAGGAGCTGATCCGTGAGTACATAGAGCTGGAGGAGTGCATAAGCCGCATGGAGGAGGAGAACAACCACCTGAGGTCACAGCAGCATGAACTGGAGATGGAGCTGGAGAAGCTCCAAGAGGAGAACTGGCGGCTGCGGAGGGAGCAGGGGGTGGCTGACCTTATGGGGCTCTGATTCCCCTCCCCCCCCCCCGGACTCTGAGCACCAGTGCTACAGCATTTCAACAAATATAACTTTTTCTTTTTATGAATCTCCTGGGATTGTCACTTCAGAGCCATAACCTGCCCCCTCCCATAGCGGGACACCTAGACGGCGGCGCACAGACCCATTTGCTGTCTTCACACTGACTTCTGGTGACTTTGCAGATCGCACAAAGACTTGGGGACTGACCGGCGTGTGATCTGACGACCCGGTGACATACCTGAGTCTGAAGCAGTTGCCAAGGGAGGTCAGTCATGCCAAACGGAGTTAACCTCTGACTAATAGCTCTGAACCCGTCAACCCTACTGGACCAGGGAAGGTCCAACCGGGTTTGCCGGAGCAGGGAGCAAAAGGGGGGCCATTGTGATACATTTGCCTATATGTCTCAGTTTACTGCTCCCTGCTAGCCAGGTTATTGATGTGCTAATGTCCCCTCACTATTTCTAAAGGTTAATTGATCTATTGTGTTGTGTGAAGGAGAGCTGGGTTTAAGTGGCTTGTGTTAATTATTCTGATTGGTTCATTGTGGTAATTATCTCTCTATATGCGGGGTCGAGCGGTCTGGTTGATGTATTCAGTACAGCTAGTGCTCAGCGTCATTGATGTCATTGTCTAAAGAAAATGTGTTTCAGCATCGGCCCCGTCATGTCTACCTACTCATCTGTATGGAAGCCCCAGTGTGAGGGGGGCGGAGATTTGTCATTGTAACAGTTTTGGAAATGACATATAAGCTGTGTGTGTTATAACATTAAAGTCTGTGTTGTTCAAGCAGTAAGCTGGTCTCATGTGTGGCTTTCTGGGCGATTCCAGGGATATCCCTCCTCGTGGAATATTGGGGTGATTTTCGTTATGGGAAGAAGGGAACGTTGACGGGGATATCATACCGATACCGTCACACATACGTTACACCACCGTAACTAAGGGTGCAAGTTATTTCTGAATAAAGAACTCGCGCCAAAAGTTAGAGCGGCGTAATGTATCTCAGATACGTTACGCCGGGCGGACAGATACGCCAATGTATCTGAATCCAGCCCTGTGTATATATATATATATATATATATATATATATATATATAGAGAGAGAGAGAGAGAGAGAGAGAGAGAGAAAATCTTATCGAAAGTACGTAATTAATTATTTAGGCATTATTTAGGCATGTGAAATTTTTGTGACTCAACTTTGTGCTTTGCAACTCCAGAACTTGCACACATCATGCTTAAATGTGATCGCCTTGGGGAGGAACTTATTCTTTATAAACTATACTTTAGTGAATTCTCTAGTGTCTGAAACTCTGGATTTACACCAAACAACAAACATATTTTATGTATTCAGGTCTATGAAGCAGGTTTTACTATTTTAATAAGGTACTGTATATAGTCCCAGGCTTCAGCCATGATGATGAAGCAGCACCTTCTTTCCTTCCTCCTCCTCAGCTCTTTTCTGCTTTTTCTCCCATGCTGGGGTGGCCGCTACACTGACTCCCAGGCCTGTTCCTCCTCCCTGCTGTGCCTGCTCCCTCAGAAGAACTCAGAACAACACATTAAACTTACACTGCTCTGGCTGCAAGTCACTGTCAGACTCAGTCAGTCAATCGGCAGCTCCCTGGGCTGCCTTCCTCCTGTCCTGTTCACTGCTTCTCCCTCACAACCCGCACCCAGGCGCACTGCCTGCCTGGGTGGTGGTAAGCGGCTGTTGCACAGACAGAGATTAGATCACACAGCAGGACTCCACTAGAGTGGGTGGCACTGCGCCCCGGCCGGGTCTTCAATACACAGTACACACATACAGGAGGAGAGAGCAGTGTGACAAAGGGGGCGGAGCCCTGCATATCGGCTCTGCCCATCCCAACATCAGAGCTGAGATTTGACAGCTCCAATCACTGTCATTGCGCGCACAGACCCTTTGGAGGCATTTTTCTTGGGGGTGGGGGCAGTATTTGACAGGACACTGTACATCCCCGGCTTGCCCACCAATCCCTGGCTGTGCGGGATGGATAGTCACAATGCTAAATACCTGAATCCGGACATGGTACGGGGACTGACCCCTCAGTCAGAGGACTGTCCCTGGAAATTGGGGACGTCTGGTCACCCTACCTTATCTGCACTCTAGCTGCAATCTTTACAGGGCTGATCCAGTTTTTCTCAGCAGGGGATCTGTCCGTGCTGAGCTGAGTGTGCAACTGACAGGTCTGTATCCACTCATGCTGTCCGTTTAGACCCAACTGCCCTCTGATCTGGCCAGACTGAGGGGAATGGAGGCCTTCCATCTTTGCCATATCCGATCAGATTGGAGGTAGGCAGGTGTAAATGAACAAATTTCCATTTAAATCTTCGGATCCATAGAGAACAATGGGCAGTCCGATCGGACCATTAATGTGAAAGGGGCCTGAAAAGCAATCCACATGGTTGCTTTTCTGAGCATTGGCTGGTTTAGTGAACCTGGACATAACAGTCACTGTGATGCTACTCATATTGCTGTCCTTTTAACATGGTGACATAAGCTGACACCTATGCTACAAATATGTAAAGTTACTTTCACTGCTAAAAGGACAACAATATTACCCTCGCCTCGATCTCTGAAGCAGCTTCTCTTCAGAGGAATTCGAAAATTCTAAAGTTTGAAAATGTGAAAATGATTGAAAATTTAAAAATTTAAAATGAAAACATTTTAAATTTTAAATTTAAAAATTAAAAAATTGGAAATTTCGAAAATTCAAGTTCAAAATTGCAAATTTCGAAAATCTAAAATTTGAAAATGGGAAATTTCCAAAAATTGGATTTTCTAATTTTTTTATTTAAAAATTCAGAATTTCGAAAATTCTGAACTTCGGAAATTTGAAATTGAAAATTGGAAATTTTGAAAATTCGAGATTCGAAATTGCAAAATTTGAAAATGGGAAATTTCAAAAATTGGATTTTCGAATTTTCAAATTTCCGAATTCCAAATTTTTCAAATTTCCGAATTTTCAAATTTCCGAATTCCGAATTTTTCAAATTTCCAAATTTTCTAATTTCCGAATTTTTCAAATTTACGAATCCCAAATTTTCAAATTTACGAATTTTCGCATTTCCCGAATTTACGAATGTTCTCATTTATCGAATTTCCGAATTTTCGGAAAAAGCAAAAAAACAAATAAAATGAAAACGAAAAGAAAACTTTTTCGAAATAATTTTTCGGCAGTGCACATGTCTAAAAAACACTCACTTATAAAGTAAATGAGCAAGTTGTATGGAAAGAAGTAAAAAATAAACAATACACTTCAGCACAGGAACAATGCAATACAGTGCAATACCCCTTTAAGGCGTGCCCATCTGTCCTGGAGGACTGAGAATATAAACAATAGTTCTCAGACTGGAAGATATTCCCAAGTAAGATGAAAGAGAATAACAGGGAACTTATGGCTAATTCACTTGCAGATCCACAGTGTGAAAGGGCTAGGTTTAAACACTTAAAAGTTCATCAAATCTACTACACACAAATAAACTGTAAGGTTAGTTTTTCTGCCAGCTTAGTTGGGGCCCTTAAGTTGGTGCACAGTGACGGGCTGTTCCTTTAAGATGTGAAGTAACTTCCTTTTTGGTGACAAGTGATTTGCAGAGTTCTCCTTAGTATGTAGTGGTAGATGGAGTGGTAGCTTCATTTTGAGATATGCAGTCACTTTAAGAGTGGGAGGGGGAAGAGAAAAGGATATAAGGTGTGTGCCCTTTAAAGACTTATATTGAACTTGGGTAGTCAACTTGTTCCTTAGGTGGCTTGAACTTGGGCCAAACATAGCTCCAGGATTCTGCCTAGCAGGAGTAAACTCAGTCAGATAACCTGTAGGCAGTATTTGGGAAGCAATTAGGAAAGGCAGTCTGCAGCACTCAAAGAGCTCTGGCACACATACTACTTGCAGGGGGCCTATGCTGAAGAATGTCCTTGAACTTGGTAGAACTTGTTTGAAACAAAAATGTCTTCAACAAGAATAACATTAAGTAGGTCAGGCATTCTCTCGCCCAGTCCTTTGGTAAAGTAAGGTGAAGCAATGAACGTCCAGCTTGGGGGCCCCCTTGTCCTTTGAAGATGGGGCTGTTAAGATAATGATGATGACTTCTGTGATCCTGCAACAAACATGTGTACACCAGTCTGCCTCTCATAGGATAACCAGCTTCTCAGTGTTAGTGGCTTAGCCCAGACCCACGTGGCTCCACACAGCTCCCATACACAACTCCTATCATTAACAAAGTCTCACTCCAACTCCCCTGTAGTTCTCAGGCTTTTACTTATATATCCTCCTGCACCCCGGCAATTGCCTCTGGATCTTGGAGTTTAGACTCAGCTTCACTGTGAAGAAAAGGTCTGCTTTCAGCATACAAATCCCAGCAGTCTCTGTACTCTGTACTGATATTAAACGCTGCCATCTTGTGGTCATATATAAATCTGCATTACAATAACAGTGCACAGTGTTACACATAGCTTCGGAAAATGTAAAGTTAATTGTACAAAGGCTGTATGGTCAGACTGTATTGTATACAGAAACCCTAAGTTTCCTATGAAAATACATCAGGAATTAATGCAAGACATGAGTAAAAACAAACTTAAGCAGCCCCTATTAATGCTGTGTATATCACACTATAAAGATATGTGTCTGTGATAACAAGAGGAACACTCAGAAAGCAGGGAGGCATTGCCTTTTCATGTTGTTTCCGCCTAACACTGTCACCCTTGCACAATGAACTATAAATAGGATGTTATATAGTATTTTAAATAGCTGGTAATGCACGAAGATTAACTCCTACAGCTTTTCCATAGAAAGAAAACAATAGGAGCCGTTTACCTTTTAAAAGCATGAACGTCTTAGTCCTTTTATTCAGTTACAAAGTGGAATGCTGTATAGAGGGATTCTGAAATGTCTAACAACTACACATGGGCCAAAATTCATCCGAGAACCAGCTGACTTTTTGATTGTGTGTACAGCTCCCTGACCGGCTTCTGCTGAATGAGAATGCTGGAAAACCAGCATCCAATCTGCGCTGCGCTGGCAGTAACTGGTGAATTCTGGCAGTACCCCTGTCAGAACAAAAAAGCACAGCGGGGGAGATTGCAGTACTAAAATCATTTGTGTTAGTACAGCAATATGTCAGGATATTTTTGTTTGCCTGCTGGGAAGGGGTATGAGAGGTGCAGGAGTGAGGGATACCCATGGATGTAGATGGTAAGCAAAAGGAGGGGTGCAGAAGTTTTTTTGTGTACCAAAGGGAGTAGGTGTAAGGGGTGCTGGAGTCTGGGGGGTGTCCAAGAGAGTAGATGGGAGAAGTAGCAAAAGGAGGGGAGCTGGATTTTCTGAGGGGTATCTAAGGGATCTAGATGGCAGGGGTACTTGGGGGGTACCAAAAGGAGTAGCTGGGAGGGGTGCAGGAGGGGGGTACTAAATGAAGTAGGTTTGAGGGGGTGTAGGAATCTGGAAGGTACCCAAGGTAGTAAATAGGAGTAGTGCAGGAGTGAGGGATATCTGGGGAGTACCATGGATGAACATTGTCTACTACTGCTCCCCTGCCAACATAACCCCCCTTTTTCTAGTCACCTGCTTTCCCTTTATATGGGTTTCTAGCACACACATCCCTCATATTACCCATGCAGATCCCTCGATAGCCTCGATCCCTCCTTCTGAGGAGCAAACACACTTTTAACTGCACTTTAGACCACTTACTGCCCCCCCCCCCCAATGCCCTACCACGCTGCTTTGTTCTCCCACTTTCCGACCGCCTCCTTTGCAGCACCCATGAGACAGGTTTTCCTTACATTGTGCATCCCCAATTTCCCCTCCCTTCCAGAACCTAACATGCCATTCTCACTTTTGCTGCAGATTCCAAAGCAATCACAACACCTCCAGGGCAATTTACAGCTGATTGAGACGTGGGTTCTGTATCTAATATGGCCATCCTTTTTGGCAGGACTCACAAGCAGCTCTGGCCATGGCTAAGTGGGTTAATCCATCTTTTGAGTAAATGCAAGTCGGAATCCTGCGTGAGGGTACCCAAATGCAAACAGTGTGTGTGTGTTTGTTTTTTAAATAGCATCTTTTCAATCGCAAATATTTTGGAAACAATATGGGGCAGATCCACATACATCTGCGCCGGGCGCAGCGTATGTAAGATACGCTACGCCGCTGTAACTTACTTTGCTTTTGTTTGAATCCTCAACGAATTTGCGCCGTAAGTTACGGCAGCGTAGTGTATCTCTCGCGGTGTAAGGGTGCGAAATTCAAATGGATCTAATGGGGGCGTGTTTTATGTTAATACGTCGTGACCCGACGTAAACGCCGTTTTTTTGTAACTGCGCATGCGCCGTCCCTGGGGGTATCCCAGTGCGCATGCTCGAAATTAAACCGGAACCCGCCAATGCTTACGACGGTGACGTCATTCTACGCAAATTCCTATTCGCGAACGACTTACGCAAACGACGTAAAAAAATCAAAATTGTACGCGGGAAGGACGGCCATACTTAACATTGAGTACGCCTCAGTATAGCAACTTTAACTATACGCCGGAAAAAGCCGAACGCAAACGACGAAAAAAAAGCGGCGGGCCGACGTACGTTCGTGGACCGCCGTAAATAGCTCATTTGCATACTCAACGCGGATTACAACGGGAACGCCACCTAGCGGCCGCCGAAAAATTGCATCTTAGATCCGACAGCGTACGAAGACGTACGCCTGTCGGATCTAGCCGAGATGCAGTTGTATCTTGTTTTGAGGATTGAAAACAAAGATACGATGCGGGAATTTTGAAATTACGCCGGCGTATCAATAGATACGCCGGTGTCATTTCTTTGTGGATCTGCCCCTACATTTTCATGACTTTTTATAATACCCTTCTATTTTTTTTAAATATAAAAGACGATGTTACACCGATTAACTAGATACCAAACAAACCAAACTTTCTTTACAGGTTACCACTTTAAAGAGGTCTGGTGCTCAAATTACTACTCACGATCTGACATTCGCTGCGATCCCCAACATGTGTGGTGCGATTGCTTCTTGCATATATGAGGGGAGAATGAAGGGAATGTACCCCACAGTCCTCTACACACCATAGAGAACACGATGCAAAAGAAGGGGCACATGCGTTTGTGGGCGTATGTGACGGGTTGGGGTATCACTTGAAAGACAAAACAGGCACCCCATAGCCTACATTCATTTATTTTTATTGTTATTTTTTGATATCCTGCTATTCTATAAAACAACCAGTAGATGGCAGAGAGGGTACCCGAACAGAGTCTATATAAGACCACATGCATCATGTGACTAAGTGAAACTCATTTTAGTCATAAAGAAGCATGGTCATATATTCTCTTGTTCGTGTATTTTTGTAGTACCCGCCGAGATGATCACATCACATCAGTACGTCTACAATCATCGGTTCCCTTAATCTATATTTTGGGACCGGTAACATTTTGGGGGCTCGTCCGGGATTCGTTGTGTACCAGTGAGAGGGAAACGCGAGACGAGTGTGAGTCGACTGCAGAGCTACAAGGAGAGTCGCGAGTGTCGTCTGCTGTGTGAGTGCAACACAGATGGCGTCCCCTCGTCGTGCGCTGATGTGGGATATCCGGAAACAAATTCATCTACTGAGTAAAGAACAGCTGTATAGCCTCGCTATTACGCTGGATGATGAAAGAGACGTGGACGTTCCATCAGTGACTGGTGCAAACGAAATGGAATTCGTTGAATTTATTGAAGACTACATGAGAAGTGATCAGCTGGCGAAGTTAGAAGATCAAGGCATGTCTTACCTGCTCATCATCCAAGACAAGATCGATGAACTAAAACTCAATAAGGAAAGTACACCAACTGTGAACATTGCAACCACTGCTAAAGAAATGAGTAGTGGGACTGCAAGGACTGAACAGGGATCGGAGGTGGTGAGATTAACTGATGTTTTTGCTTTATTGCCACGTAGGGAATTCAAAATGCATGGTGGTGTAATTTCAGATCATGGTTCGGACATGAGTTACAGTAGCGTGTGCCGTCAGATTGACGAGGGTCTAAGTGAAAAATTCCCTGAATCTGAAATTATACGCACAGTGTTGAGAATAATCAAACCTGGTCATTTTAAAGATATGTTGACTGACAAAGAGGATCTTACTGTTGCTGAATTGAAAAAGTTTTTGAAGTCACATATGAGAGAACGAAGTGGTACTGAGTTATTTCAGGAACTTAGCAATGCTACACAGCAAGAAAAAGAGACAGCACAACAATTTGTTTACAGGCTAGCAGGGTTAAAACAAAAAATTCTGTCTACATCACAACATGATAGGCTAGAGTTTAACTATGACAAAAAGCTAGTACAAGGCGTATTCCTTCATACACTGTATCAGGGACTAAACGAGAACAATTCTAATGTCAGACGAGATATCAAGCCTTACGTGTCTGATTTGACAGTAACTGATGACTTTGTCATAGAGCAGGTCACCAGATCAGTTGATGAAGAAACAGAAAGGCAGAGACGCTTAAACAGTGCACCTAAACATAAACATCTTACTGTTCATTCGTCACTGACACCAGGGAATAGTGAAAAAGAAACAGTGCAAAAGAGAGTTGAGGGAGATGCTAGAGCAAATCACACTGCACTAATGGAACTAACAACACAGGTTTCGGCTCTCACGAAGAACCTGGAGATAATGATGAAGCAAACTCCTGTTGTTGAAAACCGAATGACTAAGCCACTAACCAATGTTCAAGTTCCAGATACAGCTCACTGCAAGCCCAGGTGTGATGATTGCATCAAACGAGAGAGTCAGAACTGCTACCATTGTTTCTACTGTGGTTGGACAGGACACAGAGCAGTTGATTGCTTGATGAAAAGAAGGCAGTCGGGAAACGACAGACGGTCACTGGGAAAGGGACAACCAGTGACCACCTCAAATAATCTGTCCCATGCTAAGATAAATAGGGTATTCACCCACCAGTCAACTAGAACACCCCCAAAAGAGAATGGATGCTCCAAACAACGCGTAGCACAATTAATTGGAGGAAAATGCCTATTGTCTTGTCGGATGAATGGGGTTCCGGTTGACATGTTGATGGACACAGGAGCTTAGGTCAGCATTGTCGGGAAGGCATGGTTAGAAAAGTTTCTACCCGGTGTCTCTATTAGACACATACAAGATTTACTTTGTGACGACAACTTATCCATTACAGCTGCAAATGGTTCCATCATTCCATTCATTGGATGGATTGAAGTCCTCCTGGAATTCGAAAGTAGTGGACATGGAAACTCAGCCATCCATGTGCCAATACTGGTGAGCGACTGCTGTAACGACAATCCACTTCTTGGGTTTAATGTTATCGAAGAATTGATTAGAGAAAACCGTGACCGATCAAACAGCACCCAAAACCTGACTATCTTGCTAAGTGAAGCCATGAAAGTAAGACAGAGTGTAGCGAATAACATTGTCAATGCTGTCAGTCAAGCAACTGACCCAGGAGAAATATCCGATAGTCGTGTGGTCAAAGTGGGGAAGAAAGGACTCCAGATCAAAGGAGGCGAGCTTGGTGAAGTCAAATGCAGAATTAGAGCATGGCCGAAAGGAGGAATCATGCCATTTGAACCACTTCCAGAATATCCAGTTGAAGAAGGACTTGAACTATTTCCTTCAGTGGTAGATGTACCAAACGGTTTCTCTAAACTAGTGAAGATACCCATACTGAACCGTGCTGAACATGATATCTACCTTCCGCCCAGAACAGTATTGGGTACCATTTCTCCAGCAGCTGAGATTCTACCGTTTTCTCCAAATAAAGACGATGAAAAGGGAATTGACCAGAAGAAAAGAATGTTTCATGTAAACCAGTTGAATCAAGTGGACACTGAAAATCAGCTACCCACTAACGAATTTGTTAAGTGGCACCCACCTGTCAATTTGGATAATCTCTCAGAAGAAGAACAAGAGATAGCAAGACAAATGTTATATGACGAATCAGATGTCTTTGCTCAAGATGAGGGAGACATAGGAAGCATTCCAAACCTGAAACTGAAGATAAATCTAAAAGATGAAACTCCTGTCCAGAAACGCTACAATTCGATACCGAAACCCCTATATCAGGAAGTGAAAGAATATGTCCAAAACCTTCTTGACCAAGGTTGGGTAACGAAATCTTCTTCCGCATACTCGTCACCAGTTGTCTGTGTTCGGAAGAAGGACAGAAGCCTACGACTATGTATGGACTTTAGGGAGTTAAACCGCAAGACTATTCCAGATAGACATCCACTACCTAGAATACAAGATCTGCTGGATAGCTTAGGAGGATTTACATGGTTTTCAATCCTGGACCAGGGTAGTGCGTATCATCAAGGCTTTGTGCATGAAGACTCCAGACACCTGACAGCTTTCAGCACCCCCTGGGGACTCCTGGAGTGGAATCGTATTCCGTTCGGATTAACTAATGCCCCAGCAGCTTTTCAGAGATGCATGGAGAATGTACTAGAGGGCATCAGAGACAAATGTTGTTCTCCATACCTGGATGACGTACTTTGCTACTCCAAAACGTTTCAGGAGCATGTCGATGATCTTAGGCAAGTGCTTAGTCGAATGCGCGAGCATGGTATCAAACTTAGACCGAAGAAGTGTGAACTCTTTAAACGACAGATTCGATACCTTGGGCGAATGGTGTCAGAAGAAGGCATAAAAATTGACCCAAATGATCTTGAAGCGGTATTGCAGTTGAAAAGGTAAGAACCAAAAACAGTTGGAGAAGTCAGAACTTTGTTAGGATTCCTGAGCTACTACAGGTCCTTCATTCAAGATTTCTCTCGACTTGCTAAACCACTGTATGAACTTTTGCAGAACACTGAGAAAGAATCTGCTACATCCATCACCAAAAACCGGCGCGGGGAACCTACAAAGAGAGACGGGAATAAAACACAAGTGCCATCTAAAACACCGATCCAATGGACACCCAAACATCAAGCTGTGGTATTCAGATTGGTGGACATGCTAACCAATCCACCGATACTAGCATACCCTGATTTTGACTTACCCTTCATCTTACACACTGATGCTTCCAATGAAGGCCTAGGTGCTGTACTGTACCAACGACAAGGAGAACACCTTCGTGTTATTGGATTTGGCTCCAGAACATTGACCCCAGCGGAACGCAATTACCATCTCCACTCTGGTAAACTTGAGTTTTTAGCTCTCAAGTGGGCAATCTGTGACAAATTCAGAGATTACCTGTATTACGCTCCAACATTCACAGTCTATACAGACAACAACCCATTGACATATGTCTTGAGTACCGCCAAACTGAATGCTGTGGGTCATCGCTGGGTTGGTGAGCTGGCCGATTTCCACTTCGATATCAAGTACAGGCCAGGTAAACAGAATGCTGACGTGGATACACTGTCACGATTTCCAGTGGAACTCACTGAGAATCTGAGTGAGTACACAGAGCTTGTACCATTCGAGGTTGTGTCAGCTATGTGGCAAGGGAGCAAAGCTGTCAACGAAGAAGAGGCACCATGGGTGGCCTCATTGACTCTTCACTCAGAAAGTGATGTGGCAGAAGAATTGCTGAAAGGACGGACAATCTGCCCAATGACACAGGAGAATATCAGAGCATTACAAGAAGACGATACCAACATTAGAGAAGTGGTCTGGCTTAAGGAGAACAATTGGACTCCAAACCACAAAGAAAAGGAGAGTATGACCAGTAAAACAAGACGTTTGATACACGAATGGAACAAACTCATAGTGGAGGAAGGAATCCTATATCGACACTCTGGAACCCGAAAACAGCTAGTTCTACCAGAAAAGCTAAAACCATTGGTCTTAAGAAGCCTTCACGATGACATGGGTCACATTGGCACTGACAAGGTAATCCACCTAGCACGTGAACGGTTTTACTGGCCATTTATGCAAAGAGACATTGATGAATATGTGCTGAAGACGTGTAACTGCATCAAACAAAAGCGTCCAAATATCCCAGAAAGAGCACCCATGGGTGGGATTATTACCAGTTCACCCTTGGAGCTAGTATCCATTGATTACCTCCACTTGGAGAGAAGCAAAGGAGGATATGAGTATATACTCGTAATGGTAGACCATTTCACACGCTTTGCACAAGCGTATCCAACTAAGAACAAATCTGGAAAAACGGCAGCAGAAAAGATCTTTCAAGATTTCATACCACGTTTTGGATATCCAGAGAAACTCCACCATGATCAAGGAAGAGAATTTGAAAACAACTTGTTTCAGACATTGCAACGATTGGCAGGGATTTCTCATTCAAGAACTACCCCATACCATCCACAGGGTAACCCAGTGGAGAGACTGAACCGTACTTTGTTACAGATGCTTCGTACCTTAGAGGAAGAGAAAAAGTCAGATTGGAAAGAACATCTTCCACACATGGTTCATGCATACAATTGCACCAGGCATGAAGCCACTGGATACTCGCCATTCTTTCTATTGTATGGGAGATCTCCTCGTTTGCCGATTGACCTAATGTTCAATCCAAATTTGGAAAAGGAATCAGAAAGTCAACCAACATTTACTCAGAAATGGGCATCCAGAATGCAAGAAGCTTACAAGATCGCATCCGAGAATAGCCAAAAATCATCTGCCAAAGGGAAGAAGTACTATGACAAGAAGATAAAAGGAGCACCTCTCCAACCGGGTGATCGGGTCTTAGTGCGAAATCTCTCTGAAAGAGGAGGTCCTGGTAAACTTCGTTCATACTGGGAAGAATCAGTACACAAAGTAGTAGAAAGAATCAAAGATGGGCCTGTGTACAAAATTCAGCCTGAAAGTGGTAAAAAGACTATTCGAGTACTGCACAGAAATCTGTTACTACCAGTAAATGACCTACCCATTGAAAGACACATTCCAAGAGTACCGATGAACAAAAGACAATCAAGTAACAGGAAAGAGACTAGCATGGATCTGAACCAGGAGAAGGAAGGTTCCGATGATGAAGGATGGTATTATTCTTATGTACCGGAGACTACAGAAAGTCATGATCACGTTGTGCCTCAACAAAACTCTCAAAACGTACAGAAACCGCCATTAAGAATTTCTGCTCCAGAGTTCTATCCTACAACTACCACACCCAATCTTGAACAAGAACAAAATGATGGAACAGTAGTTGGCGACCAAGTTTGGGCTTCAGACATGGTGGAACTAGACACTGCAGAGTTACACCCATTAAGTCAAGACTTACCGGTGAGCCAAGATATGCTAATAGAGAATGATGTTGATGGAGAAGACTCAACTCCTGTAAGAAGATCTACCAGGCAAACTAAGTCTAAAGAGATCTTTACATATGATACACTAGGTCAGCCAACCTACAGACCAAGTCAGATTCACACCGTACAAACTCCTACAATGCTAGCTACTCCCATAACATACCAGGTAGTTAACATAGCTCCGTGGTGGCAGCAAGTACCTATTTGGGTTTCTTAAATCACTCAATAGAGTTCAGAGAACAATTAAGTGTAATGTCAGGAGCCATTAACTAAAGGAGGGGAGAGTGTGACGGGCTCGGGTATCACTTGAAAGACAAAACAGGCACCCCATAGCCTACATTCATTTATTTTTATTGTTATTTTTTGATATCCTGCTATTCTATAAAACAACCAGTAGATGGCAGAGAGGGTACCCGAACAGAGTCTATATAAGACCACATGCATCATGTGACTAAGTGAAACTCATTTTAGTCATAAAGAAGCATGGTCATATATTCTCTTGTTCGTGTATTTTTGTAGTACCCGCCGAGATGATCACATCACATCAGTACGTCTACAATCATCGGTTCCCTTAATCTATATTTTGGGACCGGTAACACGTACTCAAGGGAGTAGGTGCAGGAGTGAGGGATGTAGACGGTGAGCAAAAGGAAAGGTGTGGGGGTACCCAAGGGACTAGATGGGAGGGGTTTTTGGGTGTGCTGGAGTCTGGGGGTACCCACTAGTAAACCTACAGCTGCTTAAAACCTGGGTTCTATATGTAATGAAGGCCTCCTTTAATTGAAGCACACCGCACGTGGGATTTGAACTTCCAGCTGCACAAATATTGTTGGTAAATGCACCCTTCCAGCACCTGTAAGGTTGGGAACTTGAATCCCAGCTTATGCCATACTAAACTGGACGTGGGAATTCATTGACATTGAACTGGATGCTGCACGAACGAATCTTGTTTTATTTTAAACATGCACACAAAGGCCATGAACTTTTTCGAAATAGCTCCGTATCAAAACACATAGTACTTTGTTACCATGTGTTTTGGCACGTGTGTTAGGAATTATTCACATCGCTGTACATGCGCTAAAGACCAGCTCAATTGTGTGCTTTGCAGGATTTTTTTTTGCATTCCCGCAATACACAAGTACAGTATGAACGTATACAAAATGGTCCTTCTTTCTGTATTTTCATGATCTTTTCTACTTTGTTATGAAAAAACACTTTTGCCTTTCTTTCACTTTATAACCACTTTGCATCCCGGCCATTGTACTTTGACGGCCACAAGGTGGCTCTACAATGCCAGGAGGACGTCTATTGACGTCCTCGGCTCCTCCGGACACTGGGGTGACTGAGGTGCCGATGCGTGTGCTTGGGGGCCATGATGTCCGCCAGGTACCCACGATCGGCCGTTGCACAGCCAACGACGTGGATCTGTGTGTTAAAAATTATTTTTTTCAAAATTGGGATATTTATTATAGCAAAAAGTAAAAAATATTGTGTTTTTTTCAAAATTGTCGCTCTTTTTTTGTTTATAGTGCAAAAAATAAAAACGGCAGAGGTGATCAAATACCACCAAAAGAAAGTTCTATTTGTGGGAAAAAAGGACGTCAATTTTGTTTGGGAGCCACATCGCACGACCGCGCAATTGTCAGTTAAAGCGATGCAGTGCCAAAAGCTGAAATTTAGCCTGGGCAGGAAGGGCGTATATGTGCCCAGTAAGCAAGTAATTAAACAGTTTTTATTTGCTCTCAGTTCACTAATTAGGAGAGTGGTTAAGTGTTTGCAGCTGTGATATTAGCAAGTGCACAATTCATTGAGTTTGATCACTAGGATTGCAAACAAGTGGATTGGAATGAGTGCAGTTCAGCCCTGGTTCACACTGGGCTGCGGGAGTGAAGCCGTGCGAGTTCAGCTGAACTCGCACGATTTCACTCCCGCCGGCAGTCCCGATTTCGGCCGCAATTTAAGTGACATCTGTGCAGGTTTCTGCACAGATGTCTATGTAATTTGCGGCCCGAAATCGCAAAAAGTAGTACAGGAACTACTTTTTGAAATCGGTGCAGCGCCGCAGATGCGGCGTCGCACCGACAGTGTCATTGCTGAAAATTGGCGGCAAATGCCGCCGATTTGAGATGCGATTTCACATGTGAAATCGCATCTCAAATCGAAGGAAATCGTACCCAGTGTGAACCTGGGCTAAAACACAGGAACTGAATTGTAACGTGGAACAATTGTAACAATATAAAACAATCAGTACTGCATAGGCTTGTGCTCAGACTGGGTGCCCCACATGGATATGCACTCACCCGTAGAAGTTGACCAACTCTCTCTGGTATGGTCGCTTAGGCATGTGGGGAGAACCCTGGATGAATCCGTTGTTGGCACCTTATAGACAGGATAGACCTCACATGGATAGATGGAAATAACAGTGGGAGAACCTCAAGGTGTAAAACCATTAGGTACACTTTATTAAATAAAAACAATTGTGGGATTACACTCACATTTAAAATTGTGCCTGCCCATGGAACGGTGCCAAACTACGGTACCTAAAAATCTCCATAGCTCATTTTATGCCTGAAGGTTAAAAAACCTTCAGTGTGCAGCTTCCCCTTTAGCCCCCCTAATACTTAAGCCTGATCCCGATCCAGTGATGTGCACGAGAACCGTGTCTCTGCCTGCTGAATGGCTGAGATGTAGCAGCAGAAACCATTGGCTCCTGCTGCTGTTACTCACAGCCAGTGAGGGGTGACCATGGGATGGGGCTGAGCCACGTTCTTAGGGCCAGATTCACAGAATAGATACAACGGCGTATCTCCTGATACACCGTCGTATCTCTTGTCCTATCTATGCGGCTGATTCATAGAATCAGTTCTGCATAGATAGCCCTAAGATCCGACAGGTGTAATTGACTTACACCGTCGGATCTTAGGATGCAATACTTCGGCCGCCGCTGGGGGGATTTTTGCGTCGTATTCCAGCGTCGGGTATGCAAATGAGGATTTGCGGCGATCCGCGAAGGATTTCGCGTTCGTTACGTCGTCGCTAGTATTTTTTTCCTGTCGGAAAGTTACACCTGCTTTAACATGGCTTAACTTTAGTCGAGCCATGTTAAAGTATGGCCGTCATTCCCGGGTCGAATTTCAATTTTTTTTTGTTTTGGCATAAGACGTCCGGGAATACGAATGGACGCTACGCACGTCGACGTTCAAAAAAATTACGTCACATCGCGCAAAGCACGGCGGGAATTTCTAAACTGAGCATGCGCAGTACGTCCGGCGCGGGAGCGCGCCTAATTTAAATGGTACACGCCCCATTTGAATTGGGCGGGCTTGCGCCGGACGTGTTTACGATACACCGCCGCAAGTTTACAGGTAAGTGCTTTGTGGATCAGGCACTTACACTAAAAACTTGCGGCGGTGTAACGTAAACGGGTTACGTTGCGCCACCGCAATTGTACCTGAATCTGGCTCGGAAGCGAGCACGCACAAGTGCCGACACAGAAAGCAGTTTTCTATGGGGGCACTCAGCAAGGGAGAGGTGCCCAGAGTCCTTGAGGTGGGACCCGAGAAAAGAAGGATCATGGTTGATCTGTGCAAAATTATTGCACAGAGCAAGTAAATATGTTTTGGTTTTGGTTTACGAACACTTTAAGCTGGCCATATACTAATAAATTTGTTATTAAAAATTCATACGTAAATTTATACACAAATTATCAGTACATTCTACAACTTGTGGAAATGTACTTCAAAATTTAGTTTGCTTTTTAACATTCGATTTTGGAAGGAATTGACTTTACCCCATACACTGTAAGAAGTTTTTTTTATTCAGAAAAAAATTCCATCCTGTTCCTTTGCAGATCACTGTGTGATCAAAATGAATGTCGATGGGAACCCACTAAGGATTATAAAATTGGATGAACACTTCTCAGATTTCTTTATAGACTCCTTTACTCTGTTTAAATATGGTTTGAAGTTTAGTGCTCCTAAATGATCCCATTGTATTCAGCCGAGTTTAACATTCCTTTTTCCTGTATTGCGCATTCAGCTGCGTCTGAGCTTATAAGCTGCGTGTATCTGAAACTATTACTATAATTTAAAATAGAAGACCTTGGCATTGCTTTGTAGAAACAATAACCACAATGATCTGCAGCAGACAATAAAAGACAGACCATATGAATGGCACTCTGTGTTTCTTATGGAAGAGGTTTTATTCTCCTACTAGAAAGCTTCCAGCTAAGACAAACACTAATGTATATGTAAAAATTTAAAAATATAAAGAAAAAAACCCAATGTAGTTGATCTTTTAGCCCTGGTTCACACTGGTGCGATTTCACATGCGATTTGACATGTCAGCATACGCTTTACAACAGGGAATCATCATTCTCATGTGCTTGTGGTTCTGAAAACTGTCTTAATGGTACTTAAATGTAAGTCGCAAAGTGTAGGAAGAAAGAAGGAGATTTAAGGCTGTATACATGGGCGTCCGCTCCATAGGGCAAGGGGGGTCATTTGCCCCCCCCTGGAATCGCCAGGGAGAGCCAGGAGCAGGGCCGAACTGGCCCTGGGGCGGATTTAAGCGGTGACTGCAGCGCTTCCCTCCCCTCTAGTTGTCCCTTATTTAGAGTGCCTGTCCCTCTTCTGGAATCAAATCCATTTGTCCCTCATTCCAAAAGATTCCTCTTTTAGACCTGAAATAAATATACTGTCAAAGGGGTGCTGTATAATGTAAAGGGGTCCAGTGATGCAGGGTGCTGTGTAATGTAAAGGGGTCCAGTGGTGCAGGGTGCTGTGTAATGTAAAGGGGTCCAGTGATGCAGGGTGCTGTGTAATGTAAAGGGGGCCAGTGATGCAGGGTGCTGTGTAATGTAAAGGGGTCCAGTGATGCAGGGTGCTGTGTAATGTAAAGGGGTCCAGTGATGCAGGGTGCTGTGTAATGTAAAGGGGTCCAGTGATGCAGGGTGCTGTGTAATGTAAAGGGGTCCAGTGATGCAGGGTGCTGTGTAATGTAAAGGGGGCCAGTGATGCAGGGTGCTGTGTAATGTAAAGGGGTCCAGAGCTGTGGGGTGCTGTGTAATGTAAAGGGGTCCAGAGCTGTAAGGTGCTGTGTAATGTAAAGGGGTCCAGAGGTGCAGTTGTGGAGAGGGGGTACACAGTAGTGACAAAGAGATATTGAAAGATGCAGGGGGCACAGAGGGGTGTTTTTCCATATTAATGTGTGGGGGCGCCTTTAACCCCCGCTAGCGGTCGAAGAAAGGGTAAAATGCAACTGTGTATCGCCGCTGCCAAAGCGCCCCCTCTGAAAAAATTTCAGCGGACGCCCCTGGCTGTATATGTATATTTGTGAATATAAATACATTAATAACCATCCGACGGAAAATACATATCAAGAATATTTGATATGTTAAAGATTGGTGAAGGGAATCTTATCAGTCCAATATATCTAACAATTCATCCGTTCAAAAAAAGGAAACATCAAACTTTAGAAAAACGTTTTAGTTCCAGTGAAAAAGTGGAGAGGAAACAGAGCGTTGGGGGGTTTGGGTGATGCGTTATATGGCTGGCCAATATTCTTGACATGTATTTTCCGTTGGATGGTTGTATGTGTTAATGTATTTATATACACAAATATACATTTATATATTTGATTCACTTATTTATGTGTGGGTAATATACATCTCCTGAAGAAGCCTACAAGTTGGTGAAACATGTTGGGATCAATATGCCACAAATATAATCTCCAATAATATTTATCTGTATGTGTATTTAGAATCAAATGGTTCAATGTTTTTAACTGTTTATTTTTATTGTATGTTTCTCTATTTAACATAAATGAATTGAATACAATTATTAATTTTTATTTAAATATGTAATTCTAGTTATTGGCACCTTAAAAATGCCTGCTCCTTGTTTAAGCATCCTTTGTATCCTGTTCTTTGCAACTGGGATGCGGTGCCTTTGAGACTCCCACTGATCTCTTTTCCTGTTCCCGAGATTAAAGGGGTTGTAAAGGTAAAAAAAATAAATCCCCAAATAGCTTCCTTTACCTTAGTGCAGTCCTCCTTCACTTACCTCATCCTTTGATTTTGATTTAAAATGTCCTTATTTCTTCTGAGAAATCCTCACTTCCTGTTCTGCTGTCTGTAACTCCACACAGTAATGCAAGGCTTTCTCCCTGATTTGGAGAAAGCCTCTTGAGGCGGCGAGCAGGAGTGTCAGGACGCTCACTAACAAACAGCTCCTTTCTCTATCTGCAAAGTAGAGAGTGTCCTGACACTCCTGCTCGCCCCCTCCCCCCTCAAGAGGTTTTCTCCACACCAGGGAGAAAGCCTCACATTACGGTGTGTAGTTACAGACAGAAGAACAGGAAGTGAGGATTTCTCAGAAGAAATAAGGACATTTAAAAGCAAAATGGAAGGATGAGGTAAGTGAAGGAGGACTGCACTAAGGTAAAGGAAGCTATTTTGGGGGAAAATGTTTTACCTTTACAACCCCTTTAAGGCTGCTTTCACACTGAGGCAGTTTTAACGCTACAAATAGCCTCTAGCCTGAAAACCGCCTCCCATTCATTTCAGTGAGACTTTTCACACTGGGGCAGTGCGCTGGCTAGATGTTAGGAAAAGTCCTGCAAGCAGCATCTTCCTGGCGGTTTTGGAGCGCTATATACAGCGCTCCCAAAATGCCCTACCATTTGAAATAAATGGGCAGTGCTTCCAAAACGCCTGAAAATCTCTTTGGAAGTGCCGCAACAAGGGTGCTTTTAACCCCTTCTTCGGCCGCAGGAAGGGGGTTAAAAGCGCCCAGCTAGAGCCCGAAAAGTGCCGCAAAAATTTGCACTAGCGCTAACAGCTGGGCGCTGCAATGTGAAAGTAGCCTTAAGGTTGGCCATACATGAGTCATTTTTTTGCCGGTGACACTGATCAAGAGAAAATTTTCCAACATGCTTGTTGTACACAAGCCGATCAATAGATCGACCAGCCTGCCCACACAGTTCTTGCTAAGCTTGCCAAATTTCGATCCATGCATCCATGTATCCATGCCGGCTTAAAGGGTGCAGCAGGATATAGGTCAGTAAACTAGACAACTGTAAACGGAGTCAGGTCCTCTCCATTATACTGCTAATCCTCCGGACTTCACCACTTAGATTATACTGCTGACAGCACCAGTCAGATAATCGTGCTGAGGTCAAATTTAAAGGGCTGTCAAAAAACATTAAATACAAGTTCCTTTGTGTTAAATGGATAAAAAAAGTATCATTTATTAGCACTTTTTAATATATTTTATGAATTATTACAAACATGGAGCTGTAATGAGGGGTTGATACACAGAATACTTTAATCATATCATGATCTTATGATAACATTTGTTTATATTACATAACATTTTACATTTTGCATTACACAAAGACCTTTTAAAAACTTTTCTGTCTCTTTTTTTCTAATCAATAACCATTACAGCCATAGAATCTGTTGTTTGGTTAATGTATACTATGGGGTATATTTATAAAAAATAGCATAGCACCCATGAAAAGAGCATTTACACTCATTCTGTTCAAATGGTACAAAAAAAATTATTAGGCTATTTCATATTCTGATTGATTGTTTTTTTTTTTTTTTTTAACAGAAAATACCACATTGGCCACTAGATGGTGCTAAGTATCATAGGAAATTAATATTACACTTGTTTACATCTTCAATACAGGGCAGTCATACAACACTGTACCCAAACAAAATTTGTATAATTTTTTCCCCACAAATAGAGCTTACTTTTAGTGGTATTTAATAACCACTGTTTTTTTTTTGCACTACAAAAAAAAGAACAAAGGGCCAGATTCACGTAGAATTCCGGCGGCGTAACGTATTGCATTTACGTTACACCGCCGCAAGTTTTACGGGCAAGTGCTTGATTCACAAAGCACTTGCCTGTAAACTTGCGGCGGTGTAGCGTAAATCCGTACGGCGCAAGCCCGCCTAATTCAAATGGGGCGTGTATCATTTAAATTAGGCGCGTTCCCGCGCCGAACGTACTGTGCATGCTCCGTTTTGAAATTTCCCGCCGTGCTTTGCGTGAAATGACGTCGCACCAACGTAATTTTTTGAACGGCAACGTGCGTTACGTCCTTTCCTATTCCCGGACGACTTACGCAAAAAAAAATAATTAAAATTTGACGCGGGAACGACGGCCATACTTTAACATGGCAAGTCTAAATATAAGCCAAGAAATAGCAGCCTTAACATTACGCCGGGAAAAGCCGACTAGCAACGACGTAAGAGAATGCGACGAATGCGCGTACCTTTGTGGATCGCCGTAAACAGCTAATTAGCATACCCAACGCGGAAAACGACGCAAACTCCACCCAGCGGGCGCCGAAGTATTACACCTACGATCCGAAGGCGTACGAAGCCGTACGCCTGTCGGATCGCAGCCAGAAGCCGTCGTATCTTGGTTTGAGGATTCAAACTAAAGATACGACGTGGCAAATTTGAAAGTACGCCAGAGTATCAGCAGATACTCCGGCGTACTTCTTCTGTGAATCTGGCACAAACATTTTTGTAAATAAGTAATTTTTCTCCTTCACTGATGAGCACTGATGAGGCTGCACTGATGGGCACCGATGAGGCAGCACTGATGGGCACTGATGATGAGGCACTTATAGGCAGCACTGTTGGGCACTGATAGGTGACACTGATATGCAGCACTGATGGGCACTGATAGGCGGCACTGATGAGCCGCACTGATGGGCACTGATAGGTGACACTGATTTGCAGCACTGATGGGCACTGATAGGTGGTACTGATGGGCACTCATAAACGGCACTAATGGACACTCATAGGTGGCACTGATAGGCGACACTGGTGGGCAATGATAGGCAGCACTGATGGGCACTGATAGATGGTAATGATAGGCAGCATTGATTAGGAGGCACTGACAGGCGTCACTGATGGGCACTGATTGGCATCCCTGGTGGGCTCTAGTTGGCACTCTCGACCGGCACTAATAATCAATGCACTGATTATCAGTGAAGCCCCCCTGTCAGGAGAGCAGCTGATCGGCTCTCCTCTACTCACGCCTTGTCAGTGCAAATAGAGGAAAAGTCGATAAACTGTACTTTCATGTGATCAGCTGTGATCAGACTGACACACCACACCACCGATCACTGCGCTGCGCAGCCCTGCGGGCGTGCGCTAGTGGCTTATCCTACTGGACGTCATGTGATGCCAAGTCAGGATAATACAACCACTTTCCTGCCATCATTCTGCTATATGGAGGGTGGGAAGTGGTTAAAGAGGAGTTCCGTCCCCCAACAAAAACATTTAAAGTCAGCAGCTGAAAATACTGTAGCTGCTGACTTTTATTATTAGGACACTTACCTGTCCAGGGTTCCCGCGATGTTGGCACCAAAGACGATTTTTGGATCCGCTCTCGGCTGCTGCTGCCGCCGCCATTCATGATAAGGGAAACTGGCAGTGAAGCCGTTCGGCTTTGCAGCCAGTTCTCTAATGCGCATACACAAAGTGCGCTGAGCTTTCTAAATGGTCCAGTGGCGGAGGAAGAAAGAGGGGGGCCAAATGTCTGAGGGTAGGGAAGGGTACCTGTTCCCCCTCCTCCCTGAAACGTGCCAAATGTGGCACCGGAGGAGGGGGCATGCAGATAAGAGGAGGTTCCACTTTTGAGCAGAACTCTGCTTTAATTGGAAGTAAAAGACTGCAGAATATATATGTTATTTTTTTTATTTTGCCCATAGTTTTTTATATATATATATTTCTCTCTGTCCCTGGCCCTTGCTGCTGAACTGATGGGGTCCAGGGAAGCTATGGCCCAAGGGTTTCTTATGCGTGCACCCAAAAGTATTTTAAGAGACCCTTCTCTGCCCCTAGGTCCTCTGCTGAACATATGAGGCATGGGCCCAGTACAGGAAGGCCAACTCTACCCCTCAATTAGTGGCCATGATGGGATTTGTAGTGTGCATAGAGTAGTGCACATGACTCATTTCAAACAGAAGTGGAGGGGGGAAAAGAAGAGGTTTGGGAGCTCATGGAGGACATTACAAGTAAGCAGAAAAACACAGAATTGTCGGAATTTCCGACAAGAAAAGTTCGATGTGAGCTTTTGGTCAGAAATTCCGACCGTGTGTAGGCTACATCTGACTTTTTCTGTCGGAATTTCCAATAGCAAAAATTTAAGAGCTGGTTCTCAAATTTTCCAACGGGAAAAGTTCTTGTCGGAAATTCCGATCGTCTGTATTTAATTCCGACACGCAAAAAAACACGCATTTTTCTTGGCTCGTAGTAGTGTTGTACGTCACCGCGTTCTTGACGGTCGGAATTTTGCGTGACCGTGTGTACGCAACACAAGTATGAGCCAAAATGTTGTCGGAAAAAAATCCATGTTTTTTATGTCGGAATTTCCGATCGTGTGTACGCACCATTAGAAGCAATTCAATGAAAAATAAATTACAGGGCCTTTAGGTAGTGTATGGATTATTTCTGGAGAATATGGGCCAGATTCTCAAAAGAGTTACGACGGCGCAACACCATTTGCGCCGTCGTAAGTCCTAATCTGGCCCGGCGTATCTATGCGACTGATTCTTAGAATCAGTTACGCATAGATATCCATTAGATCTGACAGGCGTAAGGCTCTTACGCTGTCAGATCTTAAATGCAATTTTTTTCCCGCCGCTACGTGTCGCCTCGTCATTTTCCCCGTCCATGCAAATTGGCTATTTACGCGAGATTCCCGAACGTACGCGCGGATGACGCAGTGAATTTACGACGTTTCCGTAAGCGTAAACTTGCCCCTGCTATTATGAAGGGCAAGTTTACGAAGGTCCGTCGTATGCCATGTTAAGTATGGCGTCGGGTCAGCGTCGTCTTTTTCCGTCGTTTTCCTAAGTCGTTCGCGAATAGGACTTTACGTCAATGACGCTCACGTCGGCGTCATTGACATTTTCCGTCGTGAGCTGGAGCATGCGCACTGGGCTATTTTTATGCCCGGCGCATGCGCAGTTCGATCGGCGCGGGGGCGCGCTTAATTTAAATACAAGCCGCCCCATTTGAATTACGCGGCCTTACGCCGGGCCATTTACACTACGCCGCCGCAAATTACGGAGCAAGTGCTTGGAGAATATGGCACTTGCTCCAGTAAATTGCGGTGGCGGAGTGTAAATGGCTTACGCTCCGCCGCCGCGGATTCTACGTGAATCTGGCCCTAAGGATATTGTTTACAGTCACTTTAATTTGATTGCCAAACAAAGAGTGGCGGACTGTCGCGGACATCATCATTTCCTGCTTACTTATCTATGAAACTTCCACATTGATAGCACATTTTTCTTACATCAACCTGAGAGATGAAGCTGTTTGCGCTGCTATGTCAACAGATTTATGAAGCATTGGAAAGGGATGAATAGGAGGAAATGAGAGCACGTGGTATGTCTTTGATCTGCAGCCAGAATCAATGTAACCTGCAGCTTGGTTTATGTTACACCTCAATGTCATTTAAAAATCCCTCCAAGTTCTGTTCTATCTGAATTCTTTCTCTGTAGCGCCACCTGCTGCAGCTAGAAGTGTATTTTGCTCCCAGCCATCCAGAAAATATGACATCACCTTTTTAAAAGTCACACCTTCAATTTGCATCTGTCATTCTGCGCTCTTTCCCTGTTCTCAACCTCAGCCTTTTCTTCCTGTGTTTTTCACACATGCCTTTCGGAGAAGGTGCGTGGGTTTTCTCATGTTTATCTCCAGGATTAAAATAGCTTCACCTCCTCACGAATTTGCAGTTTAAGTGTAAGGTTGATTCTTATCTTCAGGCAACAAATCAATCTCCAAATGAAAAATACATATGTGTGGTTAATGTATTTAGGCTTTCTTTATATTCTATGGCCCAGATTCTCAAAGGACTTACGACGGCGTATTGCCATGTACGCCGTCGTAAGTCCGAATGAGAGCCGTCGTATCTATGCGCCTGATTCTTAGAATCAGTTACGCATAAATTCGGCTTAGATACGAGCGGCGTAAGTCTCTTAGGCCGTCGTATCTTAGGCCCCGTACACACGGTCGGTTTGGTCCGATGAGAATGAACCGAAGTTCAGTTTCATCGGACCAAACCGACCGTGTGTATAGGCTATCGGTCTGTTTTCCTTCGGTCCAAAAATTTTAAAACATGCTTCAAAACCGAACCGATGGACCGCTGCCCCATCGGACCAAACCGATGGTTAGTACAGAAAAGCATCGGTTCAAAACCCGCGCATGCTCAAAATCAAGTCGACGCATGCTTGGAAGCATTGAACTTCGTTTTATACAGCACTTCGTGTGTTTTACGTCACCGCGTTCTGACCCGGTCGGATTTTGAACTGATGGTGTGTACACATATCAGGCCGTACGGCCACTTCAGAGGTGAACTGATTAAAACGGTCCGTCGGACCATTCTCATCGGTTTTGTCCGACCGTGTGTACGGGGCCTTAGTTGCATATTTACACTGGCCGCTAGGTGGCGCTTCCGTAGATTTCCGTTTCGAATATGCAAATTAGCTAGATACGCCGATTCACAAACGTACGTGCGCCTGGCTTATCAAGATACGTCGTTTAGGTAAGACGTAACGTTACCCCTCATAAAGCAGGGGTGAGTCATGTTAAATATGGACGTCGGAACCGTATGAACAGCGTCGTATTTTACGTTGTTTGCGTAAGTCGTCCGTGAATGGGGCTGGACGTAAGTTACGTTCACGTAGAAAGAATTGACTATTTGCGGCGTAATTTTGAGCATGCACACTGGGATACGTTCACGGACGGCGCATGCACCGTTCGTTAAAAGCGTCAATCACGTCGGGTCACTATTCATTACCATAAAACACGCCCACACCAGCCTACTTTGAATTACGCGGGCTTACGCCGGCACAGTTACACTACGCCGCCGTAACTTTGGGCGGAAGTTCTTTGTGAATACGGGACCTGCCTCACTAAGTTACGGCGGCGTAGTGTATCTGAGATACGCTACGCCCGCCTATAGATAGGCGCGTCTACGAGAATCTGGGCCTATGTGTGCAAGAAAGAGAAAACAGCAGTTATGAAATGCACTGATCTAGATTCACTTACCCTGCAGGAACAAGATACAGTAAAACCTTGGTATAATTTGTTTCAGAAACATGCTTGTAATGCAAAGCACTTGTATATCAAAGCATTTTTTT
The DNA here is from genome assembly GCF_905171775.1 of Rana temporaria. Lineage (NCBI taxonomy): Eukaryota > Metazoa > Chordata > Amphibia > Anura > Ranidae > Rana > Rana temporaria. Next base: position 456,951,243 of record NC_053490.1, on the reverse strand, counting down.
TTACAGCATATAAAAGAGAAGAGAGGCAATAGGTTGCTAAATGTTGTACCTTCATTAAATGTAACCATATTTCTACACTTAGAGGCTCCTCTCTTCTTTTTGTATACTCAGTTGGGACATGACGCTACTCTTATATCAAGACTTTGCTTGTATATCAAGGCAAAATGTATTAAAAAATGTTGCTTGTCTTGCAAAACGCTCTTAAACCAAGTTACTCTCAAACCAAGGTTTTACTGTAATTGCCATTATTGACAGCAGCGGATAGCCCTGTGAAAGTACAACATAGATCCTACGGCAGAGGTCCTCAAACCTTCTTAACCACTTCCATACAGGGCTGTTATACACACATCCATACCAGGCCTATTCTGGCACTTCTCTCCTACATGTACAAATCATAATTTTTTTGCTAGAAAATTACGCAGAACCCCCAAACATTATATATGTTTTTTAGCAGACACCCTAGGGAATAAAACGACGGTCATTGAAACGTTTTATCTTGCACGGTATTTGCGTAATAATTTTTCAAACGCCTTTTTTTTGGAAAAAAATTGTTTTGTAAAATATGAAAGATGATGTTACACTGAGTAAATAGATACCTAACATGTCACGCTTTAAAATTGCGCACACTCATGGAATGGCGCCAAACTTTGGTACTTAAAAATCTCCATAGGCAACGCTTTGAAATTTTTTACAGGTTACCAGTTTGGATTTACAGAGGAGATCTAGTGCTAGAATTGTTGCTGGCACTCTAACGCACGCGGCGATACCTCACATATGTGGTTTAAACGGCGTTTACATATGTCGGCGGGACTTGCGTGTGCGTTCGCTTCTGCGCGCGAGCTACTGGGGACAGGGGCGTTAAAAAAATATTTTTTATTTCTTTTTTACATATTTATTTATTTTTTTACACTTTTTTTTTTATTTTTTTTTATTATCACTTTTATTCCTATTACAAGGAATGTAAACATCGCTTGTAATAGGAATGTGTGTGACAGGTACTCTTTATGGAGAGATGCGGGGTCAATAAGACCGCACATCTCTCCTCCAGGCTGGAAAGCATGAAATCGGTGAAAAAAAATTCACCGATCTCGTGATTACTGTTGCTTAGCAGCCGCAATTGCGGCTTTGTTTACTTACGGGGACCCGGGCGTGACGTCATCACATCGCGCCCGGGTCCTCCGACGGTCATAGAGATGACTGGTGACCATCTGGTCACCAGTCATCTCTATGCTTCCTGCCAGCGCCGGACGATTCGTTCTCCGGGCCCCCGATGGCACGGGAGAGCCCGGAGAAGCACCGGATGGCGGCGGGAGGGGGGATGTCCCCTCCCGCCGCCTGTAAGAACGATCTAGCGGCGGAATCGCCGCTATGATCGTTCTTACGTTGTGCAGAATCGCCGGCACAAGAGAAGGATATCTGAATGATGCCTCTAACTGCAGGCATCATTCAGATATCCCCCCACAAAGCCCAGGACGTCATATGACGTCCACCCGGATCGGTAGAGGTCCTTTGTGGACGTCATTTTACAATGGGCTGGTATTGATGTGGTTAAAGTGGTTGTAAACCTCCTTTTTTCACTTTTACCTACAGGTAAGCCTATAATAAGGCTTACCTGTAGGTATAAAGAATATCTCCTAAACCTGTACGGTTTAGGAGATATTCCCCTCGCAATGCGCCGCTGATTGCAGCGGCGCATGCGCAGGGGGGAATCCACGGCGAAAGGACCGGCAGCCACCGGACCTTGCCGAATTTAAATCTCCCGCGCGCACGCGCGGGAGTGACGTCATCGCCGCTCCAGCCAATTACAGCGCTGGAGCGGCGATACTCAGAAGACACGCCGGAGCAAGATGAGATCTCGCTCGGCGTGGACCAGGTAAGTGTTCTTCACCTCGTTCCGAGGTAAGTATTTCATAATCAGCCAGTAGTGCATACTAGCTGATTATGCCTTGCAGGTTTGAAAAAAAAAATGTTTATGCGGTTTACAACCGCTTTAAAACAGAGCCAGTTCACTGTTCGTTAGACCAGCCTTTTACAACCAGGGTGCCTTTATGTTTCTTCAGGGAATGCCTTGGCAAAATGCCAAAATATTGCCCAAAGATTTGAGTACAAGCCAGTGGGTGGATCAAGCCTAACTTTTTGTTACACAAAGCCACAGGTTTTCATTGTGCACCATTACAACCTTCTATGACATGATCGGTTGATGAAGAGGACGCCAGGCGCATGAATAGCATCTCCTCTCCTGCCCCACTGCATCGTCACTGGGGTCACATTAGCTGGAGTGAGGGATAGAAACTGAGGGAGAAGAGAAACATTGGAAAACTAGTCAGTACCAGCGTGCAAAGGTGTATTTACATTGAAAGAATAAGTCACCTCTAATGTAGAGTGTCATATGTGTCTGGATGCTGTTGTTATGTAAAAATGTGTTTAGTATTTAACTTTTTAGAATGGGGTGCCTTGAGAGTATACATCTTTTTAAAGGGTATGCGTTGACTTAAAAAAGGTTGAGGAACACTGCCTTAGACCTAAGGGGGGGGTGTGGCCAGTGGGAGTAGAAAATGCCTCAGCATCAGTGGGGTAAACATTTCTCCAGGCTGTTTGGTCAGTAGGGGGTAAAAAAATGGGCCAGAGTTGGTGATCAGTAGAAGTAAAAATTGTCCTAGCGCCCATCAGGAGTTTTAAAAACTGAGCTTTTCAGTCAAGCCTATGGAATTACATATTTTTTTTTATAGTTTTTTAGTCTGCTTATCTCTTTTAATTTTTGAACTGTTCCGCTGGCTGATGTGTTTGTTTTAGTTGTGGTTGTATTGTTGTTCGAGGCGCATCGAGGCCTACGGGTAACTGACTGTGTTTTCTGTACTTTTTGAAGAATTTTAAAAAATAAATAAATAAATAATGCACAACAGTCAAAGTCAGGTAAGGAATTGTGTCTTATCATTGGTGCCAGTGAGTTGAATAGTGCCTCTTTGGTGGTGTAATTTGAAGGAATAGTGGCATATTGTTGGTGTCGGTAGGAGAAATAATGTCCCAAGAGCCGGGCCAGGAGAGCATTAATCAGAGAAGCAGCCAAGACGTCCATGGTAACTCTGGAGGAGCTGCAGAGATCCACAGCTCAGGTGGGAGAATCTGTCCACAGGACAACTAATAGTTGTGCACTCCACAAAACTGGCCTTTATGGAAGAGTGGCAAGAAGAAAGCCATTGTTGAAAGAAAGCCATAAGAAGTCCTGTTTGCAGTTTGCGAGAAGCCATGTGGGGGGACACAGCAAACTAAACTGCACATCACCCTGAGCACACCTTCTCCACCATGAAACATTGTGGTGGCAGAATCATGTTGTGGGGATTCTTTTATTTTATCATAGACAGGGAAGCTGGTCAGAGTTGATGATAATGGAGCCAAATACAGTGCAATCTTAAGGCCCATACACCAGATCTGACTTATCAGACAATCAGGCCATGTGTATGCTCCATCGGACAATTGTTTTCATTTTTTTCAATGGACAAATTTTTGCTGTGCATGCTCTCAAACTTTCCGGCAACAAATGTCCGATGGAGGATAATCCGATCATGTGTACACAAGTCCATCGGACTAAAGTCAAAAGTACAAACACGCATTCTCAGAACCAATGCTAAAGATCAGACAACAATAGCAGAAGTTGCCCAAAGGGTGGCGGTAAAGAGCTGAAAAAACACGTGATTTGGTGAATGTTGGCTAAAAAAGTTCTGCCGTGTGTATGCATACCAAGTTCACAGCCAACGCCCCTTCAGGCCAAAATCCATGGAAAAGTCCGATGGAATTCCGATCGTGTGTATGAGGCTTTTGAAGAAAACCTGTTGGAGTCTGCAAAGGACTTGAGACTGGGACAAAGGTTCGCCTTCCAGCGGGACAACGACCACAAACATACAGCCAGAGCTTCAATGGATTTAATGGCCCAGTAAAAGTCCAGACCTAAATCCAAGACTTGAAAATTGCTTGGCAAAACTTGAAAATCGTTGTTCACAGACACTCTCCATCCAATCTGATAGAGCTTGAGCTATTTTGCAAAGAAGAACAGGCAAAAATGTCACTCTCTAGATGTGCAAAACTGGTAGAGACATATCCAAAGAGATGTGCAGCTGTAATTACAGCAAAAGGTTGTTCTACAAAGTTCTACAAAGTATTGACTTTGTAGAACCAAATGCACACCACACTTTTCAGATATTTATTTGTAAAAAAAAATTGAAAACCATCTATCATTTTTCTTCCACTTCACAATGTGCCACTTTGTGTTGGTCTATCACACAAATGGGTCGGCGCAAGCCCGCCTAATTCAAAGTAGCAAGGCAGTGGGCGTGTTGTATTATAATTAACCGTGACCCCATGTAAATGAATGGCCGATCGAACGGCGCATGCGCGCGCATTCTCAGAATCATGTTGCAAATACTCCCTAAGATACGTCGGCTCAATGCTTTCGACGTGAACGTAACTTACGCCCAGCCCCATTCACGTACGACTTACGTAAACAACGTAAAATACGACACTGTTCCCACGCCCATACCTTAACATGACTTACCCCTGCTTTATGAGGGGTAAAGTTACTCCGGATGTATGCCTTACGCAAACGGCGTAGCTTACTGCGACGGGCGCAAGTACATTCGTGAATCGGCGTATCTAGCTCATTTACATATTCGTAGTGTAAATCAACGGAAGCGCCCCTAGTGGCCAGCGTAAATATGCACCTAAGATACGACGGCATAGGAGATTTACGTTGGTCGTATCTTGCCAAAATTCAGGCGTATCTGCTTTCCTGAATAAGCGTATAGATACGACGGCGCACATTTTGACTTACGACGGCGTATCTGGAGATACGTCGTCGTAAGTCCTTTCTGAATCCGGGCCTATATATATGGTTACATAACAAGAATGCTGGAAACAAGGTGCGCTCTTTTAAAATGAAATAAACGTATGATTTTACCATGTCTTTACCAACACAAAGAAGTCAAAAATGTAAACATGTAATTGTTGCAGATAAAATGGGCCCTGCCTGTCAATACGGATTAAAAAGCATGGGTGAGGCTTCATAAAACAACTGGATGAAACGTTTATGGAAGCATTAATCACTGTAATTATGACCTCAAGATAATTTCCACAGTTTATGTAATCATGATCAGAGTCAGGTACTAACAGATCTAACAAAGAGAGCCAACACATTTCATAAGGGTAGAAGGAGCTGTAGGAACAAGCCAGTATAAGTGAATTATGTAGGACAATTGGGAAACAGCTGCAAAACATAACACAGTGTTCATTATCCAATCTACATGAAAGTGAGTTTTCTGATTTATTTAAATCTAAACTTCAGGTAAACAGGTAAATACATACCTGAAGTACAAATATTATCAGCCAAAGGTTTAGTAATTCTATAGAGGCACTTGTATGATTCATACACCTTTACCAGATAGGACAGCCAGAACGGTGACACCACTTTATCTGTCACAGTTAGGAACACAGTGGTGTCACCAATTCTCCTCTACCCAACCCCAAGTAGGCCAGGAGAATAATGAACGAGCAGCACACTTATAAGTCATCACTCTGCTTGTGGTACGGCAGGGGTAGAGGATCACGTGGGTGGTGGTCATGTCCTACATGTTTCCCTCTTCGTTGGGTGCCAAGCAAGGGTCACAGGCGAGGCCTAACCCAGGGTGGGTTCTTCTGGGCTACACTAGGCACCTTATACAGGGTCACTTTACTACATATGGGGTACCTTTGCTCTGTGTCGTCTTCATCAATGCCCTGGAATAAGGCGGAGGCTGCCGTGGGGGAATAATCAACCTTAAGGCAGTCCTCTACTCTTATGCCTTGAACACACGAGCGGAATTTCCGATGGAAAAAGTCAGACGGAAGCTTTTCATCAGATATTCCGTCCGTGTGTATCTTCCATCTGACTTTTTCCGACGGAAATTCCGATGGAATTTGATGTTCTCAATTTTTCCGATGGAATTTCCATTCGTCTGGATGCAATTTCGACATACTAAAAATCATGCATGCTCTGAAACAATTTGACGCACGCTTGGACGCGTCGTAGTGTTTTACGCCACCGCTTTCTTGACGGTCGGATTTTAGTGTGACCGTGTGTATGCAAGACAGCTTGAGTGCAATTCCATCGGAACTCCAACAGAAAACTGGTCGCGTGTACAGGACATTAGAGGTGAATGTACACCACGTACACTTGCGATGCAAATGTTCTCCAGTTAACTCTCGGTTTCCTGTGACAATGTACACTTTCTCTGTAATCTGCATTTAGGAGGGAAACACTGAGCCAAGGTCCAGATCCCCAGTAACAGAGTGGGCCATTCCGTGCACTCTGAGTAGGCGCCACACGTTCACTTAACTTAACTTGAACTTCCGTACCTCTGTACAGGATGGGAACCTCTGCATGGCAAATCCTCTCCCATTGCTCCCATTGGGAGACAGACCGGTGTCGGAAGGAGTGCCAACAACATCTCCCTTGATGTTAGAGGCCATTTCACCTATAACAGGTACATGTTATAGGTGTTTTTTCCATGTATTCGTATTGGTTGACCCATTACAGCATTCTCCAACCTATATAAGACGTCCTCCATGACTGGACGTCATGGATCTGAGGAAACAGCGGAGGCTGTGAAACGCGTAATCCGGTTGGTCTGTTCCCGTACGCCACGTCACTTCCGGTGCGACGATCCTGTTTGCGGTCCACCCTGAGACGCACGCCGTCCTGTACGGCTTCCTGCACTTCCTCATGGTTGCTCAGGTATCAGAACGCTTTACCACCAGCTCCCCTGCTTACTGAAGACCTTACTGGGGACCAGGATCTATCTGACACCACAGTGACAACGGACCTAAGCCATAGATATGCCTGATATTTCATACAATTTGTGAGTAGCCATTTGGCTGTCTGTTTACTCTATTTTATTAAAAGTTCTCTTTATACTGCACTTAGATTGGCGCATCGTTTGTTCTTCTTTGTATACATTTTTCAGAGCTTGCTTCTGCTTTGGGATTGCTGCCGCTAAGCACCTTGGACTATATTGACTTTCTTCTGGAATAAGGACTACCATTATTAATTAATTAATTAATTTACTATCATATCATCACCTTACCAAGAATTATCCATTTTGTATTCATGGGCCATTGTGTTCTATACTCTGCTAAATCTTGCGCTATCTGACAATTTTTTCCAATATTCCTAAACCTCCACTGGGAAAGGGGGAGCGGAGGGGGAGGGAGAGGAGAGGGGTGCTGGTCCTTTCCCGGCCACCAGGGGCAGGAGGGGACCATTTGTTTAATTTTTATTTTTTTTAGGTTATGCTTGGTTTTAGGCTTGTTTTGGGAGGGGAGTAGTTGGGGGAATATAAAATTAAATGGGAATAACGAGGAAGGTTGAAAGAAATAAATAACAAGGATACCTAGGAGAAAGAGGGGCATCTTATTGTGTCTCCTACGGAAATATACATGGAATGTAAAGTAATGACAATAAAGAGCAGAGGGGTGAGAGGTGTTTAAAAATAGGATTAAACAAGGTAATAGGATAAGAAATGTACCACGTATGGAAATACAATGGAAGATGTATAATGTATTGTCAAATGTATCTCTTTTTTTTAAATATAAATAAAGAATATATAAAAAAAAAAAGGCAGACGGCTGTACTGAGAGTCTGCAGGTGCTTGACATTGCGCCCACAATCTGCTGATCGCAGGTGCAATGCAAAAATGTGCATTTATTATAATTTTTTTCATTTATAATTTTTTTTTTAATGCCTTTAGGCTAAGTTCACACTGGCATTAAAAGCAGGTGTTTGAGGGGTCTTAAAAATGCCCCTTTAAATGCCTATGCAAATGATACAATAGACAGCACACAGTGCTGTTCACATTATCAAAACATGAAGCCTCATAGTAGGTGGTTAATAGACATGTGCAATTTGTATCGTTCCAAACAAATTTTTCAATGAAATTCGCCAAATTCGTTCATTCGGAAATATTAAAATTACCGAAAACCAGTTTAACAAATGTTTCCGAAAATGAACATTTGTGAATTCGTAAATGCGTAAATTTGTAAACTCTAAAATTCTAACAATCCGAAAATTTGAAAATCCAAAAATGAGAATGAAAATCCGAAAGTTCAAAAGAACGAAAATCCAAAAATAATAACTAACTAATAATAATAATACGTATTACTTAGTATTAAATTATATGAATTGGAATTTTATTTAAAATTTGGCTGTGAACGTAACGAATACAAATTTATCTGAAGTTATGAATTATCCAAAATAACCAATGTAACGTAACAAAATAATAATAATAAATAATATTAATAAAAACTTTTTGTTATTATTTATTATTATCAATTTGTTACATTTCATTCATTTAGATGTGGCTTTTGTTATTTCGGACAATTTGTAACGGATACATTTGTATTTGTAATGTTCATAAACCGTCAAATTTGAAAGGAAATTCCAATGCCTATAATTTAATAGTTAGTTATTATTAGTTAGTTAGTAATTATTTTGGATTTTCAAATTTTCAAATTTACGAATACCGCATCTAAATGAATGGAACATAACGAATTCGATTTTTTCCGAAGTTACATATTTATTCAAAATAATGAATTTCGATCATAACGAATGACCTGAAAAGAGTCAAAGATAACTCCAAGGCTTTTTACTTTCGTGCTTGGGGTGATGGTTTGTCCAAATATGGTGGGAGGAGTCAATGTCGTTCTACATTTTGTCTTCTGGTTTGCGTGGAGAAAGAGAAGTTCTGTTTTTGATCCATTGAGATCCATAGGGAGTTTGGGGAGCATTTTTAATTTGGCATTAACGTTTGTAAAACGCCAGTCTATTTCATTAATGAGCCTATACTAACACTATAGGAGCATTTGTTAACCACTTGCCACCCACCATATAGCAGAATGACGGTGGCAAAGTTGTTTCGTTATCCTGATTGAACGTCATATGACATAATCAGGAAAACCGAGCCGGCGCGCACAGCGGCAATAGGTGGTGCAGTGTGTCAGTCTGACACACAGCAACTCCGATCGTAGTATATAGCCTTCTTACCACGTGATCAGCTGTGACCAATCACAGCTGATCATTGCGTGAACCAGGAAGTGCCGATAAACATCTCTCCTCGGTTCACGCTGACAGGGAGAGTGTACGTATTCTGCTACATATTTTTGGCAAAAAAAAGTGCAATAATCGTATATTGATTGGTTTGCGCAAAAGTTTATGGGCCAGATTCATGTAGAATCGCGGTGGCGTAACGTATCATAGATACGTTACACCGCCGCAAGTTTTCATCGCAAGTGCCTGATTCACAAAGCACTTGCATGAAAGCTTACGCCGGCGGCCTCCGGCGTAAGCCCGTGTAATTCAAAGGGGCGTGTGCCATTTAAATTAGGCGCGCTCCTGCGCCGGACCTACTGTGCATGCTCTGTTTTGAAATTCCCGCCGTGCTTTGCGCGAAGTGACGTCATTTTTTTGAGCGGCGACGTGCGTAGTGTACTTTCGTATTCCCGGACGTCTTACGCAAAAACAAAAAAATGTAAAATTTCGACGCGGGAACGACGGCCATACTTTATACAGCACATACGTGGGCTGTGTAAAATCAGGGCAGCTAAAACGACGACTAACTTTGCGACTAGAAACTAGACTAGCAGCGACGTAACGAACGCGAAAAACCGTCGTGGATCGCCATAACTACTAATTTGCATGCCCGACGCTGGTTTACGACACGAACTCCCCCCAGCGGCGGCCGAGGTATTGCATCCTAAGATCCGACAGTGTAATTCAATTACACCTGTCGGATCTTAGGGCTAACTATGCGTAACTGATTCTATGAATCAGTCGCATAGTTAGGAAGACCCTAAAACAGAGATACGACGGCGTATCAGGAGATACGCCGTCGTATCTCTTTTGTGAATCTGGGCCATTGTGTCTAAACTATAGGGTATAGATTTATGGCATTTTTATTATTATATATATATATTTTTTTTACTAGTAATGGCGGCGATCAGTGATTTTTAGTGGAACTGCGACATTCTGGTGGACATCTAACTGACATTTTTTTGGGGAACCAGTGACATTATTACAGTAATCAGTGCTAAAAATATGCACTGTTATTGTACTGACACTGGCAGGGAAGGGGTTAACATCAGGGGCGATCAAGGGGTTAAATGTATCCCCTGCAGGTGTTTTCTAACTGTATGGGGGACTGTGTGACTGGGGAAACACACAGATCCATGTTCCTGCTTAGCAGAAACACAGAATCTGTGTGATCTCCCCTGTCAGAACGGAGATCTGCCATGTTTACACAGCGATCGCAGGCCAATGGGAGTGCTTGCGTGCCTCCGGTGGAGCGCTCGCACGCCCACAAAAGCGAGATTCTCAGCCGACGTACAGCTACGGCAATTCCTGAAATTGTGCCATCTTGGCACAGGATAATGACAGCAGCTGGTCGGCAAGTAGTTAAGTGGCTCCTGCAGCGGTAGCGCTACAGACACCTACCTGTCCGAAGTCAGCACCCCTAACTGATGTGTGAATCTGCTCCGGGTGCAGGCGCTGGCATCTGTAGTAACGGGAAACACATAATCTGGCTTGCGGCTCCACAGCCTGCTTCCTACTGCGAGTCGCGCTGGGCTTTGTGATTGGTCCCGTACTCTTCTGGGACCTGTGATGTGCCACAGAAGGCTACGGGTGAAGGAAGCAGGGCCGAACTTCCGGCTCAGATCGCCGTGGGGCATCAGACCAGACGTGGGAGCGGGTACCTGTCAAAATCCCGTGAAATTCCGCTTTAATAAAAACAACATTTGGGGTGCGTTTTTTAACGTGTGGAAAATGCACGTTGACGCTATAGGTGTGTTGGTTCGTATTAGTGGTATCAGGGTTAGCATTTTTTTATTTTTTGAACTTGTGGTCATAAGATGTGAGGATTGTGTGTGTGCCCTTCCTATAGGGCAGCACTGTGCCAGGGATGAGGAGTGGATGGCAGAGATGGAGGTGACAGGAGCTGTCCATGCAGAGCGCGGCGTGTCAGTCAAAGCTCCTCTCCTCCTCCTTCTCTCCTTGTCTCCTCCTCCTTCTCTCCTCCTCCTCCTGCGTCTGTCTCCCATTTCCTTTTCCCATACCCCCGGGGGGGTGAAGCTGGAATATGGCCCCTCCTGTTGGATGGGTTGGGCTTCGATCAGTTTCCTGCAGCCGATGCACTCCGCTTTGGTTGAGCTGCAGAGATCCTGAGCACAGAGCCGGGGATCGGATCATAAGAGGCGGAATACCGGAGAGGGAAGGAGGCTGCGAGGACGGAGCTCCTCTCCCCTGATCCCCGGACACCCTGCACCCGAGGGGCCCGGCTACTTTCTCTGGACTGGTAGCGGCTGATCGCAGCGCCCTGGCTCAGAAGGTGATCCCCTCCTCTCCTCTGAGGATGTCTCGGAAGGTGCAGAGGGGCGAGGTGTGTGCGGACTGCAGTGCCCCAGGTAAGTCCTCCCCGGCCCGACTATCCTCATCACACAACCCGGGGGGAGACCTTCACCATCTCACCTGGGCCTCTGCGGGCATGACATAGGCCTGGAGGAGAGGGGGGCCCTGCCATGGCATGGACTGACCCTGTGTGCCTGGCCTTGTCCCTGGCATGGAATTAAAGGGACATGTCATGGGGAGCTTGCTGTCATCCTGTGACCCACATCTGGAGTCCTGACCTCACTGGCTGCATGCTTGTACTGGGCTAGTGCTATAGAGAGAGTAACACCAGGTGATTGGTGTGACAAGCAATCTGCACAGGGGCCCTATGAGATTTAGGGGCCCATTTATGTGAGGCGTTCAGTCAGTGATAAGACCTAAGGGCCCTATGAGATTTAGGGGCCCATTTATGTGAGGCATTCACCCAGTGATAAGACCTAAGGGGCCCTATGAGATTTAGGGGCCCATTTATGTGAGGCGTTCACTCAGTGATAAGACCTAAGGGGCCCTATGAGATTTAGGGGCCCATTTATGTGAGGCGTTCACTAAGTGATAAGACCTAAGGGGCCCTATGAGATTTAGGGGCCCATTTATGTGAGGCGTTCACTCAGTGATGAGACCTAAGGAGCCCTGTGAGGTTTAAGGGCCCATTTATGTGAGGCGTTCACTCAGTGATAAGACCTAAGGGGCCCTGTGAGATTTAGGGGCCCATTTATGTGAGGCGTTCCCTCAGTGATAAGACCTAAGGGGCCCTGTGAGATTTAGGGGCCCATTTATTTGAGGCGTTCACTCAGTGATAAGACCTAAGGGGCCCTGTGAGGTTTAAGGGCCCATTTATGTGAGGCGTTCAGTCAGTGATAAGACCTAAGGGGCCCTATGAGATTTAGGGGCCCATTTATGTGAGGTGTTCACTCAGTGATAAGACCTAAGGGGCCCTTTGGTGTCCTCTGCAGCATCTTTAGAAGGAGCTATTAAAGTGTTCACAATTACCACTGTACACCCTCCTCCAATTCCTGCTGTACTTACCTCTGGGGTTGCCAAGCTGTCAACACTCCCCTCCCCCCGCAGCCATTCCAATGGTCCAGGGATTTGAAATCTCCGCTCTTTTCCTCTGTCAGCACTTCCAGGATGGACCAGATGGATTCTGATTGGTCAGCGCTGTCATGTAGAAGAGCAGGGATTTGAAATCCTCTGGCCAGTGGACAGGCTTCTGGGGTGCTGACAGCTCGGCAACCCAGGTAAGTACAGGGGAGACTGGGGGGGGGGGTTGTGTTCACCTTTTCAGCAAGGGCCCCTTTGCACTGCTCTGTAGGAAAATCGGGGGTAAAAACGCACATGCCTATTTACCGTAATTTTGCTGTGTTTCCTGTACGTTTTTAGTTGCCTGCACCTCATAAAAATGGTCCTATGACTCAAAAACGCAAATTGCTGTGCGTTTTTAACACAATTTTATCGCGCTTTCCATTTGTTTTGATGGAAAGTTTCATATTCGATTTTTAACACCGCACCAAAGATGCAGCATGCAGGACCGCACCCACGCGCAGTGGTGTGAAAAGTCCTATAGGATTTAGCCCACACTGAGGGCCGGCTTGCAACCGCGCGCGTTCAGCTAAACTCGCACGATTTCAAACCGGCGTTTCAGTGCGACTTTGGGTTAATGCACAGATGTCTATTCAAATCGCCCCAAAGTCGCCAGTAGTAGTGCAGGAACTACTTTTTGGGAATCGCTGCTGCGCCGCCGCCGCAAAGTCGGCTTTGCACAGATTAAGCCATTGGTCGCGGTTTGGCATGTCAAATTGCATGTCCTCTTCTCTCCAATGCCCTCTTCTCCTCTTCTCTCCAATGCCCTCTTCTCCTCTTCTCTCCAATGCCCTCTTCTCTTCAGTGCCCTCTTCTCCTCTTCTCTCCAATGCCCTCTTCTCCTCTTCTCTCCAATGCCCTCTTCTCCTCTTCTCTCCAATGCCCTCTTCTCCTCTTCTCTCCAATGCCCTCTTCTCCTCTTCTCTCCAATGCCCTCTTCTCTTCAGTGCCCTCTTCTCCTCTTCTCTCCAATGCCCTCTTCTCTTCAGTGCCCTCTTCTCTCTAATGCCCTCTTCTCCTCTTCTCTCCAATGCCCTCTTCTCTCCAATGCCCTCTTCTCTCCAATGCCCTCTTCTCTCCAATGCCCTCTTCTCTCCAATGCCCTCTTCTCTCCAATGCCCTCTTCTCTCCAATGCCCTCTTCTCCTCTTCTCTCCAATGCCCTCTTCTCCTCTTCTCTCCAATGCCCTCTTCTCCTCTTCTCTCCAATGCCCTCTTCTCCTCTTCTCTCCAGTGTCCCCCTTTCTCCTCTTTTCTCTCCAGTGTCCCCCTTTCTCCTCTTTTCTCTCCAGTGTCCCCCTTTCTCCTCTTTTCTCTCCAGTGTCCCCCCTTTCTCCTCTTTTCTCTCCAGTGTCCCCCCTTTCTCCTCTTCTCTCCAGTGTCCCCCTTTCTCCTCTTTTCTCTCCAGTGTCCCCCTTTCTCCTCTTTTCTCTCCAGTGTCCCCCCTTTCTCCTCTTTTCTCTCCAGTGTCCCCCCTTTCTCCTCTTCTCTCCAGTGTATTTTCTGAGCCAATCGGCTGCGGCCTGCCCTGCAACACTTGTAAACAAAGGGGCGGGATGATGCTGGTGACATCAGTGCCCTTATATGGACATGTGCCCATATTTAATCAATGGAGTGGAGATGAGTTCGGAGGATGCCCGAGTTCATTCTCTACTTTCAATGCTGGACTTCTGGTTTTGCTTTGTATGTAATGATGTTTGGAGGGCTGAAGAATTGGCTTTGAGGGTCCAGTCACATGGAGAGGGGGAAGCCTGCGGGAATAAAGAATAGGGCAATTAAAAGTACTTTGTAATGGTACTCTAGGCAAATACAAGCATTTACTTTTTTTTTTTTTCCTGGGTTGTTTTTTAATGGCGGCCTTTATATTTCTCTCATGACAGGTCTCTTTATGTTACACGACTGATAAATCCATTATATGTGTATAAAATAGAGCAATGTGCTGCCGTAACATTACTTCAGGGAAGTTGTAAAGTGTGGATTGTGGTTGTAGAGTTGGGACTGCGCTGTCACAACAAAGGGGGTTATTTACGAAAGGAAAATTCACTTAGCATATAAGTGCACTTGAAATTGCACTGAAAGTGCACTTGGAAGTGCAGTCGCTGTAAATCTGAGGGGAAGATCTGAAACGAGGGGAAGCTCTGCTGATTTTATCATCCAAGCATGTACAAGCTAAAATGCAGTTTTTTATTTTCCTTGCATGTCCACCTCGGATCTACAGCGACTGCACTTGTAGTGCAAAGTGGATTTGCCTTTGTAAATAACCCCCAAAACTGTCATTGTGGCTCACCTTTATTTCGGCATTTATCTGCATTTCCCTGTAAATGTTAGAAATGCCATTGAAGTGTTCTCTTTTGGCTTTAAAGAGAACCTGTCATGAACTTGGTACCTGGCGCTGGGGGTTCATTTACTAAAATTGGAGTGCAGGATCTGGTGCAGCTCTGCGTAGAAACCAATCGGCTTCCAGGTTTGTTTTTTTTTGGTCAAAGCTTAAAGTGGAGGTTCCCCCTAAAAAAAAAAAAAAAAAAATTCTAATACATTGAGAAGACTGATTACACTGCGGGTATGCTGTTTTTTTTTTGTTTTTTTTTCGTACATACCTCGTTATTGCCGTTTCTTCCCTCGGCTTCCGGGTATGATTCTTGCTGGACTGGGCGTTCCTAGTTGATTGACGTTCCTCCGACCGGCGCATACTGCGCGTCACGATTTTCCGACAGAAGCCAAACGTCATTGCGCAGGTGCCGTATAGAGTCGGCTCTATACGGTGCCTGCGCGGCGACGTTCGGCTTCTTTCGGAAAGTCGTGACATCAAGTATGCGTCGGTCGGAGGAACGTCAATCAACTAGGAACGCCCAGCCCCGAAAGTATCATACCCGGAAGCCGAGGGATGGAACGGCGATAACGAGGTATGTACGAAAAAGAAAAAAAACCCAGCATGCCCGCAGTGTAATCAGTCTTCTCAATGTATTGTTAGAATTTTTTTTTAGGGGGAACCTCCACTTTAATTTAACAAGCTGAAGTTCAAAGCTGGTTTACTACCATGCACAGCTGCACCCGATTGTGTGTTCTCCAGTTTAGACCGGGTTCACACTGGTACGACGCAACTGTTGTACGGCTGTCATCCTACTTTGCCCTGCGACATCGGTCCTACTTCCATCCGACTTGAATGAACAGGATACGATTTTGCTCTAACTTTGCCTCGTCCTTTTGACCAATCAAAACAATCCCAGTGTGACAAATTCCCTTTCCTGCTGCTGTAATCACCATGTCGGATGTCACAAGTTCGATGGTTAGGACGTGGATCCGACTTCATAAATATTGAATGGGCCAAAAACGGACCAAAGTAGTGCAGGAACCTTTTCTAAAGTCGGACCCAATTCTGTTGGACCAGTTAAAATGCCTCTCATACGGAACCATTGATTTGTACACATCATACGACATGAGCTCCCAAAGTCGAAACATATGTCACGCCAGTGTGAACCGGGCCTTAAGGCCCTTTCACATGGGCTTTCCGATCAGGTCCGCATTTCGGTTTCTTAGGTCGGCCTAATCAGATGCTCCATTCAGTCCTATGGGACAGTGGATGTTAGCTGTCCGGGGACAGTGGATGTTAGCTGTCCGCTGACATCCGCTGCTCTCCGATCCGATCCTGTCCATGATATCCAGATGGATGGTGACCCTATTGTCCATCTGTCTGGTGGATCGGATAAAGAGGGACCAATTTCATGCGATCTTCCCATAGAGGAGAGCGGGGCTCTGACAGGTCTGTCTCAGCACAGCGGAGCGGAGACGGACCTGTCATCCACCTGCTCAGTGGCGCGATCCCCTGCTGAGCAAAGCATAGTCCACTGGGCCGCCCGTGTGAAAGGACCCTTAGTAAATCAATCCCTATGGCCCAGATTCACGTAGGAGATACGACGGCGTATCTCCAGATACGCCGTCGTATCTCTGAGTGTGAGGCGTCGTATCTTGGCGCCTGATTCAAAGAATCAGATACGTCAGAATTTCTCTAAGATACGACCAGCGTAAGTCTCCTACGCCTTCGTATCTTAACTGCTTATTTACGCAGGCCGCTAGGGGTGTGAACGCTGATTTACACCTAGAATATGTAAGTCGGCTAGATACGCCTATTCACGAATGCACGCCCGACCGTCGCAGTACAGATACGCTGTTTACGCTAAGGCGTAAAGTTACCCCTGCTATATGAGGCGCAGCCAATGTTAAGTATGGACGTCGGGCCAGCGTCGAATTTTCCGTCGATTACGTTGTTTTCGTAAGTCGTTCGCGAATAGGGCTGTGCGTCATTTACGTTCACGTCGAAAGCATTGTTTTTTTGCAGGTTAATTTGGAGCATGCGCACTAAGATACTTTCACGGACGGCGCATGCGTCGTTCGTAAAAAGCATAATTTACGTGGGGTCACAATACATTAACATAAAACACGCCCACATGTTCCATATTTGAATTAGGCGGGATTACGCCAGCCTATTTACGCCACCGCAACTTTGCTTTGTGAATACTGCACTTGCCTGTCAAAGTTGCGGAGGCGTAGCGTAAATAGGATTCGTTACGCCCGCTCACAAATACGCGCTCCCTACGTGAATCTGGGCCTAAGTGTTTTAGGTGAGCAGTTGGCTTATTTGATAGCAGAGCACATACAGGTTTCTTTTTTAATGAGGGTAAAGGAAGACAATGGAAGTCTGAACTTTTCAGAAATATGACAGCTGCCCTTTTTTTTTTTTGTTGCTTGTTTTCAAAGTTAAAAAACTCGAGGACTATCATCTCTATCACTACATTGTTGGTCTCTTACTTGGAACATGCGCCTGTGTATTGTGTCCAAACAGCTAATATGCCACCTTTGTTGTGAGCCACCAGTGAAGCAAGAGTAAGACAAGCCATAGATGGTGTGAATCTCTTTTCTTCAACCACGGGTTGTAGGAAAGAAATTTGAACAATTCCCCCATCAACACAGACAGTGCTGACAGGAGAAACTCTCCTGCTGAGACATTGTCTTCTCTCAGGGTATATTCAGCCTGCCCATACAAGGTTTGAATCTCAGCTGGTTCCTCCTGTTAATGGCTTGATTAAAGTGATACTAAAGTGTTTTTTTTTTTAATAACAAACATGTTATATTTATCTGCTCTGTGCAGTGGATTTGCACAGAGCAGCCCAGATCCTTCTCTTCTCGGGTCCCTCTTCGGCGCTCCTGTCCCCTCCCTCCCTGTTGAGTTTTCAGCTTGCTATGTGTAACAGCTCAGGTGAACGGAGTGAACCACAACTGCGGTTAGCAAGGATTTCAATGCACTTCCTTATGTGAGAATTCAGTATTGGACCCCAGGCGTCACTCCACGCAAACAGGAGTTTGGGGGTTCTCTACATCATCTCTCTTTCACATAACGAAAGGTGTTGAGCTACTAAGGAAAAGCATAGAAAAGTTAGAGCGAACATGTTCAGTAAGTTAGGGCAAGGCCCATAAACAAATGACACTTATGTCAAGCACGTAGTAAATAGGAGTTGTGAAGACAACTAATAGTTGCATATGAGAGGCAAATATAGCTCAGGTAATTTGGAGTAGATGCCCTTTAAGATGTTCCTTAGCAAACAATCATAGGCACAACAGTCTATCCCAAGTAGTATGTTAACAGCTACAAGCCATAATATATAACAGTAATTGTTTATAGGTGGAATATATGCAGCAGATCTTTCTGTAGTACTACAAGTGAAACAATTGCTACTTATCCATTTGCAGGGCTTCAGTGTAGCAATAAGGTATTCCGAAGTGTAGGGTGTCAGCAAGGAAGGTCTGTAAGGTTTTCCCCGGCAATGACAGTCGTCTGTTGCAGTTAACGTAGCAGCATTAATGCAGGAGTTGCAGGCTGGTCAGAGTTGCAGCATGGGGAGCGTTGGCACCATTGGTTCTAGCATGGCCGAGCTACGGCTGACAATAATAGAATGGTGTGCAGTCAGCACACCGCTCTGTTTATAGCATAGAGGCCGGTGCAGTGCATAAGCACTGATTCAAAAGACACCGCCGTAATTTGCGGCGCACGTCCGCGTTCCACAGTGGAACGCACAATGATGTCATCGCGGGGTCGCCGTATGCGCTCCACGCCGGAACGCATTGTGACGGGCGGAGAGCGCGTGTTACACTATGGGGGCACCTGAGCCGTAGCTCTCTCTGTCCATTCAGACATATAACCACGCCCCAGCTGGACCCCCCACTCTCCTCATTGGCTCACTGATTTTGACAGTAGCGGCATCCAATGGCGATTCGATGTGGTGTCAGACAGTGAGGAGGAGAGTCCCAGACAGCCAAGTCTCTCGTGCAACATCACTGGATCAAGATGGGGCTCAGGTAAATGTTAGGGGGGCTGAGGGGGGAAGCCGCACACAGAGAATATTTTATCTTAAAGCGCAGTTCCACCCAAAAATGCAACTTCTGTTTTAGGTGGTAGTGAACCCCTGACATGCCACATGGCATGTCATTTTTTTTTTGGGGGGGGGGGCGGATACCCTCTTTTTAGGGTCATCCAGTTCCTGGTGCTCTGCGGTGCCGGAAGGAAGTTAACCTCTCCCCCTCCCATCGTGAAATCTTCTGGGACACGTCACAGGTCCCAGAAGATTGCCCAGCCAATCGTGCATCACGGCTCGCACAGTGTGTGCCCGGCTGTGAAGCCACAGCAGGGCGCCCACTGTCACAATGACGGCGCTGAGGAAAGGATCAAAGGTTCGTTCTCCTGCATTGCTGTGCCGCGGGGCAGGTGAGTGTCTGAGTGTTATAAGTCAGCAGCTACACTTTTTTATATCTTTTGACTTTTGTATGGGTGAAACTCCACTTTAAAGTGGATGTAAAGCCCCTCTCATCCTTGCTAAACTACTGCCATAGTACTGATCTATAAGGATATAGATGCCTCCTGCATGTATCCTCACCTGTCAAATGTCTCCCCTCTGTCTGTTATAAGAACTGAAAATCTGCAGATTCTGTGGGTGGGTTTGTTGTCTGGAGCTCGTGATGTCAGTAGACTCCCCGCCCTCCTCTACACTCCCCTTGTCAACATGCATTTTTCCTTGTGTATTCCTTACACTGAATTCTGCTATGATCAGTAACATCCAGTCAAAACCCAAAGAAGTAACCACATGACTTCAGAAAAGGAGTAGGGGTGGGAATTAAAAAAAAAATTCCTGTCTCAGGCTAGTGCATGACATATGTAAATCACCTGTCATTCACAGCAAGGGGGAGGATTTGACAAAAGTTTTCTCTGTTTGTCAAGATTTATCTCACTGAACAATAAAAGAGGATTGATCAGAGCTGGATTAACTCTGTGTGGCAAGACTGGGCACAGATGATAGGAAATCTTATTCTCTACATTGTGACATTGGGTTTACATCCACTTTAATGCACCTTTTACAGCCACTTTAATTATGACAGCTCTGGAACCTGCACCAGTTCTCATATTTTGTTCTGACAGGTTCTCTTTAGAATAGGATACGGGGAGCCTGGGTACTAATTAGATGTCACCATTATGGCCGTTTCCCTTTTATGGACTTGCATGGATCGAATGTCGGCCAATTCCAACAGTGGGTGGTCTTGTTGGCATTACCCAGCTCGACAAAAGTCAATGGGCTAGATTCATGTAGCATTTACAGCGTAACGTAACTCCGATTCTCAAAGGCAGATACGCTCCAAAAATAGGCTTCCTCCGCCGACGTAACTTGAACGCGGCGGCGTATAATTGTGTGCAATATTACGTTGGCCACTAGGGGCGCTTCCATTGTTTTTGGCGTAGAATATGCAAATTACCTAGACACGCCGATTCACGTACGTACGGCCGGCGCAATTTATTTACGTTGTTTACGTTAGGCTTTTTCGGCGTAAGGTTGTTCCTGCTATTAGGAGGCGCAGCCAATGTTAAGTATGGACGTCGTTCCTGCTTCGAAATTAAATTTTTTTACGTTGTTTGCGTAAGTCGTTCTCAAATAGGGCTGGACGGAATTTACGTTCACGTCGAAACCAATACGTTGTTGCGCCGTACTTGGGAGCAATGCACACTGGGATATGTACACGGACGGTGCATGCGCCGTCCGTATAAAACGTCAATCACGTCAGGTCATCATAGATTTACATAAAACACGCCCCCCTTCCACATTTGAATTGCGCGCACTTACGCCGGTCCCATTTACGCTATGCCGCCGCAACTTACGGAGCAAGTGCTTTGTGAATACTGCACTAGCTCCTGTAAGTTGCGTCGGCGTAGCGTAAATACAATACACTGCGCCGCCGTAACTATGCGCGCCCCTACCTCAATCTAGCTCACTGTTATGGTCAACGTTTGTCGCAGCTGGGGCAGAAAATGATTTGCTGAAGGTGACTGTATCCAATCAGAGGCAGGCACTATTTGGGTATTCTGGCAGCTTAGGATGTGGGATGTCACAATTCATTTGCCAGCACTGGAGATGTATCCATTCGCACTGCTGGAGATTTATCCATCCGCACTGTTTAGCATAGATGTATGGGCAGCTTAAGGGTAGGAAACGTGCTTCTGTAATAAAGAGCTATGCATGTTGCCATTGCTGACTTTTCCCTGTCAAAATGCTGGTTATCTGGCTGTCATGCAGATTTAATTAATTCAGTACTTTCTGAATCGATGACTTAAATAAGTGTGCCGATCAGGAGCTCTGACTTTCTAATCTGTGTGCTTGTTCCGGGTCACTATCTTAGAAAGTACTGAAGCCAGCGAATGCCAGGCAACTAGCATTTTCCAAAAAAAAAGCTCTGGTAATGCCAGCCGCTTCTCTCTCTATTCACAGGTTTCCTATTAATGACGTTAGTCACCTGGGGTCATTGTTGTTCATGCTGATTCATTTGGCACGTGGGAATTGCTTAGCCTTGACCTCACCGTTGCAGTTGTGCACTTTGTCCTCCTGCCCCACAGACGTGACCTGCGGGTACAATCCTCTCTGTGGGTCACACACTGCGTGTCCTTGTTCTGCAGCCCTTTTGTCTGTTGTGACAGTGCAGATTTGCCGTGTGCATTACCCTGTGAAAAGTGAAGTCACTGCTGGCACATTGTATGCCTGATGTGTCTGTCAGATGCTGGGTATGAAAGAGAAGGCATATGGCGTCATGTCTGATCGCCTCCAGGGAGAGAATGGATTTGTCTCGTGTCCCCAGTGTGTGTCACATCACGTCTGCATGGCTGCACCATTATGTTCAGCTCCTTGTACCTCCTAGATGGCGGGGCATCTTTCTAGAGCTGACATTGTTCTTGTAAGCTAGCAAAAGTTAATTGCAAGTTCTTTGACACAGTTTTCCTTACAAACGCTAATTTGCATTTTTACACAATGTTTACTTAGGTAAAAATCGCTTCAAAAGGGATCTAATGTGTTCATACTAACCACCGGTGCTCAGTGCTGCTAAGGGTATCCTTAGATGGGCAGTTAGTGGCATCTGTCCAGCTTTGAATCTAAAGGGGGATGCCACAACCTTATGATACAATCATGCTTGCAGCGATAAAAAAAAAGGATTGTCATAGAGGTTTGCTAACAAGTTAGAAATCTGTGTGTAATAGTAAACGTGTTTGATTTTCTGACCTGCTGGGGAAGCTTTACATGTCCGATCCTTGCGCTTAACCACTTCCTTACTGGGCACTTAAACCCCCTTCCTGACTTTTTGCGATTCGGCACTGCGTCGCTTTAACTGACAATTACGCGGTCGTGCGACTTGGCTCCCAAACAAAATTGGCGTCCTTTTTTCCCCACAAATAGAGCTTTCCTTTGGTGGTATTTGATCACCTCTGCGGTTTTTATTTTTTGCGCTATAAACAAAAATAGAGCGACAATTTTGAAAAAAAACACATTTTTTACTTGTTGCTATAATAAATAGCTAATTTTTTTTTAAAAAAAATGTTATCCTCAGTCTAGGCCGATACGTATTCTACATATTTTTAGTAAAAAAAAAAATCGCAATAAGCTACTGGTTTGCGCAAAAGTTATAGCGCCTACAAAATAAGGGACAGAATTATTATTATTTTTTTTTTACTAGTAATGGCGGCGATCTGCGATTCTTTTTTTTTTTTTTTTTTTTTTTTGCGACATTATGGCGGACACATCGGACACTTTTGGCACCAATCACATTTATACTGCAATCAGTGCTATAAAAATGCACTAATTACTGTATAAATGTGACTGGCAGGAAAGGGGTTAACACTAGGGGGTGAGGAAGGGGTTAAATGTGTGTCCTATATAGTGTTCTAACTGTGTGGGGGGAGGGGGGGTGACTGGGGGGAGGTGACCGATCTGTGTCACTATGTACAAGAGACACAGATCGGTCTCCTCTCTCCCTGACAGCACGCTGTCATTGTGAGAGCCGGCAATGAGAAATGATCTCATATGTAAACATATGAGATCATCTCTCATTGGCCGCACAGATCACCTAGGAAACGGCTACTCCGATTGGCCGTTCACGGCGATCTGTGATTGGCTGTGGCCAAGGGACACGGCCAGCACAGCAGTTCCCCCGCTGCGCGCTTGGGAGCGCGGAAAGGGGCAGACGTCAATTGATGGCGCCTCGGAGAACTAGAACCACCCTGCGGCCGTCAATAGTCGTACGGCCGTCGGGAAGTGGTTAATATCAAACCGCAGAATTGTTGGTTTTGATTTGATTTCCTTTTATTCTTTCATTTGCTTTCCATTTATGGTTCACTTTTCATTCATTGAAGCTATAGTACGGCTCCTATGAATGGAGTAGGGGGGGGCGGAAAGAGTGGGCATAGTTTGGACTCCTAACAAGTGCCAGTGATAGGTCCCTTGGCTCGTATTAACCCCCAAAGCACTGAAAGATTACAGTGGTATGGGGGAAAAGATGACTTCAGATTTCAACTACAACTTCAGCCAGCAGCATTTTTTTGCACCCTTGTGCATTTTTTTTTTAACCACTTAAGACCCGGACCAAAATGCAGCTAAAGGACCTTGCCCCTTTTTGCGATTCGGCACTGCGTCGCTTTAACTGACAATTGCGCGACGTGGCTCCCAAACAAAATTGGTGTCCTTTTTCCCCCCACAAATAAAGCTTTCTTTTGGTGGTATTTGATCACCTCTGCGGTTTTTATTTTTTGCGCTATAAACAAAAATAGAGCGACAATTTTGAAAAAAATTTAATATTTTTTTTACTTTTTGCTGTAATAAATATCCCCCAAAAATATATAAAAACAGTTTAGGCCGATGCGTATGCTTCTACCTATTTTTGGGGAAAAAAATCGCAATGAGCGTTTATCGGTTGGTTTGCGCAAAATTGATAGCGTTTACAAAATGGGGGATAGTTTTATTGCATTTGTATTAATTATGTTTTTTTTACTACTAATGGCGGCGATCAGCGTTTTTTTTTTTTTTTTGTGACTACGACACTATGGCGGACACTTCGGACAATTTTGACACATTTTTGGGACCATTGTCATTTTCACAGCAAAAAATGCATTTGAAAATGACAATTGCGGTTTGGGAGTTAACCACAGGGGGCGCTGATGGGGTTATGTGTGACCTGAAGTGTGTTTACAACTGTAGGGGGGGTGTGGCTGTAGGTGTGACGTCATCGATCGTGTCATCTCTTTTATAGGGGGACACAATCGATGCAGCCGCCACAGTGAAGAACGGGGAAGCCGTGTTTACACACGGCTCTCCCCGTTTTTCCGCTCCGGGGACCGATCGCGTGACTCCAGCGGCGATCGGGTCCCACGGTCCTGGCCACGTAGCTTCGGACCGAGTCGTGGGCTTAAAGGACAACGTACATATGCGTTGATGTGCTCAGCTGTGCCATTCTGCCATGGTTTATCGGCGTGAAGGGGTCCTTAAATGGTTAACTAAACCTATGGTTGTTCAGACAGGTGGGGACACCCATCCTGTGTGCAGGCTTCTTTTGTTATTGCCCCTGGGCTGCATTCAGGAAGCCTTTGAAGGGGGTTGCGGTAAAAAATTTGACATGAGGGCAGGAGTGTCTGCATGAATGCGAATGCAGAGAGTGCTCATTTGAATCTACTCGTGCCCACATGTCAAATTTTAACATGCGGCTACGTGAGGCCATGCAGCTTCTGCAACCAGCTCTGTAGGCTGTCGGTGTGCAGCCCTGGACAGATGCAGATGCAATAACAAAGGAATCCTGCATGAAGGATGGGTGTCGGTTCCCATCTGAAGGAAGCCCTAAACTTTAAAGTGGAGTTCCACCCAAGAATGGAACTTCCGCTTTTCAGAATCCCCCCCCCCCCCCCTTCTGTCACATTTGGCACCTTTCAGGGGGGAGGAGGGAGCAGATACCTGTCTAATGCAGATATCTATGCCACTTCCGGCGCCTCCTCCGTCCCCCCCGCTGTCTTCTGGGCGACAGCAGGGACCATTCAAATCGCGCAGTAGGGAACCGAGAAGTGCAGCCGAAAGGCTGCACTTCCTGATTCCCTTACCAAACGTGGCGGCGGCAGCACCTGAGAGCCGAGGGACAGATCGGCTTCGGGTGCCGACATCGCAGGCACCCTGGACAGGTAAGTGTCCATATTTTAAAAGTCAGCAGCCGCAGTATTTGTAGCTGCTGACTTTAAAAAAAATAGTGGAACTCCGCTTTAAAAGAGATGTGGGGGGCCATTACCATTTAGTGGAACTATCATCTTGACCCTAGCCTCAATGCTCTTAAAGCCATAAAGAAAGCATTCCCATGTTTGTGTATTTCCAGGTCAGTGAATTGGGTAGCTGGCAAAATCTGCATCGGATATCTCTCATAATTTAAACTTGCAGATTTACTTTGGACAGCTAACAAAACCTGTGAAGAAGTATAGTGGAGGAAATATGCTTGGTTCTTCCAACAATACGTGATTATGCTTTTCAGTAGCACCCTATTTAAAGGAGAAATGCGGGATTATATATATATATAAAAACATATATATATATATATATATATATATATATATATATATATATATATATATATATATACTTTCCTACCTTATGCAGCTTCGATTTGATGCTACAGCTGTCCCCTGTCACCTCTATGTTCAAGAACTGAGCGATTACATGACCGCTGATTGCTCAGTTCCCAGGTCCGCTCTGAGCAGAGTGTGGTGACTGTAATCGGGGGCCTTGGAGGGGGCGGGAGCAGCTAGATCAGGCTGAGCCAGCAGCCAGTCAGGAATCTGGGGGATCCCATCATTATTGTTGGGATTCTCTTGGAAACCAGGGCAGGTCTGTGACATCAGCAGACTTTATCCCGCTATTGGCTGATTCTAGGTCACAGAGTGCAAAAGTAAGTACACTAACATGAGAAGTATGGCAAAACAAGCTTTGTCAAAATTTCTCTTTCTAGACCTGCGGTTTTATATATTACCATGTTATGCAGAAATAATAGGTTGTTGGGTAGTGTTGGGGGCCCAACTATACGCATAACACTTCCGCATATCACAAAATCGATTGCGCCCCAAAAAGAAGCTTCACCAAAACCTAACCGCTCAATACACACTTCTATGTTCGCCGGGCTTCACTTTCATGCTGACGGACCGTCCAACATCATACACTTTATAAAATACAAAATACTCCCAAACTTCTCTCCCTGAGACTTTGCAAATAGTTAAAATGTGGGGTGATAGACAGTCAGATAGGTAGAGGGAAGCCCAGTAGCAGAGTAATATGTACATCATGGAGTGCGGCTTGTTCGAGGGTCTAGGGCAGCCTCTTTTTTTAACATGGAGGAACCTTTGAAATAACTTCAGGCTCAGGAAACCCCTGATAATTATTTCTGCATTTACAGCTCACAGGACATTAGTGTGATGGTCAATGGGAAGAATGCTCCATATACTTGTGGTCATTGAGAAGAATTCCCCCGCACACTTAAACTCCCCACCCAATCCCCTTACAGAGACAGATCCATAAGAATCGTTGTTTTCAGTGGTTACTCATCTAAAGCTGGCCATACACTGTTTAGCCAGAAGGCTGGGCAAAAAAAAATCGGAACCTATTCCCCCCCCAATGCACACAATGGACGTGGATGGAGGAATCTTCCCTGCTGCGCATTGTTTGATGGCGGAGAAACTTCCCTGCTTTCAGAATGCACAGATCAGCAATGCAACCACTGATTGAGTGCCTTTTATCTGACAGAGCGTTTGAACAGACCTTGTTCGGTAGATCTGTTCACCTACAGTGGCCACATATGGATCGAAATTTGACCAGTCCCCGCTGAATCGGTTGAATATTGATCCGTCTATGGCCAGCTTAAGATGCAGAAATTGCTCAAGGAACCCCTACAACCTCTGAGGAACCCTCAGGTTCCTCAGAAACCTGGTTGGGAGGCTGGCCCAGGGTGTCCCATCTATTTTACCTGCAGGCTTGCTGAGAAAATGACATTGACCAAGCTAATAGAGACTGAAACAGCGCATGGATGGACTCATTACTGCATTCACTGTCTGTGAATAAAGTTTTCCTAACTTTAAAGCAGAAATTGCGAGGTCCACGACTCTTCAAGACATCTCCACAAACAAATACTATGTTAAAAAAAAGTTTTTTTGAAAGTCACTTGCTGTACAAACATGTGATATGTGAATGTGATATGGCTGGGGCATCTCTTGGGTTCCTGGAAATGTTATATATATATATATATATATATATATATATATATATATATATATATATATATATATATATATATATATATATATATATATATATATATTGTGTGTGTGTGTATATATAAAAAAATAAATATATAGCTTTATGTGTCGATGCAGGGAAAGCGGTAGGCTTCTTTTAATTAAAGCATCACCAGCAATATGTACTAACCATCTCATCACTCTATTTAGAATCTGGAACTTCAAAGAAGAGACTTCCGTCTCTTCAGAATTTTTTCAGACTAAGATCTGGACCCACGAGTGTGAACCTGCCATGAAGGTGCCACCTGTTCTGTGCCAATCGTCTGCAGCCAGGAAATTCTTTACCCCACAGCCACACATATGCCCACCCCCCCAGCACACCTAAAGCGGTTCTCCAGACTCCTGTTTAAACATTATTAAGAGTCAGTAGCTCCAAAAATTGTAGCTGCTGACTTTTTATAAACAGACACTCGCCTGTCCCAGGATCCAGTGCTGCCCTTACCTGGCCTTTTTCTTACCCGTCTTCAGTCCTCGGTGCCGGCATCTTAGCTGTGGGCAGCCCGCTGTGAGTGTTTATGGCTACACGGTCGCCTGCCCACTGCGTATGCTTGAGCCACGCTATGCCTTATAAATGGTCCAGCAGTCTAAGGCCTCGACATGTCCGCTGCCGGATTTTGGTTTGGTGATGTGTGTACACACCATCAGACCAAAATCCCCGCGGACATCGAACGCGGTGACGTGCGTGACCCTGGAAGGTCAATGCTTCCACGCATGCGTCGAATCACTTCGACGCATGCGAGGGCTTTCGTCCGAGCGGACATGTCCGGTGAGTCATACAGGCGACCGAACATGTCCGACGGACAGGCTTCCAGCGGACATGTTTCATAGCATGCTATGAAACATTTGTCCGCTGGAAACCTGTCCGCTAGGCCGTGAATCCGGTCCGGTCGGCCGTACAGACGACCGAACATGTCCGCGGACCAGTTTCAGCAGACATGTTCGATCGTGTGTACGAGGCCTTATGGGACCTGTGACATGTCTCAGAGGACTGTGGGCAGAGAGGGTGAGAACTAGGCAATCCAAGAGGAAGCGGGAGCGGGTACCTGTCAAAACTAGTACCCCCCCCCCCCCCCAGGGGAGAAGGGAAAACAGCAGAACATTTTGTTTTCAATTACAAGAGTACTTGCTACCCTTGCTAAAGACACCACTTTTAAGCAGTAGTTGGCATGCCATGCTGGGTTTTATAGTTCTGTGACAGTAGGACTGCCTCAAGCTGTCCATATCCTCCCCTGCTCTGGAGGAGGCAGCAGGTCTGGACTGAATGACAGTCATTAACTAGTTTGCTAAATGGCTTCAAGAACCATAACTGGGAGCAGACTTGACATTGCTTGCGGATGACATACTGCTAATGCAACCCGCCAACAATGACTGGCTGTCCCTGTTTCCCCAAAATGTTCCAGTGCGACAAAGAAAGATCCGAATGAGCTGTGACCCGAGTGAAGCCATTGTGCCACAGTGTGGAGTAGAAATAATTGCTGCATTGTGTCCCAATACGTCTTATGCAAGAACCTGCAGAGAACTGCAGAACAAGGCAGCGGAGGCTTGTACTTCTTTCAACAACCACAATTAAAGCCTGTTTTGATTGCAATATCGCCAAGGCTTTGCCAAATATCACACAGATTTCTTGAATATTCTATCCGTCATGAGATCATACCTTTTAATAAAGGGAAAACACTACATGCTGTCAACACTTTCTGTCAACATCTAGTTCGTCACAATCTGCAGCTTTGTACATCTAGTTCGTCACGATCTGCAGCTTTGTACATCTAGTTCGTCACGATCTGCAGCGTTGTCACAGTGAAAAGACTTGTATTACCCATAGCAAGTATTTCTGCTTCTTGTGCTTCTCTTCTGCTAATGCCTGTTTGTACAGCTCAATCTACTGAAAAGTTCACCGATTTTTAATCTCGGGATAATAAAAAAAATGAATATGCTGCAATAAGTTTTGCTGCAGTATCTAAAATATTGACCTGCCTACAAGATGGACGTCTCGGGTTGTGCATTGATGATGAATATACTTTTGATTATCACCACAGACCTAATGGTGGCTGTGCAATCCATAGCTCAGTTTACACTGGTGGTCGAGGGGCCGTAAAAACAAATGGTTGCCTTCTATTGCCTCCTCTCTACTTACCGTCTGCAAATTTACATGGAGGTCAGAGGAGTGCTTTGCTTCGCAGTGCAGCAATTTTAACTCAGCATGTCAAGTTTACAGGAACGAGTCATACTCGCCCAATACCACCACTAGTTTGGCGCAGTGGTTGAATGCAACATTTTCACTGGGATAGAAAATTGATCTAACCCAGTGGTTTTTACTCAACCTAGGGGTCGAATGATGATTCGCCAGGGGTCACCGAATCCTGGGCTGTTCCTGAAGCCTGCATGCTCTCTCAGCCATTTCGCGTCTGTCCTTGGAGCCTTTAGCTGCCCAGCAGGGCTGTCCCTGGAGCCCGTGGCTGCACACTCAGCCTCTTTGCAGCCACCCATTTAGTTCACCACATGGCTGAAGGCAGAGACTAGAGGTCAGCTGACTGGTGGAATGTAAAGTGGGAGGGGCTGAAGAGACCCTGTCTCCTGATTTTGGCATAGGTGACACCACAAGGCCAGAGACACAGTGAGTAACACTACTTGTGATTTTAGTTGCCATTAAAAGTCCCCACTACAGTTCTCAGATCAGCAGATGGCCTTGATCAAGAGCACTTAAGTTGGCTGATCAGAACTCCCCGCCCGCGCTGCCGCTCGTCCCGACTCCCCGCCCGGGCTGCCGCTCGTCCCATTCCCCCCCAAGAGAAGGAATAAAAATAGAGAATACTGTTGTTGCCGGAAGTGGGTGCAAATACCTGTCTTTTCTTTGTAAAAAAACATGATATACTTACCTGCTCTGTTTAACGATATTGCACACGGTGGTCCCTTACTTTTTCTTTGGTGGTCCCTAACCGCAACTCTCTGCTGCTCCTCTTATCTCAGTGCCTTCATAACAACCCGTGTGTGGCGCACTCCTGAGCCAGGCTGTATGTCCCCATAGACACACACACAGCATGACTTGACCACGCCCCCGTTCTCCCATTTGACTGACAGGGGCAGGAGCTCCAGATGCTCACTGTAGTTTGTGAACCCAGGAAGAGAAGAGAGCCGGGTTGCCAGTGGGGAGAGTGCCAGACCTTAAAGCCTCATACACTTCACTATCACTTTAATGTATACTGTTGTATGTTGCTTTGCATTTAAATGCAGCTTGACTGAACCAGAAATATATCTGTATTGCATACAGGTTAGGCTTGTGACATCTGCCTTTCTTGTTAATAGTTTTACCTGCTTATGGTATTTTTTTTTGTTATTTTTCCCCCATTTCCTATGGCGTACTACACCCCTCCCCCAGTTTTCCTGTCTGTCCATCATCTAGTCACGGTTCAGGCCTTTAGATAAAACTGCTATTTATCTGTGAGGGGGGGGGGATTAGTTTTTTTGCATATGTTGCATGTATAAATGTTCTGTTTGTTTATTTGACTGATTCCAAGCCAGGGACTGTGCCGAGTACAGCTTTAAGCGACATTAAAGGTTCGGGTTTAAAAAAAAAAAAAAGTCATGCTTGCCTCCACTGTGCAGTTCATTTTGCACAGAGTGGCAGCGATCGTCCTCTTCTGGGGTCTCACGTGGCTCTCTTGGCTCCTCGCCGCAAGAGCTAACCCCCTCTGGGAAGTTCTCTTGCTCGAGGGAGTTACCTTTCAGGCGTGCTCTTGTGTGATACGCTTAGCGGCCATAGCCGCCAAGTGTATGACTCTGCTCTGCCCCCCAGCACGCCGCATTATTCATTTGATTGACAGCAGCGAGAGCCAATGGCTGCATTGCTATCAATCATCCAATGAACAGCCGACGGGAGCTGGGGGAAAGCAACGCGGGATCGCGCCCACAGAGATTCGGGGATCGGGTAAGTAAAACGGGGGCTCGGGGGGTCAGTGACAGCAAGGTGTTTTTTCACAGTAATGCATAGGATGCATTAAGGTGAAAAAACACGAAGGTTTACAACCCCTTTCAAGTGTTTTTCTACTTTTTGCAGCAAAATTGGGATAACGCCCAACGCATGAATACAAATAACATACTTCATATAAGTAATAATAATGACAAACGTTTTTTTACACGTTCCCATTCACATAGCATAACTGAAAGAAAAAAAAAAGTGCTACTTGCTTGAAAATCCTCCTTCACTTTCTCCTATATAATGTTAAGGAGAGGCTTTTTTGTTTTACCATAATTAACCCTGTCTGTACTGTGCTGGCAATCTTCTTTGTCAGTTGTTAACTTGATGTGCACATAGTCTGTCCTGGCAAAGGGTTAAATATCTCTTGGGTGGTGCATTGTATGTTAAAACACTCTCATTCTAACCCACTTTGAAATTGTTCAGAATAGCTTGCATTTCTTTATAAACCTGATCCAAATCCAACTAAAAAGGTAAGAAATATATATATTTTTTTTAGGTATGCTGTGTGAATGGGTTTCTCGTATTTGAATGCAAAAGTGGAAATACACTTTCAGATGTCTTCTATTGATGGGCCTTAGTTAGCAGTGTCATAATTACATTGCTCACAAAGTATGTCTAGACAAGATGCTGTGTTTATACAACCCTGCCTCGTGAAAAGACTATTGCTGGATTTCCTTGGCAATGAAGATGGGGGGAATGCATCAATTAGTCTCTTAATTATGCAAAAATGAAATTGTGAGTTTTTTTTTTTTTGAGTGGATCGTAATAAATTCTTCAGACTATTCATGAGCAGTAGGTATTTAATTTTGCTGTGCAAAGGTATGAAGTGACTCATGGCAGCCATTTTTCTGAATTTGCAGTGTTCCACAGAGTATACCAAATGCTACAGAGCAATGGTGATGGGAGGAGTGGCGGTCGGCCTGACTGTGGCGGTCGGCCTGACTGTGGCGGTCGGCCTGACTGTGGCGGTCGGCCTGACTGTGGCGGTCGGCCTGACTGTGGCGGTCGGCCTGACTGTGGCGGTCGGCCTGACTGTGGCGGTCGGCCTGACTGTGGCGGTCGGCCTGACTGTGGCGGTCGGCCTGACTGTGGCGGTCGGCCTGACTGTGGCGGTCGGCCTGACTGTGGCGGTCGGCCTGACTGTGGCGGTCGGCCTGACTGTGGCGGTCGGCCTGACTGTGGCGGTCCTACTCTCTGCACTTTATTTTTGCCCATGAAGATTTATGAGCCTTTTGCTTGTTTCAAAGCCCCACAGCAAACAACATGCTAAGCAGCTTTGTAAAGCACAGTGCTATGCTTTATAAATGTGCCATTTCTTGTATTCTCTAGTATGGATGGTACTGCTGCTTTATAAAGGGATACCCGTGTTTTAACCGGACCACCATACTTACAGTTCTAATCAACAGTCAATTAGAATGTGTTGGGTTTCAGATTTTTTTTTTTTTGCCATAATAACTTTGGCATTGCCCAAGCACAATCGGTTTGAGTGCCACGTTCATGCTTGGCCCCTATTCACACCAGTGCGACTTGTCATGCCATTTCACGGGTCCAATCGCATCACAAATCGCACCCTATTGTTGGCAATGGCACTGTTGAAATCGGTGCGCCGCTGACTTTGCGGTGCCACATCGATTTGAAAAAGTAGTTCCTGCAGTACTTTTGGCGATTTCAGGATAGACATCTGTGCAGGAAGCCACACAGATGTCTTCTAAGGCACACCTGAAGTCGCACTGAAATGCGGCTTTGAAATTGTGCGATTTCAAAGCTGCATTCAATGTGAACGAGGGCTAGATCTTTAACTTCAGTTTTATTGAAGAAATAGAAAACTTTGCTTTTCAGGTCAGTTCTATACTTTGCAAGATTAGCCGCATACTTTTCTGCAGATGCTTACTATCAGGCTCAGCTCCTGTAAATGCTGAGCTATGCTGTGCTATTAAAGTGAATGCTCAGTGAGGGGGCTGCCTGCTATAATCGCATCATAGGTAAGCGCTGTGCTAAATTCTAAGTAAATCGGTAAACCATTCACAAAGAACATGAGAATTTTGCACACAATCCATTCTTTTGCCATGGCAGTTAAAAACAAAATGTGAATTTTGGCCACTTTTAGGAATTCCATTTTGGACTATAGAATAAAACAAAAGTAATTTTTTTTTGTTATTAAAAGCAACCTGGATGACTTCTCTTAGGCCACCAGAATGTTTTATTTTAGGTTGAATGTACCTACCCACTCCATTCACAATTCTGCTGGTAAGAAAGAGAAGCCCAACTACACCAGTAAAAATAAACCGCTCTTGCTATGTTTGGCATTCGTTCTATCTTTGGTGCTGTCTCTGTAGACTCGCTATTTCACCATTCAGAACCAGTCCTCTTCTAGATTGAATGATGTACAGGGTAATTGAACCCACTTCCTGCGGGCGTTAAGGTCTTACCTCCTGGGGTATATCCAATTGCCCCAGGTTAACTGATTTCTGCTGTGGACGGAGAGAGGCACCCTGTCGTTACATGGTGTGCTCTCTGCAGCATTCAGAACCTGTTCACTGCCAGAGTAAGAAGAGGATCTGTTATGTACATATTAAACCTTTGTTATTTTAATAAAAAAAAAAAAAAAAAAGTCTATACCTGCCTGTTCTTTGCAATGCTTTTGCACAGAGCAGCCCCGATTCTTTTTCTGGGGTACCCTGGCAGCACTCAGGCCCCTCCTCTTCGTCCGGTGTCCCCACAGAAAGCTGCTCTCCATGGCAGCACCCATGCATGCTCGCTCCCGAGTCCTGTTGCTGGGTCCATTGACAAAGACAGTGGGATTCGCCCCCCCCCCCCCCCTGTGTCACAGCATTTGATTGACAGCAGCTGAAGCCATTGGCTTCCACGGATATCAATCTGCCCAATAAGACCCCTTTCATACTGAGGCGCTTTGCAGGAGCTATAATGCTAAAAATAGCGCCTGCAAAGCGACCTGAAAGAGCCGCTGCTGTCTCCAATGTAAAAAATAGCGGCGATTTACCGCCGTCGCACCCACCGCCCCAGTGTGAAAGGGGCCTAAGGAGAGTGACAGTGGTAGGAGCCGCCGCTCGCGTGCACATCGCTGGATCAAATCGTGTGTGTGTGTGTGTGTGTGTGTGTATGGCACAGAAGGTTTTTGCATTAAGGTAAAAAACTTTAGGCTACTTTCACACTGGGGCATTTGCTCCCGGGCATAAATCAACACAGTATCCGAGGCAATCTACGCCATGTCCCCCCCCACTCTCTTCTGGGAGACACACAGGTCCCAGAAGACAGCAGGGACCAGTAAGATTGCGCAACGCGACTCACGCATGCGCAGTAGGGAACCATGCTGTGAAGCCGAAAGGCTTCACTTCCTGATTCTCTAACCGAAGATGGTGGCGCCTCCACCCAGGAGCCGAGGGACAGATCGGCTTCGGGTTTTATCTTTGTTTATTCGGGTGAGGACATCACGGGCGCCCTGGGCAGGTAAAGTGTCCTAATATTAAGTCGGCAGCTGCAGTATTTGTAGCTGCTGACTTTAAATGTATTTTTATTTTTTGGGCACTTTAATGTGTAATTTTTGCGGAGAAATGGTTTTGAGAATGTGTTTAGCAGCAATAAGAAGTGACCTGTGGCTTTGTGGAGTGAGTTATACTGGGGGTGTGAGGTAGACCGATATGGGTTTTTCTCTGGCCTATGCCGATATTTAGAAATTGGGGCGGCCGATGGCCGATATATGATGCGGATTTTTTTTTTTTTTTTTTTTTAGGCCGATTAAAAAAAAAAAAAAACCCTCACCCACTCCACTCCGTCCTGCTTTTCTCCTGTCACTCTAGCACACACTTGATGTCCTCAGTACAGATGGCACTGGTTTGGAACTGACAAATGGCACTAGTGGCACTTATTTGGAACTGACAGATGGCACTGGCAGGTGGCACTGATTGGCACTGGCAGGTGGCACTGGTTTGAAACTGGCAGATGGCACTATTGGCACTGGCAGGTGGCACTGATTGGCACTAGCAGGTGGCACTGGTTTGGAACTGACAGATGGCACTATTGACACTGGCAGGTGGCACTGATTGGCACAAGCAGGTGGCACTGGTTTGGAACTGACAGATGGCACTAGTTTGGGACAGATGGCCCTGGCAATTGGAGCTGGTTGGCACTGGCTGGCGGCACTGGCTGGTGGCTGGCACTGGCTGGTGGCACTGATTGGCACTGGCTGGTGGCACTGGCTGCTGGCACTGATTGGCACTGGCTGGTGGCACTGATTGGTGGTGGCTGGTGGCAGGTTTTACACTATACCGAGTGTAACTGTGTTAAACTAACAGAGAGGGGAGAGAGAAGCTGTCAGCTCGATGTCGGGGGTGGGCGGGACCCAGCAGCTAAATTACACCAGCCAATGATTGGGCTTCTTTATAAAGGGGGCGGGGCCACATACACGTAGCGGCCCGCCCAGATACCATCCCATTGGCTGGTGTAATATAGCTGCTGGGTCCCGCCCACCCCCGACATCGAGCTGACGGCTCTTCTCTCTCTCCTTTGTTAGTTTCACACAGTTACAGTTACACTCAGCATAGTGTGAAACCTGCCAGTGCCGCCACCAATCAGTGCCACCAGCCGGTTTCACACTCAGTGCGGCGCTTGATGCTGCCAGAGTGTGTATAAGGGAGGAGGAACGATGGTCAGTGTAAAATATTGGCCTAATTTTGATAATAATCGGCCCGATGCCGATTTATCAAAAATGGCCAAATATCGGCCGATATATCGGTCTACCTCTAGGTGTGTGTCTGATGTTGCTAACTTTTTTAAGTGTATATTTACCCTTCCATCTGAAAGTTCATTGTTGAAATGCAATTTTGTTTAATTAGGACCACTGTAGAGGTTTGCTTTGCTAGACTGTCTTGCTTGATTATTAACCTTTACACTTTGAAAATGATTAACTGCAAGTTAAGTATAAGGCCTCATTTCCACTGGCGTTTTTACAGCCACGTTTCTGAGCGTTTTTTACAGCTTAAAAACGCCTGTCCATGTTATTCTATGGCTTCATTCCCACATAGGCGTTTTTGAGCTGCAAGTGGCATAGACGTTTTTGAGCTGTAAAAAAAACGCGGGACCAGGGCGTTCTGAAGCTCCAGAGTAGAGCTGTAAAAACGCCAGACGTTAAAAAACGCTCAAAAACGCGCATTAACGCTCAAAAACGCGACCGCGGCATTTTTAAAGCTGCAGCTCACAAAAAAAAAAAATTTTTTTTTTTTTTTTTTTTTTTTTTTTTTTAAATAAACATGGACAGGCGTTTTTAAGCTGTAAAAAAGCCTAACAACAGTGGCTGTAAAAACGCCAGTGGAAATGAAGCCTAAATGGTAAAAATTACAAAGTTCTTCCTTGTACCCCTTTACTAGTTCTCATTGTATGGATGTTTTTTACACCTGGAACTTTGCATTTACATGCCTGTAAATTGAACTACATACTGCCGATTTATGTTTTTGGGGGTTCCAGCAGGAGGGCGTTCCCACCAGTGTTGCCAACCGTCCATAAATTTACAGACGGTTTGTAAAAAAAAAAGTTTCTCCTGACTGTTGGTAGACAGGAGAAAAGTGCCAGCAAAAAAAAAAACCCTTGTCAGCGACTCGGAACTGATTAGAGAACTTCCGTGCTCTGTCCCAGATTGGGATTTAGTTGCACATATTTGCAAAAATACAGGTGTATCTCATAAAATTTGAATATCATCAAAAATTGTATTTCAGTAATTCGATTCAAAAAGTGAAACTCGCATATTTTATATAAATGAGTTACACACAGAGTAATATATTTCACGCTTTTTCTTTTTTCTTTGATTATGGCTGGCAGGTAGTTAAAATCCAAAATTCAGTATCTCAGAAATAAGATTTAAGAAAAAGATTTTAATACAGAAATGTTGGCTCACTGAGAAGTATGTCCATGGTACAGTATAGTATGCACTCAATACTTGGTCGGGGGTCTTTTTGCATGAATTGCTGCATCAATGTAGCGTGGCACTGCTGAGGTGTTATGGAAGTCCAGGTTGCTTTGATAGTGGCCTTCAGCAGATCTGCATTGTTGGGTCTGGTGTCTCTCATCTTCCTCTTGACAATACCCCACAGATTCTCTATGGGGTTTAGGTCAGGCGAGTTTGCTGGCCAATCAATCATAGTGATACCATGCTCATTAAACCAGGTATTGGTACTTTTGGCAGTGTGGGCAGGTTTGTGTACAGGGGACATTTTTTTTTCTTGTGACACGTTTTATCAGCCCACAGCAGGCTGATGTCGAAGAAGCATCTTTGATTGCTCAGTTCTCAGTGCTTTAATTGTGAATGGAGCAGAAATTAGTTGTAAGTGCTCTCTGGTGTTTGTTGTCCATCTAGGAGGTTTCCCTGCTCTAGCTGTCCCCAAAACACAACAGGATGTAAACAGAAGTTTCTGAAAAAATAAGGGGAATCCCTTCCCATGATGTTATCAAAGTAGATTTCCCCTTTACTCCTGTACTAGTGACAACCATAACATTTTGGAATCTCATTCTCATTTTCATTCTCTTGCAGTGACCCCCGTCCCTGGAAAAATAGGGAGGTTACATTTCCCCAGTAGGCAATAATGCCAGATTTTACCACTCTCATACTTAGGGTTGTCCCGATACCACTTTTTTAGGACCGAGTACAAGTACCGATACTTTTTTTCAAGTACTCACCGATACCGGATACCGATACTTTTTTTTTTTAAATGTCCCCCCACAAATGCAACCCTGTCCCCCCACATATGCAGCCCTGTCCCCCCACATATGCAGCCCTGTCCCCCCACATATGCAGCCCTGTCCCCCCCACATATGCAGCCCTGTCCCCCCCCCCCATATATGCAGCCCTGTCCCCCCCCCCATATATGCAGCCATGTCCCCCCCCCCCATATATGCAGCCATGTCCCCCCCCCCCCCATATATGCAGCCATGTCCCCCCCCCATATATGCAGCCATGTCCCCCCCCCGCATATATGCAGCCATGTCCCCCCCCCCCATATATGCAGCCATGTCCCCCATATCTAGATGCCGCCGCCGCCTAGTTAATACGGGCGGGGAACATTACAGCTTTCATTTGAATAGCTGTAGTGTGCCGCGCCGTGTATAGACACTCCCCCTTGCTGGGATTGGACAATTCCGAGCAAGGGGGAGTGTCTATACGCGGCGCAGCGGGAAACACTACAGCTATTCTAATGAAAGCTGTAATGTTCCCTGCCCGTATTAACTTGGCGGCGGGGGGGCTAAGTATTCTATTTAGGCATCAGGGGCATTTGCGGGAGTACAAGTACTCCCGCAAATACTCGGTATCGGTCCCGATACTGGTATCGGGACAACCCTACTCCTACTCTTTCCAGAACCTAAAATGTAGCTGAAGCTACATACAGTTTTCAAAGGCACACACAGTGGGCACTTCTAGTAGTGAAGGTGTTAGCTTGTTTGGACCAAGCTGCTCCAAACAAATTATTTATTAAGCTTCACTAAAACATGGAGATCCGCTTTAAAGGATATGTTCACCTCCTAACGATAAATAATAAATGCACATTTTTTTGCAGGTAAAAAAAATGTGCATTTTATTATTTTTTTTGTTTCTGGAGCCTCTAAAGCAGGGGTCTCCAAACTGTGGCCCTGGGGCCGGATGCGACCCTTTGCCTTCATCAGGCCCTTGGGGCACTATTCCATCCACTGACACCAACAATGAGGAATCATTCTTGTTGCTGAAGCCACCAATGGGGCACTGTTCATCCAACTGACACTATCCAAAGGGTACAATTCCTTCTATTGACACCAACAATGGGGCACTAGTCCTCCCACTGACACCAAAGATATGGTATTGTTTACTCCCACTAGGCATTTTCTACTCCCAATGGCCCTGGTCCGGCCCTCCTAAAGTCTGAAGGACCGTAAAGTGGCCCTTTGTTTAGAAAGTTTGGAGATCCCTGCTCTAAAGCATTGCACCACCAGGTCTCCTGCAGATCTGTCAGTGTATCTGTGTGCCTGTTCATCCCGTACGGGCAAGCAGATACAATCTGAAAGGAATAGAGCAGTGGTTCTCAACCTGGGGGTCGGGACCCCCTCGGGGGTCAAATGATAATTTGCCAGGGGTCACCGAATCCTGGGCTATTCCTGAAGCCTGCACCACTCTCCCAGTCTTTTTGCAGCCACCCAGCAGGGCTGTCCCTGGAGCCTGTGGCTGCCCAGCTTGGTTGTTCCTGGAGCCCACGGCCGCCCACTCAGCCTTATTCGCAGGTGCCCATTCAGTTCACAGCATGGCTGGGGGGCAGAGACTTGAGGTCAGCTGACTGGTGAGGAATGTGAAGTGGGATGGGCTAGAGGAGACCCCATCTCCTGATTTCGGCATAGGTGTCACTGCTGCCATAAACCGTGAAGCCGGAGACACAGTGAAGCCGGAGACACAGTGAAGCCGGAGACACAGTGAAGCCGGAGACACAGTGAAGCCGGAGACACAGTGAAGCCGGAGACACAGTGAAGCCGGAGACACAGTGAGTGTGATTATAGTTGCCATTAAAAGGACTCAGGGAGCGCTAAATGTCTGTGGGTTAGGAGCAAATTACTTGTCATGCCTTGGGTGCTGACAACCCATGCTACAAAAATAATTTTACTGTTAGGGGTCCCCACAACTTGGGAAATTTTATCAAGGGGTCACGGCACTAGAAGGTTGAGAACCACTGGAATAGAGTATAAACGACTACAGCGCCATGTTGAGCTGCATGATTAATCGTTAAAAAGTCTTGATTCATCCCGCCCCCCTCACGATCTTATTCCAGCATTTCCACGATCTATGTAATGAGTGCAGAGCAGTTCCCTCATAAGCTGTCAAAGAAAGAAAAAAAAAAGCAGCTGGTACAGCTGACAGTGAAGAAGGAAAAAGGGGGTTCCCCTGGGTGCATTTTTAAGGCACTAATAGTATTCCAAAATATACAGGATATTGAGAGTAAAAAAATAGTTTTATTCACAATTGTACATATTTATAAAAAAACATGAAATATTGAATTTAAAATTTACAGTATATTTACACTGTATATTTTAATTCAATATTTCATATTTTATTTTTTTATGATAAATATGTACAATTGTGAATAAAACTATTTTTTTACTCTCAATATCCTGTATATTTTGGAATACTATTAGTGCCTTAAAAGCTGGTAGGGGCAGAGTTTGGGCAATATTCTGCTGAGAAACTTTGCATCCTGCTATTCATGTGGATGTTGCTTTGAAACTTACCACCTACCTAAACATTGTTGGTGACAAAGTACACCCCTTTATCGAAATGGTATTCCCTGAAGGCAGTGGCCTCCTTCAGCAGGATAATGCATGTTGCCACAGTGCATAAAAAAAGCCCCAAGTATGGTTTGAGGAACACAACAAGTTAGAGGTCTTGACACCTCCACCTTGCAACGTATATGACTTAAAGCAGGGGTGCCCAACCTTTTGAAGAGTGAGGGCCAATTAAGCGACTTGGTAACTGATCGCGGGCCACAATGAGTGGAGCGGGCAGATGACAGGTCCATGTCCATTCTGCATATGCAGAGCAGACATAGACACAACCCACTCTACTCTATGGACCATCCTGTCCTCCTAGATGGAAGAAGCAGATCTCCTTCTGTTTTTTTTTTCCGGCTCAATTGGAGATAGGTGGATGTAAATGGACACAAGTCCGTTTTACATCTGCCGCTTCATAGAGGTGAATGGAGGGTCTGAATGGGTCAGACTTATCGTGTGAAAGGAGCTTAGGGCTGCTTTCATATGGATGTGCTGCAGTTTACCCACACCATGGGTACAGTGCAGTGCACCCGTGGCTTTCTTGTGGGTTAGCTGCACTTTGCCATAGACTTCTATTATATTCTGCAGATGTGGCGCACTTTCTGAGCTCCCAAACCCGCAGGTAATAACAGAACTATGGCTCAGTGCAGGTAACCCACAGGTGCACCTGGGGATCAGTTTGAAAGCAGCCTGGTACCCACTGCAGAACAGATATGCCCAAATATACACTGTGATATTAGTAATAAACTTTAATAAGTCTTCCATTCAGGTATCGCTGGCTGTTGCTGTCCCAGGCAGAGTGCATTTGGTATCACTCCGCCTATGACAGGAGCTGGCGCTATACAGGCATCATCGGCTTTATGTGGCTCTTTTCCGCAGCCGCATGTTTATTCCACTGCTGGCTTTATTCACAACACTGATGCTCTGGGATGGCAACCCCCGATCTGTGCTTGCCAACCCACCATCCCAGAACAGGAGGTCGCGGGCCACCTCAGAGGGCTCCGCGTGCCACTGGTTGGGCACCTCTGACTTAAAGGGGAGGTTCACCCTAAAAACCACTTTCTCTAATTACACTGGCCCCCCACATTACAATACGATTATGCCTGTTATGTTTTTTTTGATGCTGTACATACCTTCGTACAGCTCTTCACCCCTGGCTTCGGGGTTGCTAGTCCCGTGGGAGTGGGCGTTCCTCACATGCTGGTGATTGACGTTTTGACAAAAAACCAGCTCCCCCCCGTCGCGTAAGCCGCGTCACGATTGGCGAAAGGAGCCGTACGGCGATGCGCAGTATAGCGCCGACTCGCCGTTCGGCTCGTTTCGCCAATCGTGGCGCGGCTTACGCGACGGGGGGGAGCTGGTTTTTTGTCAAAACGTCAATCACCAGCATGTGAGGAACGCCCACTCCCGCGGGACTCGCAACCCCAAAGCCAGGGGTGAATAACTGTACGAAGGTATGTACAGCATCAAAAAAAACATAACAGGCATAATCGTATTGTAATGTGGGGGGCCAGTGTAATTAGAGAAAGTGGTTTTTAGGGTGAACCTCCCCTTTAAAGGATCCACTACTGACGGCTTACCTGGGGAAGAGATGGCACTAGGATGCAATATAGGAAAATGACAAACTGATGGAGGCTTTAAAGATCTGCTTCTGATGGTCTGGTGCAAGACACCACAACCTACCTTCAGAGGTCCAGTGGCATCCATGCCTTGATGTGTCAGGGTTGTGTTGGCGGTTAAAGGGGTATCTACTTAATATTAGGTGGGTGGCCCTAATGTTATGGCTGATCGTGTATATGTGTAGGGCATCAATGTTGGGCTCCTGAATGTACAAGTTCATTAACCTGTGCTGTGCTGAGTGAAAATGGCAGGTCCTGCTCACAGTTTACAATTGGGAGCCGGAGATGGGCATTCACAATAATCCACACGATCAGTAAGCCCACTTACAGTGTTAGAAACCAATTGAAGGACTGGAAGCAAGGGGTTAACCAAATGTTATCAATAAATGTATGTATATTAGGCTAAGTCTTCCCTTCATGCTTGTGAAATATGTTTCAGTGGGTATTCAGTACTGAGGGCCTGCTAAGAGGCTTTCACAATCCAACATCAAAGGGGGCTGAGTGCCACATGTGCTTCATGAGCCACTCATTGGGGATGAATGGTCGAATCCATATGGTCACTTTTGACAGATGCAAGGAAAGAAAATGAGAAACGAAGATCTCTTGAATTTAACATTTAGCTTTTAAATAGTTTCAAAGTCTGCCTGAGGTGGCCCGTAACCTTCTGCTTATTAACTAATGGTTCACGGTTCTGTTTGAGTGGCTTCTAAAGTCGACGCCACAGATACGTCCTGTAATCTTGCCAGTCCAGTTCTGAGGATTTGTGCAGCAGGGAATGGAACTTTTAATTTAACACTCAATAAGAGGAATTA
The DNA here is from genome assembly GCF_905171775.1 of Rana temporaria. Classification (NCBI taxonomy): domain Eukaryota; kingdom Metazoa; phylum Chordata; class Amphibia; order Anura; family Ranidae; genus Rana; species Rana temporaria. Next base: position 456,908,328 of record NC_053490.1, on the reverse strand, counting down.
AATCTAGCCACAAAGGAAATACTTTGTCCTTTTGGATTTGTAACCTGAAGGCAACACAGCTGTGTGAAGTGTTGGCTTCCCTGCACTGCACCCTCTCCATCGTATTAACAAGACATTAAGGCTTAAAGCATTAGCAGACGCCAAGGCACAGCTCTGTGAAGAAATATGTAAAACGGGCAGCTTTCTCTATTCACCTTTCCTCATGACCTGACATGTTGAATAACTTTATTTACAACTTCACAGTCACCACATTGCTTTTCTTCATAGTGCACGGCTCTTTTTTTCAGCAGGAACGTGGGTTAACGCAGTTCCGGCACCTCCAGCACTGAATGTATGTCATGGTAAGGGGTGTTGGGGTGTGCTGAATGGTCTATTGATGCTGAGGGATCTATTGGCACTGGAGGGGATACATTTTTTTTGCGTGGGGGTCTGTTGCTTGTGTGGTATTTTGTTGCCGGAGGTTCATTGTTGCTCGGAAGTCTATTGTTGTGGGAGGGATCCATTGTTGCTGGCTTTAGGGCAGGGGTTGACAAATTTGCTTGGAATCTAGGAGCCAGCTAAAAAAGTTAGGAGCCAGAAAACGCGCCCCGTCCTGACGAGCTTGGGCGCAGAAGCGAACACATACGTGAGCAGCGACCGCATATGTAAACGGTGTTCAAACCACACATGTGAGGTAGCTCCGCGATTGGTAGAGCGAGAGCAATAATTCTAGCCCTGGACCTCCTCTGTAACTCAAAACATGCAACCTGTAGAGTTTTTTTAAACGTCGCCTATGGAGATTTTAAAGTGTAAAAGTTTGACGCCATTCCACGAGTGGACGTAATTTTGAAGCGTGACATGTTGGGTATGAATTTACTCGGCGTAACATTATCTTTCATAATATAAAAAAAAAATGGGGATAACTTTACTGTTGTCTTATTTTTTTTATTAAAAAAAAGTGTAATTTTTTCCCAAAAAAAGTGCGCTTGCAAGACCGCTGCGCAAATATGGCGTGACAGAAAGTATTGCAACGATCGCCATTTTATTCTCTAGGGTGTTAAGATAAAAAATATATATAATGTTTGGGGTTCTAATTAGAGGGAAGAATATGGCAGTGAAAATAGTGAAAAATGATATTAGAATTGCTGTTTAACTTGTAATGCTTAACTTGTAATACCAACGGCCACCACCAGATGGCGCTAGCTTACACATCTGGTGGTAATAACTTGTAATACCAACGGCTCACCACCAGATTTTTTTTTTTTGCCCCCCCTCCAAGCCAAGTCCCTATTTCTAGTCGCTATGGCGACCTGGCGCCCGGGATTTGTCGAGCCCTGCTTTAGGCGATATATTTTTCTTGATATCATTAACAATTTCCATACAAATTGCTTAAAACCAAAAAATGAAACTCGGTTCAGTGTAAAAAAAGGCCTGATAGTGCATGTGGGAGCACATACCTTACACACTGTCGCATAGCTGTTGTATTGAGCAGCTTTGGAGCACTGGATGTTAAAATTTGTACATAAATAATGCATGTTTCTCCAACAGGTCCTGATCCAGATTAGAATGTGGTCTGCTTAACATGGGATTTGTCTTTTTAAAATTTTTCAAAAAGTCAGATTGGCATATTTAGTATATTGTTGTAATGAAAGCGGGCTAAATGCCAAGCCAAAAAAGTGTTTTCGTTTAGTAGAGAAGGGTTAGGACTACTGTTGGGTCTTTACTGCTATGTGGGACTTCATTAGAGAGTCCCAGGCAGGTCCTAACCTTCTTCAAATCCACTATTTTTGGCACTAATTGTGTTGGTATTGGAGAGTTTCCCCCACTTCCTGTCTGGTAAAATGTGTTCAGCTAGAGAGGAAGCAAGGCTGACACTAGTAGAATTTAATTTGAAAGGACGTCCGTTCAAAGTTCATCAGTGGGGTCAAACCGATCTTTGTTGTAGACCATAGTGATGGGAAAATCCAAAAGAGGAGGATGGAAAAAAAATTCCCGACCTAACACATTTCTAAAACCTCATACACACGATCAGATTTTCGGACGACCGTTCGTACGTTTTTTGTTGCATGCGAGTCTCATGTCGAAAGTGAAGAGGTTACTCGCCATACAAAAATTCTCATACCACAGAATACAATGTCAGAAGTGACGTAATGTGTTGACTAGTTTTGTATGTATTCTTTCGTTTCTGAGCATGCGTAGTCTTGCACTTACGATTTTTTTTTCGTACGACAAAAATGTTATAGTCTGTCGAAAGCACCATACCAATGTTTCGAAAAACCTGTTTGGTTGATGGTACACTTTAATTACATTTTTGGTCAAAACAGGAAATAGAGCTGATTTTTACAGCCATCAGTGTCCCAATTGGGGAGATTTCTCTTTATTTCCTGTGTTGTTCAGGAAGTGATGCTGAATCTCAATGGGGACATAAAACAAATACACATTTTGTTGTAGAGTGGAGAAGGGATAAAATGATTAAATGCTGTCCCTGCCGTTCTGTTCCGATGACAAATGCACTTGTTGTTTCCTCTACTCTAGATAGAGGAAGAATCTCCCCAGTGGAGAGAGAAATGCAAAATCTGACCAATTGTAACTCTTTCCCCACTGTAACGCTGCAGAAGACCTCGCCGCCCCTCTGAAAGGCGATCCATGAGAAAGTTATATGTCGCCTTCTGTTTTAACCTTTAAAGTGTTACTAAACCCAAAACACTGCATTCGTTATCCGGTCTCCCACATTACACAGAACATGGAAATGCAATAATTGTTTTAAATATAAACTGCTAAATACCTTTTTTCTCATCAGCAGTATATAGCAGTCTTATGAATTCTACCAGTGTCCAGCTGAGCATTGGTTAAAACTTGTAGGAGGAGATTTCATTCTCTTCTGACTGTCCTATGAGGCTGCAGGACCCCTGACCCTCTGTCTGGACAGTGCTGATTGGCCCTGTGCTGATCACATTTACTCTCCCAAGAAAAAACACCGAACTGAGCATGTGCAGACTGCCCCCAAAGCTTTGTTCTATCAGGAATTGGATTGGAACATTAAAAAGGGGGGAGGATCAGAGAAGACAGGATCACACAGGCTTTTTTCCAAAATTTGTAGGATTAACCCCTTTGGTTCCACAGTGAGTATAACCAGCATGCTTTACTGCATATACACACTGATTTTACTGTTGTGGGTTTAGGAACACTTTAACCACTTGGGATCCGCGCTATGGACGAAAGACGTCCACAGCGCGGCTCTCACGTCCTGTTGTTCCCCTGCGCGCCGCTGGGGGCGCGCAGTGGGGAAACAACGTGCCCGGCGCATCGTTTGGGAGCCGATGCGTGTGCCTGGCGGGCGCGATGTCCGCCAGACACCCGCGATCGTCGGTGACACAGCAGGACGTGGAGCTCTGTGTGTAAACACAGAGCTCCACGTGCTGTCAGGCAGAGAGGAGACCGAGCTTTGTTCCTTTTACATAGGTACACAGCATCGGTTACCTCCCCCAGTCAGTCCCCTCCCCCCACACAGTAAGAACACACCCAGGGAATACATTTAACCCCTTCCTCACCCCCTAGTGTTAACCCCTTCACTGCCAGTCACATTTATACAGTAATTAGTGCATTTTTATAGCACTGGTCGCTGTATAAATGTGAATGGTCCCAAAATTGTGTCAAAAGTGTTCGATACGTCCGCCGCAATATCGCAGGCCTGACAAGAAAATCGCAAATCGCCGTCATTGCTAGTAAAAAAAAAAAAAAATCCATAAATCTATCCCCTATTTTGTAGGCGCTATAACTTTTGCGCAAACCAATCAATATACGCTTATTGCGTTTTTTTTTTTTTTTTTTTACAAAAATATGTATAATACGTATCGGCCTTAACCGAGGATTTTTTTTAAAAAAACATTGGGATATTATTATAACAAAAAGTAAAAAATATTGTGTTTTTTTTTTTTTTTTTACAAAATTTTCAGTTTTTTTATGTTTATAGCGCAAAAAAAATAAAAATCGCAGAGGTGATCAAATACCACCAAAAAGCTCTATTTGTGGGGAAAAAAATTATAAAAATATAATTTGGGTACAGAGTTGTATGACCGCGCAATTGTCATTCAAAATGCGTCAGCGCTGAAAGCTGAAAATTGGTCTGGGCACGAAGGGGGTTTAAGTGCCCAGTAATGAAGTGGTTAAAACCCACACTGTCACACTGCAGCTGCTTGCATTACATGTGGTTTCAGGGCGGCTGTGCAGACCCCATGCATTTAAATGTGAAAGCGGTACTGCCTGCATGTGTACTACTTCGATGTGGTGGTGGGTGTGTTAACTTCCTTCAGAGGTATCTGTGCTGAGATTGGATTCATAATTGTGTCCCTGTTACCCATGCCACAGCACCAGAGGCATATAGAACAACTCTCATAAGAGCCGGTTCACACAAGGGCGACTCGTCAAGCGACTTAACCGCCTGACAAGTCGCACTCCATTCTGTACTATGGAACAGTTCTAATAGGAGCGACTCAAGTCGCTCCGACTTCGAAAAAGGTTGCCGTATGACTTTGGGGCGACTTGCATTGTCTTCAATACAGAAGTCATTTTGCAAGTCGCCTCTGATGTCGTGTGCAGATCGCCTTGCCGAGTCGCTCGGCAAGTCGTGTTGCCCCAGTTTGAACCGGCTCGAAGGGTATATTTCATGATATCATGTAGGGCGAATATTAAATGTATATTTGTGGAAGGCACAGGTCTGCTTTAGGATCAGAGCTGGTGTTTGCGACAATTAGGTTGGGTCTTGGCTTTTATTTTATTTTTAACCGAGAGCGTACATTTTTATTTCCTTTTTTTACCTTTTTCTTTATTGGTTGAATCTGACATATGGCTGCACATTGCTCTACAGAGGACTGTGTTCCTTTACATACTTTCAGCCAGTGTAAGTTTTTTATTTTTTCCTTTAAACCTTTTCAATCTATGTTAGGTAAATATTGTATGTCTTTGTACTGTGTGAGAACATAACTTGAGGCTAGATCGTATCGTGAGGTAAAAGCAGAACGTAGGTAAAGGCAGGGATGGCATGTGTAGGCTTAAAGGGAACTTGGGAGAAATATGGGAGCTGCTGTGGTTGAGAATTTTAAGGGCCTATGCCAAGGGATGGTGGTTCATGTAAGATGGGTTTTACATTCCCTTTATGAAGGCAAAACCCTCCTGAAGCAAGAGAGAAGGAGGTAACATGCGTCTATAAATTGAATTATGAATGATCTCAGAAATGTCTTAAACTGGTGCCCTCAATAAAAGTCCAAATCCTATCAACACAGGCACTTACAAAGTGGTATATGGCTGGTCTGTCCTAAAACACATAGACCAGGGCTTGACAAATCCCGGGCGCCAGGTCGCCATGGCGACTAGAAATGGTGTCCTGGCGACTTGGCTTGGAAGGTGAGCCATCTGGTGATGAGCCGTTGGTATTACAAGTTATTACCACCAGATGTGAGCTGGCGCCATCTGGTGGTGGCCGTTGGTATTACAAGTTAAGCATTACAAGTTAAACAGCAAATCCTAATGTCATTTTTCACTATTTTCACTGCCATCTTCTTCCCTCTAATTAGAACCCCCAAACATTATATATATTTTTTTATCCTAACACCCTAGAGAATAAAATGGCGATCGTTGCAATACTTTGTCATGCCGTATTTGCGCAGCGGTCTTGCAAGCGCAGTTTTTTGGGAAAAAAATTACACTTTTTTTAATTAAAAAATAAGACAACAGTAAAGTTATCCCCATTTTTTTTAAATATTATGAAAGATAATGTTATGCCGAGTAAATTCATACCCAACATGTCATGCTTCAAAATTGCGTCCGCTCGTGGAATGCCGACAAACTTTTACCCTTTAAAATCTTCATAGGCGACGTTTAAAAAAATCTACAGGTTGCATGTTTTGAGTTACAGAGGAGGTCTAGGGCTAGAATTATTGCTCTCGCTCTACCAATCGCGGCGATACCTCACATGTGTGGTTTGAACACCGTTTACATATGCGGGCGCTGCTCACGTATGTGTTCGCTTCTGCGCGCAAGCTCGTCGGGACGGGGTGCGTTTTCTGGCTCCTAACTTTTTTAGCTGGCTCCTAGATTCCAAGCAAATTTGTCAAACCCTGACATAGACATTCAATCAGTAAGGGTCCATGCACACAGATATACTGTATACTGATGTATGGGCAGCAGATCTTCCTGGTAGAAAGTTCCTGCGTAAAAAAAAAAAAGTGAGTGTGGTTTGTATAGTGCGTGCGTTTACAAATGTATAGGAGCGCAAAAATTCCTCCTGCCCAAAGAATACCAAATATTCAGATCTAGTATTCAAAGGGGGTGCGAAATATGAGCATACGCATGTAAAATACAGACCAGTAATGCAGATTTTTTAACTTTTTATTTTGACCACAGCCCTGGAATGATTTGCCTCCTTTATGCCATTATTATTATTATTATTATTATTATTATTATTATTATTATTATTTATTTTGCTACTAATGGCAATCAGCAATTTTTACCAGGATTGCGGCAGACAGATCGGACACTTGACACTTTTTTGGGACCATTGACATTTATACAGCGATCCGAGCTAAAACTAGCCACTGAGTACTGTATAAATGTCACTGGCAGGGAAGGGGTTAACAGGGGTTAAGTGTCTCCTAGGGAGGGGTTTCTAACTGTGGGGGGAGTTTACTGACAAGGAGTAGAGATAGATCGCTGTTCCTAGGTACAGCAGATACCTCTCTACTTCCCTGACAGAACAGAGATCTGTCTGTTTACATCGACAGATTCCCGTTCTGTCTCTGTGAGGAGCGATCGCGGGTCACCTGGTCACGCCCATTGACTACAGCGTCACACGCGCCCCTATACCTCTTAAAGCACCCGCCGTACACCTACAGCTGTTTGCGCCGCCGTGCCGACCTGCCGCAGTATAACTGCGACGGCTGGTCATTAAGAACGTTAAACAGATTACTGGTATTTACGCGCCTGTGTGTTCAGGACCACACAGTAAAAAAGAAATCATATTATGTATATGTTTCTACTAAAAAGGTAGAACTGTAAGACCCCTTTTACACCGAGGCAGTTTTCATAGCGCCTGAAAACTGCCGCTCAAATGTGAAAGCCCGAGTGCCTAATAAACCTTCCCCTACCCCTATCTAAATGCTTTAGAAAATGTAAAGTTTATTGAGCTGGATTTTTATTTTATTACGCCATATATTGTTTATGAGAATTGTCTTAAAAAAAAAAATGTCAGTTTGAGGCAAATTGTGTGTTTTTTTTTTTTTTTTTATATCGTACTACCAACTGTTTCAGGAAGTTCAGGAGTAACAAAAATCCTTTGATGTGTTTCTTAGCCTTTTGTGGAGCATTGCCTAGTAGAGATCAGTAGATAAGTGATGTGCTCTGTATACAGGGTGCTCTGCTCCCTCTATGGCAGGTGGAAGCTGTTGGTCTTGGATCAACTTTGACGTCTGGTCTGAAGTGAGAAAGTTATCTACTGCGTAAAATGGAAATAAAACGTGTTCAGCTGATGTGTGTGACTTTAAAGTTAGGGTGAAGTCCCGAAGTAAGTGACGTTCTCAGATCAGCTGATATGATTTATTACAGTACAGAGACACTATAAATGAGACGATGACACAGTGCTTTATTGTGAGTCACTTTTATTGTGTGTGTATGTATGTGTGTATGTATGTGTGTACAGGGAGTGCAGAATTATTAGGCAAATGAGTATTTGGACCACATCATCCTCTTTATGCATGTTGTCTTACTCCAAGCTGTATAGGCTCGAAAGCCTACTACCAATTGAGCATATTAGGTGATGTGCATCTCTGTAATGAGAAGGGGTGTGGTCTAATGACATCAACACCCTATATCAGGTGTGCATAATTATTAGTCAACTTCCTTTCCTTTGGCAAAATGGGTCAAAAGAAGGACTTGACAGGCTCAGAAAAGTCAAAAATAGTGAGATATCTTGCAGAGGGATGCAGCACTCTTAAAATTGCAAAGCTTCTGAAGCGTGATCATCGAACAATCAAGAGTTTCATTCAAAATAGTCAACAGGGTCGCAAGAAGCGTGTGGAAAAACCAAGGCGCAAAATAACTGCCCATGAACTGAGAAAAGTCAAGCGTGCAGCTGCCAAGATGCCACTTGCCACCAGTTGTGCAATACTCAGAGACATGGCCAAGGTAAGAAAGGCTGAAAGACGACGACCACTGAACAAGACACACAAGCTGAAACGTCAAGACTGGGCCAAGAAATATCTCAAGACTGATTTTTCTAAGGTTTTATGGACTGATGAAATGAGAGTGAGTCTTGATGGGCCAGATGGATGGGCCCGTGGCTGGATTGGTAAAGGGCAGAGAGCTCCAGTCCGACTCAGACGCCAGCAAGGTGGAGGTGGAGTACTGGTTTGGGCTGGTATCATCCAAGATGAGCTTGTGGGGCCTTTTCGGATTGAGGATGGAGTCAAGCTCAACTCCCAGTCCTACTGCCAGTTTCTGGAAGACACCTTCTTCAAGCAGTGGTACAGGAAGAAGTCTGCATCCTTCAAGAAAAACATGATTTTCATGCAGGACAATGCTCCATCACACGCGTCCAAGTACTCCACAGCGTGGCTGGCAAGAAAGGGTATAAAAGAAGAAAAACTAATGACATGGCCTCCTTGTTCACCTGATCTGAACCCCATTGAGAACCTGTGGTCCATCATCAAATGTGAGATTTACAAGGAGGGAAAACAGTACACCTCTCTGAACAGTGTCTGGGAGGCTGTGGTTGCTGCTGCACGCAATGTTGATGGTGAACAGATCAAATCAAAAAAGAAAGGTGGCTATATTGGTCACCGATTTGTTTTTGTTTTGTTTTTGAATGTCAGAAATGTATATTTGTGAATGTTGAGATGTTATATTGGTTTCACTGGTAAAAATAAATAATTATAATGGGTATATATATATATATATATATATATATATATATATATATATATATATATATATATATATATATATATATATTTTTTTTTTTTAAAGCGGTGGTTCCCCCTTAAAAACTTTTTTTTTATTCCACTGCCCCCCCACATTACAATCGAATTAAGGCTCTTATTTTTTTCCTGCTGTACATACCTTAGTACAGCATATTCACCCGTGCATCCGGGTTGCGAGTCCCGCGGGAGTGGGCGTTCCTCACATGCTGTTGATTGACGTTTTGCCCAAAAACGAGCTCTCCCCTGTCGCGTAAGCCGCGTCACGGTTGGCGAAAAGGAGCCGAACGGCGAGTCGGCGCTATACTGCGCATGCGCATCGCCGTTCGGCTCCTTTCGCCAATCGTGCCGCGGCTTGCGCGACGGGGGGAGAGCTCGTTTTTGGGCAAAACGTCAATCAACAGCATGTGAGGAACGCCCACTCCCGCAGGACTCGCAACCCGGATGCACGGGTGAATATGCTGTACTAAGGTATGTACAGCAGGAAAAAAATAAGAGCCTTAATTCGATTGTAATGTGGGGGGGCAGTGGAATAAAAAAAAGTTGTTTTTAAGGGGGAACCACCGCTTTAAGTTGCCTAATAATTATGCACAGTAATAGTCCCCTGCACACACAGATATCCCCCTAAAATAGCTAAAACTAAAAACTACTTCCAAAAATATTCAGCTTTGATATTAATGAGTTTTTTGGGTTCATTGAGAACATGGTTGTTCAATAATAAAATTAATCCTCAAATACAACTTGCCTAATAATTCTGCACTCCCTGTATGTGTGTATATCTCTATCTCTATCTCTCCGCCCCGTGTGAAAGGGCCCTTACTTTATTTTTTTTTTCAGTTGCCCGAAGCTGGGCTTTAAATTTGAAAAGCAAGGCAAACAAACTTGTGCCTTTAGGAGGTCAGTTCACACTGCTGCATTGCAGTGGTGTGTGCTGAAAATAGTATAGCATACAGTATTTTCTCTTTCTTTTCCGTGCAGCATGATACGGTGTAATCCACCACATCGCACTGCGCTGCCAGTAATAGAACTGAATGAAATGTCACATGTGAATCACAAGTCAAAAATGCAAATTAAATGGTTTGTTAACCACTTAAGCCCCGGACCAATATGCAGCCTAAAGACCCAAGGTGTTTTTACAGTTCGGGACTGCGTCGCTTTAACAGACAATTGCGCGGTCGTGCGACGTGGCTCCCAAACAAAATTGGCGTCCTTTTTTCCCCACAAATAGAGCTTTCTTTTGGTGGTATTTGATCACATCTGCGGTTTTTAGTTTTTGCGCTATAAACAAAAATAGAGCGACAATTTTGAAAAAAAAGCAATATTTTTTACTTTTTGCTGTAATAAATATCCCCCAAAAACATATATAAAAACATTTTTTTTCCTCAGTTTAGGCCGATACGTATTCTTCTACCTATTTTTAGTAAAAAAAATCGCAATAAGCGTTTATCGATTGGTTTGCGCAAAATTTATAGTGTTTACAAAATAGGGGATAGTTTTATTGCATTTTTATTTTTTATTTTTTTTTTACTACTAATGGCGGCGATCAGCAATTTTTTTCGTGACTGCGACATTATGGCGGACACTTCGGACAATTTTGACACATTTTTGGGACCATTGTCATTTTCACAGCAAAAAATGCATTTAAATTGCATTCTTTATTGTGAAAATGACAGTTGCAGTTTGGGAGTTAACCACAGGTGGCGCTGTAGGAGTTAGGGTGCACCTAGTATGTGTTTACAACTGTTTGGGGGTGTGGCTGTAGGAATGACGTCATCGATCGTGTCTTCCCTATAAAGGGAATGACGCGATCGATGCGCCGCCATAGTGAAGGACGGGGAAGCCGTGTTTACACACGGCTCTCCTCGTTCTTCAGCTCCGGGGAGCGATCGCGACGGAGCGGCTATAAAAAAAATAGCCGCGCCGTGGTCCCGGATCGCTCCCCGAGCGGACCCGACCTCCGCATGTAGCGGGGGGGGGTCCCGATCGGACCCCCCACCCGCTAATAGGCGAGGACGTACCTATACGCCCATGTGCCTGTACGTGCCATATTGTGGACGTATATGTACATGGGGTGGTCCTTAAGTGGTTAAAGGATCTAAGAAAAAAACTGATCGTGCTGTGATTCTCATCCTTAATCTAGAGCTGTCCCTTGCATTACTTCTTTCCCCCACAGGATGTCCTCAGTGTTCTGGGTTGAAGGACAGCCGGTATACTTCAGCCTGCTTCCTCTGATCCTAGGCTGTCATGTACCTATTCCTAGCCGGTGACAGTATAGTGAGAGAGAGTCAAACACAGATACTTACCGTATATATATCATATGCTGACATTGTCTTATGAAATTGTGTACACAATTCTCTATATCTATGCGTTTTTTTTATAAATATTTATAGATCTTTTACATTAACTACCTGTACCGCCAAAAATTCAAATTTATTAGTCCATTAATTTCCATTGTCACTTTATCGGGACGTTGGTACACTAAAATAGGTGCATTCACAGCGATTAGTCGCTCTGTGTTTTTATGCAAGTTTGGCAAGACCCACTTAAAAACTTACCGTATATACTCGAGTATAAGCCGAGTTTTTCAGCACATTTTTTTTTGTGTGCTGAAAATGCCCCCCTCATCTTATACCCAAGTCACCTTTTTGCGTCTGATCTCCCGGACTTTGGGGACCCGGTATCGGCCGGCCCTAGGTCCCGTGGACCCCAAACTTGCTCTACAAGTATGCAAAGTTTTTTGTCTGGGGTACCTAGGGCCGGGGAGCACCGATTTATTTAATTTTTTTGAAAAAAAATTAAATGTTTTTTTCTCCGGTGAATTTGGGGACCTGGAACTAGCGGGTTGTAGGTCCCCTGGACCCAGAACTTGGCACACATGTAGCCCCATTTCTCCTCTACAAGTGTTCAAAGTTTGTTGTCTGAGGGACCTACGGCTGGGGAGCAACGATTTTTCAAACCCGGGCACCCCTTCCATAGACTTCCATGTTAAACGTCAGTCTAGGCATGGGCACAGTGAGGCATGCACATGGACACAGTGAGGCATGCACATGGAAACCCTAGGCTTATATTCGAGTCAATACGGTTTCCCATTTTTTTTGTGGTAAAATTAGGTGCCTCGGCTTATACCCGAGTATATACGGTACATTTCTTGTATTTAAAACGAATATATGTATTGCTGTATTGAATACAGAACTACATAAATGTCAATTTAGCTGTCTAGAGTTCAACTTTATACCTACATCTTAACCAAAACATACTCCTAAAATTAACTCCAGGCAATCAGCTAAATGCACACTTGAAATTCATTGGGGGTGGTTTACCTACCAGAAAAATTTGAATGCATGCCAACTGCTTTTGTGATCCAGGCATTCCTGCATGACACTAGAGCCAGGTCCTCTACCTCTATTACAGCAGCTGTATTGGTTGGTGAGCAAAGGATCCGCATCTTGCTGATTGCACTGTCGGAGAACAGCCGCACTCATGAAGTCATCCCTCTGCTCACGTTGCTCGCTTCACCATTCTCTTGCTACCTCTTGGTAAATACTGTACAGTAACACCTTGGATTGTGAGTAATGCGGTCAATGAGCGTTTCGCAATACAAGCTATTATTTTATTTTTTAAATCCTGACTCGGTTTGCAAGTGTTGTCTTGCAAAACGAGCAGGAATCAAGCCTCTACAGTGTGCAGTACCGCATTTGGCCAGAGAGGGGGGTGCCGGTGACACTCGGAGCCACTCAGAAAGATTCAAATACTCACACTCCTGTTTCTGAGTGCATCCGAGTGGTCTCAGAGTATTTCCAAATCTCTCCGGCGCCCCCCCCCCCCCACCACTGGCCACATGCTGTATTGCATACAATAGAAGTCAATGTGGAACATATTATCTTTGTTTCCATTGACTTCTATGGGGAAACTCGCTTTGATTTACAAGTGCTTTGGATTACAAGTATTCTCCTGGAACGGATTATGCTCGTAATCCAAGGTTCCACTGCACATGGATAAACCGGCCATTAGAGCTTCACGATTAATTGTCAAGAATCGTTATCGCAATTTTTTTTTCCCTGTTGCGATCTTGACAAAGGGTTTCCCGATCTTCCCATCTTTGCTATGCCGAGAATTTTCTCTCTGCTCTCAGCCATCAAAAGTCAGTCTGGGCAGTCTGCCAAGTTTTAAAACATTCTATCAGTGGAATGTTAAGTCTAAACATTGTATCAATTTGTCTTTTACATAAAAGAAATAGACTTCTGTATGTAAATTAGGAACGTTTAACCACTTAAACACCAGACCTTTTTCTAGTAGTTGTTTTAAAGTAAAAATATATTTTAATTCACATTGTATTTGCGCAGCGGTATTTCAAATGCAATTTTTGGGGAAAAAATTACTTTAATGAATAAAGAAAATAAAAATAACCAGTAAAGTTAGCCCATTTTTTTTTAGAATAATGTGAAAGATTTTACGCCGCGAGAATCGTGATCTTCTAAGCAAAAAAATTGTGATTCTCATTTTGGCCAGAATTATGCAGCTCTACCGGCCATACATGGATCGGAATTCCGCCAGTTCAGAGACCGGCCAAGGTTTTGAGATATTTATAGGCAGGCTGATTGTGTCTGAACTAATCTATAAATCGACTTGGGTACAACCAGCCTGTTGGATTTTTCACATCCGATTACTGCTGGCGGCTATAGTCACTATCGGTAATCGGTATGTTCTGCTGGCTGGGACGGCTCTGAAACCCTTGAAGCTCCAACAACACCCCACCCCCGGTGGAAGGAAGAAAAATTGAGTCATCTATGCACTGCTTATGCAAATCTACAGTGCCTGAAAATTCATGATGAAAATTAAGCCCTGATTTTTTTTTTTAATCTAAGGCAAGGGTGCCCAACCTTTTGAAGAGTGAGGGCCACTTAAGCAACTTGGTAACCAGTCTAGGGCCACAATGAGCGGAGCGAGCGGGTGACAGGTCACGGCTACTCCTATAGGCCCTCCGATACGCCCAGATGGAAGCGGACGAATTCCCTTCTGTTTTTCAGATTGGGTGTAGGCCGGCGTAAACAGACATCTGTTGCTCTATAGAGGTGAATTGAGGGTCCCATTTGGTTGGCCTGATCATGTGAAAAGGGCCTAAGGCTGCTTTCAGAAAGAGAGTGGATACCCTGCGCTGCCAGGTGTGCGTAAATGGTAGCTGCTGACACGGCTTATTCAAAAAAGCAAAACAACCAAAAAAATACGTATGTGTAGCGCTAAAATTAATAAATGAATATCAAAATACCAAAAAATGTGTATAGTAAAAAATAAAACACATATAACATTAATAAATGTTAGACACAAATTGTGAAACATGTGAGATTCCTCTGTAGCGAGGGGTGACAACAGTGCCAACTGGCACGTGAACTGATGCACCTAAGGTGGTATCAAACATAAAAACAAAGTCCAACAAAAACTCCTAAGTGTGATGATCCGAGGTATGTAGCAAAGTTCATCAACATCCAGAAGTCATTCAAGTGAAAAGGTGAATAAATATAAAAAACGTGACTCCTTTAACGTGACAATCCCATCACCGGAAAAAGTGCAGGCTTACCGGAACTTGTTGACCACTGGTGGCATATGCCAAAAGAGGTCAGTCAAGGCTTTATATGACAATTGTCAAACAGCAATCCTTGGCAGGAAGCGTAGGTCCAACTGGTGGGTAGGTCCTTATATGGAATAGGTCCCCAGGAGTAAGCCGGAAGCTATACTGATGTTGGTATCCCAAAACCAATTGGCTCAGTGTGTTAGTGGCGCATAGAGAAAAATAAAGAGAAGTGGCCACATAGCGTAACTCCGTATAAAAGAAAAAATACGTGTTTATTCACAGCTAACAAACTTACATTTGGCTGGAAGTAAAAGAGCTCTTGCATGTAAATGGGGCGACAGTGGAGTCCTCCCGATGCGTTTCGTGGTCAAAAGCACATCGTCTGCTTTCACACTGATGTGCTGCGCTTTACCCACACTGCGGGTGCACCGTAGTGCACCTGTGTCTGTCTATCCTTGCCATAGACTCAACCTGTGGAGAAGCCGACGCTGTAGAGGAAGCATCGATTTATGGGACTCTGCTCCGCAACCACTTTCTTCCTCTACCACCAGCTTCATTCACAACACTGATTCTGTGGTATGGCGGGTCGCAACCTGCGATCTGGGCTTGCCAACCCACCATTCCAGAGCAGGAGGTCGCGGGCCACATGTGGCCCTGGGGCCACTGGTTGGCCACCCCTGATCTAAGGCCTGGTTCACACTGGTATGATTTGAGATGCGATTTGAGATGTCACATCGCATTTCAATCGGCTGCATTTGTCGGCAATGGCACCGTCCTAATCAGTGCGACGCCGCATCTGCGGCGCAGCGATTTCAAAAAGTAGTTCCTGTACTACATTTTGCGATTTCGGGCCGCGATTTACATTGACCCAGATGTCTCTGAAATCGCGGGAGTGAAATCGTGTGAGTTCAGCTGAACTCGCACGGCTTCACTCCCGCAGCCCAGTGTGAACCTGAGCTTAAACGTATTTGTGTGTGTGTGTGTGTGTGTGTGTGAGTTCCACGATCTTATGACCACCCTATATCACTTTTTTAAAGTGTTTTTAATGCTGTTGCCATTAAATATAAAATATTTGTGGAAAAAAATGCACTATAGCAAACTGGGATTATTGGGGAAAATGTAAGGAAGCGCACACAATGCTGCCTTGTGCTCCCATCTTACGTGAATTTAGGGGAGAAGAAAATGCGTCCTAATTAAAAGTGCGAAGAGAGAACAAAAGTCGTGCTGTGTGCTAAGAATAGAAAACCTCCGAATATGCAGCATTGCCCTCGGAATGCTTCACTTCCAATGTAATGTTTAGAGAGTGAACCCGTCAGCTGGGAACATCTATTGTGTTTGCCTACAGTCATCCGTCATCAGTACTGTACAAGTGGGGCTTTTATTGTAAATTGCATGAGAAACAAAATAATTGAGTAGTGTTTCATTGCCTGCTAACAAAGGGCCTCATGCATAGAAGTGTCTAAAAGGAAAGCTTATTGCCTATAGCAACCAGTTCTTATCATATTTTTATTTTATTTTTTTCCTTTTTAAGTACTGGTTGGAGAAATAAAAGCAGAAACTTAATGGGTTGCTTTGGTGTTTAGATGCTTATATTAAAGTGGTTGTATTCTCCGCTTGGACATTTTTACCTACAGGCAGTGGTGTATTTAGGTTTTGTGCTGTCCTAGGCCTGACGAAACTCGTGCACCCCCCCCTAATTTAAATATGACCCACAGCTTCCCACCCTTTCCTGTCAAGGCCACACCCCAATTTAAGACCTGTCCTGACAAGGTAAGGTAAGCCTATAATAAGGCTTACCTGTAGGTAAAATGAATATCCTAAACCTACATGGTTTAGGAGATATTCATCCTGCATGCAGCCACTGACATGTCTCCCTAGTGCAGTGTTTCTCAATTCCAGTCCTCAGGCCCCCCCAACAGGTCAGGTTTTCAGGATTTCCATTATTTTGCACAGGTGATTTGATCAGTTTCACTGCCTTAGTAATCACCACAGCCTTTTCATCTGAGGGAAATACTGAAAACCTGACCTGTTGGGGGGGCCTGAGGACTGGAATTGAGAAACACTGCCCTAGTGGGAGATAAAGATTTCCTATTTTCATACTGTGCACATGCTTTTCTACTCGTTTTCTCAGTTCCTGTCTAGTCTTTCCAATGTAGAAGGCCCCACACTGGCACATCATGATCTACACCACGCCCTGTGTTTCAGAATGTGCTAGTATGCCATGCGTATTAGCACATTATGCCATTGTCTTGCAGGATTGTATTTTTTTTTGCTTTGCGTATGTGGTGTAAATAAAATAAATAAATAAAAATGCAGTGCCTTTTTAGTCCTGTGAAGCTGTATGTACATTGTTCTGTTTCAATAAGGGCAAACACAAATGTTATTAGGCTGTATTCGATTCAGGTTGAATGTTGTTCTTCGTACAGAATAGAGTAAATCCGGGGGAAAATACCACATTATGGCCAGTAGATGGAGCTGATGATCCTGGTAAATATTTATTTCCTATGGTCACGAAAAATCAACATTCTAGCCACTAGAGGGAGCAGGCGATCATATTTATTTCCTATAATCATGAGCTCCATCTAGTGGCCACAATGTGGTATTTTCAGATTTACTCTGTTATTCATTATGCAAATTGACCTGGAAAGAAAATGGCATACATTTTTTGCCACTATTCACACAGAACAAATGTACATGCAGTTTCCCTGGATACTAAGCTCTGCAAATTTTTTTTTTTTTTTTCAAATATACCCCTCTAGCAGGATAATGATGCATACATATTTTCCCTGGTTACTCTTCAGACATCACCTTCTCTGTAGAGGTACTTTTCAATGTATACCGCTGGACGTTTTTTTTTTTCCTGCAAGGTAAAGTCATAATGTGCTAGTATGCATCACAGCCCATTCTCCTCCCAGCAATCGACCAGGAAACTGGGGAACGCAGAGTAAGAGGAGAGCCGACCTTGATTACACAGAGGGGGGGGGGGGGGGGACTCCTTCCACGACACAGCTTGGATCTGAAATGCCAGCCGCTGTCAAAGTCCTGCCTCCTGCATCTGCTCCCATGATAGACAGCACACTGGATCAATCCCGGGAAATTAAAGTAGTGTGACATCTTCTCATAGGATGGGCACCAATGAGGCTGCACTGATGGGCACCAATGAAGCTGAACTGATGGGCACCAATGAGGATGCACTGATAAAGTTGTTAATGTTTATTTTTGTAACTTAATTCTGCATAAAACATTTAATGGTATAATTCCATGAGATCATTTATGAGGGTGGAATTGGGGGAAGGGTTGGAAGTGGGGTGGGGCAACTGGTGGTGGGTAACTCCTTTAAAGGATATCCAAATGTAAATAAAAACAAAAAAAAACAAACTTAGTTTTGCACAGAGTGGCTCCGATCCTCCACTTCTGGGGTCCCTCAGCGGCGCTCCTGGCCCCTCCTCTTCTCAAGTGCCCAGTCGGATAAGCACTCTCCCTCGGGGCACCTGTGCGGGTGCACCCCCGTGTCCTAATGCGTCCATTGACACAAGACAGCATGACTCGGCCCGCGTCATTGGATTTAATTGACGTCAGCGGGAGCCAATGGCTGCACTGCTATCAATCTATCCAATCAGGACACTAGACACCAGCTGGAGATGGTCTGCTCATTCCCAGCGTGGGGAAAGACAGGGTTCAGGGAAGTAAAACGTGGGCACTGGGGGGCTGCTACACTAAAGAGGTTTTTCGCCTCAATGTGTAGAATGTATTAAGGTGGAAACCTTGAGGGTTTACAACCCATTTAAGGCCTGGCTAGGAGCTCAGGACTTAAAATGTTGAGCCCTGAGTTGACCCATTTGTATTTATAAGAAATGAATGGGTTTTCAGTGGGAATAACACTGTAGAGATAACTATGTATGTCTGTGACCTCCTTTCTCCTGCTGCTGTATCTTTTTTTGGCTATGGAGGCCAACTTGCTGTAGAATGTTGTGCATGCATTGCTGAGGGATGAAATAAAGCTTGTGTTTAAAAAAAAAAAACACCCTGTAATGTTACAATTATGTAGTGCAAGTAAGAAGAATTTTCTCCACACCTGTCTAGTTGTGGTATGTTATCTTGCATGGTCAATAGATAGCTGGAAGCGTTTTCAAAGTCGGGGTGAAAAGGAGAGGCCTTTCGTAAAGTACCTTTTACCCTATAACTTTTTATTGTGACCGTAGATGCCCTTCAACTCTTTAATTGGTGCTATTGTGTATTGCTTCAAAAGTATTTTTACATGCAATTAAAATAAGTACTTGAATCTAGCTTGTAACTACCACCAAAATACTTGACGTTGGCGCTTAGAGTGAATGGCACCTGCTACATTGTGACAGTGCTTGGGGCATACCAATTGCTCTATATATAGTATGTCAGTATATATAATTCACACTCATTTCTGGTATAATGTTCTTTGGAATTCTACACTTGACTATGGTTTTTGTAATAAGGATCAACCTTGAGCAACCCAACCACTACCCGTGTGTGTGTGTGTGTGTGTGTGTGTATGTGTGTATATATATATATATATATATATATATATATATATATATATATATATATATATATAATTATACCATATTTATCGGCATATAACACACACCCTCATTTTAAGAGGGAAGTTTCAGGATTCTTTTTTTTTTTTAAATGGATGTAAACCCAAACATTTTTTTTTTTTATGTCACAATGTAGAGAATAAGATTTCCTATCATCTGTGCCCAGTCTTGCCACACATAGTTAATCCAGTTCTGAGAAATCCTCTTTTATTGTTCAGTGAAAATTATCAGACTTCCAGATAAAAACCTGTCTAAATAAAAAGTCCTTTCCGTCCCCTTGCTTCGAGTGACATACATTACCTCTCACAATGAACTGGGGATCACCCCCCATATTATGATAAACATCCAGGAATGTGCATGTGTCCAAGCTAGTGCACGAGATATGTAAAAACCCTGTCACTCGAAGTAAGGGGACGGAAAGGACTTTTTATTTAGACAGGTTTTTATCTGGAAGTCTGTTAATTTTCACTGAACAATAAAAGTGGATTGCTCCGAGCTGGATTAACTCTGTGTGGCAAGACTGGGCACAGATGATAGGAAATCTTATTCTCTACATTGTGACATCAAAAAATACATTTGGGGTTTACATCCACTTTAATTTTAAATAAAGAACTTTGAAGCAAAATAAGTGTCAGTTGCTCATCAATGCAGCCTGATCAATGCCCATCTGCAGCCTCAAAATTGCCCATCAATGCAGCTTGATTAATGCCCATCTGCATCTTCACAATTGCCCAGTAATGCAGCTTGATCAGTGCCCATCCGCAGCCTCACCGTTGCCCATCAATGCAGCTTAATCAATGCCCATCTGTAGCCTCACAATTGCCCATCAATGCAGCTTGATTAATTCCCATCTGAAGCCTCCCCATTGCCCTGAATGCAGCCTGATCAATGCCCATCTCAGAGAGGGGGGCGGGATGAACGTCGTCAGATTACATACAGCGAGAATCTCCTGTTTACTCTGTGGCCTCTTTAATACAAAGTCCTGCCTCCTGGACCAGCTTCTATGATGGACAGAACACTGGTCCAATGCCGGCCCAGGAGACGGGACTTCCTATTACAGAGGCCGCTGAGTAAACAAGAGATTCTCGCTGTATGTAATCTGATGGCACTCGTCCTGCCCCCCTCCCTTCCCCGTTCTCTCTGAGGCAGCCCAAATTGCAGTATTGGCGTATAACACGTACACACCATTTGCAACCGATTTACAGGGTGACAAAGTGAGTGTTATATATAAATGTGTATGTATGTATGTATGATTGATTGATAGATAGGAGTTTGGTATTTTAACTTCCTTGCCAGTTCTATAACGACAAAACCTGGGGAATGCCCAGGGAAGAACCAAGCCTACTTACCGACCAGCTCGCAGAACAGCCAATTAACCCGTCTAAAAGTATGCGTTAAAAACGGGGGTTTTGTCCCCACGCATTTGCAAACGCATGCGTGAGCCACAGAGCCGCACCAAGGCACCCTGTAATCTGTGGTCCTAACACTAAACAATGAGCGTCCCCACAGTGAAGGCACATGCATTCTAATGGATAGACAGGGGCAGGTGGACTGAAGGGGAGCCACCCCTCAAAGGTACAGGAGCACACCAAACACGCAGCATGTAGCACAATGGCTGCAAAGGTGTTGGTGTGCTGCTGGACCAATACAAACACCACAGGTGAAACATACACATGTCCACCGCCCCATCTATAGCTGGCCATAGCAGTAAGTAGCATTGGAAGGCTAAAGCGGTTGCCAGTTCTAGTTAAAGGAAAAATAAAAACTTTTAGGACAGCCATGTACATTTTTTAATTTATACCACCCAATTTGAATCGATATATGAGTATATAGTCGCTGATCAGAGAAGTTGATGACACGAGTTGATTGTATAGAAACAAGGCCTGAAATGACCTTCCCTTGCTGATTATCAGCACGTGTATGTAGATATGTGGATGGTATTCCCCCGGGCACAAGGGCAGAGTCAGTAACACATCCCCTGGCGTCTGTCAGACAATGGCTTGGTTTGTTTGCTTCTTCTGGCTCCTGATTGCTGATTTGATGGAAAATAGTGTGCAGAGAAACACAATGGTGTAGTGTAGTATTATGTGGGGCCAGGGAACTGACAGAGGGAGGTGTCTTATCAGAGAGAACAGCTGGATTTCTTTCTGGAGGCGTCTGACCACTGTGCTGCTGCTGCCTGACATAATGGAAATGGTGGTTTTGTGTGTCTCTCTAATGTATCAAATTAAACCGTCAAAGATTTTCTGAGCTCTCCTGCGTGCGAGGAAATGAGGTTCCTTATATAACAGATTGGGATAGGTAATGCCTTCTAATCATTGTAATGGATATTGGCAGCATGCTCCAAATAGCATGAACAAGATGGGCTCATTGACTTGGATGTATTGATTTCGCACCATTACTAAAGCAGCTCCTAGCCATGAAATTAAAATGACCATGTCTGTTGACTAGGGGTGCAACGGATCAAAAAACTCACGGTTCGGATCGTTCCTCGGATCAGGAGTCACGGATCGGATCTTTTTTCTGATCAGCTAAAAAAAAATATCTCCCACACTGTAATATCCCCCCCTCCCCCCCCCCCACTGTAGTATCCACATCCCCCCCCCCCTGTAATATCCACCCCCCCCCCCCCCAAGTGAATGGGACTGTCGGTGAGACAACAGCGGGTCAGAAGAGGAGCTGCTGCGGGAAAGAGATGACAGTTGCTCCCCAGTACAGACCCCCCCCCTTCCTCAGTACAGACACCCCCCAGTAGTGCAGATCTCAGACAGTAACCCCCCAGTAGTGCAGATCTCGGACAGTGACCCCCCAGTAGTGCAGACCTCAGACAGTAACCCCCCAGTAGTGCAGACCTCAGACAGTAACCCCCCAGTAGTGCAGACCTCAGACAGTAACTCCCCAGTAGTGCAGACCTCAAACAGTAACCCCCCAGTAGTGCAGACCTCAGACAGTAACCCCCCAGTAGTGCAGACCTCAGACAGTAACCCCCCAGTAGTGCAGACCTCAGACAGTAACTCCCCAGTAGTGCAGACCTCAGACAGTAACTCCCCAGTAGTGCAGACCTCAGACAGTAATTCCCCAGTAGTGCAGACCTCAGACAGTAATTCCCCAGTAGTGCAGACCTCAGACAGTAATTCCCCAGTAGTGCAGACCTCAGACAGTAATTCCCCAGTAGTGCAGACCTCAGACAGTAATTCCCCAGTAGTGCAGACCTCAGACAGTAATTCCCCAGTAGTGCAGACCTCAGACAGTAATTCCCCAGTAGTGCAGACCTCAGACAGTAATTCCCCAGTAGTGCAGACCTCAGACAGTAACTCCCCAGTAGTGCAGACCTCAGACAGTAACCCCCCAGTAGTGCAGACCTCAGACAGTAACTCCCCAGTAGTGCAGACCTCAGACAGCGGCGTATGTGTCCTTCGAGCATGGGCTCCTCCTCCTCTATGGGTGTAAACAGAGAGGAGGGCCGCCGCCGGGTGTACCAAGATGGCCGCGGCCTTTCCTAATGCTATGGCCGCGGCAGCAATCAGCGGATCGCATAGCGTGCTGATCCAAAGGGGTGGCCCGTTCGGATCAACGGTGATCCGTTGCACCACTACTGTTGACAGAGATTTGTAAGGACATCAAGTATTGATCACTGGCATGGGGACATTGATTAGACAGGTTGGAAAATCTATCCCTGAGATAAGTGACATTTATATTCCCTTCTTGCTCCTCATTGCTCCCTCTTCCTTCCCTCTTCCTTCCACAAATTTAAGCATTAGGCTCGGCCAGATGTTCATTTTTATGTCTACACCAGCCAATCCTAAGGCCAGTGTGGTGGTTGCATGTGACTTCCAGTTCTGACCTTCCTTGTAGGCAGGGTGGATTTGATTTTAAATCAAGTTGATTTAAATCATGATTTAGGTCACTAGTAAAAAGGCTTGATTTAAATCAACTCGATTTTTAAATCATAATTCTTAAAGAGCAACTGTCATCTCTTTCCCGCAGCAGCTCCTCTTCTGACCCGCTGTTGTCTCACCGACAGTCCCATTCACTTTAATGGGATGGCTGGTGAGGTGGCAGTGACACAGCAAGGTGAGGGATGTGGCGGCAACAGGTGAGTGGATGCCCGCTAACAGGCGCTGCCATGATGGATCTGAAATGACAGGTGCTCTTGAAATGTAAGGACTTATTCTTGCTGGTAGTTAGAATTTTTTTTATATTTTTTAAACTAAATTAAGGTTTCCTATTTAGAATAATAAACTGTCAGATTAGTAAAACCGCAATATCAGAACCAGATTATACAGTTTGTAGTGTACATAGATTTGCAAAACAATGGGTTAAAAGAATATTCCTAAACTTTGTTTTTTATCTCATTGTTACTGTGAAATTGTATGAATGCATCAATGCCGTGCATGTTATCTTAGCTTGCAGAGCTTGGATTCATTGAATGAGTTTACCAAAAATGTAAATATTGCGGAATATGCAGCCTCATGCTACATAACGAAGCTCCATTTCGTGCTAATTAAATTAAATCATTATTGTATCCTGAATAGAAAACTATCTTTAGATTTTTTACTCCCAAAAGCTTTTTTTTTAACCACTTAACACCCGCTCGCTGTCAAACATCGGAATGCTCTATTGTTCCGACAGGTCGTCATATGACGTCCTGTCATTTAAAGCCTATGTAACTGAGCAGGGACGTGGAGCTCTGTCAGGGAGAGAGGAGACCGATCTGTGTCCCTTGTACATAGGGACACAGATCGATCACCCCCCTCCCCCTACAGTTAGAACACCCCCAGGATACACATTTAACCCCTTCCCCACCCCCCTAGTGGTTAACCCCTTCCCTGCCAGTCACATTTATACAGTAATCAATGCATATTTATAGCACTGATCGCAGTATAAATGTGAATGGTCCCAAAAATGTGTCCGATGTGTCCGCTATAATGTCGCAGTCCTGAAAGACAACGCAGATCGCCGCCATTCCCAGTAAAAATAAATAAAAAATAAATCATTATGTCCCCTATTTTGTAGGCAATATAACTTTTGCGCAAACCAGGTTATTGCGTTTATTTTTTTTTTACCAAAAATATGTAGAAGAATACATATCGGCCTAAACTGAGAAAAAAATATATATTTAAAAAAAAAAATGGGATATTTATTATAGCAAAAAGTAAAAAATATTGTGTTTTTTTTTTTTGTTTTTTTTTTCAAAATTGACGCTCTTTTTTTGTTTATAGCCCAAAAAATAAAAACCGCACAGGCGATCAAATACCACCAAAAGAAATCTCTATTTGTGGGGAAAAAAAGGACATCAATTTTGTTTGGGAGTCACGTCGCACGACCGCGCAATTGTCAGTTAAAGCGACGCAGTGCCGGAAGCTAAAATCTCGTCTGGGCAGGAAGGGGGTGTATGTGCACAGTAGGCAAGTGGTTAAAAAAATAAATAATGATAAAAATCAATATAAATAAAAAAAAAATCAGATTTTTTTTATTAGATTTTTTGAAGAAAATTATTTTTTATCCACCCCGCTTGTAGGTCACCCTAATAGAATCCTCCCATCTGTACTTTGTGCCTGTTTTTAAATTTTTGCTCTGCTTTAACGGACAAATGTAGTTCTTTAAGTGACCCCTCTCCTCCCCACAACAACCACCCAACGATTCATTTTCTTTTGTTCAACCATCAAATCTGTGGATGTGGGAATCCATCCCATGGAGCTATTGTATTCTCTAAAATTTGTGAAGGGCCTGGTATGGATTTGTCACTCCCACACGTTTTTGTTTTAACACTTTGCCCACCCCTTTGCATTAAACTGGCTGCTGGGACTCCCTGGCTGACAGTGTGTGGCCAGGGATGGGTCCCTGGTTGCTAGGGTGCAGGCAGGTGTCGGCTCCCTAGTGACCAGTAACCCTGAGCAGGAGCTGTCAATAGCAGCAGTAGTAATGCAAAATGTGTGTTGCGTCTGTGATAAAATAAGGTTAAAACAATTTGCTAAATACTGCAAATTTTTTTGGGGGGGGGCGTGGTTTCCTGCTTCTGAGATAAATACCAAGTGAGTGATTTTGATACAAGACATTCATGCAGTATTTATCTCCAATTGAATTGACCCCACTGTCCCTTATGCATACTGAACATTTTAAAATTGCCAAACTATAATTTTTTTGTGTCATAAAGCTGATTTCTACTGGTAACCTATAGCCATGTGTCAATGCTTGGAAGCCAAAGCTGTTTTTAGCTGACAGAAGCTGTCATGATTTTCCATGGAACAAACGGCTCAAGCTGTGTATTCCACAGGAAACAAATATTTGCCAGCTCTTTAGTTTTGGATAGCAGACAGGTCATTGTTAAATTCTACTTACTTGGTACTGTTTATGGTTTGGTGTTTGCTCTTCATGTGACAGATTCATACATGCTGCCCATAATTGGGTCATATGGAATCACGTAGAACAGCCAAATGGCTTGGGAAAGAATAAGAACTGGTGTATCTTCTTTATTTTTTCTCTGATCCTGCTGGGATGGTTCACCTGCACTATTTGTCAAGGTGACTCTTATTACAAAAAAGGAATGTGATGGGAAATCCAAAATGATACAGTAGGTGAAGGTGAGGAAGTATCTTCCAATGGGGACAACTGTTCTAGTGACATCTAAGAGGGGAATTTGCCTCACTTTGTAGAGATTTCCAATCCGTTCCTGTTGTATCTCTGGGACAGGAAGTAAAGGGAAATGTTCTTATTGGGGCACAGACAACAAATCTAAACACGACTGCCCAGCACATATATGTGGTGACAAAAGGGTGACCTGTAATGGCAATGTGTCACCAATGTTGATGTGCATTCCCAGCTGTCAAAGCCGACTCTTGGTCTGGACCAAAGACCGGTTCACACCACAATTTCAGCATGTGCTCAATCCCAATGGAGGGCGTGTGCTCAATCCCAATGGAGGGCGTGTGCTCAATCCCAATGGAGGGCGTGTGCTCAATCCCAATGGAGGGCGTGTGCTCAATCCCAATGGAGGGCGGGTGCTCAATCCCAATGGAGGGCGTGTGCTCAATCCCAATGGAGGGCGTGTGCTCAATCCCAATGGAGGGCGTGTGCTCAATCCCAATGGAGGGCGTGTGCTCAATCCCAATGGAGGGCGTGTGCTCAATCCCAATGGAGGGCCTGTGCTCAATCCCAATGGAGGGCCTGTGCTCAATCCCAATGGAGGGCCTGTGCTCAATCCCAATGGAGGGCCTGTGCTCAATCCCAATGGAGGGCCTGTGCTCAATCCCAATGGAGGGCCTGTGCTCAATCCCAATGGAGGGCCTGTGCTCAATCCCAATGGAGGGCCTGTGCTCAATCCCAATGGAGGGCCTGTGCTCAATCCCAATGGAGGGCCTGTGCTCAATCCCAATGGAGGGCCTGTGCTCAATCCCAATGGAGGGCCTGTGCTCAATCCCAATGGAGGGCCTGTGCTCAATCCCAATGGAGGGCCTGTGCTCAATCCCAATGGAGGGCCTGTGCTCAATCCCAATGGAGGGCCTGTGCTCAATCCCAATGGAGGGCGTGTGCTCAATCCCAATGGAGGGCCTGTGCTCAATCCCAATGGAGGGCGTGTGCTCAATCCCAATGGAGGGCGCGTGCTCAATCCCAATGGAGGGCGCGTGCTCAATCCCAATGGAGGGCGCGTGCTCAATCCCAATGGAGGGCGCGTGCTCAATCCCAATGGAGGGCGCGTGCTCAATCCCAATGGAGGGCGCGTGCTCAATCCCAATGGAGGGCACGTGCTCAATCCCAATGGAGGGCACGTGCTCAATCCCAATGGAGGGCATGTGCGTTTTTGATATGTTTTGCTGTGTTCCTTGCAGAAAAAAATGCAACATGTTTTACTTTTGTTGACTGTACTGGACTGTACAGGGCTTTGTCCGTGCGTTTTTGATGAAGGATTGAAACGCACTGCACTGCATCTGTTGTGAACCAGGCCTTAAATATTGGCAATGCGCAGGATGATTATGTGGCCCCTGTGACAATGGTCACATGATCACCATGGAACTTTTCACCGGTGGTGGCTGATGCTCAATTTTCTTGGGTGGGTGAGGGGGGCCGGCCAGCCAACCAACCACTAATGTCACACAACTGGAGCCCGCCCTTTTTGAAGCCAATTGGAGCCTCAGGTTCTAATCATGTGCTTCTAAAGAAAAAAAAAAAAACATACATCTGGTGCCCTACATGAAGATTAGGGGCCGGATGCATGGATTTGGGGGGCAGCACCCCTGTGCCCTGCATGAGCAGCCACCGCTGCATTTCACACTGGTCCGTTGTGTTTTAAAGTCCTGCTTTCACACTGGGGCGTTTTTCAGGTGCTTTGGCGTTAAAGAGCCTCAATAGGAAGGGGCACTTTAGGAGTGGTGTATTCAACGCTCCGAAAGCGCTGCAAAGAAGCTGCTTGCAGGACTTTTTTTTGACACCCTGCCAGCGCAGCGCCTCGGTGTGAAAGCACTCGGGCTTTCACATTGGGATTGCAGATGAGGCTTCTTTCAGGCGTTTTACATGCGCTTTTTTTTTAACGCTAAGACCCCTTTCACACTGGGGTGTTTTTCAGGCGCTTTAGTATGAAAGCACTCAGGCTTTCACATTGGAATTGCATATGCAGCTTCTTTCATGCGCTTTTGTTAACACTAAAGCATCTGAAGAACGCCCCAGTGTGAAAGGGGTCTAAAACCTCACCAAAAAATGCAGCTTTCCCTCAAAATTCAATAGAACACGTGTCGAAAATGCATCGCAGTGATGTTTTTTTTTTTTTTTTTTTTGTCAAATGTCCATGTTTCACAGGTGCATGCGGGGAGTCGGGCAGCCAGAAAATGCAGTGGAAATGCAATCAAAACGCATATGAGCTTTTTTTTTTTAGCAGAGCAGTGTGAAGGCAACCTTACACATATGGGAACAGTGGGCCTCTTTGATCTTTGTGTCTGAGGATGTTCTCATGGCAATCATACTTCTCCTTCCCACTGCAGCATGGCATAAGAAGTCTCTTGCTGGTATGGGCATTAATGACGCAGTCTCATGGGTGATGGTGGCCTACTTTGTCTGATATGATGGGCGTGCAATGCCTTTCTTTTTTTTCCCACTTCACAGGCCTTGCCTTGTTTGTACACACAGGTTTTGGCAATACATTGTGTATATAGAACCAGGGCGGGTACTGGCACCGTACCTACTATTTGTATATAAACCGTACAACCATTCCTCATACCGAATATCAATCCAAGACTAAGGCAGCCTCTTATCGCCCTGAAATATTCAAGCTGTTATAATGGAGGTGGGAGTAGGCCCAGCTGTGTGTGGGAGAGGGGAGAACAGTGTGTTGCCAGCAATGAAATTTCCATTAACTCTCCCTGTGTGAGATTTGCTGTAAAGTCCAGTGTAACCCTTCACTGATCACCCCCAGATCCTTCATATCTCAGTGTTTACAGCTCCGTAACCCATCACTGATCACCCCCAGCCCCTTCATAGCTCAGCGTTTACAGCTCGTAACCCTTCACTGATCACCCCCAGCCCCTTCATAGCTCAGTGTTTACAGCTCGTAACCCTTCACTGATCACCCCCAGCCCCTTCATAGCTCAGCGTTTACAGCTCGTAACCCTTCACTGATCACCCCCAGCCCCTTCATAGCTCAGTGTTTACAGCTCGTAACCCTTCACTGATCACCCCCAGCCCCTTCATATCTCAGTGTTTACAGCTCGTAACCCTTCACTGATCACCCCCAGCCCCTTCATAGCTCAGTGTTTACAGCTCGTAACCCTTCACTGATCACCCCCAGCCCCTTCATAGCTCAGTGTTTACAGCTCGTAACCCTTCACTGATCACCCCCAGCCCCTTCATATCTCAGTGTTTACAGCTCGTAACCCTTCACTGATCACCCCCAGCCCCTTCATAGCTCAGTGTTTACAGCTCGTAACCCTTCACTGATCACCCCCAGCCCCTTCATAGCTCAGTGTTTACAGCTCGTAACCCTTCACTGATCACCCCCAGCCCCTTCATAGCTCAGTGTTTACAGCTCGTAACCCTTCACTGATCACCCCCAGCCCCTTCATATCTCAGTGTTTACAGCTCGTAACCCTTCACTGATCACCCCCAGCCCCTTCATATCTCAGTGTTTACAGCTCCGTAACCCTTCACTGATCACCCCCAGCCCCTTCATAGCTCAGTGTTTACAGCTTGTAACCCTTCACTGATCACCCCCAGCCCCTTCATAGCTCAGTGTTTACAGCTCGTAACCCTTCACTGATCACCCCCAGCCCCTTCATAGCTCAGTGTTTACAGCTCGTAACCCTTCACTGATCACCCCCAGCCCCTTCATAGCTCAGTGTTTACAGCTCGTAACCCTTCACTGATCACCCCCAGCCCCTTCATAGCTCAGTGTTTACAGCTCCGTAACCCTTCACTGATCACCCCCAGCCCCTTCATAGTTTGGTGTTTACAGCTCTGTAACCCTTCACTGATCACCCCCAACCCCTTAATAGCTCAGTGTTTACAGCTTGTAACCCATCATTGATCACCCCCAACCCCTTCATAGCTCAGCATTTACAGATCGTAACCCTTCACTGATCACCCCCAGCATCTTCATAGCTCAGTGTTTACAGCTCGTAACCCTTCACTGATCACCCCCAGCCCCTTCATAGCTCAGTGTTTACAGCTCGTAACCCTTCACTGATCGACCCCAGCCCCTTCATAGCTCAGCGTTTACAGCTCATATACCCCACTGCTTGCTGTGCTTTGTAGTGCCTTTTTTCCTTTTACCAGTAAAGGCCACCTTTTTAAGGTTTGCGGCTGTCCATATTTTCTCTTCAAGTTTTTCCTTCCAGTAATATATTGGATTATGGCGTTCTATATGAGAATGAATAGGGTCATGGCGTTCGTGGGACATGGTTAATGGGATCATGGCATGCAGTAGGAAGAGTAAGAGGGGTGTTCAGTAGAAAGATGGTGCGATGCTGAGCAGGGACACACCCTAAACTTTACTTGAATGGATAAAAGGTAGGTAGGTACTCAGCTACGTGGGCTGCATTAAAGGGAGTGGGGATATCAGTTATAGGATAGCTATACTAAAGGTACAGTTGCCCTTTAAATAAGGTTGATATAGTACAGCTAAAGCCATTCCTGGATAGTATCAGCCATGTATCGATTGATGGAAGAAATGAGATGCATACAGATTGTTGGCTGTATATATCAGCGGTTTTCATTCCCATAATTCATTAATCTTTTTAGCTTCATCCTGTAGGTTGAAGTGGGCAGATGAAGGATTTGTGTTCTTGTTGTGTCAAGTGGCTCCAGCTGGAGAGCTGAATGTAAAACCTTTTTATATCAACTTGCAAGAACTGTTAAGGGGTACGTTGTGACTTTGTACATCTTGTCTATCTTAGTCTATCTTACTTAAAGCAACAAAAAAAAAGTATGTAAACCTTACTTTCGTAATACTAGATGTGTTCTTCTAGCCAGACAAAAGGTGGAGCTATAGTCTTCACCAAATTTGTTGTAGTTCTTAGTGCAGTCTCTTATCAGATTGCTTAGTCCAAGGTTTCAGAAAGACACATGAAGTCTCAAAGCAAGTAGATCTACTTTGCTGTCTTTAACCCACAGTGCTCTGGGAATTCTTTATGTACCAAATGTTTATTTGTAGACCAAAGCCCATGCGGTATATACAAAGTAAAAAAAAGATGAAACCAAGCTAAAATAAAAATTTCCTGCAGGTCTGCTCCAGTTGGCCATACTGTATGTGGCCTGATGTAAACATTTAGAAACCAGTTCAACAATTAGAAACCAGTTCAATAATGGAAATACTTATGTATATCATGAAACAAGAAAAAAGGGGTTGCAGGGATGTACCCTACTATTGCTGGACTTTAATGGCATGGCATGACTTGAGACAAAGACCATGAAATTTTAAAAAATTGTTTTATTGATAACAATTTAAAGTTCCAAGGAGTAATGTATAAAAGAAGATATACAATATATCAACTATCCAAAAATAAATGGTGCTATGATATGATGCAATAATCCTCTAATGCCGCGTACACACGATCGGTTCGTCTGATGAAAACGTTTTAATGGACCGTTTCCATCAGACGAACCGATCGTGTGTGGGCCCCGTCAGTTTTTTTCCCATCGGTAAAAAAAACTTAGAACCTGTTTTAAAATTATCTGATGGTTAAAAAAAACGATAGAAAAAAAAACGATCGTCTGTGGGGAAATCCATTGGTTAAAAATCAACGCATGCTCAGAATCAAGTCGACGCATGCTCGGAAGCATTGAACTTAATTTTTCTCAACACGTCGTTGTGTTTTACATCACCGCGTTCTGACACGACCTTTTTTTTAACTGATGGTGTGTAGGCAAGACTGACGAAAGTCAGCTTCATCAGATAACTGATGAAAAAATCCATCAGACCGTTTTCATCGGATGAACCTGATCGTGTGTACAGGGCATTACACCTATCATACTTGTATAAAAATAAGCTTGGGGTGTACAGGTAGTTCAATTCTTCAAGGGTTGACGCGTTTCGCTGGATTGCATAGCTCCTTCAAGACCCATAGGTTGAGTATCATATTCTGTATAGTATAACATACAGTATCTCACAAAAGTGAGTACACCCCTCACATTTTTGTAAATAGTTTATTATATCTTTTCATGTGACAACACTGAAGAAATTACACTTTGCTACAATGTAAAGTAGTGAGTATACAGCTTGTATAACAGTGTACATTTGCTGTCCCCTCAAAATAACTCAACACACAGCCATTAATGTCTAACCTGCTGACAACAAAAGTGAGTACACCCCTAAGTGAAAATGTCCAAATTGGGCCCAGTGTCAATATTTTGTGTGCCCACCATTATTTTCCAGCACTGCCTTAACCCTCTTGGGCATACAGTTCACTAGAGCTTCACAGGTTGCCACTGGAGTCCTCTTCCACTCCTCCATGATGACATCCAAAGCTGGTGGATGTTAGAGACCTTGCGCTCCTCCACCTTCCATTTGAGGATGCCCCACAGGTGCTAAATAGGGTTTAGGTCTGGAAACATGCTTGGCCAGTCCATCACCTTTACCCTCAGCTTCTTTAGCAAGGTAGAGTGGTCATCTTAGAGGTGTGTTTGGGGTCGTTATGTTGAAATTTTGCCCTGCGGCCAAAATGGGGGGGGGGGGGATAATGCTCTGCTTTAGTATGTCACGGTACATATAAACTGTAGGTCTCCCAGTGCCAGCAGCACTTATGCAGTTGGTATTAGGGGTGCAACGGATCGTCATTGATCCGTGATCCGAACCGAAAAAGATTGATCCGAACCGCACACACGTGATCCGAGGATTGTTTTCTAAAAAAAAAAAAAAATAATAATAATTTGCGCATGTTCAGTCCACACACAGCGTGGTCATGGCGAACGGAGGAGCTTGAATGCCCTGCGTCATTTAAATCCCCTGTATGGGAGCATTTTGGCTTCCATGTCAAATATAATGATGAAGGAAAGAGGTTAGTGGATAAAACCGTGACGGTGTGTAGGCACTGTGGCACAAGAATGCCATATGACAGTGGGAACACATCAAGTATTGTCACTAGGGGTGCAACTGATCCGTACAGATCAGCACCTTCGGGTCGGGACACACGGCGATCCACGGGCCTCCCGATCCATAGGAAAGGCCGCGGCTTCGGCCTAGCTATCGAAGTGGCGGCCATCGAGGTCCACCCGGCGTGGGGGATGCAGGCTGCTCCTCGGAAGTTTGTGGGCACTTGAGCTCAATATGTCATTGACTCCCAACAGCCCAGCGATGAGCTCCATGCTGCACCTTGAGGAATCCACACGGGGAGCCGCTGCCGCCGCACCAGGCGTCCTGCTGCTTGCCAGAGAAGAGAGAGGAGGCGATCGGGGGGGATCTGTATGGACTGAGCACGTAGGGGGGATTTTCACTAGACACTCAGCCCGCCGATCAATGACACTAAAGGGATCTGATAATTGGGATAGTTCAGGTCACAGTAGGGAACTGGTGACACCACTTTCGTACATGGGGCTGCGACTTCCACTTGGCTGCACATATAAGTATTGCGAGATGCAGTTATTTCAACACAAAACAGAGCTTATACGCTTAAATACAGTATTTGTAAATCTGACGGACTGTTTAAATGTGAAAATCAGAGGTGTTCTGTCACATTGGCAATAAACAGTCCGTCGGATTTCCAAACACTGTATTTAAGCACATAAGCTCCGTTTTATGTTGAGAAGAACTGTGAAATCTAAAACTCTGGTGGGTGTAACAAGATTTGTCTTTTTTTTTTTTTTTTTTTTTGCTGATTCGAAAATGATCCGATCCATGACTCCTGATCCGAGGATCGATCCGATCCGTGAGTTTTTTGATCCGTTGCACCCCTAGTTGGTATGCATATAATTATTTGCCAATATGTTCGGTGTTGTTTTAAGATTATTATACTTAGTATAGCCCTACAGCACTTACAAAGGCACATGGAGAAACCACAGAGGCATCAAAAACGTCTGTGGGGACATAGGGGCTTTAGCTCCTTTAATGTACCCTAGAGTATGTGGACCAATCTGAGCCATAGGGCTAGATTCACAGAGAGATACGACGGTGTATCTCCTGATACGCCGTCGTATCTCTTACTTAGGCTTGGTCGTATCTATGCGCCTGATTCATAGAATCAGTTACGCATAGATATGCCTAAGACCGGACAGGTGTAACTGTGTTACACCGTCGGATCTTAACTGCAATTTAAAAATGGCCGCGGGGGGCGTTCTCGCTGATTTACACTGAAAAATATGTACCCGACGCAGTGTTGTTACGGCGTTTCCGTAGCGGTTTTCCCGGCGTATACTTACCCCTGCTTCTATGAGACGCAGCCAATGTTAAGTATAGCCGTCGTTCCCGCGTCGATTTTGTTTTTTTTTACGTCGTTTGCGTACGCCGATTCAGAAACCTGCGCGTCGCAAGTTACGCTCACGCCGAAACCACTGACGTCCTAGCGGCGTCAGTGGGAGCAATGCACGCCGGGAAATTTCGGGGACGGCGCATGCTCATTTAAATCGGCGCAAGTTTTGAGGTAAGTGTTTAGTGAATTAGCCACTTGCCTCTCAAACTTGCGGCAGCGGATCTTAAATCACATAGATCACGCGGATCTAAAGATCCGCTGATCTATGTGAATCTAGCCCTATATGTCTCTAATAGAAATAATAGGAAGTGTGTGTGTGTGTGTGTGTGTGTGTGTGTGTATGTATATATGTATATATGTATATATATATATATATATATATATATATATATATATATATATATATATATATATATATATTACACACACCTGAATCTCGGAAAGCATGTCGCCTAAAAGTAGCTCCTGAACTTCTTTTGGGCAATATGCTTCCTGCAATGCGTGTTGCTGCAATTGCAGCACGATTTATCACACGACAATCGTGGCAGATCCGCACCACGATTTTAGGTGTCATTCAAATGATTGGCTTCTCAAATGCGAGTCCCGCGATTTGTCATTCACACATTGGTGCTTTCAGATCAAGGGCAGAATCGTGGCGAATCTGCCTGCGATTCAAAACGCTGAAGTGTAAATGTAGCCTCAGTGCTTTCTGCCTCTGCTGCAAGTTTATCAGGTAGCATTGTTTCCAAGAATCTGTGGACTACAAAACACCTCTCCTTATGTTATGGAGAAGAAAATGAGGATGTGTTCTGTAGTTCTGCCCTAGGCTGACAATGCTGCTCCTCCATAGATACAATGCACAGAGTGAGTGCTGTCGCCTTAGGGCAGGAAGTATGTTACTTGTGATAAAAATAAAATAAGCCTGACAAAAGAAATATGTTAAGATCTCACTTAGGACTAGTAAACTGCAATATATTACATTTTTCTTGGGTTTAGAGTCACTTTGACTATTCACAGTAGGCTGAGGAATGTGATTATTTTCAAATAAATGCCATGTGTAGAGGAAGGAAAAGCCTTCCTACTTCCTATTCTTATCTGCTACCATTGGGGATGAATGGAAAATCCAGCCATACAGATTACGGTAACTGTACCTTTTGTATGTGGTTATTATGTGACTTTTCTTTGACTCTTTGTGATGGCTGAAGTTTGTCAGGAGTGTTGAATTACCATGTTACATAAATGCAATCATGCATATGCATGGATAGAGGGGATATGGACACACAGGCATCCTCCAACCACATAAAAGGTAAAATAGGGCACAAAACCTGCAAATCTCTGGGCACGAGGCTAAAGCTCCATGCACACTGCAGCTCATAAACGGGCATTTTTGGGAGTTTGGACGTTTTTTTTAACAGCCAATAAACTCCCCTCTGTT
The DNA here is from genome assembly GCF_905171775.1 of Rana temporaria. NCBI lineage: Eukaryota > Metazoa > Chordata > Amphibia > Anura > Ranidae > Rana > Rana temporaria. The sequence goes on along the minus strand of NC_053490.1, from coordinate 456,872,914 downwards.
ATCCTGTGTCCACACATGGAAGTTTTTGGACATTTATGTGCTGTTATCTTAAAGGAGTTGTAAAGGAAATTTTTCTTTTTTTGCTCAAATGACTGTTTACAGGGTATAGAGACATAATAGTTAACTGATTCCTTTTAAAAACGATTAAAAATAGATAAAAATCAATCATATAATGTACCTGTAGTTTCAGTTTCGTTTTTGCATGTTATCCTGCCTCTGTGCTGTATAGAGCCATAGAGAAGTGATGGTTTGGAAAACGAAACTAGAAGCTCCCAGTACTGTGGTCCTCAGGAAACAGACAACCAGGAAGTGTCCAGAACAGAGCAGAATTACAGCAACATCAGAGCAAAAACGAACAATGAGCACATGAAACCAGTTCAGGAGCTGTTTTTCTGACCAAAAAAAAAAGCTTAAATACGTTAAACGTTGATAAACATCAATAAAACATGGCTCAGCAGCATTTTTAACGTTGATCCCATGGGGGAAAAAAATTAGTCTTAAAAAGCTAATAAACGATATTGCAAAAAAAGTTTAAAAACGTTGAAAGACTCACTGCAAAGCTATTGCCATTTTTATAATGTTATTTTACTGTCCAGTGTGCACGAGGCCTAAGGCCTCATTCACACTTGGCGGACTTCGTCGCTACGGAGTCCGCCTGCTCCCGTCGGCTCAGCGGGAGATCAGTCCGCAGATCTCCTCTGAGCCGACGGATGACAAGCTCCTCTCTAACTGAGTGGGGAGGGGCTTGTCGGGCACCGCTGTGTCCTATGGAGCGATCTGATGAAAACGGACAGCACCCCTTCCCCGACCCCTTCACTGCCAGTGGCATTTTTATAGTAATCCAATGCATTTTTATAGCGCTGATCGCTATAAAAATGCCAATGGTCCCAAAAATGTGTCCGAAGCCATAATGTCGCAGTACCGAAAAAAAATCGCTAATCGCCACCATTACTAGTAAAAAAAAAAAAATATTAATAAAAATGCCATAAAAATACCCCCTATTTTGTAAACGCTATAACTTTTGCGCAAACCAATCAATAAACGCTTATTGTGTTTTTTTTGTGTTTTTTTTGTGGAAAATATTTAGAAGAATACGTATCGGCCTAAACTGTGGAAAATTTTTTTTTTTATATATTTGGGGGATATTTATTATAGCAAAAAGTTAAAATATAAAAAATTTTCAAGAGCGACGTCAGTTAAAGCGACGCAGTGCCGAATCGCAAAAAGTGCTTGCAATATGGTCAGGGGGTTAAGTGGTTAACTTGCTGCAGCAATTTCTGTTTCTAAACCCTAAAAAAATTATATGGCACTTTACCAGTTTTTAGATGTGGTGATTGCAAATTTGTACTTTTTTGGGCTTTTTTTTCTTTCTTTATTTTTACCTGGTGACCCTGCCAGTAACGCGCTTCTCGTTCCAGAGTACAGCGCTCGCTCACTGTGCTATATCTATGGAAAGGTATCCTTCTCATTCTAGAACAAGACTGTTGAGCATCTTTCCTTTTCTCTATTACCTAGAAGGGTGGTGTTTTGTAGTCCTCAGGCATAGCTGGGAACAGTATAACTGACAAGAGGCAGAGTAAACAGTTGATGAGATTTCTGGCAAAATGTACATGGAGTATTATTACCGGTATTTATTATAATTTTTTTTTCATAGAAACAGAATAAATAATAGTATTTTATAACCGACTAAAAGGGACCAAAAAATACACCTGTGGACAATTATGGCTGATAAGACAGAAAACTGGTCCCTCAGTCCCTGTGTTGGCATTTGGCTGCTCAATATTGTCTCTGGAATGGCTTCATGTCCAGTACAGTGCAAGAATTGGTACAGAAGATTATCACAAGATGGTATTATACCTAGCGGTAGACCGATATGTTTTTTTTTCTTGCAGATGCCGATATTTAGAAATTGGGGCAGCCTATATTTGTGGCCGATATTTTAGGCCCGATTAAAAAAAAAAAAAAAACTCACCCACTCCACTCCTTCCTGCTTACTCCTGTCACTCTAGCACACACTTGGTGTCCTCAGTACAGATGGCACTGGCAGGTGGCACTGGTTTGGAAATGACAGATGGCAGGTGGCACCGGTTGGCACTGGCAGGTGGCACCGGTTTGGCACTGGCAGGTGCCACTAGTTTGGGACAGATGGCACTGGTAATTGGAACTGGTTGGCACTGGCAGGTGGCACTGATTGGCATTGGCACTGGCTGGCAGTGGCGGGTGGCACTGGTTGGCACTTGTGGGTGGCGCTGATTGGCGGTGGCACTGACTGGCGGTGGCTGGTGGCACTGACAGGCACTGGCTGGTGGCATTGATAGATGAAACTGATTGGCACAGATTTGCCATGGCACTGGCAGGTTTCACACTAAGCCGAGTGTAACTGTGTGAAACTAACAGGGAGGGGAGAGAGAGCAGCTGTCGGCTCGATGTTGGGGGGTGGGCGAGACCCAGCAGCTAAATTACACCAGCCAATGATTGGGCTGCTTTGGAAAGGGGGCGGGCCATACACGTAGTGGCTCGCCCAGATAACATCCCATTGACTGGTGTAATATAGCTACTGGGTCCCGCCCACCCCCGACATCGAGCTGACCGCTCCTCTCTCTCTCCTCTCTATTACTTGTGAGTTTCACACTCAGCACAGCGCTTGATGCTGCCAGAGCCGCTGAGTGTGGAGAAGGGAGGAGGAACGATGGTCAGTGTAAAATATCGGCCTAATTTTGATGATTATCGGCCGATGCAGATTTTTCAAAAATGGCCAAATATCGGCCGATATATCGGTCTACCTCTACCCAAGCCCAGCTACACAAAGTGTGTCCAAAATGATGGTAATAACAGCAGCTTCTTTCAGGTCTTCCCAGTGTATGACAAAATAAGAACATATTGGCTCGCTTTTCTCCAAATATCTTTACCAGGTGATTAGGCAGTTGGAAACGGTGCACGGAAAAAAGAGGTTCAGTGTTTTATTCCACCTGCTCAGCCACCACCTCCTTTTTGCAGCCAAGTGTTAGAATTCCAAATAATAATGTTTTTAGTCTAGAAAAATTCCCACAGGACCACATTATCAGTAGATTGGATTAGAAGATTAGAATGTAATGCAGTTTTTGATTTTTCCTCCCAAAGGTCTTACTTGGACAAACCAATCATGCGGCATGTAAAAAGCTGCAATCAAGAGCGATTCAGATATTTTTTAATAGGTTCTCGGAGAAAGAACTAAAATAGTTCATTCAACCATTAAGCGTAATTGATTATTGAAAGCACAGCACACATTGCTTTCTTTAGTATGCAATTAGAGTCGGCTTCCTGGCGGAAGGGGTTTTTACATTGATTTCACGGCTTGTGGCAGCATGCCATACAAGTTTCTTTATCGTACATCACGGGACACAGAGCGGCATTCATTACTATATGGGTTATATGGAGTACCTTCAGGTGTAGACACTGGCAATCTCAAACAGGAAATGCCCCTCCCTATATAACCCCCTCCCATAGGAGGAGTACCTCAGTTTTTACGCCAGTGTCTTAGGTGTTAGTCATGGTTTAGCTTGCCTCCGCATCCTTGGGATTAGGTGAGCTACCGGTTCTGTCCAAAAAAGCCTCAGCGCTAAAGTGGTCAGTAACCGGACCCCAAACCCTTGGGGTATAGCCCATAATGCTTTTCTTTTTAGAGAGCTGGACCCTGGGCCCAGAACTTAGAAACCTTTGGGTACCTAAAGTTTTCTGTTGCCAGGGTGCTATATGGGCCCAGGACAGTGGATCCTTCATAGGAACCCAGGGCCTGAAGGTCTAGACATCCCCACGGAGATGGGGGAAGATTGGGCCTCTTGCTTGGCAAAGTCCTGCGGCATGGAGCAGGTAAGTGAGGGGAAAACTTGCGGAACTTGGTTCTTAGCAGGTTTTTTTCTGGGGGGTCACAGGGGACATGCCTAAAGTTATGCACTGCATCTGGCAAACTAGTCACATATCATAAAGATAGGATGGCTCTCTATGTATTATTCCCCATAAGATGTGACCTCCCTTGTAGTGTTGGAAAAGCATTGAGTGGGGCCTGTGTTATATAAAAATATATGTGTGTGTGTCAGAGAGCTTTGCTTACCTGCAGGCCTCCAGGCGATGCTCCATTCAGTCTTCCTCCTCAGAGCCTGCAAGCAGGCAAAACGCTGACCTCCTCATGGTTCCAGGCTGCAGTTTGCTGGAACAGAGAGGTCCCTTCCTCCCAAAATCCCCCCCCCCTCCCCCTGTCGGGAGGGGCATTTCCTGTTTGAGGTTGCTGGGGGGGAAGGGCGGGTCAGTGGCTTAAAGGAAGGGGCGGCCCTTCCTTGTTTGTTCCATCAATACTTTGGAACTGAGGAGAAAGACCAGAGCGGCAGCACGGGGCGCCGAGGACACACAGTGGCCAGAAAGGATATTGCAGTCTTCAGAGGACTGTTTTGTCAAGCCTAGAAATAGGCTGTTTCTTTTCCATCTCATAGTTTTTCTTTGCAATACTACTCAGGGGGACAGAATGTTTTTTCTTTCCTGGATTTGAAACAAAAACGGAAAAAAAAAAAAAAAAAAAAAAAGTCATCTAGGGGAGAGGAAGCATTTTTTTATCCCCCAAACAGGTGTTTGGACAATTAACTTTTATAGTTCCAAATACCAATAGGTAGCAGGTGTACCTCGGTATTGTACCATGGTATGCCGCTGTTTTCCCTACAGGGAGCCTTGGGGCCATCGGGATCTGGGGCTGGAGCTGACGCGGGTCAGTCCAACCCTAAGATGGTCACGGAGGAGGTATTACTCACCTCTTTAAAAGAGATGCAGAAAAGCATGGGAAAAATGATATCCGCAGCTATGCGGGGCAGTAAGCGGAATAGATCTCCGTCGCCCGAGCGCGGACCCTCAGAAGAGGAGGTCCTTTCCTCAGGGGAATTGGACGACCTCTTGGACACGGACCAAGTAGGTTCAGGGATCGAAGACCCGGATACAGAGGAGTCTGGGGCAGTCTCCCTGAGGGAGAGCTGGTGGATTCAAGGATTGTCGGACTTGGTCCATAGGACATTCAACTTGCCAGTACCAGATCTCCAGGTATCGACGGTTTCAGCTTTGGGCTCACTGAGGGCGCCTCAAAGCAATGCTGTGTTTCCGATCCATCCTCTATTAGAGGGAATTTTGTTCCAAGATTGGAACAAGCCAGATAAGATCTTCTTACCACCTAAAAGGTTCTCTGTCCTATATCCTATGGAAGAAAATTTTTCCAAAAGATGGGCTACTCCTGCAATGGACGCAGCCATCTCATGTGTTAACAGATCGTTAACATGCCCTGTAGAAAACATACAGGTGTTCAAGGATCCAGTTGATAAGCGCTTGGAAGCACTACTTAAGAACTCCTTCACTACTGCAGGGGCAGTAGTACAGCCAGCTGTGGCTGCGATTGGGGTCGCTCAAGCATTATCGGATCAATTTAAGCAGATGCTTAAACTTATTCCGGCCCAGCAGGCAGAAAAATTTTCGGATGTCCCTAAGGCCATATGTTTTACGGTAGACGCAATCAAGGATTCTATCCAGCAAGCGTCACGTTTATCGTTATCCCTTATCCATATGAGAAGACTCTTATGGTTAAAAAGCTGGGAGGCTGAGCCCCCATGCAAGAAGCTCCTGGTAGGGTTCCCCTTCCATGGAGGACGACTCTTCGGAGAAGACCTAGATAAATACATTCAGACCATTTCAAACGGCAAGAGTACTCTCTTGCCAACTAAGAAGAAGGTTCAGGGACCTGCGTTTAAACGACAGTATTCCCCTGGGCAGGGGCCCTCTAATGCCAAGCAGTATCGACGGCCTCCTGCAAAAGCAAACTTCGGCTTCAACAGCAGATCACAAGGACAGGCTGTTAGAGGCAAAAGGCAGTGGTTTCGCAAACCAGCAAAACCAGCCCCCAAGCCAACCTTATGAAGGGGCGCCCCCACCCACGAAGGTGGGGGGAAGGCTGCGACTCTTTTCAGAGATTTGGGAAGCCAGCATTCCCGACGAGTGGGTACGGTCTTCCGTGGCCACAGGCTACAAATTAGATTTCCTAAGGTTTCCTCCTCCTCATTTCCAGAAGTCGAGGATTCCAAACGATCCGGAAAAGGGAGCCGCATTAAGATCGGCATTAGATCATCTACTTTCCCAGGAAGTAATAGTAGAGGTACCAGTCCTGGAACAGGGGCTGGGTTTCTACTCCAACCTATTCATCATCCCAAAATCCAATGGAGATGTCAGGCCAATTTTGGACCTAAAGATGGTAAATGCATATCTAAAGATCCGCTCATTTCGGATGGAATCCGTGCGGTCAGCAGCTGCCACACTCCAGAAGGACGACTTCATGGCGTCCATAGACATAAAGGATGCCTACCTTCATGTTCCAATTTATCAGCCACATCAAAGATATCTACGCTTCATGGTGGCTTCGCGTCACTTCCAATTCGTGGCGCTTCCCTTCGGGTTGGCTACGGCCCCCCGGGTGTTCACGAAGGTCCTAGCTCCAATCCTAGCCAAACTAAGGATCCAAGGGGTCACGATCCTAGCATACCTGGACGACCTCCTAGTCATAGATCACTCGTCTCCCGGCTTGGAGCGAGCAGTGGCCCTCACGGTCCAATACCTCGAGAGGTTCGGCTGGGTCCTAAATCGAGAAAAGTCAGCTTTCCAGCCCACAAAGCAGTTGGAATATCTCGGCATGAGATTAGACACAGAACAACAAGGAGTGTTCCTACCTCTGAGGAAGGTAAAAGCCATCAAGGAATTAATCCTACTGGTTCTAAGCAAGAAAGAACCGACTATTCGCCTATGTATGAGGTTACTAGGCAAGATGGTGGCCACATTCGAGGCGGTACCATACGCCCAGAGCCACACTCGCATCCTACAGGCAGCCATCCTGTCAGCATGGAGCAGAAGGCCACAGGCCTTGGATATCCCGTTGCCGCTCTCATCAAGAGTCCGACAAAGTCTGTGTTGGTGGTTAGACCCTCAGAATCTACTGAAGGGGAGGTCTTTCAGCCCAGTGGCTTGGAAGATAGTGACCACAGACGCCAGCCTGACGGGCTGGGGAGCAATTTTGGATGGTTGCACTCGCCAAGGTACTTGGGCAAAGCCAGAGAAGCAGTTGCCCATCAACATCTTGGAGCTCAGAGCTGCTCGACTAGCCCTCAGGGCTTGGACGTCAAAATTGCAGGGGTTCCCGGTGAGAATTCAATCAGACAATGCCACGGCCGTGGCACACATAAATCACCAAGGGGGAACCAGGAGTCAAGCCGCTCAGAGAGAGGTGAGCTTGATTCTTCTATGGGCAGAGGCTCATGTGCCCTGCATATCGGCAATATTCATTCCAGGAGTGGACAACTTTCAGGCGGACTTCTTAAGCCGCCAGACTCTATGGCCGGGGGAATGGTCTCTGCATCCACTAGTCTTTCAAGCACTCTGCCAAAGATGGGGAGTGCCGGACGTGGATATCATGGCATCGAGACTCAACAAGAAACTAGACAGGTTCATGTCCCGCTCAAGGGATCCGATGGCCTGCGGAACCGATGCGTTGGTTTGCCCTTGGCATCAGTTCAAACTTCTTTATGCGTTTCCCCCGCTCCAGTTACTACCCCGCCTGCTGCGCAGGATCCGGGTGGAGCACATACCAGTCATCCTGGTAGCTCCAGCATGGCCCAGAAGGGCATGGTACTCACTAATCTTAAGGATGGTAGTGGGAGACCCTTGGACTCTTCCTCTACGGCCAGACCTGCTATCGCAAGGTCCGATCCTCCACCCTGCCTTACGGCATCTAAATTTGACGGCCTGGAAGCTGAATCCCTGATTCTCAGGGGTAGAGGTCTGTCTCAGAAAGTAATCTCTACCCTAATCAGAGCCAGGAAACCGGTCTTTAGGGTGATTTATTACAGGGTCTGGAAGGCCTATGTAGGCTGGTGTGAGTCCAAGCGATGGCTTTCTCGCAAATTTACCATCGATAGAGTATTAAGTTTTCTCCAGCTAGGAGTGGATAAAGGATTGGCATTAAGCACAATCAAAGGACAGATTCTGCTCTGTCAGTGTGGTTTCAGCGGCCGCTGGCCACCCACTCGCTGGTTAAGACCTTCCTTCAAGGGGTCTTACGTATTAGACCTCCAGTTAAATCCCCGCTTTGTCCGTGGGATTTAAATCTTGTTCTGTCAAGTTTACAGAAACAACCGTTTGAGCCGTTGGCTGATATTCCTTTGGTTCTACTGACAAGGAAGTTAGTATTTTTGGTTGCCATAGTTTCCGCAAGAAGAGTTTCGGAGCTGGCAGCCTTATCCTGTAAGGAACCATATCTTGTTTTTCATAAGGACAGGGTCGTTCTCCGCCCTCATCCTTCCTTCCTTCCGAAGGTCATATCCAGTTTTCATTTGAACCAGGATTTGGTATTACCATCCTTCTTCCCTAAACCTACTTCCAGAAAGGAAGGGTTGCTGCATACCTTGGATATTGTCAGGGCCATGAAGGCCTATCTTAAAGCTACAAAGAAGATCCGGAAGACAGATGTGCTGTTCATTCTACCGGATGGGCCCAAGAAGGGGCAGGCAGCTGCAAAGTCCACCATTTCTAGGTGGATTAAGCAATTAATCACTCAGGCCTACGGCTTGAAAGGGTTGCCTCCTCCAGTATCATTAAAGGCTCATTCTACTAGAGCCATGGGCGCCTCCTGGGCAGCACACCACCAGATCTCTATGGCTCAAGTTTGCAAGGCGGCAACCTGGTCTTCTGTCCACACGTTTACAAAATTCTACAAGTTGGACGTAAGAAGGAATACTGATACTGCCTTCGGGCAGGCAGTGCTGCAGGCTGCAGTTTGAGACCCTCGGATTCCGGGGGCTCCTCTTGTTCGAGTTAAATTTAAAATTTTTATTTTTCTCAACTAAGTTGGATTTATTATGATTTGAGTATATCTCTAAATTAAATCCTTTTGTCTTGGAGATGTTCTCCCTCCCCTCATTGTAAGCATTGCTTTGGGACATCCCATATAGTAATGAATGCCGCTCTGTGTCCCGTGATGTACGATAAAGAAAAAGAGATTTTTAATACAGCTTACCTGTAAAATCTTTTTCTTGGAGTACATCACGGGACACAGAGCTCCCACCCCTCTTTTTTGAGGACCATTTTGGGAGGCATACTGCTTGCTACAAAACTGAGGTACTCCTCCTATGGGAGGGGGTTATATAGGGAGGGGCATTTCCTGTTTGAGATTGCCAGTGTCTACACCTGAAGGTACTCCATATAACCCATATAGTAATGAATGCCGCTCTGTGTCCCGTGATGTACTCCAAGAAAAAGATTTTACAGGTAAGCTGTATTAAAAATCTCTTTTTTTATTAAAATGTGTGAAGCTCAAAATAAAAGGTGTGCTAGCAAAACAAACATCTGGAGGTAAACCAAAATTGCTAACATGCCTTGGGGTAATGCTGTGAATATGACATGACCAATATACTGTGCAGACTAAAATCTGACTTGCAGGTACTTAGGATTTGCAGGCAGATTTCCAGGTGCACCCCGTCCATGCTGGGAGTTGTAGTTCAGAATTTTTGGTAATAAAAACAAAAAAAAGAACCTGTCGTTTTATAGTTCATACTGCTAACTTTGATCTTCAGATAGAATAATTACTGGTAAGTAGTAAAAATGGTTCAAAATAGATGCTGTCTTTGCTTTATATGGCACAGTTAGGAAAAAAATTAGGGCTGTGGAAATTAACTTTTAATTAATCGATTAATCTTTAATTTTTTTGATCGATCAAAATTATTTTGATTTGTACTCACCATTCCGCTGGCTTCAGGGAGTTCCTTGGGAAACCTGGTGATGTCACGGACACCGGCGGGGCTTGCCGTGTCCATCTGAAGGGCTCCTTTGCTGTGCCTTCATATCTGCATGCCGACGGGACCTCACTATCTGCCACACGCAAGGGCTGTTACACTTCCCTCTATCAACCTGGGATTCTACAACCATCCACTGGGAGTTGTGATAGTTCCCTTCACGGGACATCTACATGCCGACGGACTGATGTTAACTTCTCCTCATCTGGATTCAGCAGTGGCATCGTTGTACACATTTTTATACCAGTATCATACTTAGCTACATGTTTTTATGACTGCTTTTGTTACCGTTTGGTATTCTTCGCACCATTTTTACAGTTTATGTAGCTACATCGATTTTATCTCCAGTGCAATATTTATTTTGTTGCCTACTTGAAGACTATAAAAGTTTTAATGCTTTTCCCATCGAGCGCTGCCTTTGTGTGTTTTTTGTATCCTGCAAAATTTTGATCAGTAACAGCCCTAAAAAAAATGCTATTAACCACTTGTGATCCGCGCTATAGACAAAAGACGTCCACAGCGCGGCTCTCAAGTGCCGAGTGGAAGTCTTTAGACGTCCTTTTATGTGCATTACCATCGCGCGCCACTGGGGGGCGCGTGGCGGGTAAACACTGTCCCGGCGCATCGCCGAAGAGCCGATGCGTGTACCTGGCGGCCGCGATGTCCGCCGGGTACACGTGATCGTCGGTGACACGGCAGGTGACAGCAGGGACGTGGAGCTCTGTGTGTAAACACAGAGCACCACGTGCTGTCAGAGGAGAGGAGACCGATCTGTGTCCCTTGTACATAGAGACACAGCATCGGTCACCTCCCCCAGTCACCCCCCTCCCCCCACACAGAACACACCCAGGATACACATTTAACCCCTTCCTCACCCCCTAGTGTTCACCCCTTCCCTGCCAGTCACATTTATACAGTAATTAGTGCATTTTTATAGCACTGATCGCTGTATAAATGTGAATGGTCCCAAATTTGTGTCAAAAGTGTCTGATACGTCCGCCGCAATTTTGCAGTCTCAATAAAAATCGCAGATCGCCGCCATTACTAGTAAAAAAAAAAATCATAATTCTGTTCCCCATTTTGTAGGCGCTATAACTTTTGCGCAAACCAGTTGCTTATTGCGATTTTTTTTTTACAAAAATACGTCGAAAAATACGTATCGGCCTTAACTGGGAAAAAATTTTTATTTTTTTTAAAAAAAATTGGGATATTTATTATAGCGACAAGTAAAAAAATATATATTTTTTTTAAATTGTCGCTCTTTTTTTGTTTATAGCGCAAAAAATAAAAACCGCAGAGGTGATCAAATACCACCAAAATAAAGCTCTATTTGTGGGGAAAAAAGGACAACAATTTTGTTTCGGAGCCACGTCACACGACCGCACAAATGTCAGTTAAAACGACGCAGTGCCGGAAGCTGAAATTTCGCCTGGGCACGAAGGGGGTTTATGTGCCCAGTAAGCAAGTGGTTAAAGCAGAACTGACGTTTGTAAACGCTCTGTTAAAAAATAGTGCATGCATGCCTGCATCCCTATGTGACTCTTCCAGAAGGTGCTGATGCATAGGCCGTAGGACCTAGAACCTAGACCTAGGACCCTGCCCCCCCCCAAAATAAATGACCACCAGCAGCCACTGTTGCTGGCCATTTCATTCAATAGATTTCAATTCTTTTCATTCATGGAGGCTCCACAAGATGAGGATTGTTACCACCGTTTCCTGCTTTGAAGAAGCTTACAGAGCCCTTCCTCCAGCCCCGGTAGGCCAATGTTGCATAGAAAAGTGCAGAGACCTGGTGGTGATGTAATTTATTCTCAGATAAGATGCATAATAAAAACATGTTTTATTTGATAATTTAATTAGCATGTTGATGAGGATGGAAAGTGGGAACTAGGAAGGACAAAATATAAGCAAATTAAACCAGCTCTAAACTCTTGGCAGTTTATTTGTTTACATCAATATCTTGTTTTTCAGTCCTACTGGAGTTTTCTTGTAGTTTTCTGTGCTAGGAAAATGCTTACTTGGCCCTTGTTGTAGTGGGAGTGCGTCGGTGACAGCTGAGTGCGCGCTCTTTTATAAAGCCGTCACTATCTCTCTTACTTTTTAAAAGGATTTCTGGCTCTTGCTGGGACTTGATTAAGTAGAAGGGAAGGGCAGGTCAACCTGGGGTTACGGAAAAATGACTCAATTATATGTGAATGTGTCATTCTGTACAGCAAGCATGCAATCTGTGAACAACATGCTTCATGCATTTTCTTGACCTGGAGCAAGTGTTACCTTTTAATAAATGCATGCTTTGTCATGGGTATGGTTTAGTAAACAGATCTCACGGTTAAATTATATTCCTGGAAGGAGAAGCTTTTTAATAGAACACCTGACACATTACATGTAAAGAGGATTGATAAACCACACCTTTCAGTGCGGTCTCTCTATGAGGTCTTCAGTTAAAGCGGAACTCCAGCCAGAAAAAAGATAAAATGAATAGCCCACTTCTGCTGTAGATTTTTTTTTTTTTTTTAATATTCATCCTCAATCCAGAGATTTCCCCACATTAGGCCCCTTTCACACAAGCTTTTCGATCAGGTCCGCCTGTTAGTTTGGGTGAACTTCCGCTTTAACTGAAAAACTAACAGTCTTTTAAATCAATCCTTGCACAATGCACATACTGAATTGCCATAACATTTAAAAAAAAAAAATTAATAAATACCGTAGTATAGCCATGTGAACTATGACTTCCGGCATTCCCCTCCCGCGGGAGTAGGCGTATCTTATCCTTTCCCCGGCGCCGCAATGCATTGTGGGACCTGTCTGCTATGTTTTTATTGGAGCACAGTGCTACCAAAAATGCAATGTGAATCTCGTGAGATATTAAACACGAAGTGACGCGTGACGTCGGTCACGTGACAACGGCGTCTCTAATTGTGCCATTTTAGAAACTAGCATGCCTGTAAATATTGCCATTGGGTACCAGAACACTGTAAACCATGCGCAGGCGCGAAAATGAGCGGTGAATGCTGGGAGATCAGCATTCACTGCTTCCAGGAAGTGATTGCTTGTGGTCTTCACAATGCCCACAAGCAAAAATGATAATTCCCTCGGACGGATTTTATAACTCCTTCTTTGCAGAGAAAACGGATAGCAGATATGTGCAGCGACCAAAGTAATGAGTATACCTTTGCATTGGTATACCCCAGTGAATGCTGAAAAAAAAAAAAAAGTTTGCAGCGGAACCCCCGCTTTAAGTACGCATAGCTTGCACATTGTGGCACCCGCCTCCAAAAAATATGATGTCGGTATTCCCCCTCTTGACCAATGCTGACATTTCCTGCCGGTCTTCTTCCGGGTCCAGCATCTTCTAACTCCTGCATGTGCACCCATGCAACGTCTCGGCACCCAGCATCTGTAAGAATGAGCAGGGGGTGTACACTGCAATGCACATGCAAAAAAAATACAAATATTACTTGGGAGCAAGAGGAAGATTTTTTTTTCAGAAGAATGTATGTGTTTTTTTTTTGGTATTTTAATTTTGTTTTAGTTGGGAAAGGGTTCTTTATTAGGTCGTATTTGTTTTTTGTGCCTTCTTGTCACCATGACCCATGTTTTACCCCAATATCTACCCTGATGGCACAGACACAAAGTGAGGGCAAGTCTCGTTTTTTTTTAATCAGACGGGGATGGGGGGGGGGGGGGAAGACGACGACGGAGGGGATAACTCCTTTCAAGTTTTCATTGATGTCCTTGTACGGGATGAATGATCAATTCCTCCTGTATTTGTCCTGGTGTCCACCCAAAATGTTAAAGTTGCCATTAGAACAACAGATAAGGGCCCATTCACATTATGTGTAGTAAACTGCGGTTTTCCAGGCAAGACCCCTTTCAGACTGGGACGATTTTCAGGCGCTTTGGCATTAAAAAAATAAGTGCCTGTAAAGCGCCTGAAAGAAGCCTCATCTGCAATCCCAATGTGAAAGCCTGAGTGCTTTCAGAGCCCTTTCACACTGCCAGCGCCCGTAAAACACTGGTAAAGCTCCGCTAAGACCCCTTTCACACTGGGGAGTTTTTTTAGGCGCTTTGGCGGTAAAACAAAATGTCTCAATGGGAAGGGGCACTTTAGGAGCGGTGTATTCAAAGCGCTGCAAAAAAGCTGCAGGACTTTTTTTGATGCCCTGCCAGCACAGCGCCTCAGTGTGAAAGCACTCAGGCTTTCACATTGGGAATGCAGATGAGGCTACTTTCAGGCACTTTACATGCACTTTTTTTTTTTTTTTTTTTTAACACTAAGACCCCTTCCACACTGGGACGTTTTTCAGGCGCTTTAGTGTAAAAGCACTCGGGCTTTCACATTGTGATTGCAGACGTAGCTTCTTTCGGGCGCTTTTTTTTTTTTAATGCTAAAGCGCCTGAAAAACGCCCCAGTGTGAAAGGGGTCTAACTAACTGCATAAACAAACGGAAAACAGTAGTTTTCTGTGTCCCGTTCACACCAGAACACTGGGCTTCTTTGCCTTTCAGAGATGTATATTGATATGCAACATTTTTGCATAATACCGCATCTCTCTGGGTGGCCCTGTCTGTGCACAGCAAGCGTAACGCACCGTGTTGCTGTGCGGTGACATAAAAAAAGTGTCACTTAGTGAAATGTACAAAAAAAAGCTCTGATATGTGGGGAAAATGCATCACACGGTCCCCTGTTGCATGTCACTGCAGCCAATAACTGACTGCTGTCCACATATTAAACCACTCCAGTTTAGTATGCAGGCAAGTGCAAAAAAAACTAAATCATTCGGTGGGGACGCCTACCCAGGACAGCTAGAGATTTTTGCTCACATCCTGTTACCTTTTTAAAGGCAGGAAGTGAAGAAGAATCTTGAAAAGGAAACCCAGACCACTAGAAATAAACTTTTTTTACCTTTCCCTGCTCTATTCAAAATGAAACAAAGTTTTGGCTATGCATACTCTGGAAGCTACAGGTTAATATGTATTGACCACACTATTGTTTTTATCATTTTTTTTACTCAATAGGTCTGAAGCGCTGTGTAATCTGTTGGCGCTATATAACTCCTGTATAATAATAATGGTGGCATGTTTTTACCTCATGCTGTGTTTCGCTAGTTTTAGTGGAACTGGCAGATAATATTCTCATGAAGATAATCTCCATTGTGTATTGTCCAAAGCACAATTTCTACACCCCAAAGGCAGCTGCTCATCTGCTTCACAATTAATTTATTTTCAAAATAGATTTGCAAAAAACATTGCTGGCCTTTTTAATTTGTCTGCTCTGGAGCGTATGTGTAATTTCATTTTATGAGGGGAAATGTTGGCGGCTCTGAAATAAAAATGTGGCGCCCTGGCTGTTTCTAGTTATTCCAGAAACGGTGCATTTTATTACTGTAATGACATCAGGCTTGCTGTGGCATTTTGGTTCTGTCATTGGATGTGTTTTATTTTTTATTTTTTTATTATTATTCCTCCTGTCAAAATCTGATGCGTGCCCAGCGGTTCAGTAAGCGAAATATAGCCTCTAATGGAAGCTAAGCTTCTCTTGCGTCAGTCACTATGAATCGCACCACTGCAGTTGTTTCTCATTAGGCTGCTGTTTTGTCGTCTATTTTTATTTGTGGAAGAGGCGTCCATCTTTGTCTCTCATTTTATGTAATGTATGACGATGGCTTTGCAGTGAGGCAATTCTTTTCTTGGAAATGACTAGAACTAGGTGGTGAGCTGTTCCTTTTATTGTGACTCAGGTGCTGCATAACTTTGTGTGTGTTTGAACATATGTAATGTGACAGAATATATAAAGTGCCTGACTGATTTCTAGGTATGCCTAACCTAAGGCTTGCAGTATATATACAGGCTAGACGCTGTCACTCTTGAGTTAAACTGGTCATACATGGTTAGATTTTCATTGAAAAGGTTGTATGAAATTCAGATTTATTTTATTTTTTTCCCCCTGGGCATTCAATGGTTTCATCCTTGAGTCAAATTATTTATTTCAAAGAAGCCTAAAATGTGTATCCAAGCCTGCTACTTGAATGGATTCCTAATTTTTGAGAGAGACCTATGGCCAATGGTGAGCCAGCTGCTAATGCCCGCCTTTTCCTTGGTCTTAGAACCAGCGGGGGGGACAGATTTAAAATATAGAGGTTTATTATTTTCAGTTTGTAAGTATAGTGTATGTATGTGTATAATATCTATATAGAGAGGGAGAGAGAGATATGCACACACTCACCGGCCAATTTAGTGGGTACACCTTGCTAGTACCGGGTTGGACCCCCTTTTGCCTTCAGAACTGCCTTAATTATTTTTAAAATAGATATAATAAGGTGTTGGAAACATTCCTCAGATTTTTGTCCATAGTGACATGACATCACGCAGTTGCTGCAGATTTGTCGGCTGCACATCCATGATGCAAATCATCTGTTCCACCACATCCCAAAGGTGCTCTATTGGATTGAGATCTGGTGACTGGAAGCCATTGGAGTTCAGTGACCTCATTGTCATGTTCTAGAAACCAGTGGTGAGATGATTTGAGCTTTGACATGGTGCATTATCCTGCTGGAAGTAGCCATCAGAAGATAGGTACACTATAGTCATAAAGGGATAGATATGGTCAGCAACAATAAATGCTCAGGTAGGCCGTGGTGCTTAAACGATGCTCCATTGGTACTAAGGGGCTCAAGTGTGCCAAGAAAATATCCCTCATACCATTACACCACCAGCCTGAACCGTTGATACAAGGCAGGATGGATCCATGCTTTCATGTTTACACCAAATTCTGACCCTTCCATATGACTGTTGCAGCTGAAATCGAGACCCATAAGACCAGGCAACGTTTTTTAAATCTTCTATTGTCCAATTTTGGTGAGCCTGTGCAAATTATAGCCTCCGCTTTCTGTTCTGCGCTGACAGGAGTAGCACCCAGTGTGGTCTTCTGCTACTGTAGCCCATCTTCTTCAAGGTTCGGTGTGTTGTACGTTCCGAGATGGTATTCTGCATACCTTGAGTTAGTGTAACGAAGAGTTATTTGCGTTACTGTTGCCTTTCTTTCATCTCAAACCAGTCTGCCCATTGTCCTCTGATATCAACAAGGCATTTTCATCTACAGAACTTTCGCTCACTGGATATTTTCTCTTTTTCAGACCATTCTCTGTAAATCCTAGAGATGGCTGTACATGAAAATCCCAGTAGATCTACAGTTTTTGAAATGCTCAGCCCAGCCCCTCTGGCACCAGCAACCATGTCACATTTGGAGTCGCTTAAATCCCCTTTCTTCCCCATTCCGATGCTCGGTTTGAACTTCAGCAAGCCGTCTTCACCCTGTCTAGATGCCTAAAATGCATTGACTTGCTGCCATGTAGTTGGCTTATACACACAGATCAACCATATCTTTATGATCACTCACCTAATATTTAGTAGGTCCCCCTTTTGCCGCTAAAACAGCCCTGACCAGTCAAAGCATTTTCCTCTGAAGGAATGCTGTGGTATCTGGCACCAAGCTGTCAGAAGCAGATTTAAATGCTGTACATAATTAAATGGGAGAGGGAACTGGGGTCACCTATAGATAAAGTCACTATTAGTAAAATCCAAAATTTTAACCCACAGCTCAGCAGTAGACACCAGAACTGTGTAAATGAATTATAAATGCCTTACAAGGTGGTACGCAACGCCTGACATAATCGGTAGGTATCAACTGGGAAAATCCACAGCGTGCTGGCGGGGATGTAAGGCATTGGGAACGATGGCTCATCTATGGTGGGACTGCCCAAAAATTTTAAAGTATTGGAGAGGGATCCTGCAACTAATAAAACAAATTACTAGAAAATAAATATTGGAGGACCCGTGGATAGTTCTGTTATGTGGGATTCAAGGACCAGTAAAACAAGGTGAAGTGGTAAACCTTTTTAGATGGTGAAATCAGAAGTAAATGGGATACAAGGACTGTAAGAGAGTGTATTGTATCTGACCCATGCAATTTTATATATTTTTGTATCCGGGATCTTTTGATAAAATAAAGAAGAAAAAAAAATGAACAATAGGTAACAGTTTGAGTCCGCTACGGCTGATGACATTGCATCCATTGTGGTGGCTCTCAGCAGCAATTTGGATGTCTACTCATGGGAGGCTATTACAGTTTAATGCAGAAATTATCTTATGTGAACATTTTTGTTGAAACAAATGCTTTGGGTTTGTTTAAGAATATGGTGTGAGTACTAGTGTGTTTTTTTTTAATTGCTTACACCAGTTTGTAGGGCCACATAAGACAGTATAAATGAGTTCACTTTTTTGTCCTTCGCTGTAATGTAAAAAGGAAAAAAATAAAGGAATTGGAAGCTCACAGCAAAGCTCATCAAAGTGAATCTAGTACCCTTGTTATTGTAGTATATTTCTGTTAATGATTTCTTTTTTCCACTACACAGATCCTGGCTGGGCTTCCATTAACCGCGGTGTGCTGATATGCGATGAATGCTGTAGTGTACACAGAAGTTTAGGTCGACACATCTCAATTGTAAAACACCTCCGGCACAGTGCATGGCCGTCATCCTTGTTACAGGTATGGTTTGCCAAATAAAAATAAAATAAAAAATACTGTTTTCTCTTTGGACGGAACCATCTTTCCCTAAGAGCCGGTTCACACAGGGGCGACTCGTCAGGCGACTCAGACACCTGACAAGTCGCGTCCCGTTCTGTTCAATGGAACCGTTCTAATAGGAGCGACTCAAGTCGCTCCGACTTAGAAAAAAGTTCTTGTTCGACTTTGGGGGCGACTTGCATTGACCTCAATACAGAAGTCATTTTGCAAGTCGCCTCTGAAGTTGTCTTGAGATCGCCTTGCCGATTCGCCCCCAAAGTCGTGCCGCCCCAGTGTGAACCGGCTTTAAACCAGTTGGTTCAGGGAAATGTTGCGTAAAGCTGTTAGAACTTTGTTTATGTTTTCCAATATCATTGGAGGAAGCTGTGGGTTTGGGTAGTGCTTAGTTGCAATCCAGGAACATTGGAACATATAGATTTAGTTCCATTTCCCTGTGTCATCTCTGCACCTTTTCCCTTCTATTCAGCAGAAAAAATCCATAAATAATCAACTATTGTCAGGCCTCATTCACGGCATATGTGCATAAAAACTGATGGAAAAAACATGCAGATTTTAGTTATTCACAGCATGTGCAGAGATGTGTGTATTTATTACATAGGTCTCTGCAAGGACACAAAGAAAATTATTTTTTCTATGTGCCCTAGTCACACCATTGTACCGCTGTGACATGAGGTTTTTTTCTGCACTGAAAACTGCAGACGCGTTGCAAATCTCTGCGCTGAAAAAATCTGCACATGATCGCAATGTTGTGGGGTGAACAGGCACATAGGAAGTAATTGTTTTCTCTGTGCCCTTGCAGGAAACTTGACTCTGCACATACTGTGAACAAGGTTTTATTGGTTCTTAAATTAAAGCAGAACTTAAAGGTAGATTTAGATGTGCGTCTTGCCTCTGAAGCCCCATCTGCTTTCTGGTGACATTCCAAAGACTACTGTAACGCCTCCCCACCACCTGTGGGGCATCTGTGGTGCTTCCCTATTGACTTGCATGTGTCGCAGCGTGTAAACTTTCCCCTCCACTGCATCCAGCATGTCTCACTTTGCATAATACCACCCTACCATTTCTAGTGCAGATAATTCATGTAGCATTTACTTCTGGAATCCATCTGCCTTTAGTTCAGGCATGCAGGCAGGAGAGTGTGCATAGCTGAAAAAACCCTTCCTCCCATCCTTCAGCTCAAAGACAAATTTATGTCCCAGAGACTCCTGGATGTATGACATCATTTTGGAAGCTAAAAACAAACTGGAAACCGGGCACATAAATTTTCAAAGCGCATATGTAAGGGGGGAAGGGGGCCACACCTTGGCCGCTGCTCCCCAACTCATAGAAAACATTCATAGGAGGCGCTGTTCCAGAACGTGGAGTAAATTGGCAGAATCAAGGACAAATTGACCTTTCTTGAATAAAATAAAAGTCATATACAAAGAAATACCAAGGACGCAGATGGATTTGCATATGGATTAATAAGCCAAACTCTGTGGGTGTGACACCTGAATACGGGGCCGGGTGGATGGCTCTAACCCCAGGATCTTCTGTGGGGTTAACAGAGGGCTGGATGACAACCAGGAGGATGGAAGAACCTGGCAATGGCCGGGAGATCTTAATGTGATGCTCCCGTGGGCTAGAAATTACCCGCTCTGGGCCCAGGAGAAACGTCTGGTGGTGGCAGGAGTACTCCACAGGAGAAATGCTCTGTGAAGGCTCCGGGGAGCTTGGGATCCTGAAACAGGAGACAAAGCCAAAGGAACCAGGATAAGAGGATGCTGGTGGCTTTAACAAAAGACTACGTGTTTCGGGGATTAATGCCTTCCTCAGGTCACGTGGTCCTGTGTACCCTGGCCATCTGGTATTGCCTTGTATACTGATTTTCATATGTGCATACCTTTTATTCAATAAACTGTCAATTTGTCCTGGACTCACTGCTAATTCACAACACTTTCTGTAACAGCGCCCCATGTAAATGTTTTCTATGACATTATTTTGGCCTAGGTTAGAAATCAAACGAGCAACTGATTAGGCGCACCTGTTTTTAAACAAAAAAATATATATTTTTATTAGTGTATCCGAGTGTACTGCGCTCGGTATATGTCGGCGGCAGGGTTCAATCACGCACCCACGATTTCCCCCTGATTTTAAGGGGAAAAAAGTGCGCGGTATACGCCGATAAATACGGTAATTTAATTCAGTTCAAAAAGTGACTTGTATAGATTCATTAGAGTGATATATTTCAAGCATTTCTTTCTTTTAGTTTTGATGATTATGGCTTACAGCTAGTGAAACTGCAAAATTCTGTATCTCCTGAAAATCTTTATATTTAATAAGACCAATAAAGGATTTTTAATACAGAAATGTTGGCTTACTGAAAAGTATGTCCATGTAAAGTATACACTCAATTGGTCGGGGCTCCTTTGCATGAATTACTGTATCAATGTGGCGTGGCATGAAGGTGATCAGACTGTGGCACTGCTGAGGTGTTATGGAAGTTCAGGTTGCTTTGATAGCAGCCTTCAGCTTGTCTGCATTGTTGTCTCTCTCCTCTTGACAATACCCCACAGATTCTCCGTGGGATTTAGGTCAGGCGAGTTTGCTGGCCAATCAAGCACAGAGATACCAAAATCTTTAAACCTGGTATCGGCACATTTGCCAGTGTGGGCAGGTGCCAAATCCTCCTGGAAGATGAAATCGGCATCTCCATAAAGCTGGTCAGCAGAGGGAAGCATGAAGTGCTCTAGAATTTCCTGGTAGAGGGCTGCACACACTTTAGACTTGCTAAAACACAGTAGACCAACACCAGCAGATGACATGGCTCTCCATTCTTCCTCCAGACTCTGGGACCTTGATTTCCAAATAAAATGCTAAATTTACTTTCATCTGAAAAGAGGACTTTGGAACACTGAGCAACAAAGACACTCCTGGCGTCTTTGGGTCAGGAGTGGCTTGACACAAGGAATGCGACAATTGTAGCCCATGTCCTGAATACATGTTTGTGTGGTGGCTCTTGAAGCTTTGACACCAGCCGTAGTCCACTCCTTGTGAATCTTCCCCAAATTCTTGAATGGCCTTTACTTCACAATCCTCTCAAGGCTGCGGTTATCCCTGTTACTTGTGCACCTTTTTCTACCACACTTCCCTTCCACTCAACTTTCCATTAATATGCTTGGATACAGCACTCTGTGAAGCTTCTTTAGCAATGACCTGTTTATGACTTACTCTCCTTGTGGAGGATTTCAATTTCAACGTAACACCATGAGTCTACAAAATTGAACTTTTCACAATATTAAAATTTTATGAGCTACTGAATTTTTGTTTTTACTATCTGTAAGCCATAACCATCAAAATAAATAAATGCTTGAAATATATCACTCTGTGTGTAATCTATATTATATCTATATAATACGAGATTAACTTTTTGAATTGAATTACTGAATAAACTTTTTGATATTCTAATGTTTTGCACCTGTATATGTCTGCCTTATCATGCTTGAACTTATGGTTCCAAAGCAGCTGAAGCTTTTCTTGTTACTTCTTTATCTTCTGTTACAATCTGTAAGTATTGTTGCAATTGACCTGGAACTGATTAAAGTCTGTGTAACAAACGACGGCTAGCTCAAGTTTTTACACAGGTTTGCACTGACCTGTAATGGTTGCTGAAAAGGAATGGCATTTTGCAATTATTCTCAATGATCACAAGTCCCTGCAATCTCTGTGGTTGTATTGGCTGCCGTTTGTCACAAAGACCTCAATCAGATTAGGTCAGTTGTAGTTTTTATACTATGTGATTTTTTTCAGTCAACCTTTATCTAATAGATTGCTATGTTGCCCTGTATTACTGACAGTGCATTGTCAAACAATCTTTAGTTTAAGGCTTCATTTCCACTGGCGTTTTTACAGCCACTTTTTTTTTTTTAGCCTTTATTACAGCTTAAAAACGCCTGTCCATGTTTATTTTGTAAAAAAAAAAAAAAAAATTGTGAGCTGGAGCTCAAAAACGCAGCGGTAGCTTTTTTGAGCGTTTTTACGCGTTTTTGAGCGTTTTTTAATGACTGGCGTTTTTACAGCTCTATTGCTGGAGCCACAGAACGCCCTGGTCCCGCGTTTTTTTTACAGCTCAAACGCCTATGCCATTTGCAGCTCAAAAATGCCTATGTGGGCATGATGCCATAGAATAACATGGACAGGCGTTTTTAAGCTGTAAAAAAACGCTCAGAAAAGTGGCTGTAAAAACGCCAGTGGAAATGAAGCCTTAAACAAAAAAGGTTATAATCTCTGTGTGTGTGTGTGTGTGTGTGTACAAGTTTTTCAATCTTATTTTTTTTTTTTTTTACATAAAAACTCATGTTTAAACGCCTAGTAAAAAGCAGATCAGAAGAAGAGCAGATTTATCTTAGCAGGATAGCTGGCTAAAAATTATATTTAAAGAGAGAATGGCTTTTGTTTAAACCATTTTTATTGACGTCCTTGACTCTTTGTTGCTTTCTATTTAAAGAAGAGACAGAAGACGGGTTCAGTGGCCAGTCTAGAAGTTTATAGTTTCACACGTTCTTCAAATGTTCCTGGCTGGGTGCTGAACAGAGCGGGAGCTCCGGGACAGTTTTGTTGTTATACTGTTTTGCCAGTGTAAAGCTGGGCATACACTAAGTTCTTTTTTTTTTTTTTTTTTGGTTCACTCAGAGGGTTGAAAGGAAAAAACATCCAGATTCCTGCATCCACGCAAGCGAGGTGGGTGCTGGAATCTCCCCTCGCTGTGCTATTGTATCCTGACAGCTGTAGAGGCTAGTCTGTTGCTGGTTTTTCCATGGGAAACCATGGTAAATGGACTGTAGTGCAAATCTGCAAAATACAAAAAGCACTAAAAATGCATAGGTGTGAATCCAGCCCAATGGTCGGCTTCTATTGAACAGACAAGGCTACATACAAATTGGAATTTGTCCAGTTCCTGCTGAACCGGATGAATTTCAAAACATGTATACCCAGCTTAAAGCATTGATAGCAGTTGAACGAGGGAGATCGAATAGATCCTCTATCCACGCTAAACAGTGTGGATGAAGGATTCTACCCTGCCAGCTATTGAATTCAATAATTACAATAGCTGGCAGGGGCTGCCTAAATACCCAAACAGTGACTACATATGATTGGATACAGTCACTGTTTTGCCCCTCCAGTTTTCATCTTTATTGAGCTGGGTGGGACTGACAGGGACTTGCATGGCTCAAATTTTGTCTTGATTCAGCAGGAATTTAAAGTGGACGTAAACCCTCTTATCAATTTCAGCCAAGGAAGCTGCCATCTTGGCCTCTGTTTAATCTTCAACTTCCATGATGCTGCACATGTGATCAGTTTTGACATCAGCCATTGGATGGTTTGACAGTTTAGTTGAGAGCACAAACAATGTGACAATTACATTTCCAGCATGTGCCAAGAGTGTAACCGTTTTTTAAACTGTTAGGCTACTTTCACACTGGAGGCGTTTTTCAGGCACTAAAGGGCTAAAAATAGCACCTATAAAGCGACTCTCCTTACACCCCAGTGTGAAAGCCTGGGTGCTTTCACACTGTAGCGGTGCGCTTGCAGGATGGGAAAAAAAGTCCTGCAAGCAGCATTTTTGGGGCGTTGAGGGAGCAATGACTACACCACTCTTAAAACGCCCCTGCCATTGAAATCAATGGCCAGCACTGCGGTGCTTTTGACCCTTTTTTGTCTGCTAGCAGCACTTTACCGCTGACGCCCCGCCACCCCAGTGTGAAAGTGCCCTTAAATTAACAAGTTTACTTCTGTTTTAAAGGGTCACTAAAGGGAAAAAAATGTTTTAGCTAAATAGCTTCCTTTACCTTACTGCAGTCCTGGTTTCATGTCCTCATTGCTCATTTTTGCTTTGAAGTAGCTGTAATTCTGCTCTGATCTCCACACTTCCTGCTTGTCTGGCTCCTTATGAAAAATCTCATGGTAGCTTTTCACTGTGGTCCAAGCTGTCATTACTGTGTGTCTAAAACTCCTCAGAACCAATCAGATTCATTTTAAAAACAAAACACTGCCCTGGATTTGTTTGTTTTTGTTCTGTGTGCCTCTTTACTTCACAGAAACATGAAACCAGTTTAAAAACAAAAGTGAAACTAGAGGCACATTATATGATTGATTTGTATCTATTTTTAATCATTTTTAAAAGGAATCGGTTAACTTTTATGTCTCTATACCCTGTAAACAGTAATTTCAACAAAATTTTTTTTTTCCTTTAGTGACCCTTTAAGTTGCATATGGCCAACTAATGGCCTTTACACACAATCTGAAAATCGGACCAAAAATACCACTTTCAAAGCGATCGTACGATAATCGGATCGTTGGTACACAGCTTTCGAGAGCCGATCATAACAGTTCATACGATATTATCCGATTTTAGAAGAGTTGTCTTCCAAAAATACAATAGAAATACACTACAACACATGACATCACTTCTGATTTTTTTATTCTGTTACTAGCTGAATACCCGGCGTTGCCCGGTCTTCCTATCTTAACCTTTTGGGGAGGAAAATCATAGTAATATAAATATACCCATCTTTTATATAAGGGTGTAGGTAAGGGTTAATTTAACTGTCATATATTTTTATTTGGCATATAAGTAATATGTGTAGCAGGTATTATTGAAATATCTCCAGGCGTACAGAAGTTATGTGGGAACATACATTTCCCATTGATTTGCATGGGACTTTAAACAAAAACCCCGACCCTCACAAATGGGGGTAGTTAAGGGATAAATTAACTATCTTATAGTTTAAGTGGACATATAAGTAACATGTGACCAAGTGTTATCGAAATATCTACAGCCGTTTGGAAGTTATGAAGTAACATGTATTTCCCATAGAGTTGAATGGGACTTTAAAGGAAAACCCCGACCATGGCAAATGGGGGTGGGTAAGGGTTAAACCACCTATCCTATGTTTGTTGCTGACATATAAGTAACATGTGTGCCAAGTTTCATGTTAATATCTTTAGCCGTTTGGACGTGATGCTGGAACATACATACATACATACATACATACATACATACATACATACATACATGCATACATACACACACACGTTGAGTTTTATATATATAGATATGAGAATTTTCTTAACTTTAGTATCTGCTCCATTTTCGATATCCAACTAACTGGCATGCAAAAAACAAAAACAAACGGATGATCTGTCGTCAGATTTTTGGGTCGTGTGTACAGACCATAAGTGTTTGAACACCATCTCATTATATTGTCTCTTCTTAGTAAAACCTGGTACACACTAGGGGTGCAACGGATCGTCACCGATCCGTGATCCGAATGGGCCACCCCGTTCGGATCGGCACACCCCGCGATCCGCGGAGCGCTCCGGAGCCTAGGCCTAGGAAAGTCCCCGGCTTCGGCCTAGCTCCGGAGCGGTGGCCAGTCTGCTGCCAGAGCCCAGCGTGACACGCCTCCACGGGGAGGCGTGTCACGCTGTGCACTGGGCTCTGGCAAGCCGGCATGGAGAGGGAATATTAGCAGAGAAGCACTGGTGTGAGAGGAGGGGGGGGGGGGGGAAAGAGCACATTTCAGGGGTGGATTAAAGAGGAAGCAGGTGAGGCTGTTTGGGACTTGTTAAAAGTACAATCCTGATGTTTTTACAGAAAATTATATATATATATATATATATATATATATATATATATATATATATATATATATATATATATATATATATATATATATATATATATATATATATATATATATATATATATATATATATATATATATATAGCTGTAAAAACATCAAGATTGTACTTTTAACAAGTCCCAAACAGCCTCACCTGCTTCCTCTTTAATCCACCCCTGAAATGTATGTGTGTGTGTGTATGTATGTATGTATGTGTATATATATATATATATATATATATATATAATATATATATACACATACACATATTTTTTTTTTTGGACCAATGAAAACACCCTTTTTTTTTTTTGCGCTGATCCGAAAATGATCCGATCCGTGACTCCTGATCCGAGGATCGATCCGATCCGTGAGTTTTTTGATCCGTTGCACCCCTAGTACACACTACTATTTTTTTCATTCAATCCAGTGGTTGAACAAAAACAAAATGGCAGCTCAGGTTGGAGCCGCTGTACTAACAATCCAGTGTTGGTACAGCAATCTCCCCTGCTGTGCTATTGTGTTCCGACAGGGGGACGGTCGCCCGCTGGAACACTCCTGAATGGGAGCCTAGCTTAACCCTTCGACAAAAACCAGCCGAACAGCCAGCTTCTGTCGGACCGGCTGCTGTACACACAGGCCAAATGTTGGCCGTTTTCTTTTGAATCGGCCGATGCCGCCCGACATATTCAGTGTGGTGTTCCACATGTGTGGTTTCATGCATTTGTCATATGTTTGTAGTACGTTCACAGTCTTTTTTTTTTTTTTTTACTTTTTAAATGTATTTGTTATGGAATTGTATTACCATACATTTTGGAATGCCTTTGTGTGCATTTTGTGCATTCTGGTGTAAAACAGTGCAGCGTGCTGTATTTCTTATAAATGCACATGAAAGAACTGCAATGGTGTAAACTAGGCACATGGAAATATATTTTCTTGCATATGCTTTCATACTGCATTTAAAAATGCATTTGACTGCATACGGTGTAAATGGGCCCTTAAGGAAAAGGGGTGCACATAGAGGAGCTCAGTACTTGTAATGTTGCTCTTTCATAGTCCATTGACCAGGCAAATTACACACAAAGCTGCAGGTTTGCAGTATAATGCGGTATGTGATTCAGGAAATTCAGTCTAACAAGTTTGGTTGAACAGAGTCACAAATATTTTGGCAGGTACACTACTCACATAGGTATTTCAGCTATTTTAACTATGCATTTAGTCATTTGGCTCTTTCCACTTTTTTTTTCCTGTCCTTTCCTTGCAATACAAGAGCAGCGAATTTGCTGAGCTGTACCTGACATGTTTGTGTATGTGCCCTCTTTCCTCCGCTGTATAAAAACGTAATACGACAGAGTGAAAGGTTTGCATAAAATAGATTAAATCCTTTAGGTTTAGAACTTCTTTGCTATAATACGCAAAGAAGCAGTGTTTGCACAAACAAAGAAAAAAATGTAACTTCAACTTTCAGTCATGGGGCCACTGTGAAATGTGTGTTTGATCATAGAGATCAGTGTTTAAAGGAGAAGTTTGGGGTTCTAAAGAAAGAAAGAAAGCATACATACTCGCCTCCATGCTGCAGCTGTCCCCCACCGGCTCTAAGGCTGGGTTCACACTATACTACACGACAGCAGTACGACTTTCATCCTACTTTGCTCTGCGACATCTGTCCTACATTGATCCTAAATTGGTCCTACATCCATCCGACTTTCATGAACAGGATACTACTTTGATCCGACTTTGTGATAGTCTTGACCAATCAAAACAATCCCAGAGTGAGATAAATTCCTTTTACTGCTGCTGTAATCACCATGTCTGATGTCAAAAGTCAGATGGTAAGGACAAGGATCCTACTTTGGTCCGACTTTAACTAGTTACCGACCGCCCACCGTCGTTATACGTCATCACTTTGAAGATGGTTATCTCGGTAACGGCAGCAGCTGCTGCCACAACCGAGATATTCATCTCTTCAGTGGGCGGTCCTGTACACGATAACGGCGGTCTCCGCGGCGGATTCGCCGCGAGATCGCCGTTATCGGTGGCGGGAGAGGGCTCCCGTGCCCTCCGCCGCTTACCGTAGCGGCGGAGGAGATCGGGACCGTCAGCAGCTGTGTGGGGTTGCGAGTGAAGGAAAAATCTCCTTCACCCGTCCCCATAGCTCTGCTGGGCAGAAGTGACGTCAAAACGTCAGTCCCGCCCAGCGTCTTAAAGCAAATGACATTTTCAAATTTTTTTTTTTTTTTTGCATTTAAGCCTAAATATGAGATCTGAGGTCTTTTTGACCCCAGATCTCATATTTAAGAGGACCTGTCATGCTTTTTTCTATTACAAGGGATGTTTACATTCCTTGTAATAGGAATAAAAGTGACCAATTTGTATTTTATTTTTTATTTCAGTGTTAAAAATTGTAAAATAAATAAAAATCCGAAAACCCCCCAAAAATTTTTTTAAAGCGCCCCGTCGAGCTCGCGCGTAGAAGCAAACGTATACGCGAGTAGCGCCCATATATGAAAACAGTGTTCAAATCACACAAGTGAGGTATCGCCGCGATCGTTAGAGCGAGAGCATTAATTTTAGCCTCAGGCCTACTCTGTAACTCAAAAAAATGCAACCTGTAGAATTTTTTAAACGTCGCCTATCGAGATTTTTAAGGGTAAAAGTTTGACGCCATGCCACGAGCGGGCGCAATTTTTAAGCGTGACCTGTTGGGTATCATTTTACTCGGCGTAACATTATCTTTCACAATATATAAAAAAATTGGGCCAAATTTATTGTTGTCTTATTCTTTAATTTAAAAAAGTGTTTTTTTTTTCCAAAAAAAGTGCGCTTGTAAGATCGCTGCGCAAATACGGTGTGACAAAAAGTATTGCAATGACTGCCATTTTATTCTCTAGGGGGTTAGGAAAAAAAATATATAATGTTTGGGGGTTTTAAATTTTCTAGCAAAAAAAAATGTTTTAGTCTCGTAAACACCAAATCTGAAAAACAGGCCCGGGGCTTAAGTGGTTAATGATATATTTAATGGGCTGAAGTAGGATCAATGTTGGACCAAAGTAGTACAGGGAGCATTTTCAAAGTCGGACCAGTTAAGACGGCTCCCATAGGGAAACATTGATTTTCACACGTCATGCGACATGAGCTCCCAATGTAGGACCGTTTGTCGGACAAGTGTGAACCCGGCCTAAGCCCAAAAACTGACTGATTGCAAAGTTCTTAGTCCACTCTGAGCAGCGATGTAAAGGCAATGTTTTTTCCTCTATAACCCCTTTAAGCATGAAACGCTTTAAAAGTCTGTATTTGCATATTCTTTGGCACAACCTCCCCCATCACATGACTCCAACTTCACAATAGGCCGCAAAGGCAGATGAAGAAGCAGGGAGTTTGCCTGATCACCCCATATCGGGTTGTTTTTCTTTTTCTTTTTTTTTGCAGGTCTGGTTACTAAGCTAAGGTGACCAGATTTTAAAAAAGAAATCTGGGGACATATTATTTTTTTTTTACTAGTAATGGCGGCAATCAGCGACTCTATGCCCGTCGCCACCCGCCTCACAGCCTGTCAAGTCTTACCCTCCGGCCCCCCTGGGCTACTACTGGGTGGAGAGCAGAGGAAGATCACTCCGCCGGGGAAGGCAAGGACATAAGCAGGCAGGCAGCTGGCTGGGACTTGAGACAAGGCAGAAGAACATGTGAGCAGAGCTGAATGGGCATGCATCAGAAACTGAATAAATATTCCCTCCACTCCGACCAGCTCATGATCATCAGAAAGGGGCACAGATAATGGAAAAAAATACACCCCTATAACTAGTGGGGGGGTTCAGTTTTTTCTTTTTTAATTCTGCATTTACTGTCTTTGAAATTGCCCCAGCCCCTGTTCAAATCCAATCCGGGGACAAAACCGGGGACAGACTTGGTCCGGGGACAGTGTCCTCAATCTGGGGACTGTCCCCTGAAAACGGGGATGTCTAGTCACCCTATACTAAGCAAAAGCAGGCAAATCCGCACTATACATAACATAAGAAAACGCAATATGTGAACACTGCAAAAAATTACAAATATCTGAGCCCATAATAGAAAAGAATTTTAGAAGCCTGACATTTGCTGAGCAACCTTTTGCTGAAAATTCTCTGTGCTTATTGGTCAGTTTTATGGTCACTATTCTTTTTACCACTCCTCTGTCCAGATTCATTCTAAAAATGCTTACATTTTTATCCACAAATGCTATTTAACCTCCCTGGCGGTCTTCCCGAGACTGACACGGGGTTAGATTTTCTTGCTACTATCGGTAACCCCGTGTCAGTCACGGGCTTGCCTCGCTAGATCCACAGGCACTTTTTACTTACCTTGTCCCTGGATCCAGCGATGCCACCGCGCTGTGTGAGCGAGCGGGACCTCGCTCGATTCACATAGTGCTTCCGTGTGACGCCGATCTCCGTTCCCTGCGACGTTACGACGCACGGGGACGAGAACGGCGCCAAATTCAAAAACGTAAACAAACACTATACACACAGTATACTGTAATCTTATAGATTACAGTACTGTATGTAAAAAAAACACACCCCCCCTGTCCCTAGTGGTCTGCCCAGTGTCCTGCATGTCATTTTATATAATAAAAACCTTTTTTTCTCCCTGCAAACTGTAGATTGTCCATAGCAACCAAAAGTGTCCCTTTATGTCAAAAATAGTTTTAGATCAGCTAAAAAACAGCGATAATAAATTATAATCACTTGCAGAATTGTGCGATAGCGATTTGTGGGGAAATTCGTCATAAAAAAATAAAAGTAATGACAGCGACAATTCTGCAACTGAGCAAATTTCAGTGATTTTGATTTGATTACATTATTGAATAATTTTTATTATAATTATATTATTATTTGTTATAATTATTTATAATTATTTATTATATTATAATTTATAATTTTGTTTTTAAAAAAATGTAATACACGGGATGCCTATTAGAATCTTGTTTGGTCAGATTTAAGTGAGTTATTTCTAAAAATTACAGACCTACAATATAAAACGCCAAATTTCCTTGCAAATAATGGTACCGCTTTTAGCATGTTTTTTCTGAAAGAATCATACCGCCAGGGAGGTTAAGTGTTCTTCCAAATTAATTTTTCTTTGCCGCAATATGTACTTTAGTTCATTCCCTGCCCCAGCCATTGAAAAAAATCGCTGTCTGATCTTCTCATTTCCAGGGCTCAATTTCCCCAATGTCCTGTTAATAAGACAGGTGACCGCTGTCTCCCTCCCCAGACATGTCATCCCCCCTGTAGTCTTTGTATATGAGCAGCAATGTAATTATAACACTGCTCACTGCAGTGGGGGATCTCTGGCTGCTCAGACTTGAGGCCTGTCCTGCCCACCAAGACGGCACAATTTGATTGACAGGCAAGAGACTTCCAGTCTGTCTAGCCAACCATAACAGTTTACCATGACTGACAGGCCAGAAGACTCCCAGTGTGTCCCACCCATTCATGCCTGCCTGAATTAATTGGCGGGATATGTAAACGAGCTCCTAAGCACACTGTCAGCGAGTGAATATAACATTGGTGCATCAGTGGTCCCTCTGCCCCATCCCCATGGCATACTTTCACTTTACTAGAAAAAAAACAACGTGGCAGACAATTAAAATGTCACTTTCAGCTAAAATGGGCATAGAGGGAAAAGGGTAAGGATTTTTTTTTTTTTTAAATGGCATGGAGTTTAATTTCAAATCTTTTACATAAACCAACCTTAATATGTATGTAAAGATCGCAATTAACTTCTCTCATTGCCCCCCTTTTCTTATGTTAAAAATATGATAGAATATATATATATATATATATAGAAAATACAATCGTTTCAATAAATGCAAAAAATACTAGCTATCTGGTGTTCTTTGCTCACTTCCTGTGCTATCTCAAGGAGAGTCCGCTGATCCTCTGTTGACCTGAGCAGAGCAGGCGGATGCCACATCCGTGTCCGCTCAGATTCTGCAGAGCAGACATGGACAGAGCCCACTCTACTCTATAGGCAGCTGTGTGAAAACTGACTCTCCTGTTTGTTTTATACCCGACTGCCCCTTGCTCTGTCTAGACGTAGGAGGACAGATCCCCCTTCTTTTAACGGATTGGAGGTGGGCGGGTGTAAACGGACAAATGTCTATTTAGACCTGCCAGTCCATAGGGGAAAATGGACCATCTGATCAGGTCTGCATGAAAACATAAGATCATAACAAGATCTTAGGAGTGGAGTGCATTTCTGGCAAATCTACTTGTATTTTTCTATACCTGCAGGTTTTTTTTAAAGTGGGAAAAGGTGCATGTATTGCAGAGATTTACTACAGATTTTTTTATTCTCTCTATTTTACGCTGACATACAATTTATTATACAAAAAAGTTGGGTAAGAGGTAGCATAAATGAAATGTGCTTATATATATATATATATATATATATATATATATATA
This sequence comes from Rana temporaria, assembly GCF_905171775.1. Taxonomy (NCBI): domain Eukaryota; kingdom Metazoa; phylum Chordata; class Amphibia; order Anura; family Ranidae; genus Rana; species Rana temporaria. The sequence goes on along the minus strand of NC_053490.1, from coordinate 456,840,381 downwards.
TATATATATATATATATATATATATATATATATATATATATATATATACGCCGTTAAATAGGTAGATGACCCATGAAATTTGGATCCAAAAACCTGATTAAAAATAATATTTTGTAAGGCATAAAATTAATTGGTTGTGTCCCTGCTTGTTTTATATTTTATACATACAATTTTTTTATCATTACAAGAGCAGCTCAGTTTTATTGCTTTTCAGTCACATGGTCCCATGATCTTTTGTGCCATATGGAATTACATCTGTGCTTCTACTCGCTTTTTGTTGCTAATTTATGTTGTGTAGATGATATTTTGTACAGTGTCTTTTTTTTTTATTGTGTATAAAGAATTACACATGACAGTTATCTGACAAAAGCTGAGTGTTGGTTCCCTCTTTGTGAAAAAATGGGGCTAATCCTTGATAAGTCAGATGCCTGCTCTCTCCTCACTTTTTTCTCTTCTAAGGCCTCATTCACACGGGCGTAATACAGTGTACACCCATGCAAGGGCTGTGTTTTCATCCCTGTGCTGGCAATTCCATTCATATCTGTTGGGATGTAGTGGCTGCAAAGACATAGCCACTGCTTCCAATATAACATGTGCATGGGTGCTCGTGGAACACCTGTGCATCCCCATGTGGGCAAACACAGCCCTCACATGGGTGTACACTGCAGTACGGCCATGTGAACGAAACCCAACTTTTCTTTTCTCTTGTCTACTTTCCTTTTTTGCTTTTATTGCATCATCTCATCTTTCAGGCTCCATTGACACTTTGTGATCATGGGCAGAATCGCTGCCATCACGATTTTTGGTGCATTTATCCTTTAATGGCACCCGAAATGCAATGCGATTCTGCCTTGATTGTCGTGTAACAGGATTGCGCAGAAATCGTGGAAAAACTCTCCTTTAAAAATCGCTGAAGCTTGTTTCTCAAAAATGAGCAGGAGCTTCTTTTTGGGCGACAAACACATGTAGCAAAAGATGTTCGCGATTTCAAACAAAGCTTGTAAAATCAGGCTATATCACCATTTTTTGTGAGCACCACACTAAGATAGGCCAATATTGTTTTGGGGTCAGAAAACTGCCTGTAAATGACTAGACTGAAAGCGTAGCTCCAGCCCCCCACCAAAAAATTTAAGTCGGCCACTACAAATACTGTAGCTGCTGACTTTTAATATTGGCACACTTACCTGTCCAGTGATCCCGCAATGTCGTCACCCATTGCTCTTTTGTCGACAATTTTTAATCGACTCTTGGGTGCTGCCGCCGCCATTCCTTGTAAGGGAAACCGGCAGTGAAGCCTTGCAGCTTCACAGCCGGTTCCCTACTGCGCATGTGCGGAGCGTGCTGTGTTTTCTGAATATCGCGGTGGCGGAAGGAGGAGGGGGCCGACTTCCAGGGGACCTCGCCGCAGCAAGGTGTTCAGGAAGTGGGGATGGGCATCTGTCAAAAACAGGTACCCGCTCCTCTTCCCCCTCCCCTGAAAGGTGCCAAATGTGACAGCAGAGGGGGAGGTAGCAAACAAGCGGAGCTTCCCTTTTTGGGTGGAGCTCCGCTTTAGGTTTTGTCGGCCAAATTCCTGAACGATGTTGGTAAACTGGAGAGACCTCACCACTGACATGTTGTTGTATACTTATTGATTATGACTGTTTATAAAGTGTATATGGTCCTTTTTCTGCTTTATAACCCCTGAGAGAGTCGCATTTAATGAACAGCTTGGTCTGTATATAAATGTGGAGAAACTTGTAAATGTGGAATAGGAGTTGGTAAGTAATGCTGTATATTAAACCTAAAGTTCTAATCTCTCCCCATTCTATCTACAAATATAGAATGGGGATAGATACTTTAAATATCATTACAGTTGTTGCTCGTATGCAGCTAGCAAAGTTAAATAAGTTTGTGATGCTGGTCCTCAAAGCCCCTTTTATGATATAATAGTTCTCAGAATTTTTACAAGCTGTTCTTTCTTTTTTCTTATTATGGCTTTTTTTTACCTTCTACAGATGGTGCACACATTGGCCAGTAATGGAGCAAACTCAATATGGGAGCACTCTCTTCTAGACCCAGCACAGGTCCAGAGCGGTCGCCGTAAAGCCAACCCACAAGACAAGCTTCAGTGCGTATTTTATATTTTTCCTAACTTACATCGTTGACGAATAGGTGTCCGTGTTTTCTTCAATTTTTTTCCAGACACTTAAAGTGCTTCTAAAGTGATATTTTTTTTATTCTAACGCATTCAATGCATTAGGATAAAAAAACTTTCTGTGTGTAGCAACCCCCCTCAGCCCTTCTAATACTTACCTGAGCCCCATCTCGATCCATCGATATTGCACAAGAGTCTCGGCTGCTTGCTGTCTCTCCCTCCTCGTTGGCTGAGACAGTAGCAGGCACCATTGGCTCCTGCTGCTGTCTATCAAAGTCAGTGAGCCAGAGAGGGGGCGGGGCCAAGCCGCAGCTCCATGTCTGAATGAACACACCGCAGCAGCTTGGCTCGAGTGCCCACATATCAAGTTGCTTGCTGTGTGGGCACTCTGCAGGAGGGAGGGGCCAGGAGCGCGAAGGAGGGCAAGGGACCCGAGAAGAGGATCCAGGCTGCTCTTTGCAAAACCACTTCACAGAGCAGGTAATTATAACATGTTTGTTATTTTTAAACAAAAAAAAAAAATTTGACTTTAGTATCAATTTTGTATAGAAAATTATTTTCATATGTATTATGTGTTTCTATACGGTAGTGCTTGTAGTGCAAGTCTGTGCAGAATATACTGTGTACAATACTGGGCATGTTCTGCTAGTTTTTCTTTACTGTTGCAATGCATCGCAAAGCAGGTGCGCAACGCACACCAGTGCGCAAGTTATATGTATAGGGCTCTAGGTGAATTAAGTGTCACCATTGCAAGCAGCTGAAACAATTGACGTTAAATGTGTTGCATGGTTTTCCTGATGCATCTGTGCACCAAAAACCGGTCATAATAATGAATTCCCTCTGAGGGTAATGGGTGGAAAAAATTAGGCGCTACATACTGCCAAGCACCCAGTTGTATACTTTACAGAATATTCAGTCCTGCAGTTATACACACTGTAGTACGGCCATGTGACCGAAACCCAACTTTTCTTTTCTCTTGTCTCCTTTCCTCTTTTTGCTTTTATTGCATCATCTCATCTTTCAGGCTCCATTGACACTTTGTGATCATGGGCAGAATCGCTGCGATTCTGCCTGTGATCCCAAATCTTGTGCCAATCACGAGTTTTGGTGCATTTATCCTTTAATGGCACCAGAAATGGAATGTGATTATCGGGTAACATGATTGTGCGGAAATTGCATCAAAACGCTCCTTTAAAAATCATGTGAAGCTTGTTTCCCAAAAAATAAGCAGGAGCTTCATTTTGGGCGACAAACACACATAGCAAAAGATGTTCGCAATTTTCAAGCAAAGCTTATAAAATCATGCTATGTCACCATTTTTTTATGAGCACCACACTAAGATAGGCCAATATTGTTTTGGGGTCAGAAAACTGCCTGTAAATTACTAGACTGAAAGCGTAGATCCATATCATTTAAAGTGGTTCTATGCTCAGTCGTTTTATTTTTTATTTTTTTCATCTTAATGAGAGCAGCAACTCTCTCCGTTCTCTCCCTCATCATTGAGCCCATTGGCTCCTGCTGCTGTCAATCTCGGCCTGTGAGGAGGGAGTGGGGGGGGTGGAGCGGAGACACGCTGTGTGTGTCAGTGGACACACACAATTTGGCTCAGTATTGAACCTTCATAAGTGCCCTCATGGCAAGCAGCTCTTAAGGCAGAAGGAGCTAGGAGCACTGGCAGAGGGGACCTCAGAAGAGGAGGATTGGGGCTGCTCTGTGCAAGACCTTTACACAGAGCAGATAAGTATGACACGGTTTGTTTAACCACTTGCCTACAGGGCACTTTCACCCCCTTCCTGCCCAGACCAATTTTCAGCTTTCAGCGCTGTCGCACTTTGAATTACAATTGCACGGTCATACAACACTCTACCCAAATGACTTTTTTATCATTTTTTGGTGGTATTTGATCACCTCTGCGGCTTTTATTTCTTGCGCTATAAACAAAAGAAGAGGGACAAGTTTGAAAAAAAACACTATTTTTTTACTTTTTTTTTTTTTAATAAAAAATGTTTTCCTCAGTTTAGGCCGATATGTATTCTCCTACATATTTTTGGTAAAAAAATCTAAATAAGCGTATATTGATTGGTTTGTGTAAAAGTTTTATAGAGTCTAAAAAATAGGGGATAGATTTATAGCATTTTTATTATCATTTTTTTTTTTTACTAGTAATGGTGGCGATCAGCGGTTTTTATCGTGACTGCGATATTGCGGCGGGCACATCGGACACTTTTGACACATTTTTGGGACCATTCACATTTATAGAGCGATCCCTGCTATAAAAATGCATTGATTACTGTATAAATGTGACTGGCAGGGAAGGGGTTAACACTAGGGAGAGATCAAGGGGTTAATGTATTCCCTAGGGAGTGATTTTTACTGTGGGTGGAGGGGAGTGACTGGGGGAGGTGACCGATGGTTGTTCCTATGTACAAGGGCCACATCATCGGTCTCCTTTCTCCCTGACAGGACGTGGATATGTGTGTTTACACACACAGATCCACTGTCCTGCTCAGTTACTGGGCAATCGCGGGTGCCCGGCGGCCTTCGCAGGCACCCGCCCAGAACAACAGGGTCTTTTGACGGCGGGTGGTTGACAAGTGGTTGTAAAGAAAAAAAAAAAATGTTTTAATCACTTTGATAGCCAGTGTTTTTAGGAACAAATCTGCAGAGCTTTGGACTGTCTGTATATTTTGAGCAGGGAGCAGGTATACGTAAAGGGATGCTCAGGATTTTTTCCTTTTTGTTACAATGCAACTGAAGGGAGAGTGACCGTCTCTCCTTCCATGCTGAACACTAAGGAAGGTTTGCAGAAAATACTGGTTTGGTTCAGCCTGGTGTGGAGAGCAACAAAAACAGCATGTTGAAATTTTTTATTAATTTTTATCCTGAAGGTGTATTTATCCCTTGTTTTGCTTCCACGGTATTTTATGTTGTTTTTTATATTTAATTGAAAGAAGAGAGAGTTCGGAAATATTGCATGGTCACAATAGGTTAGTAACAAGATGTAGGGTCACACGAAATATCAAATGCTCAACAAATAAAGAATTGATGTAAGACATTAAGTGTCAACAGATCTTTTTTCCTTGCAGCCCTACGAAGTCAGAGTTTATCCGTGCCAAGTATCAAATGCTTGCATATGTGCACAAGCTACCCTGCCGTGACGATGACGGAGTGACTGCCAAAGACCTTAGCAAGGTAATATATCCTAAAGGGAAGTAATCAAACGATTGCATTCTAATCTTAATATAAAGAGGGTAATGTGATTGCAAATTACTAGAATACTGTAATAATGGAAAAGTTGGCTGCTTGGTGTTCTTACCAAATTGGCAAGTATGTGTTAGGCCGCGTACAGACGAGCAAACATGTACGATGAAACCGGTCCGCCGGACCGTTTTCACCGTACATGGCTGCCCGGGGATTTCTGTATGGTGGCTGTACTCACCATCATACAGAAATCCGCGCGTAAACAATACGCAGGGCGTGTTCACGCCGTCGCTGCGACGATGACGCGGCGACGTGGGCGGCCCTGCCAGTTAAATGCTTCCACGCATGCGTCGAAGTCATTCGACGCATGCGAGGGATGGCGGGCGCTCGGACATGTACGGTAGGTCTGTACAGACGACCGAACACGTCCGAGCGGGCAGGATTTCAGCGGGCTGTTTTAAAACAAGTCCAGAAATATTTGCCCTCTGGGAAAAGGCCCGGCGGGCAAATGTTTGCTGGAATCCTGCCCGCTCGGGCCTACACACGACCGAACATGTCTGCTGAAACTGGTCCGCGGACCAGTTTCAGCAGACATGTTCGGTCGTCTGTACGGGGCCTTAGAGTTACTTTAGCGCTGAAGTGAATAAATAAGTGTGAACCACGTGACTTGTTCAAGGGTCTCCTCACTTAGCTGTTTGTGCTCACACAGCACTAAGGTCACTGGCTCCTCCTCCCAACGCATTGCGTCACTGGACACGTGACTTTTTCAAGATGCAGATTATATCGTATGTCAGAGCGGCTCCCGGCGCCCACGTGACTACTCGGATCTCTCTCCTCCCTGGCTGACATCAGTGGCAGTGCTCGGGCCAAATATAGCTGTCAGCTGGAGAGGAGAGAGAGCCGAGGAGTCACGTGAGCACCGGGAGCCGTGTAATCTGCATTTTTTTCTTTTTGTACAGCACATAGCATTGTATAACAGAGGGGATGACATGATCATATTATAGTGGGTTAATAACCACTTTAACCCTTTTGATTTTGCAATAAAATATAATACGTTGGCTACATCAGCCACATGATGTCGGGGTGACTGTGTGCCACCTCTGGGAGGCCTGCTGCTCTAGGCCATAGCCTATGATTTACTGTGCATAAATTTGGTCTTGTGTATATACATATTTACGGAACAGGGTATGCGCAGTATAGCAAACATGCATACAGTGAATGACCTTTTGTTTACTCCTACTGGCCATACTAGAACAGTACTTTAGTTGCAGAATCATGCCCTATGGGGAATTAAATTCTGAAAGCTAAGGGCAATTTTACTATGAGAGATATATGTAAATTAAATTGAATGCATATGGAAAGTAGTTATTTTTTGGGGAAACTTATGTAGTCTCATTTTATTATTTGCAGAGGGTGATTATGTGGGCAGGTTCTTCTAGAGGGGGCTTAAATTAAGAACCTATCTTGTTTTCTTTATTACATGCTTCTAAGCTTTTTCATGCTGTTCTCAGTAATTTCACTTTTTGTCTGCGTCACCACTAGGTACTGGTAGGTTAATTGCGGTAATTTGCTAGACTTTTCACCCCCTGTAGGTAACCGCAATACATCCTACTGTTTAATATTGTTTTTTTATTGTTAAAAGTCTATTTAGGTGGCAAATAATATCAGAGTTGGTTTAGAAAACCTGGAGCAAAGGAAAATTGAGGAAGCTTAAGATATTATCACAGAATTAATTTAAAGGGATACCCCCCTGTTGTGTGTTTATTTTTTTGCTTTGATAGTTTTGTGATATGCAATTACATAAGGCATAACTTTACTTTCTCAATCAACATAATACTTATGCTGCTAGCATTAGTAAATAGACAGGAAAGTATATCCTATGCACTTGTTTAACCACTTCAATACTGGGCACTTTCCCTTCTTCCTGCCCAAGGCAATTTTCAGCTTTCAGCGCTGTCGCTGTTTAAATGAAAATTGCGCGGTCATGCTACACTGTAACCAAACATTGTTCCCACAAATAGAGCTTTCTTTTGGTGGTATTTGATCATCTCTGCAGTTTTTTTTTTTGCAATTTTTTTTTGCAATTTTTTTTTTTAAAAAAGACCGAAAAAAATTTTTTTTTTTTTTTTTTTTTTTAAAATGTTGTAAATAAGTACGTTTTCTCCTTCACTGATGGGCACTGATAAGGTGACAACGATGAGTGGCACTGATGAGGTGGCACTGATGGGTACTGATAAGTGCCACTGATATGCAGCATTGATGGGTGACACCGATGGGCACTCATGGGTGGCACTGATGGGCACTAAAAGACTGTACTGATGGGCAGCACTGCTGGGCACTGATTGCCATCTGCATGTGGGCTGATTGGCAGCTGCCTGGTGGTCCAGGGTGGCATTCCTTTTTGGATATCTTCGTGGGCATCCCTGGTGGTATCCCTGGTGGTCCTGTGCGTCTGTCAGACGCGAATGAGGATAAGCCGATCAACGGCTCTTCCTATTTACATTGTGATCAGCCGTGATGGGACACAGCTGATCACGTGGTAAAGAGTTTCCTAGATCAGAGTTGCGGTGTGTCAGACTGACGTGCCACAACAACCATCGATGCGTGCTCCCACGGGCGTGTGGCGGCTGTTATCCTGCTGGATGTCAAATGACGCCCAGGTTTCCAGGCCACAGCAAATGTTACTGGTGTTCTGTTATAAATGTATTCCAGTGTTGTAGAGAATCCTTCAAGTCACGAATCTCCATAGCCTGAATTCCTGATTTGTGTGATTCAGCATGTAAATATTAAGGCCACCTAAAACTTGCTTATTGATCATTTACAATTGCAAAGTTTTTATTTTCTTAAATATTTTAATAAAAAAAGGGGCATCGCTTTTTTAAACAATTGCCTAAAATAATGCTAGTGGAACAGACAGGTGCTAATGAAGTTTAAAGTGGAACTACCCTGTATCTAAGCACCACAAGCGCTATTCAAGTCATTTTTAATAATCAAAGCAAACTCGCCAGTCGATCCGTGTCTCCGTGCTTTATTTTGTTGAGAAATCATGTTGAAAAAACGCCCCATGGCATTTCTGGCTGTAACCAACTTGAGTAAGGGCAGATGATTTATTGTAGCAGTTACTTCCTGGAATCCATCTGTCCTTGGCTCATGCACACAGGCAGGTGGGTGTGCTTAGCTGAGAAAACCTCTTCTCCCCTCCTGGGATGTATGAAAACCAGGAAGTAACTAAAAAAAATGTAAAAGGAAAAGTTTAAAACAAATGATATACTTTCCTATCTATTTACGAACGCTAGCAGCATAAGGATTAAAAATAGTCTTTATTGATTGAGAGAGTGAAGTTCCGCTTTAACTATTTCTGGAGATGAGCTGAAATAATCCTAATTGAACGCAAAAAAACAAACCTTTTTTTTTTTTGTTTCCTCTTCTGAAGTTTTGCAGTTCTTATCATGATGAGGTTACAGTACAAGTCTGTGATCTCCATCTTTGCAGTGACAGCGCCTCCAGAATTTGCTGGAGCAGCTGCCACTCTCACTGGCTCATGTGGATTGGGGTTCCATCTGTGAATCTGACAGCCAGCAGGTGTGGAAATAGACCTACTTATGTAGTGGATGTGCTGTACATACATAGATTTTTGTGCTTTAGATCCACAAACAATTAAAAAACAAGTCACAAATTACTGCTCCATTTTTTTATTTTATTTTTTATAATCTTCATGGGCCCCTTTTTAAGAGCACCTCTATTCATACTTATGCCACACAAAACGCCCACAACTGTCTAAGTGGTATAATACTGATTATTGCTAAATGGAAGTAGCTTTAGCCCTTATTCACATATATGCGATTTGACATGTCAAATCGCATGCCAAATCAGCAGCAATTGTAGGCACTGGCACCGTCTGAATCGGTGCAAAAGCGCCTCACCAATTCCCAAAAGTAGGTTCTGTACTACTTTTGGCGATTTTGGGATGTGATTTTTCCATTGACATCTGTGCAGAAACCTGCACAGATGTCTCTGTACTCAAAGTCGGGACTGACATGTGGCAATGAGTTCAGCTGAACTCGCACAATTTCATTCCCACAGCCAGTGTGAACCTAGGCTTAGAGTAACAAGGTGCTTGTAGTTACTTGGCTAGATTCACGTAGGGCGGCGTATGTTTGAGCCGGCGTAGCGTATCGCATTTACGCTACGCCGCCGCAAGTTAGAGAGGCAAGTGCTGTATTCACAAAGCACTTGCGTCCTAAGTTACGGCGGTGTAGCGTAAATTTGCCGGCGTAAGCGCGCCTAATTCAAATTGGGAAGAGGTGGGCGTGTTTTATGCGAATAAAGCATGACCCCACGTATTTGACTTTTTGAACGTACGCGCATGCGCCGTCCGTGGACGTATCCCAGTGCGCATGCGTCGGATAGAATGCCTAAGATACATGGAACACTGCCTGCGTCATGAACGTAACTTACGCACAGCCCTATTCGCGTACGACTTGCGCAAACGACGTAAAAAGATACTTGTTCCGACGTCCATACTTTGCATGAGCTGCGCCACCTAGAGAGCAGCTTCATCTTTACGCCGGCGTATGTCTTGCGTAAACGGCGTAACTAATTGCGACGAGCGTACATACGTTCGTGAATCGGCGTATCTTGCTCATTTGCATATTCAACGCCGAAAACTACGGAAGCGCCACCTAGCGGCCAAGCGTAAATATGCACCCTAAGATACGACGGCGTAGGAGACTTACGCCGCTCGTATCTTAGCCTAATTTAAGCGTATCTGGTTTCCAGAATACGCTTAAATTTACGACGGCGCAGATTCAGAGTTACGACGGCGTATCTACTGATACGCCAGCGTAACTCTCTCTGAATCTGCCTATCTGTTGGCTTCTGAGATTTGTCCCACCATGCATACATAAGCATTATTTAACCACTTCCATACAGGGCATGTATACACCTTCCCGCCCAAGCCAATTTTCAGCTTTCAGCACTGTCGCACTTTGAATGGCAATTGCGCGGTCATGCTACACTGTACCCAAACAAAATTGGCGTCCTTTTTTACCCACAAATAGAGCTTTCTTTTGGTGGTATTTGATCACCTCTGCGATTTTTTTTTTTTTTGCGCAACAACTAAAAAAAGACCGAAAATTTTGAAAAAAATTACGTTTTTATTTTTTTCTGTAATTTTTTTGTAAATAAGTAAGTTTTCTCTTTCAATTACGGGCACTGATATGGTGGCACTGATGGGCACAGATGAGATGGCACTGATGGACATCGACAAGGTAGTACTGACGGGCACAGATGAGGTGGCACTGATTGGCGGCGCTGGCATGCGGCACTGATGGGCACACATAGGCGGCACTGATGGGCACACATAGGCGGCACTGATGGGCACACATAGGCGGCACTGATGGACACTCATGGGCGGCACTGATGGGCACTCATGGGCGGCACTGATGGGCACTCATGGGCGGCACTGATGGGCACTCATGGGCGGCACTGATGGGCACTCATGGGCGGCACTGATGGGCACTCATGGGCGGCACTGATGGGCACTCATGGGCGGCACTGATGGGCACTCATAGGCGGCACAGATGGGCACTGTGGGGTGGCGCTGATGGGCACTGTGGGGTGGCGCTGATGGGCACTGTGGGGTGGCGCTGATGGGCACTGTGGGGTGGCGCTGATGGGCACTGTGGGGTGGCGCTGATGGGCACTGTGGGGTGGCGCTGATGGACACTGTGGGGCGGCACTGATGGACACTGTGGGGCGGCACTGATTTACTTGTTGCCAGTCAGTGCCCATTTGTGGGCACCGATTGGCATATTTTTTTTCTTGCATCTTTTTTTTTTCCCTTTTTTTTTGACTTTTTTTTTTGTTTTGCCCTTCCCTGGTGGGCATCTCTGGTGGTCCATGTGGCGATCCGAGGGGGGGCTGCGCTGATAAACAATCAGCGCGAACCCCCCCTGTCAGGAGAGCCGCCGATCGGCTCTCCTCTACTCGCGTCTGTCAGACGCGAGTGAGGAAGAGCCATCGACGGCTCTTCCTGTTTACATCGTGATCAGCCATGGTTGGACACGGCTGATCACGTGGTAAAGAGTCTCCGTGAGAGACTCTTTACCGAGATCGGTGTTGCGGGGTGTCAGACTGACACCCCGCAACAACGATCGCCGCGATGCGCGCCCCCGGGGGCGCGCAGCGGCTGAGAATCCTGAGGACGTCATATGACGTCCGGTCAGGATTCTACAACCACTTTGCCGACGTCAATATGTCATTGGCGGGCGGCAAGTGATTAAAAGGGGAGCTCCAGCAGATTTTTTTTTTTTTTTAATCGAATCAGGTGCTGCTGCAGCCATCTCCACTAAGGGAAACCGACACTGAATCCGCATGGGGGGGGGGGGGGGGAGTGGAGTGCCACTTTTAGATACCCAAGCTTCCATGTTACCTGAAATGTATATAGAAATATGGCACTCCTACCTTGCAGCACTGTGTTACCTGCATGGAGCTTGTATATGCTTTTTGTGTTTGCTTGGGTTTCTTTTGGGCCCGCCGGTTTCCTCCCGCATGCCAAAGACATGTAGGTTAATTCGCTTCTGTCTAAATTGGCCCTAGTTTGTGTATGTATGTAAGGTATGGACCTTAGAATGTAAGCTCCTCGAGGACAGGGACTGATGCCAATGTGCAACATGTTAATCGCTGTGTAAATTGTTGCCACTATATAAATACCTATAATCAATGTATAGGTTGTTTATATTGGCACAGTTTTATTGTAACGAGGCAGAGCTGCAAAACTACAAGATGAGCAGCTTTTTAATGCCTGATAGTCAGCCAAGTATTTACTCTTACACTGTGAAATGTATGCCTAGAAATGAGCCATATGACAGGGCTGGAAATTGCGTGTAAGCCTCAATGAATTTCCCCGACTGATGAGCTTACAAGTAAATGTGCTGGAGGCACTGGAGGTCATGCTGTCACCGAGCGCACGTCTCCTGCCCACTTGACAAACCACAGTATCAATATATAGCCTTCTCTTCCTCTCAGACAGCTGTCTATTACCCTACAGCTCACAGCTTGCGTGCTTTCAGTGACTAACCACCAATTTAGCAGAGGGTGCTCTTTTGTAGACTAGCACATTCGCGTTCTGTCTATGGTGCATACAGACGACCAATGACTTTCCAGATCTTTTTTGTGTTTTTTTTTTTTTTATGCCACTTATTGTATAGAGCAGGGATATGCAATTAGCGGACCTCCAGCTGTTGCAAAACTACAAGTTCCATCATGCCTCTGCCTCTGGGTGTCATGCTTGTGGCTGTCAGTCTTGCTATGCCTCATGGGACTTGTAGTTCTGCAACAGCTGGAGGTCCGCTAATTGCATATCCCTGGTATAGAGGCCTGCAAACACTGAGTTGCAGAGATATGCAGCATTTCAATAAAATATTGGAAGGGACATTTAATGCCAATCTTTTTCTTACCACAGTGTCAAATATGCCCATACCGCTAAACCCTGATTATGTCTCTTCATGTATGCGGAATAAAGCGATTCGTTACAAACATGGTTCTTTCTTTTTTTCCCCTTAAGGCTCCATTAATACTTGTGCGACTTTGAACACAAAAAGTCGCATGAAAAGTTGCAACCCATTGTTTTCAGTGGCACCTGTTTGGATCAATGCGACTTTGAAAAGGTTCCTACACTACTTTGATGCAACTTGAATGCCAGAGATTGTAAAATCACATCAAAGTTGCACTGGAAATGATGCAACTTTGTAGTTGCACAAGTGTGAACGGAGCCTGAAGCATATCTAATCCTAAGAAAAATGTTTTAATGTATTGCAGCATTGATTTTGTGGTTCTGCACTCAAGGGTAGTATCACATTTTGTTGCTGCCAATTTGTTATATTACCTTGGACTCCAGGCATGGATGTGGTAGAGATTATTACCATCTAAAGCCATACTTTTACAACATATCCTACTTCTTTCCGTAACAGACAAATCCCATTATGTTGCCAACATTTGAAAAACGGCTTTTGATTGTTTGCTGTGGACATCTTCAACATATTTTATTTGTTCTAAGAGGTTAACTGTTCAATCCTCTTGCTACTTGATTTAAAGTTGCTAAATACTAAGAACTTGGCACCTTCTGTTTTTATCTGATACCCAGTTCTGGTTACAAAGTGGCATTCAGTCCTTGGCAGATTTCTATTTTATAAATGTTGTGTACTTGGATCCCTTTTCCTATTTTTTTTTTCTCTCCAAATGAGTCATACCTTAGGTTGACTTTATGGCCAGGCCTTGGATATCAAATTATTTACATATTCGGAACCAGCAGTAAGTGGCATTTAAAAGAAGGCCTCACTGACCTCTGTAGCTGCGGGCACTGCGGAGCAATATACCCTTACATTTAAAAGCTGAAACACTAAAGTTGTTGAAGTCCTGTCTTAGCAGCTCAGCTCACCCGGCTCGTCTCTTCCAGAGCACTTATGAAAAGACCCAAGGGTTGCTAAGGCACTACTGGGAGAAGAAAACGCGGTTGACTAAGGTGCTGCGAGAACTAATTGAATGACTTCAGTGCTTCTGCTGTAAACTTTGATGAATTGCTACATAGTGCCTCTAGCTACAGTGGTCATTGAGAGCTTGTTAAAAATATGTGAATGCTAAGATGAGACAATAGGATGGGTCTCCATATTGTCCAAACAAAGGGCCAGTTTATTATTCTTCAGACTAGAGGGGTCAGACTGTGGCCAATAGGAGTAGAAGATGTCATTGTGTGGGTAACAATGCTGAATCGTTGGTGTCAGTGGGAGGAATGGTGCTCCATCATTGGGGTCAGTGAAAGAAATTGTGCCCCATCGTTGGGGTCAGTGAGAGGAATAGTGCCCCATTGTTGGTTTCAAGGGCAGGAATTGGTGCCCCAAGTGCCGGATAAAGCCAAGCAAAGGGCCACATCCGACCCCTGGGCCACAGTTTGGAGACCACTGCAATATGATCATCTGAGCTGCTGAGAAAACGAATAGAGCAACTTCAGTGCTTCTGCTTGGAACTCCTTTTTGATTATTTGCTCCACAGTGCCTGCAGCTACAAAGATTAGTGAGAGCTTCTTTTAAAGTGTTACTAAACCCAGGACCCTGTATTCACTATAGGTCTCCCACATAACATGGAAATGCAACGGTTTTAGTAAATTTAAACTGTTAAATACCTTTTTTTCATCACCTGTATATAGCAGTCTTGTACTTCTATCAGTGTCTGGCCAAGCACTGGTTAAAGCTTGTAGGAGGAGTTTTCATTCTCCTCTGACTGTCCTATGAGGCTTCAAGACTCCTGATCCTTTGTCTGGACAGTGCTGATTGGCCCTGTGCTGATCACATGCACCCCCAGGAAAAAAAAACACTCTAGCGGGATCAAACAGACTTTTTAACCCTTTAACCCCTTGGGTTCCACAGTGAGCAGAACAAGCATGCTTTACTGTATATACAAACCGATTTTTAGATTTTACTGTTGTGGGTTTAGTAAGGCTACTGAGGCGCTTTGCAGGCGCTATAGCGCTAAATATAGCGCCTGCTAAGCGCCCTGAAAGAGCCTCTACCTTCACTCCAATGTGAAAGCCCGAGGGCTTTCACACTGGAGTGGTGCGCTGGCAGGACGCTCAAAAAAGTCCTGCCAGCAACATCAGTGAAAACACTGCTCCTAAAGTGCTCCTGCCCATTGAAATTAATGCGCAGCGCCGTCGAACCGCCAGCAAAGTGCCGCTGCAGCGGCGCTTTGCCGGAAGTTTTAACCCTTTTTCGGCCACTAGCGGGGGTTAAAAGCGCTCCTAAAAATAGCGGCTCTTTGCCGCCATTGGCGCACCGCCCCAGTGTGAAAGTAGCCTAATGCCGCGTACACACGATCGGTCAAACCGATGAGAACGGTCTGATGGACTGTTTTCATCGGACCAAACCGATCGTGTGTAGGCCCCATCGGTTATTTATCCATAGGTTAAAAAAAAGAAATCTTGTTTTTAATTTAACCGATAGATACCTAACCAATAGAAAAAAAACGATTGTTTGTAGGCACATCCATCGGTTAAAAATCCACGAATGCTCAGAATCAAGTCGACGCATGCTTGGAAGCATTGAACTTCGTTTTTTTCAGCACGTCGTTGTGTTTTACGTCACCGCGTTCTGAAACAATCGTTTTTTTAATTGATGGTGTGTAGGCGCGACGGACCATCAGACCGGTTTCATCGGTTAACTGATGAAAACGGTCCATCAGACCGTTTTCATCGGATGGACCGATCGTGTGTACAGGGCATAACACTTTAAGTTCAAGAACATGTTAATGTTCGTAGTCTGGCCACAAGTTCAGTTTCACAGCTCGCAGTCTCATTTCAGCCGTTTTAACACATCTAATAACAGTCAAGTTGTCAAGTGCAGTCCCACCGGTTTTCAATAAATGGAAAGAATTAATTCTGTCTCTGGATGACAAGACTGTATTGGAAATAATCAGAGAGATAATGACTTCCTTTTCCTGGGCCCTCCATCCATCTACAGTACAATGATACTGTAATATATCGTTCATCTAACCGCTACTACTAGACTCTTGTCTGATTACATAAAATACTATGCTATCACATAGATGTATTAGGTGCCCTGTTGAGAAAGCTGATTGACATCATAGGTCTGTCCATGATTCTAGAGGAAGAATATTGACTTGATTAGTAGGACATGCAATATAATTCTCACCTTTTAACCCAGCAATTTACTTGTTTGACCTTCTGGACAAGTACTGGCACACATACACTAGATCAGCGTTTCACAACTGGGGTGCCCGTGGCAAAAGGACAAAAAACTGCCCAGTTTTATCTGATACATTCTTTGTTAATTCCTGTATACAGACAGGTGGGAGAGAGGACAGCCCACACCTCCTGGTTCTCGCCTCCTCTCTGTTACTATCTGTGTTACAGTCTGTGTGGGCCACCCACCTGCATCCTACCAACGATTGGCGTCATCGGTTGCTAAGCACACATGTGTCCGCACAGCTTTCTAGGTTGCCAACAGAAGTACAGATACCCTCCCTGCCTGTCAGCTCACGAGTCTGTGTGTGAGGCTTCTCCTATGTCACTTCTCCTCCCCCCTCCTGCCACTATTTGGTCTGAGGGTAAACTTGGTGATTTCAATTCCTGCCAGCTCCTCTGTAATAACAGATGTACCACATAGTGTGTGTGTTTTTTGCAGCTAAATACCTTTTTTTACATTGCCGATGTGTGGTCACGTGATCGTCTGGCTGACGTCAGAGGGCAAACTCTGTCCCTCCCACTGTACTTCTTAGCTCGGGGAAGGAGAGCGACGGGCAGTCATGTGACCATGCATTAATGATTTGAAAACAGGTATTTAGCTGCAGAATTTAAGAGAAACGCACACTGTGTGGTACATCTGTTATTACAGAGGAGCTGGCAGGAACCACACACTGGAATTGGAAATCACTAACTTTACAACCACTTTAACACAGGAGATTGGACTGCACAGGGTTTGATTATCGCCCACCATTCTCCACACATTACTTCTGTCCCGGGAGGAGAAATTGTGGGATGGGGACATTACTCAAACACTGTACAGTCACGGCAGCCAATGGCTGCGAATGCTGATCAGTGTGATTTGGTGTGGGGTGGGATACCAATGTCAGAACACAATAGCTCAGGGGTGAGATCTTCACAATAACATTGGATGTTAAAAAACGTAGTGTGTACCCAGCATTACCCCTCTATACAGAATAGTGCAGGATCCTTAGTACTAGGTGTACTACTGGCAGAATCGGACAGTGGTTGCAGCTGATTCCAACAATAACCGTAGTCCTGCCCATATATTACCAGATTAAAAACAAAATCACAATAAATATATGGGAGATGCCATTTCTTGTTTTGAAGGTGGAGGCTCCAGGGCTTTGTACTTGCTCCACTTCTTAACCACTTTCCCTTCCACACCTGTAGACCACAGCAGTTTTTACAATGCTATGGACCTGTTTACTCTGTAATAACGTTGTCATTACTTAAGATAACAAGGTAATACATACATTGTGCTTCAAGGACAAACAATGCTTTATTTTATTGACATTGTCTTGCCTAAGTTTTTTTTTTTTTTTTTTCAATCGTATAAAATGTAACAAAAACAAAATGTAGCAAAACTAAACAAAATTTACTTTCTCATTTTTTGACCAGTGTTAGTTTAAAAATAGTGTTACTGTAGATGAAGTGTAAGGGGCCTTTCACATGGACGGTTAGAATTTGCTTTTAGCTGCAGATTTTCTAGTTTTCTACCGCAGCTAAAAGCACACAATGCTTTCCTATGGCCCCATTCACACACAACGTTTAGCTGCGATTTCGTTGTATGCGGTCTGGTGCAAATAGAAAAAATAGAATTGAATGCGTCCAGGTGCGATTTAGCGCAGCTATATGTACTTAACCGCAGGTAATCGCAGTATTTTGTGTCAACTGCGGATAGCCACATGAAAAAAAAAAAAAAAACAGGAAGCACATCATAATAAAAAACAAAAAAAAGGATTGCTATGAAAATGACTAGCGCAGCTAAACGCGGCCGCATGTAATCGCAATGTACAAATGCAGCTAATTGCAGTGCCCAGAGCCTTGAATTTCACTGAAAATGTACATGCTTTTAATCGCGGCAAAACTGCCGTCCATCTGAAAGGGGCCTTATGAATCTGGTACAAAGCATTGTAATGTAATTTACAAATTAAAGTTTTTTTTTTTTTTTTTTTTTAATTGTGTAAATGTTAAATGTGTAAAAATAATTGATGGACAAATTAAACAAATACAAGTTTTGATATTAATGGTAAAAAAAAAAAAGTAAACATTGAAAAAATCTGCCAGGGGATAACAGTTGATTTGGAAGAGAATAATGTGTTTATAGGGACAGATTAAAGTAAGCAGCAGCGGCTGCCAAAGTTACGCTGCGTACACAGCAACTCTGGCTTTGATTAGATAAAGCTGAGAGTTCCTGGGGAGTGGGAAGGTGTAACATGTTGCGTACGAATGGACCGGCCCCAGCACCTCCCCGATCCCTAATCTGACAGCTAGCTGATCAGGGCCCCGCCCAGCAGCATCACTCATTCAAAATGCTATGTAAATGGGAAAACGACAAGGTCCGGCAAGCCTTTGTTGCTGTCGGCTTGTAGTTTTCAATGAACTACCAAAGCACTGTTGGTAGTTCATTCTCTCTTCCTGTCAGATTGTATCTGCTTGCCCATATAGAAAGTACAGACAACCTGATCTGCTGGAGACCTGCATGCCACCATGGATCTACTGATCGCTGGTGCAATGCTTTACCCGCTCCAAAGTGAACTTTTCCTTAAGGCTGGCTTCACACTGAAGCGTCAGCCGCGGTGACGGTATACCCGTGCTATTTGTAGCGCGGCTATACCATCATGTTTACAGCGATATTCGGGCACTAGCGGTGAGGTTTTAACCCCCGCTAGCGGCCGAAAAAGGGTTAATACCGCCCGCGTTGCGGCGGTATTACCGCGGTATTACCGCGCTTTCCCATTGATTTCAATGGGAAGGCGCGGTATAGGAGTGGTGAACACACCGCTCCTATACCGCGGTAAAGATGCGGCTAGCAGGACTTTTGGAGCGTTCCTGCTAGCGCACCGCTTCAGTGTGAAAGCCTTCGGGCTTTCACATTGAAGAGTACAGGGCATGATTTTTCATGCGGTATAGCAGCGCTATTTTTAGCGCTGTACCGCATGAAAAATGTCCCAATGTGAAAGGGGCCTTAAACAAATTTTAAGCTGGCCATGCATTGAATTCCCCACCCAAATACTTAGATTTTTTTAAATCAAAGTCTCTCAAGCTGGATGGTGCTGGCAGGCTGATTTGCAGTAATCAAAATAAATTGAGTTTAAAAAGAGTAAACAATGGCGGCTATTAAAACAATAGATGCATACATAAATACAATTTATTTCCAAGAAGACTGCGATTCAATCAAAACTTTTTTAATGTTACAACTTTCTAGACAACAGACTGAAAGGTTATTGAAAAAAATAACCTTTTTATTTATTTATTTATTTTTTTGTTTTACAGATATTATTTGTACTTTTACACTTTTTCTTGTAAATATTATAGTAACTTTTTTTTATAAAAGGGTGTTTCTTTCAGGGTTTCCTTATGAACTATTGTTAGGTTGTGATTTCAGTGCAATGATGATGTAATGCAGACAAAGAGGATTCCCTGTAGGGGAGATTTATACAGCTGGGCCACCCCTGATCTTGTATCTTTGTTGTCTTTCTTTTTTTGCTGATTATAGCAACTCCACTCCAGCGTGAGGACGGGGAACCTGGAAACCTGCTTACGTCTGCTGTCTCTTGGGGCACAAGCCAATTTCTTCCACCCGGTAATCACTGCTCTCATATTACTGTGTAATCTGAATTTTTCTGATGTTCCGAGTTCTATTTACTTGACTGACCTCTAGTATGCCGTTAGAGAGATTTTTGTTTTTATTGCTCATTCTCTGTGACCTGCTTAGTTTCACATTTGATATTTGACAATGTTTTACAATTCACAATATAGTTTAGCCACCAATTCATGCCCTGGTATCAAATTTGATGCCTTGTGCAACTGACTCATCTTAACACTTCTGATAATTAGGCAGCATAGGTTATTTATACGGAAACAATAACATGCACACTTGTCGGGTGTGTTGATCACTTGCAGAGATTTTTCATTTTTGTGCATTGGAAGTGTGATGCTAATTTTATTAAAGTGTATCTAAATGTAAAAAATAAAAATAATGTATTACAGTTTAGCAGTACACACAGCTAGCAAGGAGATGAGGGCCTTGACAGATGACACTTTTCTTCTGTCTCTAGGTACTTACCCTAGATCAGAGATATGCAATTATTGGACCTCCAGCTGTTGCAAAACTACAAGTCCCATCATGCCTCTGCCTCTGGGTGTCATGCTTGTGGCTGTCAGAGTCTTGCTATGCCTAATGGGACTTGTAGTTCTGCAACAGCAGGAGGTCCGCTAATTGCATATCCCTGCCCTAGATAAACATGTTGCAGGGGACTCTTCAGCTAAAATATTCCAGGTAAGCCAGCAAGTGCTTGGAGATGAAGAGAAATGTTGTGTCAAAGCAGCTGTCTCCTTGCTAGCTGTGTTGTCAGATGGTCCTGGAGGCAGGAGGGGTGCCCTGTTCAACCTCACATCACAGCTCACCTAAAGCTAGCCGTTGATGAGCTAAATGGGGGGGGGGGTGGAATAATGTATTCCTCCATTTCTACAAGTGAGGTGGATGGAGGAATCTCCCCCCTCTGGGTGATTTGTACTCTGTGTTGCCAGAATACACTGACCAATGGAGGCAGCTGCTGATCTAGAAACCTTTTCCAACTTTCCTGTTCAACAGAAGTCGATCTAATGATCGACTTCTGTTGAACAGGGATGGTCACACGGATCAGAATATGGCTGATCTTTGCTGAACCGACCAAATTTGAATCCATCTATGGCCAGCTTTAGACTACACATAGAAAGGTGGTGCAAAGTGCTACGTATATAGAATTAATTCATAGTCCTATCAGTCCACCATGTAATGAAGGTGAACAAAGACAAGTCCAGTCCTATGGGACAACTGTGGCTGCTTATTTAGAAACAATAGAGAAATTAGTGTAGGTATGTTATTTGAATTATTACCAATCAAGAAAAATATAGCCTACAAAAAAAAAAAAAAGTGCTGGGTTTCAATATATTTTTTCTTGGGTTTAGATACGCTTTAAATCTGTGCCAGTGCTCATGGAGAAAGATGACATTGATTAGCATTTTTATTTATCAATATTATTTCAATGACTGTAATAGGGATTTCAGTTTTCCAAGCTCTAAAAAAAAAATACTTCCTATAAATCTACCTGTTAAAATTTTTTTGGCAGATTTGCAGACTTACGGCCTCAACTCATTTGAATAATGTCTACAGAATTTTTTTTTCCCTGTAAGGTCCTATAATTAGTACGTTGACTTCCTCAGACTGAGTTTTGCACCTATAACAAGCTGTTATATTTAGAAATTGTAGATGCAGATTTTTTTTTCATTTTTTTTCATTGTAAGAATGTGTTCTCGGCATATGGCAAAAAGCTGTTGCCAATTATTTCAGCAGTGGATTGAGCCATATGTTTTATGAAAAATTTTGTGAAAGAATGAATATGATTTGAATTTGCAGCCACTGGTAAGGGCTAGTGCACGGTGTAGTACACCAAAGCAGACAATTTGAAAATTGACATGCTCTAGTGCAAACACACTAGACTAATGATGGCTACTGTACTTTTTTTGCACATCGTCACAAAGCTGGCTATTGGCATCAGCTGGTTAGATGTACCTGCGTCATCTGTCTCTAAGCACAGCTTGTACAGGTCCTATTATTGTTGTTTTTTTTGTTAATGATTCCTTTTTAAATGTATTTTCAATGTTGCCCTAAGTGACTATGTTCTGAAAGGTATTGGTGAGTCAATGTGTATGCACACACAACGGATGTAATTGCCTGACTCACTGTCTGGGTTCTTTAAGAATGTACTAACAGTTCCATCTTCAGTAACACTTTTTATATTTGCAGGAAAAAGGGACCACCCCGCTGCATGTTGCAGCTAAAGCTGGACAAAGCCTACAGGCTGAGCTACTGGTAGTATATGGAGCTGATCCTGGGGCCCCAGATGTGAATGGTAGAACACCCATTGACTATGGCAGGTAAGAAATGTTTTTTGTTTTTTTTTGCATTTTTGGTCTTTTTTCCTTTAACCATGGCCTGTACCAGGGGTCTCCCAACTTTCTAAAGAAAGGGCAAGTTTGCTCCTCTTTAGACTTTAGGGGCCTTATGCTGTGCCCAGTGGGAGTAAACCATGCTCAATCTTATTGGTATTGGGGGAGAAATAGTTGGTGCCAGTGGGAGAAATAGTGCCCCATTGTTGAGTTCAGTGGAAGGCATTATGTTGGGGTCAGTGGCAGGAATTGTGCCCCGTTGTTGGGGTCAGTGGCAGAAATTGTGCCCCGTTGTTGGGGTCAGTGGCAGGAATTGTGCCCCGTTGTTGGGGTCAGTGGCAGGGATTGTGCCCCGTTGTTGGGGGTCAGAGGAAGGACTAGTGCCCTTTGTTGGTGTCAGTGGCAGCAATAGTGCCCCATTAAAGATGTCGGTGGCACGGCCCTAAATCCTTCTCGAATCTTAGGGAGGAATTCTCGCTTCCACCTCAATTTATTTTTCGATACCTGCAGCTTCGGCATGCACTTAGAACACAAATGGAACGGGTTGCAGTAGATTTGAGTAGACCGCAGGTGTTGGATGTTATCTTTGGGGCTGAATCAACAAAACTCACATCCAACTTATACTACATAATTAGGCTGAAGAATGTAGGCAAGGTGTCACAGACAGCGAAGATAAAATGGGAACAGGACCTGGGACAGATAGAGGACACAGACTGGGGCGAGATACTGGAGGGGGTGAAGATGTCGTCCCCCAAACTGTCGGACAGGCTAACACAGCTATATATAATTCACCGTGCCTATTTGACGCCCAAGAGACTTGCGAAATTCCAACCCGCACGAAATACTGCCTGCCCCATGTGTGCAGACACGGCGGCCTCATTCTACCACTTGCTGTGGCAATGCCCAGACATACAGGCCTACTGGCTACAGATAACACAGTTCCTACACGACAATATGGGATCACCGGTGGGTATGGACCCGAAGTTATGTTTGTTGGGACTGGTCCCAGACATTGAAATTGATAAATACCAGAATATCTTTATCTGCGAATCGCTATTTATTGCTAGAAAGGTGGTGGCTAAGGCATGGATGAGGGATAGGGCCCCAACGTTAGAGGACTGGAAAAGAGAGGTGGATACCACACTTCCCTATAGGAAAATGATATATATTCATAGGGGACGCCCACAGAAGTTCTCCAGTATTTGGGACAGGTGGTTGGAGGACGGGGAAACGTGCACGGAATGAGACTATGGCGGAGGAAGAGGGTGCGTGGTAGCAGGGTGGCGTGGTTGAGATTGTACATGTATTGTATTTTTGGAATAAAGGAGGTTTCTTCTTCTATGCAAGACAGGGTTGGTCCCCCGGTGCACAGGGACGGGTGGGTAATGGTATGTGATCTTACACTGTAAACTGCATATCTGTAACTTTGTATTAGGTATCGTCTATTGTTGATCAAACGCCTAACATGTATGTGCCTTTTATTTACTACATCTCAATAAACTTGGTTTTGAAGTTAAAAAAAAAAGATGTCGGTGGCACGAATTGTGCCCCATTGTTGGGGGTCAGTGACACGAATTGTGCCCCATTGTTGGAGTCGGTGGCAGGAATAGTGCCCCATTTTTGGTGTCGGTGGCAGGAATAATGCCTCAAGGCCAGATAAAGGCAAGCAAAGGGCCACAGTTTAGGGACCACTGGCCTATACAAACAAGCATTCCGAGTTCTGAAAAAAGTAAAAAAATTCAAGTTGCGTTGCCTTCTATCCTGATCTGCTTTGAGTGTCTGTACTCCTCTGTATTTGCAATGGTTTTCTACAGTACTTCATGTGAAACTTCAGGCAAACCGTTTTATGTTTGAAAAGAATGGGTCATTTTTGTAACCCCTGTCAGTTTTTATTGTCGCCTGTGGAAAAGAGGGAATGTCTGAAACAGGGAAACGGATAGCAAATAAAACCTGATGGGGCTTTTTACCCTTCTCCTCCTTGTAGTGTATTAAGATTGAAGCCAGGGTGCAGATTTGGGATAAGTAATTTATCTATGGGTGTGTGAGGAAGCCCACACAAGCACAGGGAGAATTGTAAAACTCCATGCAGGTAATGTCATGGTTGGGATTTGAAATGACAACCTTAGTGAGGGTAGGTAGAGGTTCCAACTACTAAATCTCTGTGCTGATTACTCTGGGTTTAGCAACAGAAACACCACACTGATCATTATGTCTTCTTGCACTCTAACAAAGTCGATTTTCTGGCTTGCTTTCATAGCTTTAGAACACCTAATGTCAAGTGCATGGCCACAAATGTCTATATATCCATAAACACATGGGTCCTCTCATGTGTACTTTACCATATGTCTTTTTACAGCTTAAACTGCTCAGAATTCAAAGCACTGCAACAATGTAATTTGTTTTATAAACTGAAATAAGAAACACTGTCAGATATAAAATGCTAGCACCCAGATGTGCACATACCTCTGCAACAGCCTATGAAACCTGCTGTCATGGTCAATAACAGACCATTTTGATTAACCGAGTTCCAATACTGTTGACCGTGTCAAATCATGTCTGCCCCTCTGTGCCGCGGACGCTTGCCTGCGGCCCCTCTGTGCCGCGGACGCTTGCCTGCGGCCCCTCTGTGCCGCGGACGGGTGCCGCCCCCCCCCGTACATTTATTTTGCCCAGTGCTTGCCAGCCTGTTGGTTAATGGCAATATGCATGTGTGGAGGGGAGGCAGAATTGCAAGCTTCCTGGAAGTGATAGAGCTTTGCCAGCCAAAAGGGACCAGGATTCAGCAGTAGCAGAGTCTTGACTGCTAGGTTTATGAGTGTGGTGGTATTCTATTTGGCTTCCTAATTCGTCGAAAAAAAATTAAATATGAGACAAACGTATTAAATCTTGGTACATAATCTTTGTTTAGGTTATATACAGTAATACATACTTCTGTCTAAACAGATTAAAGTTGCTGCATACTGAAGGACATTATGGGTCATTGCTGTGATTTTATGCCTATACATTTACATTTTACAGGCAGGCGGGACACCATGATTTGGCAGACAGATTGGTGGAGTGTCAGTATGAGCTGACGGACAGACTAGCCTTCTACCTCTGTGGGAGAAAACCAGGTGAGCACACTGCACAGATGGATGAGGACGCTGGCAACAAATTGTCTTTTGCATGGTTTGCTATATTTTCTGCTATTACTATTGGAAGAATGTGGAGAGAAATTTTGATAGATGGATGGATGGATAGATATATCCACAAACATTTTGCCTTTTTTCTATTTTAAACTGAATGGGTTGTTTTACAAGGTGAGCTACAATCACTTTTACAATCACTTTAAGTATGTCTTCGTCCATTATGTGATAGTTAAAATTCATTGCAATGAATCTGAGAAAAATATTTTTGGATTTCTCGCATTAAATTCTTAACTGCTCTCTTTTTATCTATTTATTTTAGATCATAAAAATGGACATTATATAATTCCTCAGATGGCTGACAGGTGATTAAATCTGTACTGTTCTTTTCTTTAATACCATTTTCTAAAAAGGGGTTCTTTACTTTAGGTGAAAAGTGGCTTTTTTGGTTTTATTATAGTTTATGTAGCAATGTGACAGATGTTTCCAAACAGTAAAAATAAACCTGGAACCTCAGGTCATGCCCTGAAAACTGTCATTATAGCTTTCCAGGTGTAACGAGTTTTTTTGACCTGCCTTGTATTTTATTGAATACTCAATAAATGTAGAATGCTGTAGATAACCATGGAAAGGGGTTCTGACCATGCTAGTTAAAGGGGTGAAAGTGGCAAGTCCCCCTGCATGGTACTTCAAGAGAGGGTTCAAACCAATATATATATATATATATATATATATATATATATATATATATATATATATATATATATATATATATATATATATATATATATATATAACTCAACGTGTGTATGTATGTTCCAGCATCACGTCCAAACAGCTAAAGATATTAACATGAAACTTGGCACACATGTTACTTATATGTCAGCTACAAACATAGGATAGGTGGTTTAACCCTTACCCACCCCCATTTGCCATGGTCGGGGTTTTCCTTTAAAGTCCCATTCAACTCTATGGGAAATACATGTTCCTTCATAACTTCCAAACGGCTGTACATATTTCGATAACCCTTGGTCACATGTTACTTATATGTCCACTTAAACTATAGGATAGTTAATTTATCCCTTAACTACCCCCATTTGTGGGGGTCGGGGTTTTTGTTTAAAGTCCCATGCAAATCAATGGGAAATGTATGTTCCCACATAACTTCTGTACGCCTGGAGATATTTCAATAATACCTGGTACACATATTACTTATATGCCAAATAAAAAGATATGACAGTTAAATTAACCCTTACCTACACCCTTATATAAAAGATGGGTATATTACTATGATTTTCCTCCCCAAAAGGTTAAGATAGGAAGACCGGGCAACGCCGGGTATTCAGCTAGTGATTCACTAAAACGAAGAACCCCTTTAATAATAACATTGCGTGTTTGGGGTCACACCATTGCTTTGTCTTTTTCCCCAGTATTCTGTCAACATGCTTGTTTCAAATTTGTAATGTTGGTTATTGTTTGCGTAATATGATTGTCCGGAACAACTGACACCTTTTTTGAAGTATAGACCTTAACATTACTGACACCTTAGAATGGAGACAGGCTACCTTGGCACTCCACTGTGGTAAAAGTACAAATGCCATCATGCTTCTGACTCTGAGAGTAATGGCTGTGGCTGTCGTATTCTTAGAATACCCCATGGGACCTAAAATTTCACAAGTGGAAGTTGCCTTCCCTTGCCTTAGAGCAGGGGTGCCCAACCAGTGGCCCGGAGGCCACATGTGGCTCGCGGAGCCTTCTGATGTGGTCCGCGACCTCCTGCTCTGGGTTCGAATAGAATACTGTTATTAAAGGTCAGTTTATTACTAAAATCACAGTGTATATAATATGGGCATATTTGTTCTGCAGTGGTTACTGAGCTGCTTTCAAACGAATCCGCAGATGCAGAGCAGTTTACCTGCGGGTTACCTGCACTGAGCCATAGACTTCTGTTATTACCTGCGAGTTTGGTGAGCTTTCTAAAAGGTGAACCAAACCTGCAGAATATAATAGCAGTCTATTGCAAAGTGCAAAAAAGCCAAAGGTACACTGCGTGGCACCCACAGCGCATCAGCGTGAAAGCAGCCCAAGCCAATTTGACCCTCTTTTGGCAGATGTAAACCGACTTGTGTCCTACCTCCAATCTGATCTGGCTGTGTCCGTGTCTGCTCTGCATATGTCCGTGTCTGCTCTGCATATGCAGAGCGGACATGGACCTGCCATCCGCCCTCTCCGCTGATTGTGGCCCACGACCAGTTACCAAGTCGCTTAAGTGGCCCTTGCACTTCAAAAGGTTGGGCACCTTGCCTTAGAGACAAGTATAAAAACATTTTTTTTTCGTTAAACGTACCAGGCTTTATGTGTTGGCTGCCTTGGTTTTCATTTTGCAAGCTAAGAACATTTTCAGCAATTATATGAAATACTTTTCCTTGCCAGAAATGCAGTGTCCTTGTCACTTCATGTAAGTCAAAAGGAACTGCAAATCTTGTCTACCTTGAATAAACTACCAGATCCATCAATCCACCATGTACTAGGAATGAACAAAGGCAGGTATGTTTGACGTCCAGCCTTTGCAATAACCATGACTGCCTTTCTAGATACAGTGGAGCAATGAGCGTAGACACAAAAGGGGAGATTCACTAAAACTGGTGCAGCTGTGCATAGTAACCAATTATTGTCACGGCTAAATTGAAGAAGCTGCAGTTAGAAACTTTGTACAACTGTGCCAGATTCTGTGTGCACCAATTTTAGTAAATCCCTCCCAAAGAGACTTGAAGTATGTTATTTGCAGGGTCGCCAGATGAAAATATAGGGAAAATGCCTGAAAAAAATAAATAATTCAACTAATTTATCTAAGGAATGGTAAGTTGCAATATATGACAACACTTTACGTTGAGGGAAATCAAGCTGCTGTCTGACTATTACAGATTCCTTTTTATTTCTCCCATTGTTTGCTTCAGCCCCAATTTTAAAGCGTTAAAGTGGAACTTCACCCAAAAAGGCAAGCTCCACTTGTTTGCATCCTCCCCCCCCTCCATTTTTTGTGGGGAGGAGATGTTACCTGGTTTTGAGAGTTACCTACCCGCTGCCACTTCCAGGTCGTATCGCCACGGTGATCTGTAAGGCTGTTCGCCCCCCTCCTTCCCCCCGCAACCTTCTGGGGGACACAGAGCTCCCTGAAGACTGTGGAACCATTCAGGAAGTGCAGTGTGGGTCGCGCATGCGCAGTAGGAAGCTGAAATGCTTCACTTCTGGTTTCACCTACCTAAAATGATGGCGCCTGCACCAGAAGCCGATGAAGAATCAGCCCGGGTGAGGTCATCACTGGATCCCTGGACAGGTAAGTGACCTTATATTAAAAGTCAGCAGCTACAATGGCCCAGATTCACAGAGAGCAAGGCGCACATTGCGCCGCCGTAGAGCACACACTGAACGCTACGCCAACACAGCGCAGAGAGGCAAGCATTGCATTCAGCAAGCCAGTGCTCCCAACGCTGCGCCAGCGTGGCGTGGGTTTCGAAGGCTCACGTTGGCGTAGGTGGAAGTGGGCGTGACCCCATGCAAATGATGGGCCGAGCGCCAGACAGGTACGTATTACAAACTGGGCATGCGCCGTGACGTGGACGCACCCCTATGCGCCTGCTCACAACCACGCCGGAAAAACTGCCTAAGCTACCCCTGGATCATTACGTACGCCGTGAACATAACGTACACCCAGCCAGACACACGTCCAACGCACAATACGCCGGCTTGTGTTCCCTGGTGCAGACCTGAGCATGTCTGTTGCTGGGTTGCACCTCCTTTATGGGGAATAAATTTACGCCGGACGTACAACTTGCGCGCATCTCGCGTAGAATGCGCCAGGCACACGCACATTCGTAAATCGCCGTATTTCCCTCATTTGCATGTTGGAATGGCTAATTAATGGGAGCGGCACCATGCTCCTAGCCTAAATGTGCGCCCACGCTACTCCGGCGTAAGCAAGATACGTCGGCAGGGTGTAGCCTATTTTTAGGCGCATATTAGTTTGTGGGTCTGGCGCACAGATACGACGGCGCACATTCGGCGTAACTTGTTATACATCGGCGTAAGTGCTTTGTGAATCTGGGCCAATATTTGTAGCTGCAAACTTTAAATTTTTTTGTGGGAGACTGGGAGCCCCTCTTTAAGTCTCGATTTTTTTTCCTTGCTCAGAAGATATTCGATGTCCATATCTCATCCTATATATTCCTGCCTGAAATATTTCTGGTCTGTGCTGTTTTGGTGTTGATTTTTCTCTACGTTCCAGCGGAGGGTGATGACTCTTCTTGATGTATGATGTGACCAGGAAGTGACAGTCATATCTGCATCCTGTTTTTGCTCCACTGTTGGACTGTCAGTGCACACTATGTGGGGATTTCTAGCTGGGTAAATTTAGCCAAGCTATACAAAGATCAGCACTACTGCAGAGATACGTAATGATTACACAAAGGATATACAGTTTCTTATTTCTAAGGAACGGCACAAGATACCTAAAGTATAACTAAAGGCAAAACTTTTTTCTTCGTTTTGGATAGAGTGTGATTAGAACGCCTGTAAGGTTTTATTGCTGTCTGTGCCTCCGTTCACCCTCTCTATTTGTCCTGTTTACCATTATCATTGAAAGCGAAATTAAAAGAAAATCACACATTTGGCTTGTCCCTAGAAAAGTAATAGAGGGGACCAGGAGTGGACTGACAACTCATGGGGCCCCTGGGCGATAGAAAATTATGGGGCCCCCGGGCTTACAGATGGCCACCACGCCAGGAGGCATTGCTTAGGCAGGGCAGCTAAAATCTCAGGATTTTCACATCAAAAGCATGTTGGTTTTGGACATATCAGGGACAGATGTAAAAAAAAATGATTTTAACATACTGTCCCTGGTTTTATTGAGCCTGGCAACCCTGATGGGGCCCCCTAGTGGCATGGGGCCCTCGGGCAGTGCCAGAGAGTGCCAATGGTCAGTCCGCCCCTGGAGGGGACATATTCCAATGGGGACACCAAGTCTGATGACCTGGGGGTCCCCAAGGGATTCCCTTAACTTGCAGGGATTTTCTATCACTTCCTGTTTGGCTATGGGACAGGAAGTGAAAGAAATTCTCCGCAATGGGACACGGATGGCAAAAAAACTGACGCGTTTTAATCCTCCCTTGCGCTATCCAAAATGAAAAAAAATAAGTTTTACCTATAGTTCTACTTTAAGAAAAATTCTGTCCAGAATGGATATGATTTTCTAAGCCCGTCCTTTTAAGAAGTCTTCCTATATACATTAGAGAGACCCACACAACACATTGGTAATCAAGTATGCAGTATTAGTCAGTACGACACTTCTCCTAACAGGGGGAGAAACTGCTTGCAAACCACAATCCTGAAAGATAAGTCTGCACTTTTTAGGCATCGGGGGACTAGATTTATTTAAAGCTGAACTCCAGGCAGGGAATAAACACTATACCAGGGATCCTCAGACTACGGCCCTACAGCTGTTGCGGAACTACACATCGCATGAGGCATTGTAACACACTGACATTCACAGACATGACTAGGCATGATGGGAATTGTAGTTCCTGAACAACTGGAGGGCCGTAGTTTGAAGACCTGTGCACTATACAATGATAAAACAGTGGCTTTCTTTTGCTTAGTAAGTTGTCTTTTTTGTTATAATGAGCAGCTTTGGCAGCAATCTTGTGCTTTAAGCATGTCCATTGTCCAGCCTGTGCAACACTGTTTTTGGTTTGCATGATGAGCTGTCGCTGTTCTTTCCTTGGGAAGCGGCTATCGGTCAGTTTCCTCCTCCTTGCAGTTATGTGTGTTTTACATTACACTACCTTTAGTGGGCAGGGTGCGATCGGCAGAGCATTTCTGATCCACCTCCAGATGTCCCGGCAACACTAAGGCTCCATGCACACTGAAGCTGATAAACTGCAGTTTATTGGCATTTTGGCTTTTTTTTTTTTAAAGCCCATAAACTGAACTCTGTTAGCCTATGTGCCCATGCACACCTGGGCGTTTTTTAGTGTTAACGAGCTTTGGAGTTTATTGGCTTTTTTCTGAACGCCCGAAATTTGCGTTCAAAGTGCCGTTTTTTGTCGAGAAAAAACGAAAACCGCTGGCGCCAGAGTTTTTTTTTTTTTTTTTTTTAATCCATTAAAAAAAAAAAAAGCTACATTTTAAAAACGCTGATTAAAGCTATTGCAAAAAACGCTAAAAAACTTTGAAAGGCTCCCTGCAAAGCTACTGGCGTTTTTTTATAGCTTTTATCAGCTTCAGTGTGCATGGAGCCTAATGCCGCGTACACACGATCATTTTTCAGCATGAAAAGAAAATGTTGTTTTTCAGCATGTCCAAAAAAATTGTCGTTTTTCAGAACCTGAAAAATTATGTGAAGCCCACACACGATCATTTTATATGACGTTTTTGAAAAACAACGTTTTTTTCATGCCGAAAAATGATCGTGTGTACGCGGCAAAAGAATCTGGGCAATGACATGAATGACAAAAACTAGGATTGCAGAGAAAGTAAGATTTAAATAAAATAAAAAGTTTATGGTGTTTGGATTGTGTATGGCGACAAGGAGCTGTTACAGAAAATGAGGTTTGATTTTGGAGTTCAGCTTTAAATTATTCTAGGCTCTAGACATCTTTACACAAGCATCTTGGAGATCTTTAGATCCCTCATAGAGTATTAATGCCTATTCCACAGTTTTCCAGGCAGGGAAAACTTTGCCTTTACTGCCCAAGAATTACTAAACCAAAAGCGTAGCCGTGTAGTATGCACCATAAGTGATGGGTCATACCTGCAGCTTTATAATAATCCTCTTTATAGCGTTGTGGCAACTTTTGGAAGATCCTATGCAAATATCAGCAAACATCTGAATTTTGGTATTTGCATAGATTTAGGCTTGCCCCTACATGACACTGATCTTGCATAAATTGGTCAGCCACTGATCATTTTTTCCAGGATGCCCTTACCTTGAAACTGGGCACATGTTTCATAGCTGTGGCAGAGCGCTCTGTTGTAGGATTTGGTATCTACTATACAGTAGTAGAGGCAGTACAGGCACAATCTATCCAGTTTATCTTCAATGACCCAATGTTACTAAAGGGCAGGTATGATTGTAGACATTTAGCACTGAAAATGTATGCAGTGCTGTGTATATATACCATACATTTACATCAGCCTGTGCTCTCAGGAAGCTTACAATCTAAAGCCCCCTAACCTTACATACACACAAATATAGTAGGGCAAAGTGTACACTGGCCATACGCCAGTAGAATTTTGGAGAATTATTTTTTTAATTTGATAAAGTGTATGTCAACCCGAACAATAAACTTCTCTTGCGCCCTTTATGGTCTATTAAAAATATTGTATTATAGATATTGTATATACATAATAAATTAAGCTTATATACTATATAAAGCTTTTTATTTACTGTAGCTGTTGATTTAAAAAGAATACTTGTTGCCAGAAACTTGTGTGCTGATAACTTTCTGTGCTGTATTCTTATCAGATCTGCCACTTTCAACCTGGCGGAGTCTGCCAGCGTATCCAGCCGCTCGGCGGGGGATCACTCCACTGATCCCTGCTGAGCAGGCGCATGACAGGCCCGTGTCCGCTGATGCAGAGCGGACAGAGACACGCCCCTCTTTCCTCTATGGGCTGTCGGATGGAAAATGGACTGTCTGTTTCCATTTGACTGTCATCCGATCCAATCCACCTGGCGGATCCCCATCTGTCTGTTTTTAGCGGGTAGGATCGGATGTCGGCGGGTGTCAGCGGACATGTGCTACTCCGTAGATGGTCCGATGTGGTCTACCTGAAAAACTGACAGGCGGACACAATCGGTCCGTCAGTGTGAAAGGGGCTTTACATTGTATCTCACTACCTCTGAGCACTATAAAATGCTTTCTCCCCTTGCTATGGAGATGAGGAGGTGGTGTCTTGTCATCTGGTGACAGTGTTGCTCCTCCATAGATTCAGTATGGTGAGTGAGCGTTGGGACAGAAAGTGTGTTACTGGCAGGATCACCAGGGAAAATAAAGGGGGGAAAAAGCCTGAAATCGAAAACCAATCAATGCAACAAGCACATCTAAAGACTGATAAACTTCAGTATGTTGTATGTTTTTTTTGTTTTTTACATATTTTTTAATAAAATTAAAGCGAAGCTAATGTCATCCATAACAGAAAAAACTTTTCTAACATGTAGTGAAATATCTAAACTTCAGCTGACTTTTGGAACTAAACAGAACCTCTTTTCCCATTGGTGATAGTTCTGTGCCTGTGAAATAAGAATAAATTACCATATTGTTCATGTGATTTTATCCTAGATTGGAACTTGAAGCATGCAATTAAACAACTTCACATTGTCCAACCAATCAGTTCTATTACTGTTCCTTTCTGTATGTGCTTCGCAGAAGTGACAGCTTCATAGCTTTTGCCTGACAGCCTTTGTTATGCTATTGGAACTATTGCTGAGCAAGATCTCCCCCTTGTGGTATAATCTATAAATTGCAGTCTAATTTAACTACTGTATTCTGTGTTTTTCTTTTACATTGGTCATACCATTTGAACAGAAGGCTAATATATGAGTTGCTGAAAGAGTGGTAGTTTATATTAGTCAATACTTTTTTCTTTTTGGATCAGGATTATTTAATACATTTTATTTTTTGTTTTGTTCATATCCTAAATAATATGTCAGCATTAGTATCATTTTAATGTAAATAACTTTCAGCATTATGTAGCCCTGCACTAAATCTGTTGCATTGTGCCACTGTTTCTGAAAGCTGATTTTTAAACAAAAACTCTATTAAATCTTTGTTCTTTTCATAGAAACACATGTGAAATAATTAGTAGGGTTCTTTGTTAAGGCTGGGTTCACACCATTGCGAATTGGATGCCGGAATCCCTGCATCCAATTGGCAATAGCAGGAGATTTTGACCAGCTCTCTATGGAGCCAGTTCACATATCTCCACAGCAGGTCTGGTGCATTTTTTGGTCCATTTCAGGTGTGACTTTAGCCCAAAATTTGGGCTGAAATTGGACCTGAAATGGTGAACCAGCACGTACCGGACCCCTGCTGTGAGCCACATGCGGCTCATATGTGAACCGAGCCTCTTTGCAAAACATGCACATTTTCCCTAGTTCTATTATTTTAAACATGCTGCAAGTGCAGAAAATACCTATTGATGCTCAGCGGCGATCAGCAGAGAGATCCCCCGCTGAGCAAGCAGAACCCGATTATCAGAGGCGCTCGTGTGAAAGGGGCCCAACTTTCTGACAAATGTTTAGCAGACAAGAATTTGTGTTGCTGTGGAGAGTTCTTCTCGCCTTCTGTCTGCTTAATTGTTGTTAAGACGGGAAGTGGGGGTAAGTCTCTTGAATGAAGCCCTTGCTAGCAGTAGAAACCTGACAGGGAAAAACACTTTTGCCATGATTTACACTTTAAAGCGGGAGTTCACCCATAAAACTGTTTTTTCAAACAATCCCCTTAGCTTCATGCTCATTTTGTCTAGGGGAATCGGCTAGTTGTTTTAAAATATGATCTGTACTTACCGTTTTCGAGATGCATCTTCTCCGTCGCTTCCGGGTATGGGTCTTTGGGAGCGGGCGTTCCTTCTTGATTGACAGTCTTCCGAGAGGCTTCCGACAGTCACATCCATCGCGTCACTAGTAGCCGAAAGAAGCCGAACGTCGGTGCGGCTCTATACTGCGCCTGCGCACCGACGTTCGGCTTCTTTCGGAAAATCGTGACGCGATGGATGCGACCGTCGGCAGCCTCTCGGAAGACTGTCAATCAAAATAGGAACGCCCAGCCCATACCCGGAAGCGGTGGAGAAGATGCATCTCGTAAACGGTAAGTACAGCTCATATTTTAAAACAACTAGCCGATTCCCCTAGACAAAACGAGCATCCATCTAAGGGTAAAAAGTGTCATGTGCGGGTGAACCCCCGCTTTAAGCCAGTACCTGTTTTACTATAAATGTTGGTGGCGTCCCCTCCTCTAAGCTAATGCCTCGTACACACAACCGTTTTCCCAGCAGGAAAAAAACGAAGATTTTCCCGACTGAATTCCTCTCATGCCTGCCTTACATACACACATTCAGGCCAAATACCGCCCGTTGAAAGCGCGGTGACGTACATCACGTATGATGGGACTATAAAGGGGAAGGCACCCCCCTTTGAGCTGCCTTTGCTTATCCTTGTGTTGGTAAAAGTTTGGTGAGAGACAATTCGCGCATTTCAGTCTTCGTGCTTTTCAGTCCGTTACAGCGTGATGAATGTGCCATCTCCATTCCGAGCGTTAGTTTTACCAGAACGAGCGCTCCCGTCTCATACTTGATTCTGAGCATGCACGTTTTTCCCTGTTCGTCTTTCAGGACAGGTACTGTAGAGAGAGACACAGGCTCCTCCCCTCACAGGAAACACCGCCTTCCAATTAAGAATTTAAGCCTCATCCTCCCTCAGCTCCTCATTTTTAAGACAGATCCGGCTTTTCTACCAAAGGTAGCTTCTAAGTTTCACAGAAGTCAAGAAATAACATTGCCTTCTTTTTGTTCAAATCCTGTGAGGGAACAGGAACACAAGTTTCACAACCTAGATGTTAGGAGGTGTGTCCTACAATACTTGGATTACACAAGTCAGTTCAGGAAAGCTGATTCACTATTTGTTTTGTTTTCTGGGTCCAAGAAAGGGTCTAGGGCTTCTAGACGCACGATAGCCAGGTGGTTAAGGGCAGCCATCGTTCTAGCCTATTCTTCTACGGGAGTAGAGCCTCCACAGGGTATCAAGGCTCATTCCACCAGGGCAGTAGCAACTTCCCAAGCAGAGTGTGCTGGTGCTTCCCCGGAGCAGATCTGCAAGGCTGCAACATGGTCTAGTTTCTCAACGTTTGTAAAACATTACAGACTGGACCTACTTTCAACCAAAGACCAGGCTTTTGGACGCAAAGTACTGCAAGCAGTTGTCCCACCCTAGGGTAAGGTGCTCGCTTATCCTCTCTACAGTACCTGTCCTGAAAGACGAACAGGGAAAAACGGGGTTACTTACCGGTAACATCCCTTTTCCTGGAGTCTTTCAGGACAGCACTGGTACCCACCCTCTTTTGTTGTAGGGGATATTATGGAAACTCATCAGACGAGGCCGTCAGGTAAGATGTAATTTTATACTTTTATGACGTGTTCTTGTGTCTCCCCAGCTGGCCGGAGGTACTCTGGAAAAAACTGAGGAGCTGAGGGAGGATGAGGCTTAAATTCTTAATTGGAAGGCGGTGTTTCCTGTGAGGGGAGGAGCCTGTGTCTCTCTCTACAGTACCTGTCCTGAAAGACTCCAGGAAAAGGGATGTTACCGGTAAGTAACCCCGTTTTTTCCCCCCTCAGGAAAGCATTCACACTACCGGTTTTCCAGACGGGAAAAAATAAAGCATGTTCGCTCTCTTTTTTTTTTTTTTCACAGTTTTTCTGACGGGAAAACTGGGATGGAGCATACACACGGCCGGGATTACTGGCCAAAAGCTCTCATAGCCATTTTCCTGCCGGAAAAACCGGTCGTGTGTACGAGGCATTAGATGTGTATCCTCGCCTTCCACATTCTCTCATCCCTTTTTTGCTGACATTTCTTGTTAATTAGATCCAACACTACACGTAAAATCACAGGGCTTCTAGGACTGAGGAAATTGGGCATTATTGGAAAGGGGACATCTCTTCATATCACACATAATCTGCTGCTATACAGAGTGGTATCAGGTTTATTTAACGTAAAAAATCCTTTTAGTGTTCTTACAGAAATTGCAGCAAGTAATAGACTTTATTGGCTGACTTGATTAAAGATGCAAGCTTTCAGCGTACATTAGATCTTTTCCTCAGCTTGAAAAAGAGATCTAAGGCAAACCTAATGCTTGCATCTTTAATAACTCACGTTGGCCAATAACTCGTATCACTTGAACTCCAATTTTGCCTCATTAATTGATGGCTAACCTGGTACAATACTTTATTATTACTAGAAGAACTACCAAATGTACACTGGTTTCTCTTTCCCGATTATCCCACTTTTTCATCTTTTTTCTATCAGAGTGAGGATTTAGTTACACTTTGGAGAATGAATAGAAAACATGTCAAAGCAGCTGGTTGTCAGGCCTCTCTGCATTGCAGTTGGAACAGTTATTGGTTCATTTTCTTTATTGGTAACAAGCTCTGTATGATTACTGCTGTGACTCAGATGATGATGCAGACTGCACTAGATCGCCTCTAGTCTGTAGTATTGATTGTGTGCCCATTTGTAAAACCCATTTTTACTGTTTCTCACACCTTACCGTTTTCCACCCTGTAAAGATATGGCATCTATACTATATAACATTTGAAATGTTTATACCGTTTGTATGATCATGACCCTTTGCATAACTGGGATGATTTTCTCTTTCTGTCTATATTTCTATCAATGACTTGCTGTCTAACCTCATGTCTTTCTCCTATTCTTCCTTGTGCTGCATTGGATGCAGAACGTGCCCCAGGGGTGTGCCTCAGAGGTACTGTGACTTTTTCCAGACAATGACCTCTATGTAGTACTCTCATTCTTTTATTCAGGGTTTAGACAGTTCAAATTTGAAATCATGCTTGCAATGAGGAGGGCCTACTTGGTATAGTGATAAATGAATACTGATTAACAGGAGGAAGAGAGCCCACGGTAGACATCGCAGTTCTGTGATCTGCATTAGTAGCCCAGTAAGAAAAGGGCCTCATTTACATGGGCATACCTAAAGTGGAGGTTCACCCGAAAACAATTATATACCATTCCATCCAGCATACTGCCGACATGTACAGTATGCTGGGTTTTTTTTTTTTTCGCTGTACATAACGTTTTATACTTTTTTTTTTTCTGACTCCCGCGGGGAATAGGCGTTCCTATGAAGAGGGGTAGATGATTGACGTGCAGATGAGGCACATCACGCATTCCGAAAATAGCCGAACTGGGGCTATATACGGCGCCTGCGCAGTCAGCTCTACACGGCTCCTAGTCTGTGCGCAGGCGCCGTATAGAGCCGAGTCCCAGTCCCGCTATTTTCGGAACACGTGACGCCCCTAATCCGCACGTCAATCATCTACGCCTCTTCATAGGAACGCCTATTCCCCACAGGAGTAAGAAAAGAAAAAGTATAAAACGGTATTCCCAACACAGGATGCATAGCTTTTCTGTGCATTTCATGTGAAGGCAGTCCCATTCAAGTCAATTGTGACAATTTGACATCCTCGTTGGTGTGATTGTAGACAGTGTGAGTTTGGGGGGAGGGGGGGACACCCACCCATCCACCCTGATATAAAATTTGGAGCAGCGGCTCTGTCCTGCTGCTGCATCCCACTTGACATAAATGGAACTGCCTGCATGTGGATGCACAAAACACCTGTAACCTTATAACAGAGCTAGAACTGGTAAATCCCCAAAACGTATGAATTTTGTTACAGAAAATGTCAGGTATACAGAACTTTACTATGTGTTGCTTGCTGGAGTTAGCTTTTAAAGAACATTCTAATCTTTTGCCTTTTTAATGTATGGTAAGTACACGGAGGGGCCTAAATTAAAGGTCTAAGAACTCTCGGGCAAGTTCACACAGACCACCAGGGGGCGATAAAAAAAAAGGCAGTTGAACTGCACTTTACTGCTCATCCACCTACAAGCAGGTATGGCTGCCACCTGCCAAAATGCTTCACTTTTGCTGTGCTGCAATTTTAACTTGGCATGTTGAGTTTCAAAGGTGGCACCTCCTGTCAAACTCGCCTATTCCGGTCAATAGGACTGCACCCCAAATGCAGGTATGGTGGTTGCGGCACGCTAGTTCTATGTAAAGACCCCATTTGGATTGCAAAAAAAAAGAAGCCTACCGATAGAGCCTGCGGCCCATGTAAATGAGCCCTTACAGTGGCCTGGGTAGCCCATACCAGGGCATTCAAATTTGAGCTGCCTACCATTCTGTGGTTGATGGTACAGGTTTGCCAGCTCCTGCTTCTTACCCCTCACTAGGTGCCTATGCATGCATTTCTTGGCCTTATCAAGAATAAGCCACTGGTCAGGCCTGAACAATTGTCCACAAAGGACAGATACAGTATCTCACAAAAATTAGTACACCCCTCACATTTTTGTAAATATTTTATTATATATTTTCATGTGACAACACTGAGGAAATGACACTTTGCTACAATGTAAAGTAGTGAGGGTACAGCTTGTATAACAGTGTACATTTTCTGTCCCCTCAAAATAACTCAACACACAGCCATTAATGTCTAAACCGCTGCCAACAAAAGTGAGTATGCCCCTAAGTGAAAATGTCCAAATTGGGCCCAATATTTTGTGTGGCCACCATTATTTTCCAGCACTGCCCTAACCCTCTTGGGCATGAAGTTCACCAGAGCTTCACAGGTTGCCACTGGATTCCTCTTCCACTCCTCCATGACGACATCACAGAGCTGGTGGATGTTCGAGATCTTGCGCTCCTCCACCTTCTATTTGAGGATGCCCCACAAATGCTCAGTAGGGTTTAGGTCTGGAGACATGCTTGGCCAGTTATTTACCTTTACCCTCAACTTCTTTAGCAAGGCAGTGGTCGTTTGGGGTCATTATCATGTTGGAATACTGCCCTGGGGCCCAGTCCCCGATGGGAGGTGATCATGCTCTGCTTCAGTAGGTCACAGTACATGTTGGCATTCATGGTTCCCTCAATGAACTGTAGCTCCTCAGTGCCGGCAGCACTCATGCAGCCCCAGACCATGACACTCCCACCACCGTGCTTGACTGTAGGCAAGACACACTTGTCTTTGTACTCCTCACCTGGTTGCCGCCACACACACCTGACACCATCTGAACCAAATAAATTTATCTAGGTCCCATCAGACCACATTTCCAGTATTCCATGTCCTTAGTCTGCTTGTCTTCAGCAAACTGTTTGCAGGCATTCTTGTGCATCCTCTTTAGAAGAGGCTTCCTTCTGGGACGACAGCCATGCAGACCAATTTGATGCAGTGTGCGGTGTATAGTCTGAGCCCTGACAGACTGACCCCCCACCCCTTCAACCTCTGCAGTAATGCTGGCAGCACTCATACATCTATTTCCCAAATACAACCTCTGAATATGACGCTGAGCACGTGCACTAAACTTCTTTGGTCAACCATGGCGAGTCCTGTTGTGAGTGGAACCTGTCCTGTTAAACTGCTGTATGGCTACTGTGCTGCAGCTCAGTTTCGGGGTCCTGGCAATCTTCTTATAGCCTAGGCCATCTTTATGTAGAGCAACAATCTTTATTTTTTTCAGATCCTCAGAGTTCTTTGCCTTGAGGTGCCATGTTGAACTTCCAGTGACCAGAATGAGAGTGTGAGAGCGATAACACAAATTGTAACACTAACAAGTCACATGACACCGGGGAGGAAAAATGGCTAATAGGGCCCAATTTGGACATTTTCACTTAGGGGTGTACTCACTTTTGTTGCTGGCGGTTTAGACATTAATGGCTGTGTGTTGATTTATTTTGAGGGGACAGCAAATATACAGTGTTATACAAGCTGTACACTCACTACTTTACATTGTAACAAAGTGTAATTTCTTTAGTGTTGTCACATGAAAAGATATAATAAAAGATTTACAAAAATGTGAGGGGTGTACTCATTTTTGTGAGATACTCTTTATCTAAGCAGATTCAGTGTTTTGTGATTCTCTTCCAAGGTATGTAGCCATTTACAAAGGCTTCTCTATTTGCCAGCCGTGCTTGTATGGTGTCAGGCTACAATGAACACAGCTTCACGTTTAAAGGGGTTGTAAAGGTTTGTTTTTTATTTTCTAAATATGTTCCTTTAACCACTTCCATACCAGGCACCTACGCACCTTCCCGCCCAAGCCAATTTTCAGCTTTCAGCACTGTCGCACTTTGAATGAC
This sequence comes from Rana temporaria, assembly GCF_905171775.1. Lineage (NCBI taxonomy): Eukaryota > Metazoa > Chordata > Amphibia > Anura > Ranidae > Rana > Rana temporaria. The sequence goes on along the minus strand of NC_053490.1, from coordinate 456,799,278 downwards.
AATTGCGTGGTCCTGCGACATGGCTCCCAAACAAAATTTGCGTCCTTTTTCCCCCACAAATAGAGCTTTCTTTTGTTGTTATTTGATCACCTCTGCGATTTTTTATTTTTTTTGCGCAACACCTAAAAAAAGACTGAAAATTTTGATAAAAAAAAAAGTTTTAATTTTTTTCTGTTAATTTTTTTGTAAATAAGTACGTTTTCTCTTTCAATTACGGGCACTGATATGGCGGCACTGATGGGCACCGATGAGATGGCACTGATGGACATCGATGAGGTAGTACTGATGGGCACAGATGAGGTGGCACTGATTGGCGGCGCTGGTATGCGGCACTGATGGGCACTCATGGGCGGCACTGATGGGCACTCATGGGCGGCACTGATGGGCACTCATGGGCGGCACTGATGGGCACTCATGGGCGGCACTGATGGGCACTCATGGGTGGCACAGATGGATACTAATGGGTGGCACAGATGGGCACTGACAGATGGGCACTGGGCATGAATGGACACTGTGGGGCGGCACTGATGGACACTGTGGGGCAGCACTTATTTATCCATGTTGCCATTCAGTGCCCATTTGTGGGCACTGATTGGCATCTTTTTTATTTTTTACTGCTTTTTTATTTATTTTTTCCACTGACTTTTTTTTTTTTTTTGCCCCCCACCCCCTTTTTTTTTTGCCCTTCCCTGGTGGTCCAGTGTGGCAATCCGAGGGGGGGCTGCGCTGATAAACAATCAGCGCGAACCCCCCCTGTCAGGAGAGCCACCGATCGGCTCTCCTCTACTCGCGTCTGTCAGACGCGAGTGAGGAAGAGCCATCAACGGCTCTTCCTGTTTACATCGTGATCAGCCGTGATTGGACACGGCTGATCACGTGGTAAAGAGCCTCCGCCGGAGGCTCTTTACCGAGATCGGAGATGCAGGGTGTCAGACTGACACCCCGCATCACCGCGCACGCGGCATGAAATCCTGCAGGACGTCCAATCAGTATTTCAGAATCACTTCCCGGACGTAAATCCCCTATGGACCGGGCGGAAGTGGTTAAGCTAGTGCATTGTTGGTTCACTTGCCTTTTCCTTCAATTTCACCCTTCTAAATGTTTTTTTTCTTTTGTTTTCTTTGTCTGAATTTCTCACTTCCTGTTTCTCCTCAGTAAGCTTGCCCCCATCATCCGAGCCGTTCTGGCTGGGGGTTAGTCAGCGTGAACAGCTTACTGAGGAGGAACAGGAAGTGAGAACTTCAGACAAAGGAAACAAAAAAAAACATTTAGAAGGGAAATGGAAGGAAAAGGTAAGTGAACCAACAATGCAATAGCTTAAAGGAACCAATTTAGCAAATAACAAAACAAACCTTTACAACACCATTAAGGAACTTGTGGACAGCATCAGCTGGATCAGACAGCAATTGTTACAACTGTGGCTACATGTGATCACAAAAGACGCCACTGGCTGATCATTCCTAGGGAAAAGTTGATTGGCCTGGTTGGAATTTCTTTATCTTACTATGTTGAAAGCGGGTACAGGGTGTGTCTGTTCAACACATAGACAAGCATGCTTGAGTGATGCCAATGTGCAAGTCTGCACATATTTATTGGGGAGGGGTGTACAGTATATTTGTAGCCCTCCAATTGACATTTTATGTCTAAGTGTTCGTAGACTAAAGAGGAACTGGCTGGTACAATTTAAGCCCTAATAGTCCACATCATTACCACAGGGCTCCTACTTTGGGTGGAGGCGAGAATATGTCACGTGTGCATTCGCACGTTGGAGAATTGGCAAGGTGGTTCTAACTAGTGTAGTCTTGGCGCTCTGCTGAATTGAAATCAAAGGAATCCCCAGAAGCATTTCAATGCCTTTTTCTTAATTCACCTATTGAGAGCCAAAAAAAAATGTTCACCGGTATACACCTTGTAAGGTTTTGTAAATGCGATTTTGTTACAAAAATGGTTTTCACTATTCCAAAACCGGTCATTGCATCATCCAAAGTTATGTAATATTGCGTCTTAGTTTTTGCCTTCAGAACTGTTTTTATACCTTATGGTATGGATTCAACAAGGTGTTGGAAACATTCCTCAGAGATTTTGGTCCATAGTGACATGACATCACGCAGTTGCTGCTGAATTGTCGGCTGCACATCCATGATGCAAATCTCCTATTTCACCACATCCCAAAGGTGCTCTATTGGATTGAGATCTGGTGACTGTGGAGGCAACGTTTTTCCCAATCTTCTATTGTCCAATTTTGAGCCTGTGCGAATTCTAGTTCTCCTGTTCTTAGCTGATAGGAGTGGCACTCGGTGTGATCTTCTGCTGCTGTAGCCCATCTACTTCAAAGTTTTAGTGTGTTCTGTTTTCAGAGATGGTATTCTGCATACCTTGGTTGTAATGAGTGGTTATTTGAGTTACTGTTACTGTCTGCCCATTCTCCTCTGACATCAACAATGCATTTTCATCCACACAACTTCCACTCACTGGATATTGTATCTTTTTCAGACCATTCTCTATAAATTCTATAAATGGTTGTGCATGAAAAGCCCAGTAGATCAGCAGTTTTTGAAATACTCAGACACCAACAACCATGTCACGTTCAAAGTCACTTAAGCCCAGGTTCACATTGGCGCGATTTGACATGTCAAATCGGCGGCTATTGTTGGCAATGGCACTGTCTGAATCTTTGCGGCGATGCACCGCTTCACAAAAGTAGTTCCTATACTACTTTTGGCGACTTCGGGGGGCGATTTGTATAGAAAAATCGCCCCCCCCCCCCCCCCCCCCCGAATCGCAGGAACCCGCACGAATGTCTGTCAAATTGCTCCTGAGGTCAGACTGCATTCTTGGGTTGAAATCGTATAAGTTCAGCTGAACTCGCATGATTTCTAACCCGCAGCAATGTGAACCTAGGCTAAATCCCCTTTCTTCCCCATTCTGATGCTCGGTTTGACTTCAGCAAGTCATCTTCACCACGTCTAGATGATTAAATGCATTGATTGCTGCCATGGAATTTACTAAATAAGCAATTTGTGTTACCAAGCAATTGAACAGATGTACCTAATAAAGTGGACAGTGAGTGTATATCTCATGTGTTATGTATTGGCAACTATAATACATTTTGGCTTTCTCTGATGTAGTGTTTGGTGCATACTGATGGATTTTCCTTGTCACATATATGTTTATTATGTACTTTTGTTTGTAGTTTGGATTTGTCAGAACTCGCAAAAGCTGCCAAAAAGAAGCTACAGGCGGTAAGTTCTCAAAGCCAGTAACATTTGTAAATAAAGTACCAAAATTCTGTATACATCATAAGTCTCGGCTGGTTAAAACCACATTTTGCAAAGTTGTCCTTTATCATTTCCAGCATTTAGATTTTACCAAATTATAATTGTGTGTATGTGTATATGTGTATATGTTTCTTTATCGTACATCACGGGACACAGAGCGGCATATTCATTACTATATGGGTTATATGGAGTACCTTCAGGTGATGGGCAATCTCAAACAGGAAGTCCCCTCCCTATATAACCCCCTCCCCTAGGAGGAGTACCTCAGTTTTTACGCCAGTGTCTTAGGTGTTGGTCATGGTTTAGCTTGCCTCCACATCCTTGGGATTAAGGTGGGCTAACCGGTTCTGTCCAAAGGCCTCAGTGCTAAAGTGGTCAGCAACCGGACCCCAAACCCTTGGGGTATAGCCCATAATGCTTTCTGTCACAGAGAGCTGGACTCTGGGCCCAGAACTTAGAAACCTTTGGGGGCCTAATGTTTCTGTTGCCAGAGTGCTATATGGGCCCAGGACAGTGGATCCTTCATAGGAACCCAGGGCCTGAAGGTCTAGACACCCCACGGAGATGGGGGAAGATTGGGCCTCTTGCTGTGCAAAGTCCTGCGGCATGGAGCAGGTAAGTGAAGGGGAAACTTGCGGAACTTGGTTCGCAGCAGGTTTTCTGGGGGGGGTCACAGTGAGACATGCCTAAAGTTTATGCGCTGCATCTGGCAAGGTGAGTCACATATCTTAGGATAGGATGACTATATATATATATATATTCCCCATAAGAGGTGACCTCCCTGGTAGTATTACAACTGGTGCTAGGAAAGCATTGAAAAAGGGCCTGTGTGTAAAGTGACAATTCTCTCTAAGAGAAGCCCCTGAGAAAATATACTGTTTTCTTATGTAAAAGAGCTGGGAGTGTACAGAATGCTCTTACCTGCAAAGCCTGCTCAGAGAGGTCCAGGCGGTTGCTGCAGGGAGAACATGCCGCTCTGTGTCCATGATTCCTTAGGGAGAGATCCTGGCCTGGATGGCATGATCAGCCTCTGACCTCCTCGTGTGGCACCCTCCCCCCCCCCCCCCCCCGGCGGGCGCGCGCGTCCCCGTGATATGGGCGCAATTTCGCGCCGTTAGCTGACAGGGGAAGGGCGGGCCAGTAGGTAAAAGGAAGGGGCGGCCCTTCCATTGTGTTCCCAGCTCAGTGAGTGTTGGAACTGAGAGAGGAAGGACCAGAGCGGCAGCGTGGGGCGCCGAGGACACACAGTGGCCAAGAAAGAGTATTACAGTCTTGAAAAAGACTGTCCTTTAGCCTAGAGATAGGTGTTCTTTTTCAGCAGTTTTTTGGCAATACTACTAAAGGGGACAGAATGTTTTTTCTTTCTTTGGTTTAAAAAAAAAAAAAAAGAAAAAAAGAAACAAACCATTAATAAGAAAGAAGGCATTTTTTCCCCAAAAGGTTTTTTGGGCAAATAACTGTTTATTTTTCCAAACACCGTTAAGTAGCGGGCGTACCTCGGTATTGTACCATGGCATCTGGTTCAGAGGGTACAAGAGGTGGGGATTCCCCCAGAGAGTCTGAGGTTTCGGACAAAGTCATGCCGCTGCTTTCCCCAGAGGGAGCCTTGGTGGGACCATCGGGATCTGGGGCTGGAGCTGGCATGGGTCAGTCCAACCCTAGGGTGGTCACGGACGAGGTACTGTCCACCTCTCTAAAGGAGATGGAAAAAAGAATGGAAAAAATGATAGCCAAGGCTATGCGGGGCAGAAAACGGAATAGGTCTCCGTCGCCTGAGCGTGGACCCTCAGATGAGGAGGTCCCTTCCGCAGGGGAATTGGACGACCTCTTGGACAAGGACCAAGTAGGTTCAGGGATCGAGGATCCGGGTACGGAGGAGTCTGGCGCAGCCTCCCAAGGGGAGAGCTGGTGGGTTCAAGTATTAACAGACTTGGTCCATAGGACATTCAACTTGCCAGTACCAGATCTCCAAGTATCAACGGTTTCAGCTTTGGGCTCACTAAAAACACCTCAAAGCAATGCGGTTTTTCCGATCCATCCTCTGCTAGAGGAAGTTATGTTCCAAGATTGGACCAAGCCAGATAGAATCTTTGTACCACCTAAAAGATTCTCTGCCTTATATCCTATGGAAGAGAAATTTTCCAAGAGATGGGCAGCCCCGGCTGTGGACGCAGCCATCTCATGTGTTAACAAATCTTTAACATGCCCTGTAGAAAACATACAGGTGTTCAAGGATCCGGTTGATAAACGCTTGGAAACGCTACTTAAAACCTCCTTCACTACTGCAGGGGCAGTAGTGCAGCCAGCTGTGGCTGCAATTGGGGTTGCACAAGCATTATCGGATCAAGCTAAGCAGATGCTTAAACTTATTCCTGCCCACCAGGCAGAAGAATTTTCGGATGTCCCTAGGGCCATACGCTTTACGGTAGATGCGATTAAGGATTCTATCCAGCAAGCGTCACGTTTATCGTTATCCCTTATCCATATGAGAAGACTCTTATGGTTAAAGAGCTGGGAGGCAGAGCCCCCATGCAAGAAGCTCCTGGTAGGGTTCCCCTTCCATGGAGGATGACTCTTCGGAGAAGACCTGGATAAATACATTCAGACCATTTCAAACGGAAAAAGTACTCTGTTGCCCACCAAGAAGAAGTTTCGGGGGCCTGCGTTTAAACGACAGTACTCCCCTGGGCAGGGGCCCTCCAATACCAAACAGTATCGACGGCCTCCTGCAAGATCAAACTTTAACAAATCGCAGGGACAGGCCGCCGGAAACAAGAAGCAGTGGTTTCGCAAGCCAGCAAAGCCAGCCCCCAAGTCGGCCTTATGAAGGGGCGCCCCCACCCACAAAGGTGGGGGGAAGACTGCGTCTCTTTGCAGAGGTTTGGGAGGCCAGCATTCCCGACAGATGGGTACGGTCTTCCGTGGCTACAGGCTACAAACTAGACTTCCTAAAGTTTCCTCCTCCTCATTTTCAGGAGTCAAGAGTACCAAACGATCCGAGGAAGGGAGCCGCATTAAGGGCGGCATTGAATCATCTACTCTCTCAGGAGGTAATAGTAGAGGTACCAGTCCAAAAACAGGGGCTAGGTTTCTACTCCAACCTATTCATTATCCCAAAGCCCAACGGCGATGTCAGGCCAATTTTGGACTTACAAATGGTGAATGCATACCTAAAGGTCCGCTCATTTCCGATGGAATCCGTGCGGTCAGCAGCTGCTGCACTTCAGAAGGACGACTTTATGGCATCCATAGACATAAAGGATGCTTACCTTCATGTTCCAATTTACCAGCCACATCAAAGATTTCTACGCTTCTCGGTGGCTCTGCGTCATTTCCAATTCGTGGCGCTTCCCTTCGGGTTGGCTACGGCCCCCCGGGTGTTTACGAAGGTCCTAGCTCCAATCCTAGCCAATCTAAGGATCCAAGGGGTCACTATCCTAGCGTACCTGGACGACCTCCTAGTCATAGATCACTCGTCTCCTGGCTTGGAATGAGCAGTGGCCCTCACAGTGCAGTACCTCGAGAGGTTCGGCTGGGTCCTAAATCGAGAAAAATCAGCATTCCAGCCCACAAGGCAGTTGGAATACCTCGGCATGAGGTTAGACACAGAACAACAAAGGGTGTTTCTGCCTCTGATAAAGGTCAAAGCCATCAAGGAGTTAATCCTACTGGTTCTAAGCAAGAAAGAACCAACTGTCCGCCTATGTATGCGGTTACTAGGCAAGATGGTGGCCACGTTCGAGGCGGTACCGTACGCCCAGAGCCACACTCGCATCCTGCAGGCAGCCATCCTGTCAGCATGGAGCAGGAGGCCACAGGCCTTAGATATCCCTTTGCCGCTCTTATCAAGAATCCGACAAAGTCTGTGTTGGTGGTTAGACCCTCAGAATCTACTGAAGGGGAAGTCTTTCAGCCCAGTGGCTTGGAAGATAGTAACCACAGACGCCAACCTGACGGGCTGGGGAGCAATTTTGGATGGTTGCACTCGCCAAGGTACTTGGGCAAAGCCAGAGAAGCAGTTGCCCATCAACATCTTGGAGCTCAGAGCTGCTCGACTAGCCCTCAGGGCTTGGACGTCCAAGTTGCAGGGGTTCCCGGTGAGAATTCAATCGGACAATGCCACGGCAGTGGCATACATAAATCACCAAGGGGGAACCAAGAGTCAAGCCGCTCAGAGAGAGGTGAGCTTGATTCTCCTGTGGGCAGAAGCTCATGTGCCCTGCATATCGGCAATATTCATTCCAGGAGTGGACAACCTTCAGGCGGACTTCTTAAGTCGCCAGACTCTGTTGCCGGGGGAATGGTCTCTACATCCACAGGTCTTTCAGACACTCTGCCAGAGATGGGGAGTGCCGGACGTGGATGTCATGGCATCGAGACTCAACAAGAAGCTAGACAGGTTCATATCCTGCTCAAGGGATCCGATGGCCTGCGGAACCGATGCGCTGGTTTGCCCTTGGCATCAGTTTAAACTTCTTTATGCATTTCCCCCGCTCCAGTTACTACCCCGCCTGCTGCGCAGGATCAGGGTGGAGCACATACCAGTCATCCTGGTAGCTCCAGCATGGCCCAGAAGGGCATGGTATTCACTAATCCTGAAGATGGTAGTGGGAGACCCTTGGACTCTTCCTCTACGGCCAGACCTGCTATCGCAAGGTCCGATCCTCCACCCTGCCTTACGGCATCTAAATTTGACGGCCTGGAAACTGAATCCCTGATTCTCAGGGGTAGAGGTCTGTCTCAGAAAGTAATCTCTACCCTAATCAGAGCCAGGAAACCGGTCTCTAGGGTGATTTATTACAGGGTCTGGAAGGCCTATGTAGGCTGGTGTGAGTCCAAGCTATGGCTTTCTCGCAAGTTTACCATCGATAGAGTATTAAGTTTTCTCCAGCTAGGAGTGGATAAAGGACTGGCATTAAGCACAATCAAAGGACAGATTTCAGCTTTGTCAGTGTGGTTTCAGCGGCCGCTGGCCACCCACTCGCTGGTTAAGACCTTCATTCAAGGGGTCTTACGTATTAATCCTCCAGTTAAATCCCCACTTTGTCCGTGGGATTTAAACCTTGTTCTGTCAAGTTTACAGAAACAACCTTTTGAGCCGTTGGCTGAGATTCCTTTTGGTTTTACTGACAAGGAAGTTAGTATTTTTGGTCGCCATGGTTTCCGCCAGAAGAGTATCGGAACTGGCAGCCTTATCCTGTAAGGAACCATATCTTATTTTACATAAGGACAAGGTCGTTCTCCGCCCTCATCCTTCCTTCCTACCAAAGGTTATATCCAGTTTTCATCTTCTCTCGGCGGGTAGGGGGCGTGTATCATTTAAATGAATGAAGCGCGTCCCCGCGCCGAACGAACTGCGCATGTGCCGTCCATAAAATATCCCGGTGTGCATTGCTCCAAATGACGTCGCAAGGACGTCATTGGTTTCGGCGTGAACGTAAATGACGTCCAGCCCCATTCACGGACGACTTACGCAAACGACGTAACTTTTTAAAATTTCGACGCGGGAACGACGGCCATACTGAACATTGGCTGCGCCTCATATAGCAGGGGCAACATTACGCCGGGAAACGCCTAACGTAAACGTTGTAACTTTACTGCGTCGGCCACGCGTATGTTCGGGAATTCGCGTATCTAGCTAATTTGCATACTCAACGCGGATTTCGATGGAAGCGCCACCTAGTGTGCAAAAAAAAAATTGCAGTTTAGATCCGACGGCGTAAGACTTACGGCTGTCGGATCTAATGGATATCTATGCGTAACTGATTCTAAGAATCAGTCGCATAGATACGACGGGTCAGATTAGGACTTACGATGGTGTACATTGCGCTGCGCCGTCGTAAGTCCTTTGAGAATCTGGCCCACTACCTACAGAGAAACCCTTTATGAAGAGGTTTCTGTATCCTTCTCTTCAGGATATCATGCACAATTTCTATCACTTTCATCAATCTGAAAACGGTGCATAAAACATGAATATATAACATAGCATGATTGTGTTGAGAAAAAGACATACAGTAAAACCTTGGTTTGCGAGCATAATTCCTTCCAGAAACATGCTTGTAATCCAAAGCACTTGTATATCAAAGCATTTTTTTTACAGGGTATAAAAGAGAAGAGAGGCACCTAAGTGTAGCAATAAGTTGCTAAATGTTGTACCTTCATTAAATGTAACCATATTGCTACACTTAGAGACTCCTCTTCTTTTTTTATACTCGGTTGTGACATGACGCTACTCTTGTATCAAGACATCGCTTGTATATCAAGTCAAAACTTATTAAAACATTTTGCTTGTCTTGCAAAATGCTCTCAAACCAAGGTTTTACTGTATTACAAAATGAAATTCATCATGGTTCATGCTTATAATATAAACTTATCAATGGCACCGGTGGGCTAATCCTCTTGTGATGTCATCAGGTTACTGAGGCCACACCCTATGTAGTGACGCACCACGCGTGCAGAAGCGGTAATCTGCCGGGACAGTAAATGCCATGTCAATTGATGGTAAAGAGAAAACTTCACATTGCACACGAGGCCAGGCACCCATATACCACTGAACCACCGCTACTCAACACAGTTCAGTGGGACATACAGTCCAAATAAAACAACGAAAATAAAAAAATAAACTTTAAACAATCATACATGGCACAGTAAGGTAAACATTTGACATTTATGGACATAGAAAACGTATAGTCAAAAAGCCATATACAGCATATTTATCACACGAACCGCAGAATTAAGGTCTACTCCAAATCGAATCCACTAAAATTGCATCACAGAATTTCAAAAAGCCAGCTTGAGGCGTGTTCATGTTCATAAAATCTGTCTGATGTCTGTAATTTATCTGATAGAGCTGTTCACCCAGCTTCCATCATGTCACCTACCCTCCTGTCTCACTTGTCATGGTTTTTAAGTGGCATTTTTTATCTTTTCATTAATCACTTGCTGCTCCAACCTGATGTAATTGCAGAGCTTTCAGTGTGTCTATGCTCTGATGATTCCCCATGTTGTCATTATCTCTTCATCTAGCACTCCTCCATCCTCTGTACTTTCTTCTGATAGACATGTGTATACTCCCCACCATTACCAGCTGACTAACCAAGCATTGTGTTCATTCACAGCTCAGTAACAGACTCTTTGAAGAGCTTGCCATGGACGTTTACGATGAAGTCGATCGAAGAGAAAATGATGCAGGTGAAAAACCTCTGCTGACATATTTAGTGTATTATGTTCTGAAGTGTAACTGCATTCTAATTTATGTTTCAAAGTAAGAACATACAAACGGTAGAAAATGTTACATAAAGGACACCTACATTTCTCAGGTATACATAGCAATAAGAACCCTGGTACATTAACGATGTTTGGAAGAACGATGTAAAAATTGATCAACTATAGATCACTTTATACCAAAGAGCCCTCTGGCAAGCACCCAGGTTGTAGAGCAGGGGTGGCCAACCAGTGGCCCGGGGGCCACATGTGGCCCGCAAAGCCCTCTGATGTGGCCCGTGACCTCCTGCTCTGGAATGGTGGTTTGTTGGCAAGCCCAGATCGCAGGTTGCTGATCCGCCATACCACAGCATCAGTGTTGTGAATGAAGCTGGTGGTAGGGGAAGAAAGCAGCTGCGGAGCAGAGCCCCATAAGCCTAAGCTTCCTCTACAGCACCGGCTTTTGCAAAGGCGGAGTCTTTGACAAAGTTCCGCTAGCCCGCAGGATAGACAAAGATACACTACGCTGCACCCGCGGTGTGGGTAAACCACAGAACATCAGTGTGAAAGCAGTCTTAGGCCCTTTTCACACAATCAGCCCGACCAAATGGGACCCTCAATTCACCTCTATAGAGCGACAGATGTCTATTTACGCCCGCCTACCTCCAACCTGAAAAACAGAAGGGAGTACGTCCCCTTTCATCTGGGCGGACTGGAGGGCCGATAGAGTAGCCGTGACCTGTCATCCACCCACTCCGCTCATTGTGGCCCCCGAATGGTTACCAAGTTGCTTAAGTGTCCCTCAATCTCCAAAAAAGGTTGGGCACCCCTGTTGTAGAGCCTTGCCAGGGGTAGAGGGAATAACAGGCTGCTTCAGCCGTCATTCAGTTTGTGTGTGTCTTAGGTTCTAGCCTCAGCACACATGCAATGGGTCTCTCTTTAGCACCTGGCAAGCTAAAGGAGATATCGGCGAACAGGGAGGTGGGGGGTAGCGGTTTGGGGGCAAGCTGGAAAAACTGGAAAGGAAGATTATCGGTAGATGTAACCATTCATTTTAGGATACTCTCTAGAGATGTAAAACTTCTGGAAATTTTTAAAGCCATGAGAATTTTTTTTTTTTCAAAAATTAAAAAAACTAATTTTGATAATTTTGATTCCCACGAGTCATTGTATCTATAAATGAAGGGGCTGCGTATTTTTGGGAGGCAGTGGTTTGTAAGACTTCATTACTGGAAGATGCTGCTGATGAAGAAACACTTTGTGATGATCCAGAAGCAACAGAAAGAATGTTTCTGGAATGAGAACTCCAGTCCTCACCATTTCATTCCATAAAGTTTTTATTGACTTAAGGGCAACTCTGGCATGCCACAATGTGTTTTCCATCCTTGTAGCATTTGGAAAAGAATATGATGAAAGAAAAGTGAACATTCATCAATATAAAAGTTGATAAATACAAACTAGGTTCATATTGAACCAAAGTAGCATCAAAACATATAACGTGCTGTGGGGAATGCATTGTAAATAGCCATTTCACAATAGGGGGTAGTAGGAATGGAAGGTAGGGGAGGGACCTTGGATAGGAGATTATAGGGACCCCCAATAGTCAAACTCCTGAGCATAAAACCACAATAATGGTAAAGCAACAATATTTGAATCGCCAAAGAACAAACAAAGAAAAAAGGGGGTAAAAAAGAGAAGTGAGAGGAAAAAAAAGAGGGTCTGTCATGAACTTGTTAAGGGACAGACAACCTTTATGTTCTTGGCTGTCGCCTTAGTCGAACAATGCCATGGCAGTAGCCTACATTAACTAAAGGGAGGAAGCAGAAGCCTTGTGGTTTAAAAAGTGCTGGATCTGATTTTGGCTTTGGTGGCACTTTCTTTTGTAGCCGTGTCTGCAGGGCTGGAACATGAAAATTGTCAGGTGGACTTTCTCAGATGTCAATGTCTGGACCCTGGGTAAATGTCACTTCACCCTGAGTTGCAACCCTCTGTTGCAGGTAGGAGACGCAGAAAGTGGACCTCCTGGCCAGGGCTGTGGAGTCGGTAGATAAATGTTCCGACTCCGACTCCTCAGTTTTATGTACTTCCGACTCCGACTCCCCGACTCCGACTCCTCTGTATTAATATGCGAATGTATTTTATACATTCCTTGAGGGAAAGAAACGCAACCTACCACATGACTACTGGCTGGGAAGCCAACAGTCTACTGTATTGCACAGTTTAAGCAAAAGACAAACACAATGAAAACAATCAAGTGGCTGGATAGTAGCAGCAGGCATAAACATCAGGAACAGGATCTTTACCAGTTCAAAAATACAAACCACATTATTTGGTTGTTTTAGAACAAAAACAAAGCTTATCTTTAATGAACCAAAAACAAAATCTGTAAAACCTAGAAATGGTTTATATTAATCTTGAAATGTAGTTATAGGCTTAGTAAATGCAAATCAATTCAATGTAGAGTTCTACGGAAGAGAATTGCCTCTGCCAGATCCTCTTTCATAGAGGCTCTTAAGTCAGACTTTATTATTTTTAGGGCTGAAAATAATCTTTCGACACTGACTTGGGTGGGTGGCATTGCAGTAACTATTCTGGCCACATCACTTACGATCTCTGGATAAACAAGGATGGCTTCTTCAACAGTAAGTTTTGATGAGCGATCATACTTTTCAACTTCTTTTAGTGCTTTATAAAACTCCTGTTGGAATTTTTTTATTTGGACACTTACTGGTTCTCTAACATGCGTTCCCTGTAAAAGCAGAACACAACACTAAGGAAAGTATAAGTATTGCCGCTCCTAATTGTGCGTTGCGTGCCATATAGTGAAGCACATGAAAAGCATGCTTCTTCACGGTCACTTAACGTGTTCGTTTTGCGGTTACGTGAGGCACTGCATGCATTGGTCTTTATTCTTACAGTAGAGAAGTCATTAATTATAACTTTTTGTGAATTGGGACATTTAAACTTGCTTTTTTTTTTTTTTTAATTCCAATCTAAATTTAGTAGGAGTCGGAGTCGGTGCATTGTTTGCCGACTCGGACTCCAGGTACCCAAAATTTCCCCCGACTTCGACTCCGACTCCACTGCCCTGCTCCTGGCTTCCAGGTTCAACTAACTGAGCAGATTTGTCTCCAGGTCCTGGGATTTTCTAGCCTTCTCAGTGGATGCTTTGGTGGCTGTGGGATCAGTTCAATCTAATATATGCTTTCGTCTGAAACTCCTTCCTTATCTACTCCACGGGACCCAGATATAGGGCATTCCTATTATTTTCAATGCACGGAACTGGCCAAGGTGGATGTGGTACTCAGACCTTGGCAGGCTCTCTGTAAACCCTCTGAAGATCATCCATATTTTCTGTACCATTGACTAATTTTTCACTCTGCTTTTTGGTTGGTTGCTTGCTTAAATAGCCTGGGTGTTCATGCCCAGGTCCTGTGGAGCAGGGGTTTGTTGGATTTGGTTATCACCTGGAACAAATCTTTCTCATTGGGTGAAAAAAAAAAATTCTGTTGGATAAAGTGTCCTCCAGACTGTTGCCCCAAGATCAGTCTTGGCCTTGAATACAATCAATAAAGTTTCAACCTTAGCTGTTCTTTTTTTCAGGGGCCTTCATACAGGGTGTCGCTCACATTTTGTATGTTCCTCATTGACTCCATGGGATCTTAGCCTGTATATGTTGGCTCTTAAGCCCTATCTGACCTACAAGGTTGTTTTTCTTGTCATAAATACTGTGGGGGAGTCCTTGAGGCCTTTTTCGTGCTACACAGTTATTTTGAGGTCCAAGGCATGTTTTCTTCCCATGATGGTTCTTCCCCACACCTTAACCATGACATTGTTCTACCATTTCTCTGTCCTGCTACGAAACTTTGTCACAAGACTTTCCTACGTTGCCATGATGTAGTACATGCTGTACAACTCCCTTTCTTCAGTCTGTATTTGTCTTTCCTTAAGGTCACCCTAGAGGACACACTGCTTCATGTTCCACTATTGCCAGGTGGACTTGACATTCCATCATTCCAACCTATGTTGTCAAGGGTGAGGTTCCACTTTTACCTGTCAAAGCACACTCAAAAAGACCAGTTAATGCTTCTTGGGCTTTTCAGCATCAGGCATCTGTTTATCAATTTTGCTGCCACCTGGTCTTTGGGTCACAAGTTTAGTTTTTACCAGGTAAGCGTTTGAGCCTCAGCTGATGGCAACTTTGTTTATGGGGAAGTGGATGGTGTCAGTAAAGCAGTGGACGGTGTCATTTTTTTTTTAGGGGGGTTGGGGACTCTGCACAGTGTCTTTAAGGGGGGGGGGGATGTCAGTAGTTTTTAATTTTATAGATTTTTTTTTTTACCCAATTACATTTTTTAGCACTTTTTACAATTTTATTTTTTAATATTTATTGCAAATTTTATATTTTTATCAGCCCTGTTGGTGATCTTTGGTGAGATACCCCTTACATCTCCCCTTTGAGACAGAAAAAGGGACTGGGGACACAGATTCACCAGTCTTTCTCAGCAGCTTCAGCATTGAAAATGAATGGACAGGAGACATAGGCTCCTCTCCATTTATAAACTGAAGCAGAGTAACACACAGTTTAATCTGCTTAGTTATAACAGGACACAGGAGCGATCCCTCACTGAATCCAATATAGAAAAGGAAGGATCTGGTAAAATTACATATATACCTGCTCCTTCCTCCGCTCTCCATCCTGACATATACCCCCTGTAGCCGGCTGGAGTGGAGGGAGCCGGCTGAGGGGGGGGGACACACAGCGGGCCAGAGGAAGGGGTACATAGAACACAGGGCTGGAGAAGGACACGGTGGACATTGGTGCGGCGGGGGGACAGTTTCAAGCACCAATCTCCCTGTATGGTATTTTAGCTGACAGCCGCGGGAGGGAGAGGAGGCGAAGTGGTGGTCTGAAAAGCCATGCAGGGAGATCGGTGCACCGATCATCCCCGGCTGTCAAGGGAAAATCGTCCATGTGTGCAGGGGGGTCACAGTCCCCTCCCCCCAGAAGGCAGTGTGCAGTAAACACCCTGCACACATGGATGATACACCGCCGTTCACAGAGATGGGAGGTGAAGGGCTTGTGCCTGGTGCTGGAGTGCACTCGGCACATCTTGGGCCGCGTACACACGATCAGTCAAAACCGATGAAAACGGACTGAAGGTCCGTTTCATCGGTCCAAACCGATCGTGTGTGGGCGCCATCGTTCAGTTATCCTTCGGTCAAAAAAAATAGAACTTGCTTTAAAATTTGACCGATGGACGCCTGACCGATGGGTCAAAACCGATCGTGAGTATGCAAAAGCATCGGTCAAAAGGCCGCGCATGCTCAGAATCAAGTCGACGCATGCTTGGAAGCATTGAACTTCGTTTTTTTCAGCATTTCGTTTGTTTTACGTCACCGCGTTCTGACATGATCGTTTTTTTTAACCGATAGTGTGTAGGCACATCAGTCAGCTTCATCGATTAACCGGTGAAACGGACCTTCAGTCCGTTTTCATCGGTTTTGACTGATCGTGTGTACGCGGCCTTAGACAGGCTTACAGCATACAGCGGCGCTTCACCTGCAGTTTCTTCCTCCAGCAAATTGTACCACCCATGGCATTTTCCCCTTCTGTCCCCCCCCCCCCCCCCCCTTAACAACCCTGCTAGAACTAGCATGAAACCCTGGAATGAATGCCTTCATCTACTTCATGACAAACACCCTTCACACAACAATATAAAAAAATCTAACTAAAATGTAAATGTCATCCTATTTTGATTGTAAAGGAACAAGCAGCCAAACATAACAGGGTTTGTGGCTTTTTGGATTTTCAAGTCTTGACTAGTTGTCAGTAGGCATAATGAAGACAATATTTTACTAAAGCACTACGTTTATATTCTGTTTATACATTTTCATTTCAAACCGGGTAATATATCTTTATGGCTAGTAAAAAAAAAGTTGAATAAATACTTGGCCAGATTCAGGTAGGGCAGCGTAACTTTGTGCGGGCGTAGCGTATGGTATTTACGCTACGCCGCCGCAAGTTAGAGAGGCAAGTGCTGTATTCACAAAGCACTTGCATCCTAAGTTACGGCGGCATAGCGTAAATGTGCCAGCGTAAGCGCGCCTAATTCAAATGCGGAAGAGGTGGGCGTGTTTTAGGGAAATTAAGCATGACCCCACGTAAATTACGTTATCAACAAACGGCACATGCGCCAACCGTGGACGTATCCCAGTGCGCATGCGTCGGATAGAATGCCTAAGATACGTCGAACACTGCCTACGACGTGAACGTAACTTACGCACAGCCCTATTCGCGTACGACCTACGCAAACGGCGTAAAAAGATAGGCTTGTTCCGACGTTCATACCTTGCATGGGCTGCGCCAGCTAGGGAGCAGCTTTATCTTTACGCCGGCGTATCTCTTACGTAAACGGCGTAACTAATTGCGACGGGCGCACGTACGTTCGTGAATCGGCGTATCTTGCTCATTTGCATATTCAACACGGAAAACAACGGAAGCGCCACCTAGCAACCAGCGTAAATATGCATCCTAATATACGACGGCGTAGGAGACTTGCGTCGCTCGTATCTTAGCCTAATTTAAGTGTATCTGGTTTCCAGAATACACTTAAATTTACGACGGCGTAGATTCAGAGTTACGACGGCGTATCTACTGATACTCCGCCGTAATTCTCTGAATCTAGCTAACTGAGTGTAAAAAAGAAGGGTTATCACTTTGTTGACTGGCACTGGGACCTCTGGATTCAGCTACTGAGCACCCAGCACCCACAAGTCTGAATGGTGTGGATGGTGTATTGCCAGTAATTTGCCAAAAGTACTGTCCACAGTTCTGTCCTTGGTACTGTACGTGGTGGCAACCGGTCAACTGCGCATGTCTGCAGCTCTAGTCATTCCTGGGCACCAAATCAATCCTTCCAGACAGCAAGTCCAATGCAGCAGCCAATAGTGACTACATAGTGCCGACACGAACATCACTGGCAGAGCCAGTGGCACAGAACCATACGTTATTTGATTAAAGTGTGTTTTTTTGTTTTTGTTTAGTTTTGAAATGCATAGGGAATGTTTTAGAAGCATTTTCAAATATTATTGTTGTCTCCATCCCTGCTATGTAGATTTATCTTTTTACCTTGCTGCAACACATGCTTCAGATGGGGACCACAAGTGGCTGTTTTACTATGCCTTAAAATTTTATTTGTGTAATTGTTTCTTGTTTTTCCTACATGTAATTTTGTTTTGTTTTTTTGTTTTTATTATTTTCTCCTTGGGCTTGGTTTTAAAATTTCCCTCTGGCCTCTCTGCTTGATACTCATTCTTTCTGTGGCCACCGGGATCTATGGAGTCCTTTTGAGTCTTCACTATGTGTATGCTTCAGGTCTGTACTCCCTGTCTACATGAGGCCGCTCCAGAGCTTCATAGAAGCCACTCATAGAGAGACAGAGGGAAATACCATGCCTCTTCTCCTCCTCTACAACATGAGAGTAGCTTGTCAATCATTGCTGTGGAGAAGGAGAGTTGCAGCTTTTTCCTCTGTGTGCCCCTCTTGCACTGGCTGTTGCATGTTGCTTTGAAGGGCTGCACATAGACTCTGGAGTACAGCGCCTGCTTGTAACACATATCCATACAGAACTCTATAGATACTGGTGGTATAGAGAAAATGGGTATCAAGCAGCACGGCCAGGGGACAATTGAAACGCCAAGCTTCATCTGATTTAAGAAACAAAATTCATTTTAATACCATATAAAAAAACAGATATGGTCAGCTGTTGTCACCATCATGAAACCCGCTCAGAGAAATGCCATGAGGCTGCAGAAGATCAGCAGCTCTGAGAGCACTAAAATGATGAAAAATTAGAAGTATTTTTTTTAACAAAAATGCAGTTCTACATGATACACACTAAGGAATTCATAAAGAGTGTTTAGACTTCCATAGAGTCTCTGCAGAACAAATGTCGGTGCGTTGTAAACAGGTAAACTAATTTGGACCACACACTGTGTGTGGAGGTGCACTGAAACGGAAGGGTCTATACAGACACTCGAATCTCCGTGCAGTTGAGCTTCCTCCTGTTGCTGCAGGTGTCACAGCCATGGCAGTGGCCAAGAAGTTGTGTAGCTGGGTGGGCATCAGGTCTGCCCCTCCTGTTGTTGACAGCAGGCAGTGGGCTGACTAATGGCCAACACACAGCCTGCTATTGGCTATAGACGCTGCCAACTTCTAAGGAGAAAGAGGATTTCAGGTATGAAGCACAGCAACCATTGATGTGGGAAGAGGGTAGCAACGGCAAACATGTTTGTCTGTGCTCCATGGATATCAATGAGAAGAAAAGGAAAGTTCCAAAAGCTGCACATCACACTCAATAAAGAGTAAGAGCAACCTCAGTCCGGGCTCCATCCAGGTCACTCCAACGCGTTTCACCTCCCTCACAGGGCTTAGCGCATTGGGGCATATGGCTTGGACAGAACCAGGGCTGATTCTACTCTTTTTACACACAGGGTTTTTTTTTTTTTTGTGATGTGCGGCTTTTGTGACTTTCCGGTTTTCCAGTAGTAATGGTGTTATTGCTCAGCATCAGGTTGCTCTGCAATGAATAACGGAGCATGAAGAAACTACAAATGTGCAGTAGCTTGGTGCAGAAAGTCTTTGCATATATAATAGTCAGACATTGAGGAATATGGAAAAAAAGGGATGGATGGGAGGGTAGTCTGTTTAGGAGGGAAAAGGGAGAGGAATACAGACGAACAGTGATCTAGCCCAACGTACAAGTTGAACGGGCTACAGTCTGTTCCGTCTGAAAGAAAATGCATAAATCAAGGATACCAAACAAGCAAGTATTTACGCCTTGTATGAGTTATCATGGCCTCCACCTTCCAGTGCACCATGGTTTGTATAATCCAAGATTATGTTTTGGCTGTGGAAAGAACGGGGGTCTTCCACGCTCTGCCAATTGTCTGTATTGCAATTGTGAGGACATGGATCATTAACTATTGAGAGCTGTTTATGACAGTCACTGTGCTGGGAGCATGCCGTGAGCACACACTTGTCACAGAAAGCTCAGTTGCCCATGGACACGTACAGTGCTTTGAAAAAGTACTTGTACCCCTGAGGTTTTACACATTTTGTCATATTAGGACCAAAAACGTAAATGTATTTATTGTGATTTTATGTGATAGACCAACACAAAGTGGCACATAATTGTTCCCAAGTACCTTTTTTCTAATCAATATACAGCTGTCATATGACCTATCCAGGGCAGGCCCTATGATGGGACCGGGTGGTACCATGGGTACCAGGCAGCACTTTTAGGGGGGGCAGCATACTGATGCCCGTCAGCCCGTTCTGCCAGATCCGCTACCCAAATAAAATTGATGTCCTTTTTTCCCCACAAATAGAGCTTTCTTTTGGTGATATTTGATCACCCCTGCGGTTTTTATTTTTTGTGCTATAAATATATATTTATTTATTTATTTATTTATTTAAAATGCTTATTGAGAGCGCAGTCATTACCAACAGGCCTCGATGCGCTCATAGAACCAACATATGAAAAAATACAGGACACCTCTCTCATTACTATAAGATAACAATATAAAATACATAATAACATTTAAAAAAGCTAAAATACCATACCAATACTAATATCTTACCCTAATTAGGGCCATACACTTGAACAAATAGGAAAGTTTTTAAAAGTTTCCTGAATTTTAGTATATATAGTATATATATATTTTTTTACTTTTTGCTATAATAAATATCCCCAAAATTTAGAAAACTAAACCATTTTCTTCAGTTTAGGCCAATATGTATTCTTCTACATATTTTTGGTACCAAAAAAAACACAATTGGCGTACATTGATTAGTTTGCGCAAAAGACATTGTGGCCGCCGGCAATTCACAGGTCCCTTTATACTCCTGGATACATGTATAGAGCCATAGCAGGTCTTTTTATACGCCTATATGCATGTATAGAGCCATGACAGGCCCTCTTTATACATCTATAGAGCCATGACAGGCCCTTGTTATACTCTTTTATACATGTATAGAGCCATGACCGGTCCTCTTTATACTCCTATATACATTTATAGAGCCATGGCAGGTCCTCTTTATATTCCTTTACATGTAAAGAGTCTCGACAGGTCCTCTATATACATGTATAGAGCCATGACAGGTCCTCTTTATACATCTATAGAGCCATGACAGGCCCTCGTTACACTCCTTTATACATGTATAGAGCCATGTCTAGTACTCTTTATAGTCCTATATACATTTATAGAGCCATGACGGGTCCTCTTGATATTCCTTCACATGTAAAGAGTAATGACAGGTCCTCTATATACATGTATAGAGCCATGACAGGTCCTCTTTATACTTCTATACATGTATAGAGCAATGACAGGTCCTCTTTATACTCCTTTTATACATGTATAGAGCCATGCCAGGTCCCCTTTAGTTATCATGATATAAAATAATGAATGTGGGGGCCTTTTGGTTTCATTCTTAGTCTCAGGCAGCACAATGTCCTGGGCCGGCACTGGACCTATCTCTTTCCCAACCTGTCTGCAGGGAAACATAAGCAGGAGGAGCTTCTAGTCCTCAGTTGTTGGTTCAAAAAACAAAACAAAAAAAATTGTCAAACTGTTTTAAATCGGCATACAAAAATATATTTGAAATCAAATCTTTATTATTTTGTGGAAATAACATGCTTTGGGCAGAGTCCTGCCAGTCACAGGCTGTGTTACTCTGTTCTAGCCTGTGTCTGAGAATAGGAGGGAGGTAAAGCCACCATTAATCTACATGTAATATCCCACCCCCCATTGTGTTTAGCTGATTAGTGGGCATGGAGGAGGAGGAGGAAGGGCGTGGGCTGCTGTTTACCACTGTGTATACACGCACATATTTGACTCTAGACTAGAGGCACATGGACTGCTCAGATGTGATTGGGAGGAAATGCTCAGCATAGAAACTGAGCTGAAAACTGAGCATGTGCAGAGTTGCCACCACAGCTGCAAAATCTCGAGCTTAATTGGGGACATGGACAGAAAGTGGAGATAGAGAACAGCATGATTAGCCAGGTTTTTTAGCAGAATACAGAAAACAAATCTTATAGTGACGGAGTAAGTATGAACAGCATGTAATGCACTATTTATTGGATAGTTTTTTATGATATGGGTTTAGTGACACTTTAAGAAGGTTTGCGAACGAGAAGGTAACTGTTTTATAGCAGAAGAGACATAGCATGTTGTCTTCATTATAACGAGACTGTCAGTTTGCGATTTTTTTTTTTTTTTTCACTTTATTTCCACATTAAGCAATTCTGGCCATTTGCACTGGTTTAGATCTATGAGTGACATTTATGTGTTTTGGTTTTTCTCTTTTTTCCTTTTTTTTTTTTTAACTGTTTCTGGCTGTTCCTCTCTGTGGCCTTCCTTTTATTCTGTGCAGTGACATCCTGCAGGCCTCCGCTTCTGTACATTACTGACAACTTTGTAAACACGATAACAACAAACATTGCAGCACAATCCATCGCCTTTGCTCCAGACAGTGACGTCACCTGGTAGGGCTGCCTAGACAATGTGGGAAGTGGAATGATTCAAGACTGCTGTCTGCATTGCTGTAGGCATGGAGTGGGTTAACACGCTCTCGTCCTCCTCCTTCACTGCAACAAAGTACATTTTCTACCAAAAAGGAAACCGCAAGAGAGCAACCATGAAAAAAAGTCACCAAGTGGCTGATATAAGTGTTTTCTCTTTTTATGGAGCAGTTCCTGACCCATCCCACATTCCATGTAGCTGCCAACATTCTCAGCAGTGTAAGCAGGCTTTAACAGAACTTTTCATGTTAGGGGAGCAGACGGAGCCTTTTATGCAGCGTCTCCTTACTCCCAGTGCAGACGAGACTCTGGACCGCATCGTGGGCTGGTTAGATATTTTACACTGAACTAAGGAAACCAATAGCTGGGTCGTGTTAGATCTGTATGAGTCTCATCAACCTGGGATATCCTCTCTGGATATGGCATGTGATGTCCTGAAGCCATGCACTGCTTTCTGTTCATGACATTACATTGATACACCACCTATAGGTATGCCTATGCTTTCCATCTATGCCTTGTAAGAAGTAGAGTGCTTCTAAAACAGCCTACGACTCTATAGATGTTGTAGCACATTTTTTTTCAGACTTTGGCTAACATAATTGCGTTCCTCTGGTTGCGCATTTAACTTTCTAGTACTAATTTCTTATATTTTACCTTACGCTGGAGACTTGGAATATAGTTTTAACCGATGGAAAGCTCCTTACTTACACTCGGTCCTATTAAATAAGTCCAAAAGCAATCTGCAAAGTCCAATGACCCCTGTAAACCAATCAGCAAAAATTTAATTTCGGTAGTTAAAAAGTGGTAGATGTTGACATTTGATTGATTTACTTGGGTTACTGCATTTTGTCATTGCTACTTTAATAAGCATGAAGTGTAGATGGCATATTTTGCATGCTTATCAGATATTTTTTTGTGAATTGAAGCTCACCACTCATGTAGCCGTTTGTAGCGTGTGCTGTGTATGTGGCACGTTGGCAGCAGAGCTTGGATACAGGGCATCAGTGACTGGCTGTGCAGTAAATACAGAGGGATAATGACCTAGCCTGTGAACTGCTTGCTTAGAATAGTTTATCTGTTCAGAAATAGCCCATTCCTCTGTAAAGTCTGCAGATTTTTTGCAACGTGACACATGTCACGTTGAACTCTTGTTTCCGCAGCACGGGATTTTAGCAGAAACAACTTTGCAAAAGTTGAAATAAAGCTGTAAACCACAAGTATCAGATATGCAAGAATAATATGGAGTCTGATGATTTATGTCTGTTCCACATCAGAAGAACATGCCTGACTTGTTAACACACTGCTGACAATTAGTGAGAATGTAGTTACAGACAGCACAGATTTCCTTACTGGTAATTTGTTCTGTAGTGTTTAATAGCTGTGCCAAATCACCGGTGTACTCCTACACTATCCTCCAGCAGGGGGCATCCTGCTTATACAGTCATGCCTGAAATTGTTGGCACCCCAGGAATTTTTCCAGAAAATCAAGTATTTCTCACAGAAAAATATTGCAGTAACACATGTTTTGCTTTACACATGTTTATTCCCTTTGTGTGTATTGGGACAAAACAAAAACAGGGAGGAAAAAAAGCTAATTGGACATAATGTCACACACAACTCCAAAAATGAGCTGGTCAAAATTCTAGGCACCCTTAACCTGATATTTGGTTGCATACCCCTTGGAAAAAATAACTGAAATCTGTCGCTTCCATCAATAAGTTTCTTACACCACTCACCCGGAATTTTGAACCACTCTTCCTTTGCAAACTGCTCCAGGTCTCTCTTATTGGAAGGGCGCCTTTTCCCAACAGTAATTTTAAGATCTCTCCACAGGTGTTCATGGGATTTAGATCTGGACTCATTGCTGGACACTTTAGAACTCTCCAGCGATTTGTTGCCATTCATTTCTGGGTGCTTTTTGACCTATGTTTGGGGTCATTGTCCTGCTGGAAGACCCAAGATCTCGGACGCAAACCCAGCTTTCTGACACTGGGCTCTACAGTGCGACCCAAAATCCTTTTGTAATCCTCAGATTTTCATGATGCCTTGCGCACATTCAAGGCACCCAGTGCCAGAGGCATCAAAACAACCCCAAAACATCATTGAACCTCCACCATATTTCACTGTAGGTACTGTGTTCTTTTCTTTCTAAGCCTCAATCTGTTTTCGGTAAACAGTAGAATGATGTGCTTTACCAAAAAGCTCTATCTTGGTCTCATCTGTCCACAAGACGTTTTCCCAGAAGGATTTTGGCTTACTCAAGTACATTTTGGCAATGGATAGTTGGCGTTGACACTAATAGTTGGCGTAGACACTAATGCTCCCTGAGCCTGCAGGACAGCTTGAACTTCTTTGGAACTTGTTTGGGGCTGCTTATCCACCATCTGGACTATCCTGCGTTGCAACCTTTCATCAATTTTTCTCTTCCGTCCACGCCCAGAGAGATTAGCTACAGTGCCATGGGTTGCAAACTTCTTGATAATGTTGCGCACTGTGGACAAAAGCAAATCTAGATTTCTGGAGATGGACTTGTAACCTTGAGATTGTTGATATTTTTCCACAATTTTGGTTCTCTAGTCCTCAGACAGTTTTCTTCTCTTTTTGTTGTCCATGCTTAGTGTGGCACACACAGACACTCAATGCAAAGACTAAGGCCCCGTACACACGAGAGCATTTATCCGCAGATACGGTCCAGCGGACCGTTTCCACGGATAAATCCTCTCAAAGATTTCCGCTGATTTCGATGGGATGGAGTGTACACACCATCGCATTGAAATCCGCGCAGAAATCCTCTGCCGATGACGTGTCGCGCCGTCGCCGCGATTATGACGCGGCGACGGGCGCGACGCTGTCATATAAGGAATTCCACGCATGCGTCAAATCATTACGACGCGTGCGGGGAATCCCTTTGGACGAATGGATCCGGTAAGTCTGTACAGACGAGCGGATCCATCCGTTGGAATGGATTCCAGCAGATGGATTTGTTGTGCAGCACAGCAAATATCCGATCTGCTGGAATCCATCCCAGAGGAGATTTCTCCGCGGAAACAGATCCGCTGGCGTGTACACACCATAGGATCTATCCGCAGAAACCCATTTGCTGGGATTTATCTGCGGATGGATTCTATCGTGTGTATGGGGCCTAAGTGAATTTCTCTCCTTTTTATCTGCTTTCAGGTGTGATTTTTATATTGCCCACACCTGTTTCTTGCCCCAGGTGAGTTTAAAGGAGCATCTCATGCTTGAAACAATCTTTATCCACAATTTTGAAAGGGTGCCAAGAATTTTGACCAGCCCATTCTTGGAGTTTTGTGTGACATTATGTCCAATTTGCTTTTTTTCCTCCCTTTTTTTTGTTTTGTTCCAATACACACAAAGGGAATTGAAATGTGTATAGAAAAACATGTGTTACTGCAATACTTTTCTGTGAAAAATACTTGCTTTTCTGGAAAAATTCCTGGGGTGCCAACAATTTCGAGCATGACTGTACAGGGGATTTTGTACCATGAAACAGTTTTGTTTTCTAAAAATGGTTTCAGCCCCCTATGGACAAAACGCAAAAAATTACAATTTTAAAAATGTTCTTAGGTTGGTTAGAGGGAACAATATTTTTATTTTCCGCTTTCAGAAAAACATGCATCCTTATTTTAAGGGAAACCCCTACCAGGTAACTATGTAGGTGAAGCCTTTGCTGAACTTATTTGCTTGGTTGTCCAATTAAAAGGCTTTTAAGTTTTGGGATTTCACTGAGCTGCAGTGCCTTAAAGTATTCATACTCCTTGAAATGTTCTTGTGTTACAACCAAAAACATAAAAAGATTTTTTTGTGATAGACCAGCAACAAAGTGGCACAATTGTGAAGTGGAAGGAAAATGATAAATGGTTTTCCTTTTTTCTTTTTTTTTTGTTTACAAATAAATATCTGAAAAGTGTGGCATGCATTTGTATTACTCCTTGGTGAACAAACCACATCATAAAGGCCAAGGAACACACCAGACAGGTCAGGGATAAAGTTGTGGAGAAGTTTAACGCAGGGTTAGGTTCTAAAAAAAAATATCCCAAGCTTTAAAGATCTCACGGAAACTTTTCAATCCATCGTCTGAAAGTTTAGAGTATGGCACAACTGTAAACCTATCAAGACATGGCCATCCACCTAAACTGACAGGCCGGGCAAGGAGAGGGCATTAATCAGATAAGCAGCCAAGAGGCCCATGGTAACTCTGGAGGAGCTGCAGAGATCCACACCTCAGGTGGGAGAATCTGTCCACAGGACAACTATTAGTTGTGCACTTCACAAATCTGGCCTTTATGGAAGAGTGGCAAGAAGAAAGTCATTTTTGAAAGAAAGCCATAAGAAGTCCAGTTTGCAGAAGCCATGTGGGGGGACACAGCAAACATGTGGAAGAAGGTGCTGTGGTCAGAGGAGATGAGATCAAAATTTTACTTTTTGGTCTAAAAGCAAAATGCAATGTGTGGCAGAAAACTAACACTGCACATCACCCTAAACGCACCATCCCCATTGTGAAACATGGTGGTAGCAGCATCATGTTGTGGGGATGCTTTTCTTCAGCAGGGACAGGGAAGCTGGTCAGAGTTGATGGGGAAGATGGATGGAGCCAAATACAGTGCAATCTTAGAAAACCTGTCAGTCTGCAAAAGATTTGAGACTGTGGCGGAGGTTCACCTTCCAGCAGGACAACATACAGCCAGAGCTACAATGGAATGGTTTCGATCAAAGCATATTCATGTGTTAGAATGGCCCAGTCAAAGTCCAGACCTAAATCCAATTGAGGATCTGTGGCAAGACTTGATAATTGCTGTTCAGACGCTCTCCATCCAATCTGACAGAGCTTGAGCTATTTTGCAAATAAGAATGGGCAAAAATTGCACTTTTTTTTATAGATGTGCAAAGCTGGTAGAGACATCCCTGAAAAGACTTGCAGCTGTAATTGCAGCAACAGGTGGTTCTACAAAGTATTGACTCGGGGAGGGGGGGGGGGGGTGAATACAAATACATGCCACACTTTTCAGATATTTATTTGTAAAAAAAAAAAAGAAATGGAAAACGCTTTATCATTTTCATTCCACTTCACAATTATGTGCCACTTTGTGTTGGTCTATCACCTAAAATCCCAATAAAGTACATTTACATTTTGGTTGTAACATGACAAGATTTGGAAAATTTAAATGGGTATGAATAGTTTTTTCAAGGCACATAACAAGTGTGTAGATCAGGATTTCAGACTCCTTTTTGATTTTGCAAGCTGCATGCTTCTCCCATTTCAATGCCTAAAAACATAGAGGTAATTAGCATTTTAGAGAGGAAGTCACCAATGACCGCCACTATATTTCCCTTTGTACCAGTTTCCTTTAATTCACTAAAGCTGATTCATCTGTCCCCACATGCACATTGTGCTTTCTGTTTGATGAAGTAGTATATAAAAATAATGATTTAGTAGCATTTAAAAATAGTACGGTAGTTTATAATTTGCAGTGCCCTCAATGTGGTTACTTTAAAAAAAAAAATTGCGATTGGTTTCTATGAGTGCACCTTGCCTCATTAAAAATGCCAATATCTGTAGTTCATATATGTTTTAATATCCCTATTTTTTTAGCTGTGCCTATGAGATTCAGAGTTGGTCAGATGCTGACAACCGGAGGTGCAAGGCAATGTGACACCTGCCTAATCAGGGGCGTTTGTATGAAATTGTTCTGGAAAAATCACCAAATAGGATATGCACTACAGGACTCCTAGAGCTACATTTACTTAACATGGTCATCTGAAAAGTTAACATAAAGCTTTTTCCTGCCAACTGAATCATTTGCAGAGGAAGGGCGGACTTTGCAGGACATAGCTGCATTTAGTACAGTAGTACTGTGTTAGTGATTGTAATTACTATTAACCAGGAAACCTCAAAAAGACCATGGATTTCCAGTAGTCTCTATTTTCCTTTTTCCTCTGACCTGCTCCAACTTACTGGTGCCTCTGTTGATCTGTCTTCTAATAAATGGCCCAACTTTAAAGGAAAAATTGTTCTTGTAAATATTTAGCATGGTAAACAGCCTGCATATGCATGTTTTTATAATCCTGGCAATGCCCAGTGGCTTTGCCAATCTCACACTATTGTGAAAAGTCCTTGGGCTAGTAACCAGGTGTTATCAGAGCACATAATCTGCAGCCTGTGATTCTGTGGACCAGGTAGTCACATCTACACTTCCTACAGCTTAAAGGGGTTGTAAAGGTACAATTTTAAATTATTTTTTCTAAATGGCTTCCTTTACCCAAGTGCAGTCCTCCTTCACGTGCCTCATCCTTCCATTTTGCTTTTAAATTTACATTTTTTTTCTTCTGAGAAATCCTCACTTCCTGTTCTTCTGTCTGTAACTCCACACAGTAATGCCAGGCTTTCTCCCTGGTGTGGAGTGTCGTGCTCGCCCCCTCCCTCGGACTACAGGAGAATCAGGACCCTCTCTATGTTGCAGATAGAGAAAGGAGCTGTGTGTGCTCCCTTGGACTACTCTCCCGTAGTCCAAGGGAGGGGGTGAGCACGACACTCCACACCAGGGAGAAAGCCTTGCATTACTGTGTGGAGTTACAGACAGAAGAACAGGAAGTGAGGATTTCTCAGAAGAAATTGGGACATTTAAAAGCAAAATGGAAGGATGAGGTAAGTGAAGGAGGACTGCACTAAGGTAAAGGAAGCTATTTTGAAAAACAAAATTGTACCTTTACAACCCCTTTAGTTATGCATGTGCCAGATGCAGTTGAATTCTGTAGTCCTTCGGAAAGATATAGAACTTCATACTAAGATATGTAGATCTGAGGAGGGGAAATTGCATAGACTGAGTGGCAAGAGCCAGCTGTACTATCTAGACACATTGTGAAAATCTGATTTATGCTGACTGAAAAAGGTCATGGAAAAGTTTTATATATAAATGTATACACGTTGTAACATTTCTGTGAATGTACCTTATCTGCAATTTTGCAGATTCTTTCTCTGCTTGATAGCTGTATATCAGACAGTAAAGTCAGCATTCCTGGTGAGCTATTGTTGCATTAATCTCCTTGTGACAGGTACATTCTAATACCATTTAAGAAACCACAACTGTGCTAAAGTCAGAATGTTCATCCAGTTTAAAGATTGACAAACAACTATGTAGTGCTTGAGCCTGCCAACTGGATAAAAATTGAAGGAATAGTTTAGGTAGGCTTTTACATTACATAGTAGAGATTGTACAGTCAGGTTGCAATGTGTATGGTGACCTTAAAGGGTTACTAAACCCTTGTTTGTTTTTGTTTTTTTTAACAACAAACATATACTTACATCCACTGTGCAGTTCGTTTTGCACAGAGTGGTTCCAATCTTCGTCTTCTGGGGTCCCCTGGCGGTTCTCGCGGCTCCTCCCCCGCATCTGGACACCCCCTAGGAGAAGCATTCTCCCAGGGGATTATCGTGCAGGCGCGCTCCTGGGTCCAGCATTTGCGTCTATAGACACAGACTGCCGAACTCTGCCCTGGCACCTGCGTTTTTTTTTTATTTGATTGACAGTGATCACATTCCCTCTCTTCTCAGCTGCATAAGAGCTGGGGGGAGGAGAATCGACAGTACACTAATCTTCCCAGTAAATGGCTGTACAGGGTGGAGGGGGTGTCAGGACAAGTCTGATCATTGGAGGAGAGCAGGCTGGTAAAAGAAGTGAAGAGCTAGCCTGGGTGAGGACAGTGCTGGATCATTGGACAAGTAAGTGTTAATTTAATAAACATTATTAGCTACAGGATTTGTAGTGGCTGACAATTTTTATTTTTTTTACAGACTAGACAACCACTTTAAATTGTGTGTAAGCTAAGCATACATGTACAGCGGGTTGAATGAAAAATAGTTAACAGATCCCCACGTCCACACAAGCGATGTGGAAGCAGGGATCTCTCCAGCTTTTCTATTGTATTCTGACAGGGGGACTGCCCCCAACCCCATCAGAATACACAGATCAGGGCTTGTAGCCATTGGTTGCGAGCACAGATTGAATGCTGGTTTTTCAGCATAACTGTTTGACAGAAGCCAGTCATTAGACCGATTTTTGTTGAACAGACAGCGGTACTCGTACTGAAATTCGGCCAGTTCAGCAGGTGTGTACCAGACGTTGCATTATAGGTTGATTGGTTTTCGTAGTGTCAGTTTCCGAAGTATTTACTTGTAAAAGGGAGTAGCTGTTACATAAATGAAGCCTCATGCCGCGTACACACGGTCGTTTTTTTTATGAACAAGCATGTCCAAAAAACAAAGTTTTTCCAACTTCATCATTAAAAACGATGTTGCCCACACACCATCATTTTTGAAAAATAATGAACAAAGCGCGGTGACGTACAACACGTACGACGGAACTCTGAAGGGGAAGTTCGATTCGCCTTTGGGCTGCTTTTAGCTGATTCCTTGTTAGTAAAAGACGATTCGCGCTTTTCTGTCTGTTACAGCGTGATGAATGTGCTTACTCCATTATGAATGGTAGTTTTGCCAGAACGAGCGCTCCCGTCTCATAACTCGCTTCTGGGCATGCGCGGGTTTAAAACGTCGTTTTAGCCCACACGATCATTTTTTACAACACGAAAAACGACATTTGCGAATGTTCGTTTTTTTTTTTTTACGTTTTTCAGAAGCCGAAAAACCATGTGAAGCCCACACACGATGATTTTAAATGACGTTTTTAAAAACATCGTGTTTTTTTTTCATGCCGAAAAACGACCGTGTGTACGCGGCATCAGACTCTGTCCTTGGAGAAGCAGCCATATTATATTGTCAAAAGATAAACTTTAGAAACATGTGTATATCCAGGGTGCTCCAAACATTTGAATCCTGACAGATAAAGTCTGTGTTGGAGAGGGTAGCAAATCTTCACATACTTTAGGCAGCACTCAGGGAGACAAGAAATCTCTAATGGAAACAGAAAAACAAACAAGGCGCCTCTAAGTGCAGAAGTATAAAACTTTTAATATCCCCTAAAGGGGTTAAAAACACTTACAAGATGGTGGATGAAACAGGCATGTAGCAGGTGAGTGTGTCCAGAAGATGTTCCAGTGGCAGGGCAGTCCCAGTCTGTGATGGTAAAGCTTCCAGGGAAGTCCACAAGATAACAGCCAACTTGTGCTGTGAGTGTTCAGGGGACACAATAGTGCTGGAGCCTGGGGATGATGTCAGAGGAAGCGAGACAAAAACCAGCATGGAACACAAACAGGAAGTGAACATGAAGTGTGTCATAGAGGTGGGACACGTTTCAGGACAGCTCATTGGTTCCTTCTTCAGCCAGTGACAATGGTTCCATAAGAGCTAGACTTCCTATAGTCTATGTGTTGTAAAGGGAGCGGGACTTGTGGACAGCAATCAAATAGAAAGCAACAAAGTGTTTTAGCAGCAGAACGCTGCCAAATGACTATACACTGTTTACACACACAGATTAAAAAAATAGTAACAATAAAAAATAATAAAAAATGCTACAGGCTACATGCCTGTTTTATCCACCATCTTGTAAGTGTTTTTAACCCCTTTAGGGGATAAGTTTTATACTTCTGCACTTAGAGGCGCCGTGTTTGTTTTTCTGTTTCCATTAAGGATAAACCTTACAGTAAAAGAACAATCTCTGTGAAGCACGTGTAAGTGTGCTATTTTACTTTTGGATAGTTTATATGTTTTGCATTCCTGACCTTTAGAGCACATGAACAAACAGAGGTGGGCTGGTATGAACACTGTACATATCCATCCAATCAGCCATTAGCACTAAACCTCCTTGGCCTGGGTGGTGTGAAGAATTAGGTTTCCAGGGATGGCAGGGCGTAGTTGAGTGTATGAATATGCTTTTGTTTTCTCTCCTCCTTGCAGCAGCTGGGAAAACAAAAAGCGATTTTTAATATGAGCTGTGTAATTACAGACTAGATGCCCAGAGAAACAGACTAGTGCTGACGGTGCAGGGCTTGCCACACAGCGAGAGCAGGTGTTCTGATCTCTGCACCAGGGGGGCGGCTGACTTGTTGTCTTTGGATAAAACAATAATTTTTCCTGTCCCTCTCCACCACCTAGAGCGCTTGCTCCTGTGCCATCCTTTTTACAATAGAACACCCAAAATATTGTCAATTGCTTGGTATTTGGCCATTATTATGTTTGTTAGGCCAATGTTCTTTAAACTTTGACCTTTTAAAAAAGAGAATGTTACGCTTCTTAAACAGCGCAGCAGATTTTTCACTTACTGCTGTTTATGGTGGTGATGAATTCCAGCTGTAATACAGTTATTGCCAGCCCTAATAGTAGAAGCCACTCACTAATAGTATCGTTCCGTGGAGGGATGGGAAACCGTACCTTCGTCTTGTGCACTTTTTTAATCAAGTTAGGGCCCCGTTCATACTAGAATGTGATACGTGAAATCTGCGTTTCTTGAGCCTTTCCAGCACCGCATTCAGAAACACATTGCAGTTGTATGTAGAGGGTGACGGTGATAACGACACCCCAAAAGCGTGTTGCAAATGTTTGCCTGCAACGGATCATGTGGTACAGAAGTACAATGCAATCCAGTTGCAGTGCATTTAAAAAGGTTAGTGCATGCACTACTGTTGGTGTAATAAAGTGCAATTTGAGCCCATTCAAAATTAATGGGCTCAAATCGCACCATACATAACTGTGTGTGAATCGCACTGCCTAGGAATGGCCCCTCCTGGTGCCCAAGCCTGCTATCTGTCTGCTATAGGTAGCTTGGTAAGTTACTAAGCAGTATACAAAAGACCAGAAGAGTGGGAGCTGTGTCCTTCAATCCTCATTGTCTGACACAGGTAGTAAGACTGTAGGGACATCCCAAGGAAGTGACCATGGAGGGGCGGTAAAAAAAAAAGAGAAAGCTGCCAAATACCTTGCAATAATTTGCTGCAAAAACACATGCCTGAAGATGCAGCACTATCCACGTTGTCGAAAAGATGACTCGGTAGCAACAGACCTGAGAAATGGACACCTAATGACACTCGGCAAAACACGAAACTGCCTATAGAAGATGGGGGTTTTGGCCACCACTAGGGGCCGTCCCTAGGCAGTGCTTTGTTTTTATGCCTAGTGTCCTACTCTTGGAGGTGGCCCTTATAACCCTATAGTCAAAATTCCATGTGTGTCCTTCAATCCGTAAAAGAGAAAACATGATTAGTCTAGAGATTGTTAGCCCAAGTGTGCGTCTGTTTTTAAAGTGTACTTGTCCCAAACCTCGTCAATGTTAACTGTATAAAATAAATAAAAAATTGCCAAGGGCGACTTGCATAAAGTCATGATTTGCATTTAAATGTAGCTATATCTCTGAATCTACTGACTGGTTGACTTTTTTCGCATATGAATTTTATAGGAGGTAATGCTTATGCATTTTTTTTTCCTTTTTTTTTTTTATGCTCGGTTTGAATGGTCAAGGTTTAAAAAAATGTACTGTAAAAAGAAGCTATTGGCAGTTTAAAGTAATAAACTTTCCCAGCTGCAGGGACCACTGTTTCCCTAAAAGCTATTGTCAGTTCACCCTACTTTCACTTAATTAGCAATGTCTAGACTACGCTATCTTTAGGAGGTTACCCTGCTTCTCTAGAACTAAGCCCCACCCACTGCCACATCCTTTGAGAGGACATCTAAGGCCATTGGGTGTATTTTCATTAGACAGGGGTCCAGTGGGGAAGGGTAATACTTAGCCCTGTGGTGGAGGAACTTGAACCCTGCCGTAAAGTCCGTGGATCACAGTCCAAATATTTTTCTGTAATTACAACAATGCATTAGGACTTAGGACGTGGCACTTATTTATGTATACGAGTATCCACAGTGCCACCCAGTGGTTTATTTTCCAACTATACAAGGTTATAAAACAGGACCAGAGGAACACAAAGAATATGCTTTCTGGCTAACCAATGTAATATCATGCAACATTTAATGACAATTCTTAGGCAGTATATTTGCTGGCTTACAAGTTTGCTCTAAAGTCCAACTCTACCAGTATAGGAAGTAAGAAGACACAGATCGCTATAAAAAACCTAAACAAAAATTCATCCTGCACCTTCATCTTTAAACGATACGTTCACTTTTTGTTGCATGTCACAGGTTACACCAGTAGTTTGGGTGTAACATGTTACTATACAGCATCTGCCTGCATCCCCTGATCCCTTTTCTGACTGTGGGGGGGGGGGTCTTCTCATACCCACTGTAACAATTTAAAAACAACTCGGCACAGAGATCTGTGAGCTTCAAGTCCTGCCTGCACTTACAGCAGACAGCTTGTAGCTCTAAATGAACTGCGAGGGCATTGACACTACCTGCACTTTAGTAACTGTCTTCTAGTACAGGGGCTATATATAAACAGCTATACTGAGTGTCTGCAGGAGCCTGGCATTGCAGCTGTGATCAACTGATCATGTGTAGAATGCTTTGCAGGCTGCAGTGTAAAAAAAATGCATATTTTTTTACCTGCAAAATCATGTGCATTTATTTTTTAGGGTAAAAAAAGGTTGAACTTGGCCTTTAACACCTTGAGAAGAGTGCGAGATTATCAGAGATACTGGGAAAAGACAAAATTGCAAAAATGGGCAGAACACCAGAAGTTAGCGGAACTTAACCCCCGCCTTACCTGGGTTCTCTTAAAGAACATACCTGCCCATCAGATCTAGCGTTGTCAAGCAGTGATTTTGTTTGGGTGTCAGAGATTTAGTCTGATGCCACCTGTTCAACATGTGCATGCAGCTCCTGCCACCCAGATTCTCTGTGAATAGGCTCCCTCAGCCTCTTGGAATATGTGATGAGGTTATCTCGGGTGGCGGTTCGAGCATGGCATGTCATTCTGGCCTACACCACCTGAAAAAAAGAAAAGCCGAAATACCTTCCACCCATAAAAAAAACAGACTTTTAGTCTTGTGGGGTTGAGACATGGACGCCAAGTCATTTTGCGGAGTAAAGTTCTGCTTTAAGGGCCTTGAGTCTTTTTATTGAGGCCTTAGTTGTAATGACGGCATAAC
Source organism: Rana temporaria (assembly GCF_905171775.1). Taxonomy (NCBI): domain Eukaryota; kingdom Metazoa; phylum Chordata; class Amphibia; order Anura; family Ranidae; genus Rana; species Rana temporaria. The sequence continues at coordinate 456,764,201 of NC_053490.1, read as the reverse complement.
ATGTACAGTATATGAGGAAAAAGTGCTGCCTTGAGAAAGGGAATCGGAGTATCTCTGAAACATCTGTGGTTTCAAAATTTCTTTTGTAAAAGCTGTTGTCATTGCAACTAAAATCTTGGTAAAGACTTGAGTTCTAAATCAAGGTTTTAACCCTCGGTTATGGGTACTGTAGATCGTAGTATTTAAAATACAATTTGGGGATTTACTTTCTTGACATTGACGTACATACTAAATGCCTGAATCCATTTGGAAATTGATACATGACCATCTGAAGGGAGTATGTACTAAATCTGCACAGTTGGCAGGTTTTTTGGTAGCTGTACCACAAAGTAACAACCCAAGATTGCCTAAACTTTTGAAACCACAAATATAGGGTTTCTGTTCCCTTGTTATATTATTGGAAAGGGTTGAGCTGTAAGGGAAAAAACATAATAATAGCCTCATAGTATAACTTGTCTACAGATAGGGAAAGGAATGCAGCATGTCTGCCATACAGCCGGATGGAGATAATACACATTTCATAACAAGTACTACATGTAAAATTTTCTCCCCTCTAATGCCCTATCTCCACTTTTCTCCAACAGTCTGGCTGACAACGCAGAATCACAGCACACTGGTGACAGAGCGCAGTGCGGTGCCTTTCCTGCCCGTTAACCCTGAGTACTCTGCAACCAGGAATCAGGTAATTTGCCGCCACCCTTCAAACATGTTCTCAATGTCCTAGCGTTGTGTTTTTTGAATCGGCTGTCACTATTTTGTAAGAAATGTCCACCCATAACCTTTCTATTTTGTCTTTCTAGGGGCGTCAGAAACTGGCACGCTTCAATGCTCGTGAATTTGCAACACTGATCATAGATATCCTAAGTGAAGCCAAGAGGCGACAACAAGGCAAAACATCAGTGATAATCACAGGTGTGATGAATAGTATAGTTTAATTTTAACATAAAGTAAACCTGTCTATAGCCATCTATAGCCACATAGAAAAACATGCAAAAAAAAAGGTATTTACACTGATAGAGATATCTAGGGTGCCATTGCTCTCTCCCCCTGAAAATGCTAGTTTGTCTGACTGTCACTCTTTAAAGTGGTTGCATATACCTAGTGAAGTGATTGGCCTGACACCCAGAGATGGAATAAATTCTCCTCAATAATTTGTACCTGTTTATCTTCAGTATTTTCGTCTCCACAGCCCTTCAAAGTGATGAATTTTAAAGCTTATGTAAGAGTTCAGAAAAAAGGGGACAGAGAGCTGAAGTTACACTCTGTAGAGCTCAGTGAGGAGAGTTCTGAGAGCGGACACCCCCCCCCCCCCCTTCACACAGGAACAGAGCTGAGGCTGTCAATCAGCTGGAGAATCAATCCCCTGTCACTTTGGGCCAGATTCACAAATAATTGCTGCGGCGTATCGTAGATACGTTACACCGCCCCAAGCACTTGCGATGAAAACCTACGCTGGCGGCCTCCGGCGTAAGGCGGGCCAATTTAAATGGGCGTGTGCCATTTAAATTAGGCGCACGCCCGCGCTGGACCTACCGCGCATGCTCCGTTTCCGAACTCTCGCCGTGCTTTGCGCGCCGTGACGTAATTTTTTCGAACGGCGACGCGCGTAGCATAATTCCGTATTCCCGGACGGCTTGCGCAAACGACGTTGATTTTTAAATTTCAACGCGGGAACGACGGCCATACTTTAGACAGCAATACACTTGCTGACTAAAGTTAAGGCACCAAAAAAAAGGTGTAACTTTGCGATGGGAAACTAGACTAGCGGCGACGTAGTGAACGCGAAAAACCGTTGTGGATCGCCGTAACTCCAAATTTGCATACCCCCCGCTGGTTTACGACGCAAACTCCCCGCAGCGGCGGCCGCGGTATTGCATCTTAAGATCCGACAGTGTAAAACAATTACACCTGTCGGATCTTATGGCTATCTATGCGTAACTGATTCTATGAATCAGTCGCATAGATAGAACAACAGATACGACGGTGTATCAGGAGATACGCCGTCGTATATCTGCTTTGTGAATCTGGCCCATTGTTTCTTGGTGTCGGGAAAACTTGTCAGAAGTGATTTATGCTGCAAGCAGAGGAAAAAAGCAGCAGACAGAAAGTGACACTTGGTGCTCTTAATTGAGACAAGTACACAGTATAGAGGGATATGCTTTGTTCATATTTTATGTCTGAGGTTTACAACCCCTTTTAAGTCAGTGACCCAAACAAGTATTCAAATGGAGAATTCACTGGCTGCATGCATGTTCCACGTTCTGAATGCTGTGGCTCTTTTTTATCAAACCATATATCACAATTGACTTTTTTTTTTATAGACAACCTTGACTATTCTTTGAGGAACAACATCAATGACTGTGATGACCAGCACGACTATGACAGTGTAGCTTCTGATGAAGACACAGACCAGGAGCTGCTGAGGAACTCCAGAAACAACAGAGCCAGGGTAGGAGGATCTAGTGATGTCTGATAATACAGAAGATGCACTGAGGCTAGCTTACCACGTTCACATTCGTAGGAGAATTCCTCAATGACCCCCACCTATTTCTATATTTAGAACAGTCCCTATTCTACTCTAGTGTAAGGACTTTCCCAAACATCTAAACATGGCCAAAGACTTATCAAAATTCTGATCGCTGTGTTGCTGTCACTGATCAACAAAACTCAATTGTTTGATTTGCTAATGTCAAAGGGAATGCTGCAAAACTTTTGTGGATCAGTTGTTGCAGCCAATCGGCTGCTGATAAGTGTATTCTGACAGCAGTGGGAGCTGCAGTCATAGTACAATGTCCTGGTCATGTTTTTGCATGACTTCTTTCAGAATGTTATGGGAAGTCATTGATGGAAACTTTCTCCCCCCCAACGAGGACACATAAAGCAATAACAACCTGACAGAGGTATACGCCTTCTCTACTTTATTCAAAAAGAGGTAAAAAAATGTTTGGCCAGAGTTCCACTTTAATGTCACTTGAAATCGAGGTACCCAATGTCTTTATGTAGAACATAACAAAAATGTAACCATTTAGAATATATAATAAATATAAATAAATGTGTTAGCGTCCCTCCTCGACCCAGTTGCCCTAGGTTGGCTTTCGAATACTGAGAGAGCACACTTAGCTTTGCCAATTATCGGCGAGGAGGTCCTAATGGTGATTAATTCCCTCTCCATGTGTAAGGCCCCGGGTCCCAATAGCCTACAGGTAGAATTTTATAGGGAGCATGGTGACATTTTGCCCCCCCCCCCCCCAATTGGCTTCCTTATATACCCATTGTCTTGAGGAAGGCACCCCCCCCCCCCCAATAACATGGCAGATGCGCATGTCATCCTTATTGATAAACCCACCAAGGACCCTAAATCATGTGCCTTCTATAGGCCTAACTCCCTCCTAAATAATGACCTCAAAATACTAGCCAAATTACTCATTTTTAGACTTAACCCTTTATTTCCATCCGTAATATAATAGATTCGGACAAAACTGGCTTCATTGCCCAAAAATCGACAGATATCAATTGCCATAGGCTCTTTACAAATCTCCATGCAAATCACGATAATAAGGGCACTAGAATGGTCGCCTCTCTTGACCTTGAGAAGGCGTTTGATACGGTTAAGTAGCCTTTCCTGTGGGAGATCCTTCGGAGGATGGGGTTCCCTTTGGTATTCATACAGTAGATACACACAATCTATAGCTCACCAACAGCTGCCATTCGCTTGGGAGGTCATCTGTCTCCTACGATCACATTATCGAGAGGTACTCGGCAGGGCTGCCCTCTCTGTCTGGCAATTTTGGCTATAGTCATGGAACCTGTGGCTGAGGCACTTTGGGTGTCCCTTAAAGGGCTCAGGTTTGCGTGGCTGGAAGAGAGGGTAGTCCTGTATGCGGGCGACCTTCTACTCCTTTCTGATCAATGCTGCCTCCTCCCTGCAGGGAGTACTATCTGTCCTGAATAAGTTCTCAAGAGTAACAGAGCTTAGGATCAATTGTTCAAAATCTCAACTATTTGCTATTGACCCAGAAGCCAAGAGTGCAGCCCCCCTGGTCTTCAGCTACAGTGGGTGATGAGTTCACTTATCCAGGGGTACATTTCTCACATGATGTTGCATGTTCTATTCCATTAAATCTGACCTCGGTTGTGCATTCTGTGAAAGCATGGGAGAACCTCCCACTGTTCCTCCTAGGCCATATCAATCTTATAGAAATTAAGATTCACCCCAAATTTAATTATTTGTTCCGTAACTCCCCACGGTGGATCCCCAAATCTTCTTCTTTTTTTCTTTTTCTCTACGAAATCGCGTGTCCCCGAATACCCCTTTATGGAACAACCCTTCATTACAAAATTTTTACACGCCCTGATTATAAAGAATGGGCCAGATTCAACATTAAATTTGTCTGATATCCCCTCAGTTTTTTTGTTATATTCATATAATGTCACAATATAATGTCCCCGCCTCACATCTTTTTAGATATTTACAGTTCTCCCATGCATTCAGAGGTTCTTTTCCCCCTGGTGTGACTCAATTAGTGCCATCAATTAACCCCATCTGGAAACTGTTCTGCGGTATTAATGTTTGAAGAAACCCACTTGTGTGCTATATGCACATCTGTTCTGGGTTTCCTCCCTGAACGACCAGCGATTCGTTGGCGTTGGTCCCACAATGTTCCAGAGCTGGACTCTAAGGATTTAGAAGACATTTGGGATTTCCCATTTAAAACCCCTGGTCTCTCTAAGAGACCACCTTGTACATTATAAGCATGTACAGTGAGTCAGATTAGTACAGATCATAGTGGGGTTCTCAGATACCCTGTGCCCCTAATGAACACAGGGTGATTTACACATAAGAGGGGCTGGAGAAGCTGGACACTGAGGGCCAGATCCACGAATTTGACGGAAACGCCACCTAGTGGCCAGCAGAAATATGCACCTACGGTCCGACTGCGTACTAAGACGTACGCCTGTCGGATCGAGCCCACATTCCGTCGTATCTTGTTTTGTGGATACAAAACAGAGATACGATGGGGGAACTTTGAAATTACGCAGCGTATCCATAGATACGCCAACGTAATTAATTTGAGGATCTGGCCCTGAGTGTCCAGGGCTCTCCAAGGTAAGCTGAGTTGCATAAACCCCCCACCCAAAGTTACTCCCCTCACTTTCCTCTGAATGCTGCCACTGTGATCATGGGGGATTTTGTTCATATTTTTTGGTCCTGCCCAGTGATTGGCATCTACTGGACACAGGTGCTCTCTGTGGTGAGTGAGATAGTGGGAGTTCCCTTTCCTCCAACTCAAAGTATGTCTGCTTGGTTTGGTGGAGGATCTGGTACCTAGGGTGGCGGACAGGAAACTGATTGGTCTCCTTTTTATTTTACGGTAGGAAAGCTATCGCCTTATGTTGGAAGAACAGGCTCCCCCTCCCTTTGGAAACAGCATGTTAATACTGTTCTACCTCTTTATAAAGACACGTATTTGCATAGAGACTACCCCAACAAAAATATGAGTCTGGGTTAAATGGCTGGCAGAGCCATCCACCACAACAGCTGATTAGGTTGTTTTATCTTTTTTCCTCCTTGGCCCTTTTTAGGGGCTGTATTGGATTCATATGCCATTTGGGACTGACGCACCGTTATGTTTACCTTGAGCACAAGCCATGTTCGGTAATTGTTTTCACCTTGCCACAGTACTGGAGATATCCTTGTTTTATCATACAGTAATGCTTTAAAGCAGCCCCTGCGTAGGCTTACTGGCCGGAGCTGTGTCAAGTTGTTTTGATGTTAAGTAAGTTTTGTGTACCGTTGTATATGTCTTTATATTCAAATAAAACAATATTAAAAAAAAGAAACACACATAAATGAAAAGGATTCCATCATGTACAAACTTTCCATTAAGCTTGGTTCATAGAAACCTTTTAAGTTTTCATGTAAACTTCCAGTCCATGCAATAAGACCTTAATGTTCCCATTATGCAGAGCATGGATTCCTCAGACCTGTCAGATGGCCCTATTACTTTGCAAGAGTATCTGGAAGTAAAAAAAGCCCTTGCAACATCTGATGCCAAAGTACAGCAGCTAATGAAAGTGAATAATAACTTAAGTGAAGAGCTACGCCGACTTCAGAGAGAGGTGAGAAAAGCCTACTATATTTTTTTTTCAGACTATAGTGGTGAGTTTTCCAAGGACTCTAGTCCACTTCTCAACAAGATAGCTTTCCTCTGCTGTGTTGAATGACAGCCAGTGTCTTTCTGTTTCAATATTTTTATTGCGTGACCAGCAATGGTTTGCCCATGCAGGGGCGTTATTGTATAGGCACATACAAAAAACAGCAAATGTACATAGAATAATTAACATAACTGAAAACTGTTACCAGGAACAGAGGGCCAGGGTAGAGGTAAGGTAAGTATCACAAGCTATACTGTATTATCCCCTAAGGGAAATCAGTCTTCGTCTAATATCCTTCATATCAGAAATGAAGAGGAAAAGAAAGACAGAGGAGGAAGAAAAAGGAGAAAGAGAGAGGCCCCAGGAGAGGGCGAGTACCATGCGGGGCCAGCACAAGTGAAATTTGCAGTCGACCGTAGCTAGTCGGGGGCAGGGATGGGCAGGAGTCATTTATCCAAGGGTATAGCCAGTGTCTTTCAACCCACTTTTGTGAATCCAAACTGTCACAAAACTTGGGGGTGAGTCGTCCATAGCAATTCAGACTCTCAGTGTTGCCCTAAATGTTGCTAACATGTTGTTATTAAGGGTCACATTCAGTTGCTGCCAGAGGAGAAGAGAAATGTCGTTTTTTTGTTTTTTAGTACAGTTGGGACTTCAGAGAAGGGTGGGGGAGGGTCCATTAAAGTTTGAGTTCTACTTTTAAAGTTTTTGTTCAGCTTAAAAAAAAGGCAGCAAGGCATTAGATGTTGGGTATGGGTGTACCATATGTAAAAACCTAAAGATTTACAGGTTCTGAGCATGGGACTTGAAGATTGCATTTTACTTTTCTTCACCTGCAGTATTTCTGAATCGTAGATATTGATATCAACACTTCCATCACCTTAAAGGGTCACTAAAGGAAAACATTTTTTTTGCTGAAATGACTGTTTACAGGGTATAGAGACATACAAGTTAACTGATTCCTTTTAAAAATTATTAAAAGTAGATAAAAATCAATCATATTATGTGCCTCTAGTTTCACTTTCACTTTTAAACTGGCTTCATGTTTCTGTGAAGTAAAGAGACACACAGAACAAAAACAAACAAATCCAGGGCAGTGTTTTGTTTTTAAAATTAATCTGATTGGTTCTGGGAAGTTTTAGACACACAGTAATGACAGCTTAGACCACTGTGAGAAAGCTCCCAGTTCTGTGGTTATAAGGAGCCAGACAACCAGGAAGTGTGGAGATCAGAGCAGAATTACTTCAACTTCAAAGCAAAAACGAACAATGAGGACATGAAACCAGTACTGCAGTAAGGTAAAGGAAGCTATTTAGCTTAAAAAAAAAAATTCCTTTAGTGACCCTTTAAGTCTAGGTTCTCCTTAATTTGGCCATATTTACTGCCTGATTTTCATACAATCAAACTGCTTTTTTCACAGAGTAATTCTAAAAGGAAAACACTAATGGGCTAACCCAAAAGGGTTGACCTTTGTGATGGTCAGGGAAAATTGAGAAAGATACAGGAAAGATTCCAGAGGTCTGCATCTGATCTTGCTTTAGTCCATCAACTGAACATACCTAATGTGGTGTAACTAGTCAATCCAGCAGCTATCAGGGTAGACAGTGCTGCTAGAAGTCTAACATTTCATAAGATTATCTTCAAACTCATTTTGGACAACCTATGTTGCTACTAAAAGCATCACTAACACTCAGTTCTCTACTTTGTAATATATACATCAAAAGATATACAGTACTTTTAACAGTTTGACATCATGTTTTTGTGTTTTAATTATTTCTAGGCAAAGCAGGTGATCCATGGCTTTAATAACAGATCACTTTCTGTCTTATCTAATAAAGGTAGTTGGTCCTTGGTAATAAATTATATTATTTTTCCACAGATTCAGAAATTGCAGTCGGAGAACTCACAGATCCGACATCAGACAGGCCCGTCACCCCCTCCTCCAACAAACCCTGAGCGAGCAGAGCACCCACTACCTGCTGCCCACCGGCGAGACCGGCAAGCCTTCTCTATGTATGAGCCAGGATCAGCACTTAAACCATTTGGACAATCCACTGATGATATTAGCAATCGACTTCAGCCATTTCACTCAGGGGTAAATATACGTAAATAAGTATAAATGTAAACCATGGGTTAGTGTTTCGTTAAAAAATGGCTATATTCTATTTTTACAAATAGTTGATTTTTTTTAATTGCCTTGTTTTGTTTTTATAAGTCTCTGTAACCTCAGAGTTCATAATAATGGAAGCTGATCACCGATTGGTTGCTTAGACACGCATCCTAACATTACTATAGATATTGTAGATAAAGCAATAAACTTTTTTTTTTTTTTTTGTCTCTTCACGTTTATACAGCCGTGAAGATTGTTTTTGTGAATGCTATAAAAACATGTACTAAAAAGACCTCATTATTTTCAGTTTATACTTTTTAGCTTTTTTTTAGGAAAAATCAAAATAGTTTTTTTTTTCCTATCAGGATAAAGGTAGCATGTTCACAGTTTTTTCTTTTAGCGTGACCAATATAAGTAATTGAGTCTTTGCACGTGATTACTAATGGATTTGCCAATCTCAATATCATAGAAGTGATAAAATAACCAGACTGCATTAAAAGGTGTTGTAAAGGTTAGTTTTTTATTTTCTAAATAAATAAAAAAAAAATCTTTGTCTGAATTTCTCACTTCCTGTTCCTACTCAGTAAGCTTTCCCCCCATCAGCCGAGCCATTCTGGCTGGGGGTTAGTCAGCGTGCTCGCCCTCTCCCTTGGGACTACATCCCTGCGGGGAGACGCACTGAGGAGAGGGGAATGAGAAATTCAGACAAAGAAAAAAAAAACATTTAAAAGGGAAATTGAAGGAAAAGGTAAGTGAACCAACAATGCACTAGCTTAAAGGAACCCATTTATTAAATAAAAAACAAACCTTTACAACCCCTTTTAAGGTCTTTTAATTCTTCAACTTACATTTAGTTATGTCCAGTCAATACATCGAGCATATTTCTTCTACAAGAGGGGAAAATCAGGCAAATGGTAGAAAGTGTCCAACTCTGGGGGGGGGAAATTTATGCTGGAGACAATGTACCTGTTACATACACTGACAGAAAACCTGATGGACTACAAACCTCTTGTGTATGGGTACTTTTTTTTTTTTTGCATCTGTGTACTGGACATTACTTCTGTATGCTATATTGTACTGCCATGTTCCAAAGTTCTGTTTTATTGCCCGCCTCTTACCAGTGTTAGTACTAGCTCATTAGTATACTTGGTACAAAATATATATATATATATATATATATATATATATATATATATATATATATATATATATATATATACCACATTTTTTTAAGTACTCATTAGTATGCCATAGTACACCCAAGCTGTCTTATCCGTGTATACTGATTACCGTTGATGTAGACAGGTGATTGTACTCTTTACTGAGGCAATGCGCTAGTGACAAGCAGGGGACACACAGATTTGAGATCATAAATTTTGTTGCAATATGTATTTTTTATTTAGTCTTTTTAGTTTTATATTTTTAAATTCGAACATGATAATGTAAATAGTCTCATCAATGTATGTGTTTTCTTAATAGTTTCTATGTATATTTTCTAACTACATATATACATTGGGATAGTTCTTTTTCACAGTGGGGTTGATTTACTAAAACTGGAAAATGCAAAATATGGTACAGCTGTGCATGGTAGCCAATCAACTTAAAAAAAAAAAAAATGCACATCTTTTTGCAGGTAACTGTGCATTTATAATTGTTTCTACTGGTGCTTGAAAACCATTGCTGATCGCGGGTGCCATGCAGGACTTCTGCAGACTTCTCTGTGTACCTGTCTGCTCGTATTTCTCGGGGGTGGCATAGATGGACCTAAAACAGGTTTAGCTGCTTAGTTATTGTGGCACACACTACTCTCACCAGCTTAGTTAATTCCCCTTATTGTGTGCACAATTTCTCTCCTGGCAAATTTTGCCTTAAGCCTAGTCCACACTACTATTTTTTTTTTTTTTCCTTTTCTTTTTTTTTCGTTCAACCCAGCAGGGCTGGATGGAAAAAAAAAATCTGACAGCTCAGGTCAGAGCCGCTGTACTATCTGATGTTAGTATAGCGATCTCCCCTGCTGTTCTGACAGGGAGACAGCCCCCTGCCGGAACACTCTGGTCAGGCCCTTTTTTTGGTTATGCCCCTTTAACAGAAACCGGTGAATGGCTGGTTTCTGTTGGACCGGCTGCAGTACATATGGGCCGAATTCAATAGAAACTGGTCGAAGCCGCCCGACATTCAGCCCATGTATTAGGCTTTAGAGTGCAATTGTCAAAACATCTGACGCCACAATCCACCAACATGGTAAGTTAACCTGTGTTTTGCTTAGAGGGCAAAGCCACAGACTTGCTTAATTATGTACCCTACATTTGCACATACCCTACCATTTCACTCGGCTACCTGGAGCAAGGAGAATTGCCCCATACTTACAGGTGCGGGAAGCATGTGACTCACTCTACTTCCTGCCATGATACAATGCTGAGTGTGTGAGCAGGCATTTGCCATATGCCAGCTCTGTACTAAGGGAGAGGAGACTTGGCGCTTGCAAAACAATGCTAATCCCTGCTCCAGCAGGTGAATAAATTGATGAAGGAGCGAAGGCATGTTAAATGTAAGAACTCGGGATGTGATATTAAAATAAACCTGATATTTTGCCCTGCATTGACTTCCTACAAATAGCAGATGGCCATTGGGTGTGCATGCACAACCCTGCCACCAAGATCTCTATACAAAAAAAAAAAGGATTTTTGAGTCCAGAAACCTTGCATTATTCACATTTCCTGCAAGTGGGTGCTTTTCAGCAAATTGTAGATCTTTGAAAACAGTACCGTGGCATTCAACTGAATAATTTTTTTCAAGTGTGCTAATATTAAATCTATATCATAGTGTACTACTGCAGGAACTCACCTGCTTGTAAACAAACTAGAATGTCCTGTTTAAGACTGACATTGTCTGTGATCTGAGAATACGGAATGGTCTTTATTCCATGTCTTCACCAAACATGAGCATGAATTGGTTCCCTTGTCATTACAGCCACCCTGTGTTTGTCCCGTGTACTTTTTTATATATGCACAGAGCTGTCTACTGTATATTGGTGAAGGTGTCTTTGTTCTATGTTAGTATGCTAGACATGTACATTGACTGTAGCATGTAGTTTTGTTATTGAGTATCTGTGTTCTTGTCGTGTGTGTGCATGCTGCCTTACAATCCCCTTCTGTTTTAGATCCGGAAAGGCATCTCTGCCTCTTCTGTGCCCTTCCCCCCTCTGTCCTCCCCTCTGTTCTCTGGACCTCCGGACAATACCCGGAACATGGTGATGTACCCCCCTCCTTTGTATTGTAAATTACTAATGATGGGAATCCTTTATACATGCATATAGTGTTTTATTTAAAAAAATTTAAGCAGGTTTTCTCTTCTCCTTCTTACTTTGACATATTTGAGATCCATGTATGTTTACTGCTTTACTTGGTAACAGGTTTGTATTTTTACACAGCTATTCCTGTGATATACACGTCTGCTAGTTAGTAAGATTGCTCCACTTAGCTCCTGCTCACTAGATGAAAGTGATGCTGCTCATCCCCTGCCCATTAGAAAGGGTGGAGGCAGAGAGGTGACACCGGAAGCTGAGTAGCTAGACTGGTAACTTCATGTACCCTGGTACTGGCTGTACAGTGTGGAAAAGGTGTGTATATCTCAAGATTAGCTGTACTGGTTTACTATTGGATTTAGCATTAACCATAGATGTATTCCTTAAGTTTTTTTTGTAATAGCCACCCAGCATAAATGAATTAATGTTTAGCCATATTGAGTATAATGAATTGCATTGTTTCCAGGGTGACTATCACTCCTAGTCTATGTGGCTGCTGTCTGTAATACTGTGACTATACCACCCTGTCCAAACTTTTAATCTTATTGTAGTGATTTCACGATTGCGACATCCATCTTTCACAAGCACCATATATTTTTTTTCTTTAATCTGTTTTTAAACCAGGACAGCATTTTAGTAGATGAATCTATCCTACAAACCCTCCTAAATATACATTTTCTAATTGTTTATAAGCTGCTAATGTAGGGATTGGGTGGAAGGAAGTTCACTTGGTGGTTGTCCAAGAGTGTGATCTGTGTTCAAGGACCTTTACTCTTTAAAGTGACCATATCACCCCCACAACTGTTTATTTACTGCGTTGTCTACTTTTCAGTTTGTTTAGGCCGCTTTCACACTGGGGTGGGGGCAGCGTCGGCTGCCAATTTCGCGGCGATATTCAGCCGCTAGCGGGGCGGTTTTACCCCCGCTAGCGGCCGAGAAAATGTTAAACACTGCAAAGCGCCTCTGCAGAGGCGCATTGCCGGCGGTATAGCCCCGGTGTCCCATTGATTTCAATGGGAGGGAGCAGTATACACACCGCTCCAAAAATACGGCTAGCAGGACTTTTTTTACACCGTCCTGCTAGTGCACCGCTCCCGTGTAAAAGCCCTCGGGGCTTTCACACTGGAGACAGACACAGCGGCTGTTTAAGGGTCGGGTTTGCAGGCACTATTTTTAGCGCAATAGCGCCTGCAAAACGACCCAGTGTGAAAGGGGTCTTAGAGTTCTTTTTATTGAAACGCAGAGTAATGTGTCATAAATTTTAAAACCGAACATAACAGTAATTGCAGGTGCTGATCTAGAACCCCAGTGGGGTGATATTGCCACTAGACTTCTGGAGAAATATTACAACTTTGGGTATATGTCAGTGAGTTTAGTCACCAGCCATATCTTTGGGTTTGACTTGACCTTTTGAAATGTCCACCTAGTTAAATATTAGCAGTTTATGATTAAACCACAGCTGAGATAGGACATCTTTACCAATTAGGAGATGCAAGAGGAGGTGGGCCCAATCTTAAAGCGAAACTTCACCCAAAAGTTGAAGTCCCGGAAACAAAATAACAAACAATGGTATATTTACCTTCTCTGTGCAAAACCTTCGCACGGAGAAGGTAAATATACCATGTTTGTTATTTCTATATATTTTTTCCCCTTTACAATCGCCAAGATTCCTACATAAAGCCAATTGTTGCTCATTCTCTTGAAAGCAAAAATTTAAAAGAAAAGTAAATTCAAAATAAGGATATGGTAAAAAAAAAAAGCGTAAACGGAGACTGCATAAAGCAGAGCTCTGCCCAAAAGAAGCTCTGCTTGTTTAGCCATCCCACCACTCCCCCCTCCGCTGCCGCATTTGACACCTTCCAGGGAGGGAGCATGAACCGGATTTTTACTTCCGGCCTGACCGCTGTCGCCATTTTTTTGCTGCTCCCCTTCGCCGATTTCCCCCCATAGCAAACCACTTGCTTTGGGGGCACTTGTGCGTGTTCGCTTCCAAGCTTGCTATGGACACACCTCGGCCCTACTCCCTCCTCACTGGCTGTGAAACCGCTGCTGTGTCTGAGCCAATGAGGAGGAAGAGAGATGCTGCTATCATGCACATTGCTGGCTCAGATCAGGCACCTATAAGAGAAGGGGGGCTGCTCTTAGAAGGTTTGTGTACCCTAATGCAGAGAATGCATTAAGATACAAAAAACTTCTACCTTTAGTGTGTAACATAAGGTCAGTGACTATAAAACAGTGATGGCGAACCTTGGCACCCCAGATGTTTTGGAACTACATTTCCCATGATGCTCATGCACTCTGTGGTGTAGTTGAGCATCATGGGAAATGTAGTTCCAAAACATCTGGGGTGCCAAGGTTCGCCATCACTGCTATAAAACTTTAGGTGACCTCTGACCCCTGACACATCCTGGTGTCAAGCTTGGGCAGAGAGAGTAAAGAATCAAAACATCTGGTGGTCTTCACAAAAAAGATACAGCTTAACCGCACATCACAGGACATAGAGGACTTCATATTCATGACTACTGGGGCTATTCTGACATCTTCAGATGAAGGTACACTGGCCAAAAAAAAAAAAAAAAAAACGGAAACCCTGCACAGGTATAACACCTCCCAGCTAAGCTAAGCCTCAGTTTTTATTTAGTGTCCTTGGGTGATGGATGGGACTACTGCTCTTTCTCTTAAGATCTGCCTTCAATGGCTTATTTTGCAATTTTTTGGTAGAGGTGGGCCTCACCCAGATCAGTCGCTAAGGCTTGATGGTCAAGAGCGGGGACAGCGATCTCCAGGGTACTGTGTATTCAGTGACTGCACTGGCAGGGTGCTCTACAGGTCCAGGGTAGCTATCCCTCTGGAGAATATTTATGCTCACAGTTCTGAGCTCTCAAGGGTCTTCTCTTCCTACATTAAGTTATACCAAGTAGATGTGCACGGGTTTTGAAGGCTGCCTTTGTAGTGGAGTTTACCAACATTCTGTTTATAGGTTTTGGGCGTGGTGGCCTTGGTGCTGTGTTGCTCACACCTCATGGTCAGTATTCAGTATCCCAAAAAGTCATGAATATGAAGTCTTTTGTGTCCTGTGATGTACAAAATCAAGATTTTTGGTTTACCTGTCTGTTCCTCATTGCTTGCTACAACTGGAAAGAGTTTATGCCCGGGTGGGGATTTCTTGCCCCCCCCCTTTTTTTATTTTATTGGCCTGTGTCCATTCACCTGAAGGTGGCAGCAGAACCTAAGCAGTAATGAATATGAAGCACTCTGTGTCCTGTAAAAGTACTTCAAGAAAAGGATTTGGAAAGGTAAACCAAAAAACCTAATATATATTTTTTCAAACAAACCATTGTTTCTGAGATTCAAAAACTGGTGTAGATTGTACATTAAAATTACTAAACTCCAGAGTTAGACACATGCAGCCTGTGACTAATAGCCTAAGCTCTGTTCCTGTGTGCTGTCTGTCTGTAGACCATCTGTATATAATGCATACAGTGATTTTATTAAAGTGGTTGTAAATCAGGATTATGTACATAAGAAACATGAAATTTGGGAAATGGTCTTGTGCATGGATAGTGAGGAAGGGAGTAATTAACATGTTTTCTTTTCTACAGCCTGCCAAGGCAGATCGGCATGGCAGTGGAGCAGACAGTGACTATGACAATACCCAGACTACAGAAACTAGTAGCGGGTAAGTACTTGCCTAAAGGCACCACCTTTCTGAGCATCTTATGCTGTATAAGGATTACAATTAAAGTAATAATTGGCACTTTTGCACTGGTTAAAATCCCCCCACTAGTATTTCTGCACAAGCAGTATGCTGTAACATTTGGACAGTGGATCAATCTGCTACGCGGAGGTGATTTTATAGGGTGGTTGCCATTGTCCAAATTATATTTTTTGATGGCTTTCTCTATACTATCCATAGTATTTTCTCTGGCAGCTCTCCCCCTACTGTCTTTATTGCTTTTCTACTAGCTACACTATATTCTTGGGCAATTCTCCCCCTGCTATTCTACCAGCTCTCCTCCACTGTCTATTCCCTAGCATCTGCATTCCCTAGCATCTCATCCCGCAACGTGCACATTATGCTCACAGTGCTGTCCCTCTACTTCCCACATTTTGCTTCCCTTGGCTTCTTTCCATCAACTGTCCACATTTTAGTATCTCTCCAACCACTGTCCACACTATGCAGGAACAAAACTTGTTTCTGGACAGCCGCACTCTGAACAAGTTGTAGCCTTTATTAAAAAAAAGGACAGCACTACAAGTCACAGCAACCTAAAATAAAACCCGATTGCTGATACGTTTCGCACTGAAACTAGTGCTTAGTCAACTAAGCACTAGTTTTAGTGCGAAACGCGTCAGGGTCGGGTTTTATTTTATGTTGCTGTGACTTGTAGTGCTGTCCTTTTTTTTTTTTTAATAAAGGCTACAACTTGTTCAAAGTGCGGCTGTCCAGAGACAATTTTTGTTCCTGCTTTGCTAAGTGTATTGCCTGCACCTGAGTTGTCTGCAACCAGGGATATTCATCTGGGTTCCCACCTGGAGCGGCTACTCCCTTTCCACTGTCCACACTATGTTCTATGACAGGAAGAAGTGGCAGTTCATCAATGAACTCCCGCCCTAATCCATGAATATTTCCCTGTCTGCCTCCTCTCTGTTCATCTCCCAGTCCCTGAATAGTTCCTACTAAAGCTAGCTATAGATGCATTGAAATTTGTTCGGTTCTGTCTTTTCAATCGCTCCTGCATAGAGAGTGAGCTGGTGGGAGGGTTTCAGGGGGTGTAGGATGATCATTGGTTGTTATATTTTGATATTTTATAACTTGTTACTAATTGATTTTTAATTTGTGTACTTTGGCAGATGTATCCCAGATCTTTACTGTATGTCCATTTTTTTCTATTGGGAAACCTATAATAAGATTGTAAGAAATTTGGTCCGTTCCCTCCACTCCACAACATTGCTCTGGTCTCACGCTCTTCCCTATGACTTTCCCACAGTGGGCTCCCACTCTCTCTCCACTACAATCATTGTCCCCTACAAGATAGATTTTACACTTGACCAATTAATACCATTTTCTTTTCAGTATAAACTAATCCATTATGAAAGGGCACACGTTTTCTAGTTAATCAATTGTGGCCAACACCTTAAAAAAATAACCATAATATTTAGGCTCCATGCACACTAAAGCTAAAAAAAAGCTATAAAAAAAACGCCAGTAGCTTTGCAGGGAGCCTTTCAACGTTTTTTAGCGTTTTTGCAACAGCTTTAATCAGCGTTTTTCAGTGTAGCTTTTTTTTTTTTACTTTTTTTTTTAATGGATAAAAAAACGTTTTTTAAGCGTTTTTGGCGTTTTGCATTTTAGTGTTTTTTCCCACCAAAAAACGGCACTTTGAATGCAAATTTCGGGCGTTCAGAAAAAAGACAATAAACTCCAAAGCTCATTAACACAACAAAAAGCTCAGGTGTGCATGGGCACATAGGCTAACATAGAGTTCAGTTTATGGGCTTTAAAAAAAAAAAAGCCATAACGCCAATAAACTACAGTTTATCAGCTTCAGTGTGCATGGAGCCTAAGGGAGTGTGTGGTACTCTCCGATCATCCTCCTTCCCGCACAGTTCCCTGGTTGCATTTGTCAGCAAATTTATTTTGTATCACGAGAAGCTGTAGTTGCTCCTGTGTAGATTGACACTTGCAAGAGCAGCATCTGCAGTGTTTGGAAAAATTCAGATGTAACAACATTTTTACTGCTATATTGTAATTGTCATTCATTTGTAGGAGATCAGAGATGACATTTGCTCTGCATATGATGTCCGTTAAAGCATTATTGCAATTAAAAAATACAAATGTGTTTACCATTAGTAGTTCAACTTTTTGTTGTAATTTCTTTTTGTTCCTTTTAATAAGAATTGTGGGTTTTCTTTCACTTTCAAAAATTTGGGTCTACATACAGCAAGCAGTGCCGTATTTCATCAGGAGTACAACTTTCCTTCTACTGCCAGATTTTAAGAGAAACAGTCTTGGCTCATCTCCGCCATGTATTTTTTCAGTGAATACAAGGTCTCCTCTGACTGGGTAAGGTGGAGATTATGGGGTCATCCACCCATGTCTCTGCCTCCAGTTAAAGAAAGCCTTGCATTTATTGATAAAAATGCCAGTCTTCTCCTAAATGACAGAGATGCACTACAACATACTCTCTATATCTGGCAGCTGAGGGGAAGTCACTAGTACTGCTGCTGGAATACGGCGCCACTTATTGCATGTAGCTAATGCTACTCCATTACAGAAGCCCAGGTAGCCAGACTGTTCTGGTATGTAAATAACCAATTTAAGCCAGGCACATTGTAAAAATGGCTATATTCTTATTATTTAAAGTGGTTGTAAATTAAAAAAAAAAAAAACCCTACAAAGCAATGGCATAATCATACTAGCATATTATGAAATGCTAACCTTGGAACAAAGCCCTCCAGTGTCACTGCTGAGAGCGCTGACATGTTCCCATGTCTTCCGAGTTCACAAGCTCCGACTATGTGATTGGCCAGAGCCACGATAATATCACTCCCATGGATGCGCATGGGAGCTGCCATTTTCGGCATTGGGCTCTGAAGGTCCGGCACGGTAAGACACCGATTATGTCATTGGCTGAATGCACTCTGAATATCTCCTAAACTGTGCAAATTTAAAAGATATTCACAGTACC
The DNA here is from genome assembly GCF_905171775.1 of Rana temporaria. Lineage (NCBI taxonomy): Eukaryota > Metazoa > Chordata > Amphibia > Anura > Ranidae > Rana > Rana temporaria. The sequence goes on along the minus strand of NC_053490.1, from coordinate 456,745,939 downwards.
TACAGGTAATCCGTATTATAGGCTTACCTGTAGACACAAGTGGTAGTATAGATTTTACTAACACTTTTTTTTTTTTTTTTTTTTTTTTTTATCTCTCTATTGATTTTTTTTTTTTCCTTTCCACATATACATTTCACATCTTATTTGTTAACTTACTCAAAAAAAATTCTTATGAAATCTTATTAAATAGAAAATCCTTTCATCACAATCACATAAAATACACTTATACATTTATACCTTTAACATCTTTCTTATCCATTTCATCTATTGGTGTGTTTCCATCTCACTTCCGTATCCCCCTACCCTGAAGCCGTCGTTTACTACCACTTTAAGATTATAATAAACAATGCTGCTTTGTAAAAGAAACATCATTTTTGTGTCATTAGAAGTGGAATGAATGGTATCATTTGAACTTTTACAGTAATTATGCAGCATGTTTGTTTCAATGTTGTGGCTTCTGTAGTTCATTGCTTACAATTCACAACAATTTCTTGAACAGAGCATTGATTCTAGTGATTTTATTATGTTTTTTCTTTTTTCCTCTTTTTTTTTTTTGGTACTTTTATTCTCTCTTAGAGCCCTGCATTGATGGGCTTTTGTTCATGTAATAACTGCCTCTCTCCTTATGCGACTACAGAGCACCATGAAGCCGGTTTAGAAGGAGTTCAACAGCTCAAAGCTCCTCAATACAGGACCTTAAAATTATTCTAGCAAGGCTGGATCAAAGTTTACATATATAGGCAAATTATTTGTGGGCATCATTTTCTAGTCACTTTTTAAATGTTCATCCTTGGCATTGGTTGCATTTTGGCTCTTTTGGGTGGTTTATAACCAATATCTGAACATTTTCTATGCAGAGAATGCTGTCCGCTATAAAGCGAGAATTATTGTCTTTCTGTAGTTCTAATATTTGTATCTTTGTGCATTCTGTTCATGCTTCCAGTATGGAAGGACGAAGGTTCCTGGATTTGTCTCGAGATGAGGATTTCCATGCAGATTCTGAGGACGTGGAGGTAGAATTGGACTCAACATTGCCCAGTACGGAGGATGTAATCCTGAGGACTGAACAAGTAACCAAAAACATTCAGGAGCTCCTCAGAGCTGCACAGGAGTTCAAGCATGACAGGTGAGTGTTGGAAACATCTAGACATGACATTGGGGCTCTGAACAGATTGCCAACATTTATATCTTCTCTTATATACCTGGAGATGTGACTATGGTGATTTGGTACCAGTTTATCTTGATGAGGATCTCCATTATTAGGAAAAATGAAAACAAAAAGTGATGTACAAAGTATAGTAGCCCACAGGAACCAATTGGAACTTTCCTTTTTCAAACAGATTTCAGTCAATTGAGCTGCTTTTTTTTTTTTTTTATACACTCCTTGAAAAAATGTAAGAAACAGAATATAATCAAGTTAAACTCCTGGGATATTGATCTGGTTAGTTATAATAATGGAAAAAGTATGTGATCCCCTGCTGATTTTGTAGGTTTGCCCACTGACAAATCAGTCTATAATGTTAATGCTAGGTTTATTTTAAGTGGGAGACAGAATAACAACAAAAATATCCAGAAACACATTTAAATAAAGTTATAAGTCATCAAAAGATGTGGCATCCTTTCGTTCCTAACACATTACCCAGTCCATATCAGTATCGATATCCAGTATGATATTTTTCCCCATTGAGATCTGATGTGTTTTCAAAGTGTTCCTTTAATTTTTTTGAGCAGTGTATTACCTTCTGCAATATGGCAGTCTCTGGTTTTGGGTGTTAAGACTTATATCGGTCTGAATAATTTCAGAAAAAAGCTCTTAGGATAGAGAAGTATATAGTGCAACTAAGTTTTGTTTCAATTTAATTGATGCCCTATATCCATAGCTGATGTTTTTCTTTCTTCCAGTTTTGTTCCTTGTTCTGAAAAGATTCACTCAGCAGTAACAGAAATGGCATCACTATTCCCAAAGGTAATTTCTACATTTCTAGTTGAAAGCTATCTTGGCAAACTCCTAGATACCAGATGGTTGTTGTCAAGTCTTTTCTAGATTGGCAGGATCAGATGGCATGTCAGAAGTCTATACTGTAGGGTATTACAGTCCTCTGGGCAGCAGTTGTCATCTGATTTGGAAATGTACAGCTAAATTGTTTCCTTTAGATAAGAGCATCCTTGACCAATGTGTCAACATGAGCACATAGACATTCAACCTTCTCAGTCTATCTAGGAGAAAAGATATTAAGGCAAGTCAGTCTGCAAGTGTCTGACTGGAGAGTGTACTATCTTTTGTTACAGATTTTTTTCAATGAAACCTTTAGGGCCAGTTCACACTAGATGCAGTTCCGTTTGCTTTTTCTACACAAAATGCATGCAGAGTGTTTTTCATGTATTCCGATGGTTCTAGTTCACACCGTGCAGTCAGTTTCTGCACCAGAAACTGACTGCATGGTGTGAACTAGAGCCATTTGAATACATGAAAAACACTGTGCATGCAATTTTAGTGCAGAAAAAAGAGCACAAAACTGCATCTGGTGTGAACTGGCCCTAAAGGTTTTATTGAAAAAAATCTGTAACAAAAGATGGTACACGGCATACATGGCGTTCCAGCATCTACTCGATACAGAGGTTATGCTGTCACTATTATAGTCCAAGAAAAGCATAAGTCATCCAGTGATTATTCAGACTTCAATTCAGTGGATACATAGAAAGTAGTGAAGGCAATAAATACATCTTCCTCAAGAAGGTAAACCACATACCAATTAAAAAAAACATTGGGAAGGATGCCTCATAAAGTTTTTCCAGGCACCTGAAGGAATTGGGAACAGATTCAAAAGGGACACGTGGGAAGAGAGGAAGATGAAGGGAGAGTGCAGAGGAAGGAAGAAAGGGAGAGCGTGTGAAGGGAGAGGAACCTTAAACATACACTGAATCCATAAAATATATTTATAGCGCTTCACTTCCACATTTTATGTTACAGCCTTATTTTAGAATTGATTAAATTCATAATTTTTCTCCAAATTCTACAAACAATACCCCATAATGACCACGTAAAAGAAATTTGTTTTGAAATCTATGCAAATGTATTAAAAATGAATAAAAAAAAAAAATTACATGTACATAAGTATTCCCAGCCTTTGCTCAATACTTTGTTGAAGCACCTTTGGCACTAATTAAAGCCCCAAGTTTTTTTGAGTATGATGCTACAAGCTTGACACACCTATTTTTGGGCAGTTTCTCCCATTCTAGTTTGCAGGACCTCTCAAGCTCCATCAGGTTGGATGGGGAGCGTTGGTGCACAGCCAATTCAGATGTCTCCAAAGATATTCAATCGGGTTCAAGTCTGGGCTCTGACTGGGCCACTCAAGAACATTCACAGAGCTGGCCCGTAGCCTCTCCTTGGTTATCTTGGCTGTGTGCTTAGGGTCATCCTGTTGGAAGATGAACCTTTGCCCCAGTCTGACGTCTAGAGCGCTGTTGAGCAGGTTTTCATCAAGGATGTCTCTGTACATTGCTACATTGCTCTTTCCCTCGATTCTGACTAGTCTCCCAGTTCCTGCCGCTGAAAAACATCCCCACAGCATAATGCTGCTACCACCATGATTCACTGTAGAGATGGTATTGGTCAGGTGATGCGCGGCGCCTGGTTTCTTCCAGACATGAGTTTGGCCATTCAGGCCAAAAAGTTGATGTAAACCCAATTCATGAAATTTGAGCTGGGCACATCGATTTGTAATGTTTTCTTTTTCTCTTCAAAGCACTAAGGTGTGTGGCATAATCCTGCTCTGTTTTTCTGTTATCATAACTTCTGACAAGTTCTCCGACACAGGAGATAAAAGCAGCCTGAATTTTGTGTCGGTTGGGTGCTACAAATTAGCAGAAAGTTGCTTTACTCACAAGGCAACTCTGAAAGTGTCTGCCTATCTGGAGGCGGGTGTGTGCCTTTTTTTTCAATGAGTTGTCTCCCACTGTAATCCAATTGCAGGATGAGGAAGTGAAAATTCTAACACAATGTGCACTTTCTAAACAGTAGATAAAGCTGAAGATGGCAGATATACATGTAAAACTTATGTAGGGAGATTTGTCATCTCTGTGTATCATCTGAGGCTGTTCACTTCACTGGGTATATGTCAGGGTTTTCATCCACTTTAATCTTTGTTACACCAGACCAGAGAATTTAGTTTCTCATGGTCTGAGAGTCCTTCAGGTGCCTTTTGGCAAACGCCTGGCGGGCTGTCGTGCCTTTTTTTTTATTGAGGGGTGGCTGGCATCTGGCCAATCTACTGTACAGGCCTGATTGGTGGTGTGCTACAAAGAGAAGGTTCTCCTGTTTACAGAGAAACGCTGGAGCTCTGTCGGAGTGGCCATCGGGTTCTTGGTCACCTCCCTGACTTAAGGCTCTTCTCCCCTGATCGCTCAGTTTGGCCAGGTGGTCCGCTCTAGGTAGAGTTCTGGTGATTCCAACCTTCTTCTGTTCCAGGATGATGGAGGCCACTGTGCTCATTGGGACCTTCAATGCTGCAGAAAATGTTCTGTACCCTTCCCCAGGTCTGTGACTCAATACGATCCCCTCTCAGAGGTCTACAGACAATTCTTTGGACTTCATGGCCTGGTTTGTGCTTGGATATGCACTGTTAACTGTGGGACCTTATATAGACAGGTGTGTGCCTTTCCAAATCATGTCCTGTCAACTGAATTTACCACTGGTGAACTCCAGTCAAGTTGTAGAAACATCTCAAGGATGATCAGTGGAAATGGGGTGTCATGGCATGTGATGTGATTTTTTTTGTATTTTATTTTTATTCAATTTGGATGGATTTCAAACAAACTTCTTTCACATCGTCATTACGGGGTATTTTTTGTAGAATTTTGAGGAAAATGTATTTAATACATTTTGGAATAAGGCTGTAACATAACAAAATGTGGAAAAAGTGAAGAGCTGTGAATGCACTGTAAAATGCAACTCTATCAGAAGTGATCATGGTTGCATCAAGGCAGCAAAAGAGGGCCAACATCTGATCCCCATGCGTCTATCCAAACGGAACAGATCTTATCACATTTTTGGGGGCAATTCCTATTAATGCCAGGCTGCTTAGATTGGGCAAAACTTCAACGCTTCCTCAAATTGCTAAAGATTGTTCGTCTATATGTCTTAAGCTCTGGCATAACTTACTGTAGAAGTCAAAAGTTATTGCATTAATCGATTAGTTCCAATATATTGTGTGCTTGGCAATAGTTTGACTGATTTTTATGTTTTTTTCCTTTGTTAGAAGCCAGCACTGGAGACGGTACGGTCTTCCTTGAAATTGCTCAACGCCAGCGCTTACCGGCTGCAAAGTGAATGCCGCAAGACTGTGCCGCCAGAGCCTGGGGCCTCTGTGGACTACCAGCTTCTGACACAGCAGGTCATCCAGTGCGCTTACGACATTGCCAAGGCTGCCAAACAGCTGGTCACTATCACCACCCGGGAGAAGAAGCAGTGACCTTTGTGTGGACTGAACATCTTGTGTCCTTCACTAGAGGGCACATTTTCTTTTGTAATGTCGTAGCTGCCAAGACTTCCATAAGACACCGAGGACTCTCCATAACCTTGGATGAGACTGAGGCGTCTACACTCCTGGCAACCAACGTGAGAGTTGCACTTCAGGCAACCAAATGTTAAATCTTCAGTCCCCCTCATCAGCAACATAATGTAGACATGCCCTGCCTTTTTACTTTCTTGACTTGTAGAGCGTATTCATTTCCAAAACACTGCACACATGTACATATGTGTGTATAAACCATATATAGTTACTTTTAAAACGTGTGTGGTTGTAGGAATTGTCTTGTGGTAGGAGGGTCAGTCACACTTCTTGTGATTGTTATCTATGGGAGAGAAGCATAAAGGCTCATAGCATATGAGCTCAGCCAAATGTGTTTTACTATATAATGTTTACATAATGGATCCATGGGTTTTGAGCTCACTGGATTATAAAGCACAATGATATCTGGTCCATGGATGGTAAGGGTGATGTGTACATGATACTTTTGCTCCCAACGGTAGCTAGATGTTACATCTACAAAAAAAAAACATTTCTATGGCGTAATTAAGGACGGAATCCATCATGAGATAATTTATGCATATTCAGAAAACTGTTGTTATTGCCGTATTTACCCCTTTGCACTGCAGGATGTATCATAGTGCTTCAATTATTTGTAAATAAAAAAAATGGCCGATCTGCAGCTCACAACACATACACTGAATTATATTCAGATATACAAAGTAATATATTGTGCAGATTTCAGGGCTATGACTAAGCTATTTGCAGGGATTTCATCTCTGCCTGGCCTACTGCTTTTTTGTTTTTTTGTTGGCTAGGGGGACTGTGATAGACTGTACATCTCAGAGCAACATGATAAATAAGGCGCCTGTCATTCACAGCTGTGTTCATGTACCCCATAGCTTAGAGTGGATGTAATTATCAAGTGTAATCTGCTGCATGCTATGGGGCAGCGCAAACTGAACACTTTGACACATTACCATCCTACTTGGTGTCAGCCAGTCCCTGTGCTACATTGCTGTGTGTGAAAGGGTGTTTGTGAATAAACGAATGTGGCCAACCTAGACTTACACTGGAAACTATGTATATATATGTATGTACACATATATATAATATATTATAAACATCTCTTTTTGTTATTGGGCTGGTAAGGTGCTTAATGTAGAAGACTGTTTAAGTATTTGGTCTGTAACCACTTAAAGCTCATTTTAAAAGCAGGCTGCTGCCTAAAGTGGAATTCCAGCTAAACTTAAATCTACTCCCACCCCCATTCTAAGTCCATTCAATCTATGCTGTAAAAGAAAAGATGTGTATACTTAAATATTCAGAACCCGCTCTGGTCACATGATCAAGCCACAGCCACAGCGCCAGCTTCAGTGTAGAGGAGAGGCAGGAACAATGGCTGCATAACCTGGGTAATGACACCACCTAAAGGCTTACTGTGGGGCATCCGTTCTCCGCTGTCCCTCCTCTACACTGAAGCGGATGCTGGGACTCAATCCTGACTGGAGCAGAGGGCTTCAGAATAGGTAAGTATAGGCATTTCTTCCTTCAGGGTACAAAGAATAGTCTTAGAATGGGGTTGGAAGTAGGTTTAAGCTTTATTAGCATTTGTATGATTTGGAATTCTACTTTATATGGCCTAAACACTGAGAATGCTGGAAAAGAACATTCTGCAAGCAAAATGCTTATATTCCACAAAGTAGCACAGCGCCGTTGGGTCTAGCCTGCAATGGCAATATTAGCAAGGAGTTTCTCCTTTTAGTGAATTTTAAATAAAATGACTTAGTCCTGTGTTTACTACATGTGTGCAGTAAATGTCACAAGTCTTTAGTCTTCCTGAGCTCTCCTCCATTCTTTGCACTGAACTTTTCTTTGTGCTCCCTGACCTTGCAGAGAGGGATGCTCCATAGATCTGCGACATGCCTTGATTGTGATTTTGCAAGATACTAAGAAGTATCCAGCTCCGTCAATAAACTAGTGCATTGTGCACTAACCAATTGCATCCAAGATGGTTACTTCAAGTTACTGCACTTTATACACTGCTGTTTGCCTTTTAATTAAATGCAAAACTACATGTATTCCTGTAACAAAGTGAATCTGTCAAGCAGCAGTGAAATATCTCTTTGAGAAGCCTCAGGTTTAAGTTGTACTTCTTGGGCAGCATATGCATATATCTGATGACACATGTGCCTGTAGGGTCATTGAAATTATTTGAAGCTATGTATTTATAGCTGTAGCCTCAGAATATACATTTTACTTAATGTTTTGTCTTTGCAGAGCTGCCTTGGTGCAAAGTAGCTATAAAAATAGATTTTCTCAAAGCATGCCCAAAACACTTGCATTACAATGACTAGGCCTACTCATTAGTGCTCAGGCACTAGACCTTGCATTATAGGTTAGAAGGAGGTGTGCTTAATCTATACTGTTATGGAGACAAATCAGATGACCTATAGACGGTGCTGAATGGACTAAACCTGAAGCAAAAGGTATGTGCTGACAGCTCATACTGTTACCTACCTCCTAAAGTTGTAATAGTTTTGTTGCCCAAGTTCATTGAAAAGAAACTGAGAATGAAAACATGGGAGCTACCTTTACTGTCTTGTTTTAATAGTTCAAGCTCTGTGTATGTAATCTGACCTGGAACAAATATGTGAGACAGGATTTCAAACGTTCGTGACTGCACACCAGTTTCAGGACAGTGACTCGGGTAGTAATGCCAGAAGCTAAACAATGGCTTATTTTAAAGAATAATTCCAGGCATTGGTAATGGTATACACAGCTTGGACCAGTGAATTTATGTGTATACCATGCTTGGCTGATGACCCTGGAAGCTGAAAGTCCCTGAACAAGACACCACTACTTCTGTGATCTCTACTTGCTTCCAGGTCCCACGCTGCGTGGCTGTTCTCCTGCATTGTAAACACAGGTGATCACCTGTTTGTCATGGCTGCCATTCAGAGAATGCTTTGCATTTTCTGAATGAATGCAGAGCATTTTCTGATTGGACGAATTGAAGAGCGTGACATCATCACTCCACCCCATTCAATCAGAAAATTCCCTTTAAAAATTGCTATGTCGGCCATCCTCCTGTTCTCACAATGCATCAGACCAGCCACAAGTGGAGATCATTGTATTGGTGGTGTCTATGGATATAGTGATTTTCAGCTTCTAGGGGCATTAGCCAGGTATGGTGTATACTGTACAGAGTCTGAAAGCATGCAACTGTATAAAATACAGATGCCTGGAATTTTTTTAAAACAAGCTAGCAATGTTAACTCCACCATTTCTCTTTAAATTATGCCAAGTAATTGGAGAATGGCAGTTTCTATCTATGCTTTCTCAAACTGGTATTTTGCTTTACGACACATTCCCTATAAAGTCCTTAGAGTATGTGTAGCTAATATGTAGTGCTATTCTTCACACTATATAAATATAGCACTTCAATGACCACTGTTACATGTAGCCCTAAATGAGAAGCTTGGTGTGTATTTCTAATAGTACCCAACCTCCTCCCTAAGGACAGGTTAAAAATAAAAGACCTCAATGGTTTGAAGGTGGCACATTGCAACTTGTGGAATGTTTGCCACTATAGCCAGCGATTCACATTTCTTTTTTTTTTAGGGCTCCCTGGTTGAGCACTCCAGCTTTGGGTGAAACTGTGCCCCAATTATACAGATTGTATGCTCGTCTGCATCCAGTTCTGTGTGATACTGGCCTTAGACACCTAGTGGTGATACAGCTGAATAGTCTTTAGTGCGGTAAAATTGTATAAATAAATTGTTAGGCATTGTCTGTAAATCTCTTCTCCAATCCTATCTGCAGCTAGAACACCTCCCAACCTACTGACAGGTTGGGCATTTTTCATCATTCATCCTTTTTCCATTTTGCTGCTGGTTCTAAAGTTGCCTATCTGTAAATTCCAACTAGCAAGTTTTTGTTTTGAAGCTAAAAATGCCATACTCTGCTTATACTGTGGTCCTTGAGACCTCGGTGGTGGGTGTTCTATGTAAAAAGAATCGTAATGTACATTTGTATCAAATTAAACAACTAACACTCTTTTGCTTTGTGTCTGTTATTTCAACTCGCCTTCCATATTTAATATACTGTACAGTTGGAAGTATCCTAAAAGGGTTCATAAAAAACAATATATATTTTTTTTTAATTGTTAAGGGACTGGAACCTGTCCAGTTAGCATTATTGTCTGTGTCTTAGCTGAAAAAATGCATGTGTTTGGTGCACCCATTCTGATTCACATCCTGTTGTAAATACAGGACATCAATAAAAGCCTACCCAATTGGACACAGATAGCAAAAAGCAAACTTGACCAGGGTTTAAATAAATCCATACTTTTTTTATGGGGGGGGGGGGGAACCCTTTTGGCTTTAGATATACTTTCACCAAATACTGGTGTTATGGGAGAGCCAATATGTATTGAACCCCCCACATGTGTTTCACGTTCAGTAGGGTAGCCTTGTGTCAAGGTTCTGACTCCAAGTCAATACCACCATCAGCAACAAACTATTCCTGCAGCGAACCCACACAGGTGCCCCCGCAGCTTTCTATGGGGGCACTGGGAGGAGCTAGGATTGATGGCATTGGACCCGAGAAGAGGAGGTACGAGGGCTGCTCTTTGCAATTCAATGCAAAGCTTTACAATGACTTTAAATTACCTAAGGTCTCTCATGTCCTCCATGATGACCAGTGGTGAGATCTCTGAACTTGAGTTCTCAGCCCTGGTTCCCATCTGCTAAAATCTCAGCTGTGTGACCTCTTCAGTATTATACAACTTCCTGTCATAATCTTCTCCTTTGGGTATCAAAACTTTGATAAAATATAAATGGACCAAAGCACCAAAAGATGGTGAATCAGATACTTGAAAAATAACTTCATAAAAGTTTTGATACCATGAATAAAATAAATAATTGCATGGCTGGAGCAGCTGCAGTGTAAGTTTATATAAACAAATAATGGTAAAAGTGATAAACCCCGCTAAATGCTACATACAACAAAGTATTAAATGAGACACTATAAAACAATGGCTGGAAAAGTCCCCAGTGAAAAAGTGCTTGTGCTGTTGGAACAGTATTGGAGATCTCATACACAGTGATGTGATTTGAAATATGGATGAAAGATTCCGTGCTCCTTAAGTGCTTAAAGAGGGTGCCCAACTAATGGATGTGCACTCACCCTTGGGATTGGACCAACTATCGCTAGTTAGGTCAAATGCGTGTGTGGGGCAACCCCTGTATATATCCTCTGGACCAGTGGTTGGCTATAGTGGATAATTCTCATGTGGATAGATACAATAGAAAAAGCCTCATTGCGCAGTACCGTTTAAAATACTTTATTCCAAAAGATTAAAAGAAAGTATTCAACTCTCACATGTATGAATGCCTGATATCCTGGGACCTGGAGTGAACAGCAGGTAAAAATCATCCGTCGTCATCCATGAAGCCGCTGGTGCATGGCTAGTACTACAGTAAGAGTAATACCCTTAACCCCTGTCTCCCCCTCTTTTCACATTACAAACTTTAAAGAGGAGGTCCGGGAGAAGAAAAAAAAAATTAAAACCAGTAGCTACTGGCTTTTAATAAATGGACACTTACCTGTCCTGCTGTCCCTCGATGTTGGCATTAGGGTTCCCGGCGTGAAGCATGCGCGAGGCCCCGCTCCTCTCTCCCATTAGTCCGGCGGCCAGGGGAGGAGGAGAAGGGAGCCCCATCACGGCCGCGGTCAGACTCCCGGAAGTGCGAAAGGATACAAGTCAAAAACGGGTATCCTGTAGCCCCTCCCCCCGAAAGGTGGCAATTGTGGCACCAGAGGGGGGGGGGGGGGAATCCGATGAGTGGAAGTTTCACTTTAGAGTGAAGCTCCGCTTTAATTTCAACCCAAATGTTAGTTTGGAATGAACACAACCCTTAGTGCCAACATCCCTTAAAAGTGCTGCCAGCATCAAGAACACACAGTTCTGCACTTACAGCTTGATTCTGGTTATGGAAAATGTGACAGGGTGAATATGACCACTGCTGTTTAAGCCAGTGAAAGTTAAACTTATGGAAAGGAACTGAATTCTAGAATTCACATCAATATAAAGCCAAATATATATTTGAAAATTGGATTTTAGATACAGGATCAGAATTTTAGATAATTGGTTATGCAGCTGCCCTTTGGTTTTCCAGTGTCCAATCTCCCAAACTGGAAGGACATCCCTGATATAATACCTCCCTGACCCAGCAAACAATAAGGAGTGAATCATAAGAACAGAGGGGAGGGACTTTTAAAACTTTTCTTGGAGTACATTATAGAACACAAGTATGAAAATCCTAAATTACATTATAGGAGACCGAGTCGGAGTCTAAGACCCCCATACACACTATTAGATTTTCTGCAGATTTTTGTCTTCAGATTTGCCAAAACCATACTATATGATGTCAAACCTTAAGGCCGGAATCACACTAGTGCGTTGCTTTTTTGAGCTGCGTTGTCGTTGCAGATTTCTCTAGAGGGTGTTCTGCAGATCAACTGCGGTTTAGCTGCAGATCAGGTGCGAATTTGGAGACCTGGGAGAACTTCCGGGTGAGAGGAGAGTGGGGGAGAATTGTATTGAGCTGAATGAGAGAAACTCCTGCAGAGAACTGAACACATGTGCGAATTAGATGCGTACCCATAGAAGATAATGGGACTGAATTCGCACCTGAGCCGCACCGCAAGACATAAAAACCGCATGCGGTTTGGAGGCAATACGCAGTGCGAATGCATCGCACATATGTGAACCAGCCTCATTGAAAACAATGTATTTTGAAATGTCCTGCGAATTAGATGCGGTTTAAACCGCACTCAATTCGCATAGGTGTGAACCTAGCCTTAGAGTTTAAATTGTAGTGCAAGGGCCTGTCTGATTGTCTTCAGATTTACCAAAACATTGTATGCAATCTAATAGTGTGTATGGGGTCTTAGACCATGGGATGTCCAACTGATGGGTGGGCAAAACCGCAAACAAACACTGAGGCCCACCTAACAAGTAGGTCAAGGGAAGAGTTTGATAAAGAAGGGGATTATCCTGTATAATTTGGAGTTTATATTTTCATCAATCAACACATTAGCACAAAGTCACCAGGCATAAGCTCCAGCTGTTTCTTAAAATTGATCCAGGGTGCTGTGCCATGTTCAGGATTCTTACACTTGGAAAAGATGTCAGCGGATTGCGTCTTCTCCTATACTGAATGATCAGAATTTGATTGGGCACTTCTCTCCAAGAAGTGCAGAAGCAGAGATAAAACAGATAGACTCTTGGAGGGGGAGGATGAGGAGGCCTGCTTATGGTCCAAAGGAATCAATCACCCAGTCCCTGAGGACCCTCTATTGCAGGGATATGCAATTAGCGGATCTCCAGCTGTTGCAAAACTACAAGTCCCATCATGCCTCTGCCTCTGGGTGCCATGCTTGTGGCTGTCAGTCTTGCTATGCCTCATGGGACTTGTAGTTCTGCAACAGCTGGAGGTCCGCTAATTGCATATCACTGCTCTATTGGCTAGCCGTGAAGGATCAGGTTACATTTAAGACCTTTTGCCTCACTCACGAATGTACACAAGGAAAAGCCCTGCAATACCTGTGCGGGGAAAAAAAGCACTACACCCCAAGTCGCCCCTCTGGTCAACTAACCAGAACCTCCTCCACATTCCCAAGACCCGCTACGAACCAAAAGGCAAACAAAGATTTGCAGTCCAAGGACCCCGGCTATGGAACGCTCTACCCGCAGACATCTGTTTGGGAAAAAAACATCTGGCCTTCAGGAAGAAGCCTAAGACCCATCTCTTCTGAAGACACTGGCTGCAAAAGTGCCTTGAGGCGATTTAGTTTGCGTTATACAAGTTACTCATTGTAGCGCTATACAAGTTACTCATTCATTCATCTGAAAGTCATCCCACAAAGTCAGATGTTGTGGCTGAGAACTCCTCTCTAGATAAAGAGGGGGGAATCAGAAGTAGCTAGGGAGGCCTATTAGGGACAGTGGTCAGGGCTAGCAGAATTTTGACGCTGTGGAGGGGTGTTACCGATTCCCCCCCTAAAACGTTAGCTGAGCATGAGCGGGCAAGGCTTACTAACACCATTCCCTTTTGAGCCTATGATTGGCAATGTGTAGTGAGGGATATACAATACGGATACTCATGAACTTTACTGTGGAGCAGAAAAGGTTAACCATTCTGCGATCAGTGACTGTAGGCAATGGGATTGAAGCAATGAGGAAGGGTATGTAGGAGCAGCTGGTTCCCACACACGTACCATTAAAATGGTACTTGCATGCACACTGTGTCTCCCACATAGGACTGAAGCCCTAATTTATCACAGCAGGTTGAAATACCCCCAGCCAGCCAAGGGTGAATGTTAGGAACCACACCCCACACAGATTTTCTCCCTCCCAGTTGACCTACCACTTTAGGGGTTAGGAGAGGAAGGTTCCACAGAAGGATTGACCAGAGCCCTGGACCTACATGGCACCCTGCAGCTAAAGCATTTTAATGCGCTACTTGCCTAGGTGCCTGAAGGAATATTACAGCCCAGCCCTTTCCCTTGTCATGGGGTGGAGTCAGGGCTCAAGTCCTGCGGGAACGCATGGGAACGGAGTCCCTGCACTTTTTTCACAGCAAGAATGCCCGAGCCAATCCTTCACTAAGCGGCGATGCCCAGCTCGAGTCACTGTCAGGGGCAGGCGAACCTTAGTAATCCTTTGTTACTGGCCGCTTCCTGTATATGGATTCATCGGGTAGTGTGCGGGTATTCCGTCACTTCCTCAATGCCGCAATGTCTCCTGGGAGCTTTTGTCATTGTTCCCAGGAGACATTGCGGAGGTCTGCCGTGAGTTAGAAAGAACTTGCTTAAAAAAAAACATGTGGTTAAGTAACTATGCATATGAGCGTATCCATTTATTATTTTTTTTGGTGGGGGAGTGGATCTTGGGTGGGAGTTCCAACACTTTTTCTCCAGGACTTGATTCCTGGGTGGAGTCCATTACCTGTCTATGCTATTTAAACAGGTCTCCATTGGCAGTCAAAGAGCTCTGAGGAAGAGGGTATACCCCTCAAAACACATTGGCTTCTGCTTCTGTTATGATGTCATCTACACCTACCTTGAGTACTGTTCAAGGTGATTCTTGAAGCCGGTATCTGTCTTATGTTTGTTTTTAATGGAGCTTGGTTTATGAGTATATCCACTTATGTTTTATACAATAAATGATATCTTAGGTGAAGCACCACAGGGCTGGTGCACCCACTCTTTTTATTTATTTTTTTCCATATGTATTATCCAGTCACCTGAAAGTATCTGCAAATCACATTTTCTAATAGTTTGATCCTCTGATGTGCAACTGAGAAATGACATCTGATCCTACTACACATATTTAGGTTTTCAAAAAATATATATTTTTTTTAGTTATGTGTGCATATGACAGCTGTCAAACAATTTGAACCACAGATACTATATACATTATGTAAAAGAAAATGATGAGAATGATGCGCTTATTCAATAATGTGGCATAAAGCAATATACTCAAAGAATAAATATCCAAACATACAAATAAATAAATGTGAATAAAAGTCCAACTAATGCCCAATGGTAGGAATCAGTCCATATAAAGGTAAAAATCTTATAGAGATAACTTGATAGAAGAAAAAACTGACAAAACATCAATCCAAACATCGACTGTTAAATTTATGAATTGGTCGCTCACCTCCAACAATGACCCAAGGATCAAACAAGGCTCATCAGATAGTCAGATAAGGAATCCTGCTGATGGATCTGTAAAGGCATCCAGGTTTCAGGCGACGACAAAGAACTATGTCCAAAACTTGGCATCAAAACATCTTGGGTAATTCCATATATAGAGGAAACCGCTCCCTTCAAGGAATGACACTGCTTGTATAAATGGAGCTCAATGGAAACAAAGAACAGCCATAGTGCAATATTGCCAAATGAAAAGTACATTTATTTAGTAAAAGAAGCTGCTTACATCAAGGGTAAAAACCGCAGTAAAAAGCAATGGGAGTAGTGACACACTCGCCTCCTCAGCGCACTTCTGTAAAACACCACCGGAACTGACTTCACAAGGCTCGACTTAACACGTTGCATCACTGGTCACGTGACTTCCTCAGGGTTCACAACCTTAGTCCTCAAGTACCCCCAACATGCTATGTTTGCAGGTTTTATTTTATCTTGCACGGGTGCTTTAAATAAGAGTCAATGGCTTGATATTTTGGACAGCTATTTTATCTAAGAGAAATTCCCAAAACATGGCCTGTTGGGGGTACTTGAGGACTTAGGTAAAGAACCACTGGTCTATGGCACCTTTCTATCCCTTGGACTGAGAGGCAATGTTATCCATTCACACTGGCTTACAGAGAGAAGGCTGCCACCTGCTGGATATTTGATAACATGCCGCTTCTTCATTATACACAGTTTAAAAATTTGAGATTGATTATTATGTGTTATACTGAATTGATGGTGCAGGTTTATCTCTTTCTTATTTTTTTTACGAGGGGAAGAAAGGACATGAGGAGATAACAATTTACCAGACTAGTGCTACCTTGATCGCGTGAGACAGGCGGATGGGAAGCTCCAGCAACCCCAGAACTCTATTCCACTAAGCCAGGATCTCCCCACAAAGAGGTCTAGCGTTTTGTTGTGCATAAGGGAACGCTTCAAAGGAAGCCAACATGAGACCTAAAATTCTCATGCAAAACAAATTAATGCCATCCGTAAGGAAAGGAGGCAAAGAAGACCCCACTTATGACTTTTTTTTCTGAGTGAGAATAATCTTGGCTATGGACATGTCCAGATGGGGTCCAAATTACTCCACACTCAGAGATGGAGTCAAATTTGACTTGCACAGACTGATGATGCAGCCGAGGTCCTTGCTTTGTACACTGGTCCAAATCAGTTGGTGGGGGTGGATTTTGGTGTGGGGTTGTTTTTCAGGGGTTGGGCTTGGCGCGTTAGTTCCAGTAAAGGGAACACTTAAGCCATTAACATACCAAGACATTTTGGACAATTTCAAGCTCCCAACTTTGTGGGAACAGTTTGGGGATGGCCCCTTCTTATTCCAACATGACTGCGCACTAGTGCACAAAGCAAGGTACATAAAGACATGGATGAGCGAGTTTGAGGTGGAGGAACTTGACTGGCCGATTGAACACCTTTGGGATGAATTAGAGTGGTGACTGCGAGCCAGACCTTCCCGTCAAACATTAGTGCCTAACTTCACAAATGCTCTTCTGGTAGAATGGTCAAACATTCCCATAGACACACTTCTAAACCTTATAGACAGCCTTCCCAGAAGAGTTTATAGCTGTTATAGCTGCAAAGGGTGGGCCAACTCAATATTCAACCCTACAGGCTAAGGCTGAGATGTAAAGTAGATAGTGCAGCGCTAGAGGAAAAGTCCAAATAAAGATCATCCAGGTGATTCTCTTATAAGTGACTGACAATATGAGGCATGCAGGTGATATAGCGTGGGTTAGCAGGAGACCTCCACCAATAGTAACAATGGCCGCTCACCTCACTGATAATAAAAAATCGCTTTCCCATAAGGGTCAATCCCAGGCATGTAACAGCATAATCCAAGCAGGAAAGGAATACATCTCAGGTAATATCAGCATGGATGGCAGATCTCAAGTAATATCAGCATGGATAGCAGCCATGGAATCCGATGTAAGAAAAACAAAACATAGTGTTTCTCCGCAATAACCAATATAACATTTAATAGTGAAAATACACTTACATAAAAAGCACTATATCCAGTGCTAGGAATCAAATGCAAACAAAAACGCACACAGCATGGTCCGATAGATGGCAGCGGGTGACGTCACGTACTTCCCTACCGAACGTTGCGTCCCAAGGGCGGGACTTCTTCAGCGGATGTAGGGGAGAGGAAACGTGCACCCAGTTATATACATGTATGTTGCTATGGAAAGTAAGTAGCTACAATGCAGCATATGGACCAAAAAGGTCTCTAGCTACAGGGCAGTGTGTGGGACAAAAAGCTCACTGGCTACGGATCAGCATGCAGGACAAAAAGCACCGCAAAAAAACAGAAAGCAAATCACTTACTGCGGCGATCATACCTATTCAAATCTGTCAGCAGAAATATGCAAGGGGAGAGTGAATATTACTTAAAAGCCCCGGAATACATATGTTTAGCAAAGACAAAGAAAAAATATATAAATAAATAAATATATATATATATAAATATACCAAAGTCCCATTTAGAAAAAATGGAAGATGAAAAAACAGGGCTGCATAATCATGCAGACCAGTACAACACATGAGGTCAACCGCTGCAACCATCTGACAAGTAAAAACATAACATTAAAACAATATAAATACAAATATTAATTATGAACAATGTTATAAAAATATTTTGTTTAAAAAATATATGTATCTGAAAACGCATGTCAACGATCGGATAAAAACAATTGACATCAAAGTCCACATTAAAACAATGTAAATACAAATATTAATTATGGACAATGTTATAAAAATATTTTGTTTAAAAAATATATGTATCTGAAAACGCATGTCAACGATCGGATATAAAACAATTAACATCAAAGTCCACATTTAACCCGTCAGGACAAAGAACATGGGTCTCATGAATCCAATAAGATTCTTTCTTGCTCAATTGTCGGATAAAATTACCCCCCCTCCAATGACGATTAACCTTTTCAATTCCCCAAAAACGCAATCCTTTTGGATTTCTATGATGGAAATCCCTAAAATGGCGGGATACATTGTGTGTGGTTTTCCCTTGTTTGATGTTATTGACATGTTCGGCTAAACGTACATGTAGGGGTCTGGAGGTTCTACCTATGTATTGCAGGCCGCAATCACATTCCAACATATAGACAACACCTACGGTGTCACAAGTGATGAGCTGTTTAATATCATATTCTTTATCAGTGGCAGATGCCACAAAATTTTTCCTCTTTTTAATGTTCACTTTGGAATGTTTGCATGGAACACAACGTCCACAGGCATAGAAACCTCCCAGGAATTTGAACATTCTATTATCTGAAATGACCGGGGGATCGAGCACACTAGGTGCTAATCGATCCCTAAGAGTGGGAGCTTTCTTGTATACAAATTGGGGTTTTGCTGGTAATGCAGGTCCCAATATTTTGTCCTGTTTCAAGATAGACCAATTTTTTGAGATGATCCGTTCAAATTTTTTATGTTGGACATTATAGTCCAAGATCATTCTAAAATTGTGTTTATCATTGGGGGGAAGGCTGACATTAGCCACACGATCGGACACTAAAACAGTTCTATCTAATTGCTGAACCTGTCCAATTTCCCTCTCAAGGTGGTCTTGGTTGTACCCTTTTTGCACAAATCTATCAGCCAAAACACGAGATTGGTCAACAAAGTCAGACTCAGTGGTGCAATTACGGCGTAATCTAATAAATTGCCCTTTGGGGATATTGCATAACCAAGATTTGTGATGGCAACTTCCCAATGGTATGTATGCATTCCGGTCTGTAGGTTTGAAATAATTGGTGAGTTTAAAATGGTCCGTATTTTTGACTATGGTCAAATCTAAAAAGACAATTTTTTCATAGTCAATGGTCCATGTGAGTGTAATATTTTTGTTGTTATTATTGAGACCACTGATGAAGGTATCCAATGAGGACCTCTCACCATTCCAAATGATGATGAGGTCATCGATATAACGACGGTAACAGACCAACTCAGGGGGGCGATGTTGGAAAATCGCCTCTTCCTCCCAGTGGGCCATAAAAATATTGGCCACACTGGGAGCAAAACGAGCGCCCATGGCAACTCCCCTTGTCTGCAGCAAATAGTCTCCATTATACCAGAAATAATTTCTGGATAAGCAGAAATCCAAACAGCCCAAAAGGAATTCTTGGTGTCTCCCTGATAGTGTTGATGTGGAAAGGGCCCATTCAACAGACGCCATAGCGTCACTGTGTCCTATAATAGTATAAAGCGAACTGACGTCCGCAGTGACTAATATACTATTAGTGGAACAACCAAGAGATTCCAATATTTGGATAATATGCTTTGTGTCTTTCAGAAAAGCAGGGGTTTTTACCACTAAAGGTTGCAAAAACGAATCTATATATTGGCCCAATCTGGCCGATACCGAGTCGATCCCATTGACAATGGGCCTCCCAGGCGGATGGGTACTATTTTTGTGGATCTTTGGCAAGAAATAAATAATAGGGGTTCTACAAAACAAGGGATCGAGATACAACGCCTCTTTTTTAGTAAGAATCTTTTGATCCCTCCCATCTTCAATGATATGATGAAGTTCATCCTTGAAATCAAACATAGGATCTTTAGACAATACCCTATAGGTATCACTATCAGAAAGAAGATTACTCATTTCAAGTTGATAATAGTTTTTACTGAGGACAACGAGACCCCCCCCTTTGTCCGCAGGGCGGATAACGATGTCTTTCCTTTTTGCCAAGGATTCAATACCCCTTTTAATGTATTGAGGATCCAATACCTTTTTTACCTTCAATGCTTCCAAGTCATTTACAACCATGTTCTTAAAAACATCCAAAAACTTATTCTCTTTATTAAGAGGGTTAAAAGTGGACTTATTACGCAAACCTGAGTGATAGGAATTAGCAATAGGTGCCGCTGTACTAGTGGGCTTAGACAGGAAATACTTTTTCATGTTAAGTGTCCTGATGTACTTTTGCAGGCTAATGTACGTTTGAAACTTATTCAAATTCTTAGTGGGGGCAAATTTGAGACCTCTATCAAGGACTTTCAATTCGTCCTCATCCAGAGGAACCCCACTAAGGTTATATATCCCTGCTCCAACTATGGTCTGGGTTTTTTGTAGGCGCCTGCCCCCTCTCCTTCCTCTCTTTCTTTTCTCTTTCTGGGAGTTCCAATATTCGGAGGGATGGGAGGTGGTGGATGTCTCCACCAATCCCCTGGTGGGGGATACTGGTAGTGGGGGTCTAATTGGTGTTTGGATTTCTGCTTATCCAGAAATTATTTCTGGTATAATGGAGACTATTTGCTGCAGACAAGGGGAGTTGCCATGGGCGCTCGTTTTGCTCCCAGTGTGGCCAATATTTTTATGGCCCACTGGGAGGAAGAGGCGATTTTCCAACATCGCCCCCCTGAGTTGGTCTGTTACCGTCGTTATATCGATGACCTCATCATCATTTGGAATGGTGAGAGGTCCTCATTGGATACCTTCATCAGTGGTCTCAATAATAACAACAAAAATATTACACTCACATGGACCATTGACTATGAAAAAATTGTCTTTTTAGATTTGACCATAGTCAAAAATACGGACCATTTTAAACTCACCAATTATTTCAAACCTACAGACCGGAATGCATACATACCATTGGGAAGTTGCCATCACAAATCTTGGTTATGTAATATCCCCAAAGGGCAATTTATTAGATTACGCCGTAATTGCACCACTGAGTCTGACTTTGTTGACCAATCTCGTGTTTTGGCTGATAGATTTGTGCAAAAAGGGTACAACCAAGACCACCTTGAGAGGGAAATTGGACAGGTTCAGCAATTAGATAGAACTGTTTTAGTGTCCGATCGTGTGGCTAATGTCAGCCTTCCCCCCAATGATAAACACAATTTTAGAATGATCTTGGACTATAATGTCCAACATAAAAAATTTGAACGGATCATCTCAAAAAATTGGTCTATCTTGAAACAGGACAAAATATTGGGACCTGCATTACCAGCAAAACCCCAATTTGTATACAAGAAAGCTCCCACTCTTAGGGATCGATTAGCACCTAGTGTGCTCGATCCCCCGGTCATTTCAGATAATAGAATGTTCAAATTCCTGGGAGGTTTCTATGCCTGTGGACGTTGTGTTCCATGCAAACATTCCAAAGTGAACATTAAAAAGAGGAAAAATTTTGTGGCATCTGCCACTGATAAAGAATATGATATTAAACAGCTCATCACTTGTGACACCGTAGGTGTTGTCTATATGTTGGAATGTGATTGCGGCCTGCAATACATAGGTAGAACCTCCAGACCCCTACATGTACGTTTAGCCGAACATGTCAATAACATCAAACAAGGGAAAACCACACACAATGTATCCCGCCATTTTAGGGATTTCCATCATAGAAATCCAAAAGGATTGCGTTTTTGGGGAATTGAAAAGGTTAATCGTCATTGGAGGGGGGGTAATTTTATCCGACAATTGAGCAAGAAAGAATCTTATTGGATTCATGAGACCCATGTTCTTTGTCCTGACGGGTTAAATGTGGACTTTGATGTTAATTGTTTTATATCCGATCATTGACATGCGTTTTCAGATACATATATTTTTTAAACAAAATATTTTTATAACATTGTCCATAATTAATATTTGTATTTACATTGTTTTAATGTGGACTTTGATGTCAATTGTTTTTATCCGATCGTTGACATGCGTTTTCAGATACATATATTTTTTAAACAAAATATTTTTATAACATTGTTCATAATTAATATTTGTATTTATATTGTTTTAATGTTATGTTTTTACTTGTCAGATGGTTGCAGCGGTTGACCTCATGTGTTGTACTGGTCTGCATGATTATGCAGCCCTGTTTTTTCATCTTCCATTTTTTCTAAATGGGACTTTGGTATATTTATATATATATATATTTATTTATTTATATATTTTTTCTTTGTCTTTGCTAAACATATGTATTCCGGGGCTTTTAAGTAATATTCACTCTCCCCTTGCATATTTCTGCTGACAGATTTGAATAGGTATGATCGCCGCAGTAAGTGATTTGCTTTCTGTTTTTTTGCGGTGCTTTTTGTCCTGCATGCTGATCCGTAGCCAGTGAGCTTTTTGTCCCACACACTGCCCTGTAGCTAGAGACCTTTTTGGTCCATATACTGCATTGTAGCTACTTACTTTCCATAGCAACATACATGTATATAACTGGGTGCACGTTTCCTCTCCCCTACATCCGCTGAAGAAGTCCCGCCCTTGGGACGCAACGTTCGGTAGGGAAGTACGTGACGTCACCCGCTGCCATCTATCGGACCATGCTGTGTGCGTTTTTGTTTGCATTTGATTCCTAGCACTGGATATAGTGCTTTTTATGTAAGTGTATTTTCACTATTAAATGTTATATTGGTTATTGCGGAGAAACACTATGTTTTGTTTTTCTTACATCGGATTCCATGGCTGCTATCCATGCTGATATTACTTGAGATCTGCCATCCATGCTGATATTACCTGAGATGTATTCCTTTCCTGCTTGGATTATGCTGTTACATGCCTGGGATTGACCCTTATGGGAAAGCGATTTTTTATTATCAGTGAGGTGAGCGGCCATTGTTACTATTGGTGGAGGTCTCCTGCTAACCCACGCTATATCACCTGCATGCCTCATATTGTCAGTCACTTATAAGAGAATCACCTGGATGATCTTTATTTGGACTTTTCCTCTAGCGCTGCACTATCTACTTTACATTGACTCTTAAGGAATTTATAAATTGAATCCTAGTGCATAGCTGCTGATTCTGTTTTACCTGTATATTGCGCTGATTTTTTTACTATTTCATTTAAGGCTGAGATGCCATTAGTTCATGTGCATGTAAAGGCAGAAGTTCCAATACTTTTGACAATACAGTGTTTACATACACACAGCCAAAAATATTGGACTGGACAAATTACTGTCTCCCTCAATTTAATATTTGGTGGCACACCACATAGAAAAAAAAAAACTGAAATCAGTCGCTTTCTGTAACCATTATTAACTTTCTTACACCTCTCTACTATAATTTTAGACCCGTCTTCTTTCATCAACTGCTCCATATGGAAGAGCCCTGGGGCCATCATAAAAAAAAAAAAAAAAAGAAATTCTGAGTTTCAAAGTCAGAATTCTGAGATTAAAAAGACAGAATTCTGTGTTTCAAAGTCAGAATTCTGAGATTAAATCTCAGAATTCTGTGTTTCAAAGTCAGAATTCTGAGATTAAATGTCAGAATTCTGAGATTAAATGTCAGAATTCTGAGATTAAAAGTCAGAATTCTGAGATTAAATGTCAGAATTCTGAGATTAAATGTCAGAATTCTGAGATTAAATGTCAGAATTCTGAGTTTCAAAGTCAGAATTCTGAGATTTAAAGTCAGAATTCTGAGATTAAATGTCAGAATTCTGAGTTTCAAAGTCAGAATTCTGAGATTTAAAGTCAGAATTCTGAGATTTAAAGTCAGAATTCTGAGATTTAAAGTCAGAATTCTGAGATTAAATGTCAGAATTCTGAGATTAAATGTCAGAATTCTGAGATTAAATGTCAGAATTCTGAGATTAAATGTCAGAATTCTGAGATTAAATGTCAGAAATCTGAGATTAAATCTCAGAATTCTGAGATTAAATCTCAGAATTCTGAGTTTCTAAATATAGCAGTCTCTATTAGGAGGATTTTAGGAGCAATTAGCAATAATGTAGCAACACCCATAGACCATGATTCTGCAGACATACAAGTGTGGTGCTCTAGATATTGATCTGTAAATCTATTTTAGTTACAGCATACAGTATGGGGAAGCAGGCAGTGCTGGGCTCTCTGGTTCCTCTACTGTATTAATAGTTCCTCAGTTTGCTGTCATCTGCTCTAACATAAAGAGGGATGCTGAAAACGAGTGTATTGTCTGTCTGTGTGGGGGGGGGGGGGGCTGATGACACAGCTTCCATGGATAACAGAACACAATGCACCCCAACTTTTAGGAAACATTGCACTGTTGCCCCAACAAGAGGGAATTGTGAGCACAATGTGTGTCTTTGTTCAGAACGGCTTGATCATAGCAATTACATGTCTGGACTAATTCTTACAGAAAATGGACCCCATATTACACATAAAAATCAACACAGGTATATAACTTGAGAATTAGCTCAATGCATAGAGTGACAGACTTGTGATTGATATTTTGTGGGTTCGAATCCAGGAAAGAGCACAATTTGTTTTTAAGTTATATATATATATACATATTATTTTATACATTGCTCTTAGATTAAAATAGAGATGTCCCAAAACCAATATTAGTAAATCAATATATTGAAAATGTATATGTCTTCAAAAAATTAAGCTCTGAGCTGGATTCGAACCCAAAACTTATAAACACAGAAGTTTATTACTCTAACCACTGAGCTATAACCCAAATCATAAATCTCTACTGTTTTTATAGGTTTAATATGGGGTTCATTCTCTGTAAGAATTAGTCCAGACATGTAATTGCTATGATTAAGCCGTTCTGACCATAGACACACATTGTCCTTCTGCCTTCTAGCCATTCACAATTCTCTCATGTTGGGGCCACATTGCAATGTTTTCCACAAAGTTGGGGTGCATTGTGTTCTGTTATCTATGGAAGCTGTGTCATCACCCCCCCCCCCCCCACACACACACACAGACAGACAATACACTCGTTTTCAGCATCCCTCTTTATGTTAGAGCAGATGACAGCAAACTGAGGAACTATTAATACAGTAGAGGAACCAGAGAGCCCAGCACTGCCTGCTTCCCCATACTGTATGCTGTAACTAAGATAGATTTACAGATCAATATCTAGAGCACAAAACTTGTATGTCTGCAGAATCATGGTCTATGGGTGTTACTACATTATTGCTAAATGCTCCTAAAATCCTCCTAATAGAGACTACTAGATTAAAAGAAACTCAGAATTCTGAGATTTAATCTCAGAATTCTGACTTTGAAACTCAGAATTCTGACTTTTAATCTCAGAATTCTGACTTTTAATCTCAGAATTCTGACTTTGAAACTCAGAATTCTGACTTTGAAACTCAGAATTCTGACTTTGAAACTCAGAATTCTGACTTTGAAACTCAGAATTCTGACTTTTAAACTCAGAATTCTGACTTTGAAACTCAGAATTCTGACTTTGAAACTCAGAATTCTGACTTTTAATCTCAGAATTCTGACTTTTAATCTCAGAATTCTGACTTTTAATCTCAGAATTCTGACTTTGAAACTCAGAATTCTGACTTTGAAACTCAGAATTCTGACTTTGAAACTCAGAATTCTGACTTTTAATCTCAGAATTCTGACTTTGAAACTCAGAATTCTGACTTTTAATCTCAGAATTCTGACATTTAATCTCAGAATTCTGACATTTAATCTCAGAATTCTGACTTTGAAACTCAGAATTCTGACTTTGAAACTCAGAATTCTGACTTTGAAACTCAGAATTCTGACTTTTAATCTCAGAATTCTGACTTTTAATCTCAGAATTCAGAGTTTCAAAGTCAGAATTCTGAGATTTAATATCAGAATTCTGAGTTTCTAAATATAGTAGTCTCTATTAGGAGGATTTTAGGAGCAATTAAGAATAATGTAGTAACACCCATAGACCATCATTCTGCAGACATACAAGTCTTTTGCTCTGTATATAGATCTGTAAATCTATTTAAGTTACAGCATACAGTATGGGGAAGCAGGCAGTGCTGGGCTCTCTGGTTCCTCCATTTGCTGTCATCTGCTCTAACATAAAGAGGGATGCTGAAAACGAGTGTATTCTGTGTGTGAGTGGGGGGGGGGGGGGGGGGTGACACAGCTTCCATAGATAACAGAACACAATGCACCCCAACTTTAAGGAAACATTGCACTGTTGCCCCAACATGAGGGAATTGTGAATGGCTAGAAGGCAGAAGGACAATGTGTGTCTATGGTCAGAACGGCTTGATCATAGCAATTACATGTCTGGACTAATTCTTACAGAGAATGAACCCCATATTAAACCTAAAAAAACAGTAGAGTTTTATGATTTGGGTTATAGCTCAATGGTTAGAGTAATAGACTTCTGTGTTTTTAAGTTTTGGGTTCGAATCCAGCTCAGAGCTTAATTTTTTGAAGACATATACATTTTCAATATATTGATTTACTAATATTGGTATTGGGATATCTCTATTTTAATCTAAGAGCAATGTATAAAATAATATGTATATATACATATAACTTAAAAACAAATTGTGCTGTCTCCTGGATTCGAACCCACAAAATATGAAACCCAAGTCTGTCACCCTATGCATTGAGCTATTTCTCAAGCACTATACCTATATCGATTTGTGTAATATGAGGTTCATTCTCTGTAAGAATTAGTCCAGACATGTAATTGCTATAATCAAGCCATTCTGAACAAAGACACACATTGTGCTCACAATTCCCTCTTGTTCGGGCAACAGTGCAATGTTTCCTAAAAGTTGGGGTGCATTGTGTTCTGTTATCTATGGAAGCTGTGTCATCAGCCCCCCCCCCCACTCACACACACAATACACTCGTTTTCAGCATCCCTCTTTATGTTAGAGCAAATGACAGTAAACTGTGGGACTGTAGAGGAACCAGAGAGCCCAGCATTGCCTGCTTCCCCATACTGTATGCTGTAACTAAGATAGATTTACAGATCTATATCTAGAGCACCAGACTTGTATGTCTGCAGAATGATGGTCTACATTATTGCTAATTGCTCCTAAAATCCTCCTAATAGAGACTACTATATTTAGAATCTCAGAATTCTGACATTTAATCTCAGAATTCTGACTTTGAAACTCAGAATTCTGTCTTTTTAATCTCAGAATTCTGACATTTAATCTCAGAATTCTGACTTTGAAACACAGAATTCTGACATTTAATCTCAGAATTCTGACTTTGAAACTCAGAATTCTGTCTTTTTAATCTCAGAATTCTGACATTTAATCTCAGAATTCTGACTTTGAAACACAGAATTCTGACATTTAATCTCAGAATTCTGACTTTGAAACTCAGAATTCTGTCTTTTTAATCTCAGAATTCTGACATTTAATCTCAGAATTCTGACTTTGAAACACAGAATTCTGACATTTAATCTCAGAATTCTGACATTTAATCTCAGAATTCTGACATTTAATCTCAGAATTCTGACTTTGAAACACAGAATTCTGACATTTAATCTCAGAATTCTGACTTTGAAACACAGAATTCTGTCTTTTTAATCTCAGAATTCTGACTTTGAAACTCAGAATTTAGTATTTTTTTTTTATGATGGCCCCAGGGCTCTTCCATAGCTCCAGGTCCCTCAGATTGGAAAGGTTTCTTTTCCTCTTTTCCCAAATTCTTTTTTGAGATCTCTCCACAGGTGCTCTATGGGATTTAGATCTTGACACCTTTCTGGTTAGTACAGTACTCTCCAGCACTTTGTCTTAAACCATTTCTGGGTGCTTTTGACGTGTGCTTTGGTTCATTGTCCTGCTGCAAGACCCATGACCTCTGACAGAGACCCAACTTTCTGATGCTGGGCCCCACATTTCACCCAATAATTATTTTGTAGTCTTCAAATTTCATAATGCCATGCACACAGTCAAGACATCCAGTGCCTGAAGCAGCAAAACGACCCCAAAACATCAGTGAACCTCCACCATGTTTGACTGCAGGGACTGTATTCTTTTCTTTAAAAGCCTCCTTTCTTTTTCTGAAAACCGTATTATGGGCTTTACCAAAAAGCTGAAAATGTTAGTTTCCTCTATCCACAGCACATTCTCCAAAAAGGATTTTCTCTTCCTCAGGTAAGTTTTGGCAAACTCCAATCTGGCTTTTTCATGTTTCTGTGTCAGCAGTGAGGTCATTTGGGGTCTCCTACCATAGCAACTTTTTTTATTCAGATGGCGACATATAGTGCAAGCTGGCATAGTTGTACCCTGTGTCTGAAGGTCAGCTTGAATTTGTCTGGAAGCTGATCGAGGTTCTTTATCCACCATTCGAACAATCCTTGATCAATTTTTCTCTTTCGTCCATGTAACAGAACCCCAAATGGGACAGGGGTTAAATCCAATCACGATATTCCATTCCATCGAAGACAGCTTATCGACACTCCAACCAACAGGACCCATGTCCAGGGAGATTAGCTACAATGCCATGCATGGGCTGTAAACTTCTTGACAATGTTGTGCACAGTGGACGCAGGAACATTTAATATCTCTGGCGATGGACTTGTAACCTTAAGATTGTACATGCTTTTCCAAAATTTTTGTTCTCCAATCCTCCAAAAATTCTTTGCTGCTCTGTCTCGTCTCCATACTTCATGTGGCACACAGACACACACACAACAGAAAGGTTGAGTACATTTTTCACCGTTTTAACTGGTTGCAGGTGTGATTCCTATGTTGTCAGCACCTGTTAATTGATAAAGGTGAGTTTAGTTACAAATTACAGGAGCATCACAAACTTGGACTGCAATAATTTCTTATAATTTTGAGAAGGTGCCAATAAATTTGTCCAGTTCATTTTTGGATTTTTGCGTGCAATGTGTCAGATTTGGCTTTTTGTTTCTCCACTTTTTTGCGTGAGAATGCCTAAACATTTGTAATTACACCAATTTTCTGGGTGAAGTGGTGCATTATCTGACAGAATTGCAGGGGTGCCAATAGTCGGAAGAATAAGTATTGAACGCCTCACCATTTTTCTAGGTAAATATATTTCTCAAGGTGCTATTGAAATGAAATTTTCACCACCTTGGTAATGATCCATACATACAAAGAAGCCAAAACAAAGAAATTAAGTTATATATAATAAAATTGAATGACACAGGAAAAAAGTATTGAACGCATGAAGAAAGTGATTTGCAAAAAGGCATGGAAAGCCAAGACACCAGCTGAAATCTATCATGTGGTTTATAGTGAAATTATGTTCTTTCCACTTCTGGATTATGGTCACAACAGTGCTCACAGGAACATTCAGAAGTTTAGAAATCCTTCTGTAACCAATGCCATCAGTATATTTTGCAACAATAATGTCTTGAGAGAGCTATTTGCTTTTACCCATCATGAGATGTTTCTTGTGTGACCCCTTGGTAATGAGACACCTTTTTATAAGCAATCAGTTGAGACTGAACCAGCTGATTTGCAATGACAAGGGGTGGGATTGCTTTCTAATTACTGATAGATTTCAGCTGGTCTTGGCTTTCCACGTGTTACATCTCCCGTTCTTCAGGTGTTCAATACTTTTTCTGTACTTCATTTCATTTTTTTTATACATAACCTAATTTCTGAACTTGGTTTTGTTTCTTTGTATGTATGGATTGCATGGGTTCTTACTGACATGTGGTGAAAATGTCATGTCAATGGTATCTTTACCTAGAAAAATGGTGACGTGTTCAATACTTATTTTACCCGCTGTATATTTTTTTTATTCTGCGTACAAATTGCAGACTCCTGCCAGTAAGAAGGGTCGTTTTTTTTTTTTATCAGCTTTTCCTTACTCGCGTCTGACAGACCTGAGTAGAGGAGGGCCGATAGGCTGCTCTCCTCACAGGGGGGGTCTGTGCTGATTGTTTATCAGCGCAGCCCCCCTCAGATGCCTGCCCAGGACCACCAGGGAAGGCCACAACACTGGACCACCAGGTATGCCACCCTAGACCATCAGGGAAAGGCCAATCAGTGCCCCGGCATCTGCCAATCAGTGATGCATATCAGTGCCCAGAAGTGCCGCCTATCAGTGCCACTCATAAGTACCCATCAGTGCAGCCTTTCAGTGCCCATCAGTGGTACCCATCGGTGCTGCCTATCAATGCCCATCGGTGCCGACTTATTTGTGCCCATCGGTGAAAGAGAAAACGTACTTATTTCTAAAATTTTATAACAGAAGCATAAGAAAAAGGTATTTTTTTTTCAAATTTTCTGTCTTTTTTTTTATTTCTTTCGTAAAAAATAAAAACTGCAGAGATCAAATACCACCAAAAGAAGCTCTATTTGTGCTAACAAAATAATAAAAATCATGTTTGGGTACAGTGTAGCGCTCAATTGTCATTTAAACAACTTAATTCCAAGCAGATGTAATAGACCAAGTGAAATTACCTGAATTTGAGTTGATAACAGTCTCCTATACAACAGCACTCAGAATGGTGTGTGTGTGTGGACTGGGACCCAGTAACTGCATGATAATGTACTGACAAGAAACATGCTAATAGATGAGACAGCAGAATGAGCAGAAAGATGAACTCATCAGTCTGCTGGTGCTGTATCTTCGCTGTCCACTCAGCAGGCTGGAGGTGAAAGGAGAACATCACTGTATTCCATAACTGAAAAAGATGGCATCTATCTGGCTGTTCTCTGGCAGGGCTGTGCATATCTTGATATTGATAATTTGGCCAGTTAAACAGTCTCCTTTTATTATTACAGTAGTGTATTTTACAGTTTTAACCTTAGGCAAAGATGGGAAAGAGCGAGATGGCAACAAAAGAATAGTAAGAAGATGAAAGCAAAGTAGGCAGGCAAGTTCTTGCTGAAAAAAGCCCTGCCTATGACCTATTCCTAGGACCTACATTTTGTTTTGTTAGTAAGCACACATGGGAAAAGGATCAGCCCTGTATGGATTGAGAAAGCATGTTGCACAATATAACAGCTGTTGGCCACCAGTCCCTTTCTGTCAAGTTTTTATTGGTAACCTGTTCACAATAAAGATCAAAAAGTATTCTAGAAGAACACAAGGTCAATGCATTTTTTGGATTCTATATGTCAAATACCCATAATGAATCCGTTACCCTGAGGTCATCAAATTTTTGCCTTGCTTTTAGTTGAAAATATTTTTTTTTGTTTAACAATATACAGTGCTGAGAAAAGTAATTGCCCCCTCCCATGCTGAATCATGAATGAACTGTGATTACCAAAATTTTTTGGAAAGCTGAGTTAAAATTTCACTTGCCACACCCAGGCCTGATTACTGCCAGACCTGTTGAATCAAGAAATCACATAAATAGAAGCTGTCTGACAAAGTGAAGCAAGCTAATAGATCACGAAAAGCCACACATCATGCAAGAATCTAAAAAAAATTCAAGAGCAGATTAGAAACAAATATGTATCAGGTCTAGGAAGGGTTTCAAAGCCATTTCTAAGGCTTTGGAACTCCAGCGTGCCATGGGGAGAGTGTAACAGCTCTGGTGAACGGGAGTGAACCACAACTGCGGTAGCAAGGATTTCAATGCTCTTCTCTATGTGAGAATTCAATATTAGACCCCAGGCGTCACTCCACACAAACAGGAGTTTGGGGGTTCTCTACATCATCTCTCTCTCACATAAAGATAGGCGTTGAGCTACTGAGCTTGGATGCATTACAACATGCGACCAGAGCTTAGCTTTTAAAATTATATTATGCACTAAAAGGTTTGAATGCACAACTGTATGCAAGTGATTATTAGTATAACATAGCGTCGTGCATTAGGCCACTAAGGGAGAAGGTATGAAATACGTCAACCCTTAGCATAGAAAAGTTTAGGCGAAAAATGTTTCGCAAGTTAGGGCAAGGCCCATAAGCAAATTACACGTATGAAATAAATTATATATGCGTATAGTGATAACTATCTGTGAAACAGTGTACCAATAAATATATAAAGCAGTGCTTAAATATATAATAAATAAATAAAATAAATAAAGAATACACATATAACTTAAATGTAAATAAGTAAATAGGTGAATAAACGCCCTATATGTGAATCCAAAAACATACAGTGATAGATAGATTGGTTATATCTATAACCAGTGAACTAAATGAATGTTAGTGACACTAAAGTTCATAATCGTTGGTTTCTTTTAGGATCTTCAAAGTATCTTCCACCACACCAAAGTGTTTTGTGAATCTGTATTTGTAGGCGGCCTTTTTCTTCACTACCAACAAATTACACGTATGTCAAGCTCATAGTAAATAGGAGTTGTAGAGACAACTAATAGTTGCATATGAGAGGCAAATATAGCTCAGGTAATTTGAGAGTACCATAGTAAATAGGAGTTGTAGAGACAACTAATAGTTGCATATAAGAGTCAAATATAGCTCAGGTACTTTGAGAGTACACGTAGCAATATAGGAGTTGTAGAGACAACTAATAGTTGCATATTGGAGGTAATTTGAGAGTAAATGTCCTTTTAAGATATTCCTTAGCAAAGAGCCATAGGCACAACAGTCTATCCCAAGTAGTATGTTAATAGCCACAAGCTAAAACAAATAACAGCAATTTGTTTTAGGTGAAAAGTATGCAGCAGATCTTTCTGTAGAACTACAAGTGACACAACTGCTACTTATCCATTTGCAGGGCTTCAGTGTTTAGCAGCAAGGGACTCCGTAGTGTAGGGCATCATCAAGGAAGAACTCCCAGGTTGTCTGCAGCGATGGCAGGCTGGACGCAATGAAGGTCTGTTTGTAGCTGACCATAATATTGCCTGTATTGTAGCGTGGCCCATACGGCTGACAATAATAGAACGGTCTTTCTATTTGAAATGAATGCCTTTATAGGCATGGGACCAGGTGCAATGCATCAGCACTGATTCGAGACAGGGCAGCGGTGAGGCGCACTTCCGCGTTCCAAGCTGGAACGCACGTGGCGCCGGGCAATGATGTCATTGCGCGGTCGCCGTAATGCGTTCCAGTGTGGAACGCATTACAAGGAAGAACAGGCGCAAGGAGTGCCTGTTACAGAGAGCCATTATCCACAAGTGGGGATAACTTGGAAACAGTGGTGAACCTTCCCAGGAGTGGCCCGCCTACAAAAATTACTCCAAGAGCACGACAACGACTCATCCAGGAGGTCATAAAAGAACCCAGAACATCATCTAAAAGAACCGCAGCCCTCACTTGCCTCAGGTAAGATCAGTATTCATGATTCAACAATAAGAAAGGGACTGGGCAAAAATGGCATCCATGGGAGAGTTCCAAGGCCAAAGACACTGCTGACCAAAAAAGAAAACAAAGGCTCATCTCACATTTTATTCTGAAACAGAGTTGCTTAAATGTGCATCCTCACAGGGTGTCACAGGGTGACACTGTGGATGCATGGGCAGAAATGTGCCAACGTCCCGATATTTGTAAATGAACACTAATTATACTAGAAAATTGGACTTTAAGCGGCACATGGATATTGCGTGTAAAAAATCTAAGGGTTTTATTGTAGAAATATATAAAAAACAATACAGTCACAAACTGTTTATATAGTAATTATCAATACATGGCCCAAAACAATGCTCTATTATCACTTCCAACAACTACATTTATTATAGTAAACTCAAAGGAGTAAAATACACATCTAATAAATAGTGATAGTTGAACAATATAAATGTGGAGTGAATAGCCTTAAAGTGGGTCCAAATACAGAAGAATTTTCTTGCTCTGCTCTACATGTTTTGCGTATCATTACGCTTCTTCAGGAGCGTGATAGTAGACAGGTTGTGTTGAATAGTGTAACACAGACCTAGATACCAATGCACTGGCAGTATATCTAGATTAGATAGCCAGTTAGGATTGTAGGGATCATAGTAATAAACAGCTATGTAAGCACAGTCTGCCAGTAGGCAGAAAAGGGTTTCTCAGGTATGGTCAAGTCAATCCACCAAAAAAATGTACGCAAAAGTGATAGAGCTGTTTGTGTAAACTGGGCAAGGACAGCCAGTCCAAAGTAATGCCGGCAAGCTGATAGTGTACCCACGATCTCTCAACCTGGGTGGGTGGCGTGGTAAGCGGTCCTAAAACTGCCCTTACTGTGAGCTGCAGTATCTAGGTCTGTGTTACACTATTCAACACGACCTGTCTACTATCATGCTCCTGAAGAAGCGTAATGATGCGCAAAACATGTTCACTTGAATGAATTCTGAGCTCTACCAGAATCCTAAATCCTAAAAGAGAATGTCCGGCCATCGGTTTGTGACCTCAAGCTCGAGTGCACTTGGGTTTTGCCGCAGGACAATGACCCAAAACACAACAGCAGGTCCACCTCCAAATGGTTCAAACAAAGCCAAATTTAAGTTTTGCAGTGGTCTAGTCAAAGCCTGGACCTAAATCCAATAGAGATGCTGTATCATGACTGGAAAAACCTCCAATGTGGCTGAATTCAAACAACTCTGCAAAGGAACTACTTTTTGAAATCGGTGCAGCGCCGCAGATGCGGCGTCGCACCGATTAGGACGGTGCCATTGCTGGCAAATGCCACCGATTTGAGATGCGATTTGACATCTCAAATCGCATCTCAAATCGTACCAGTGTGAACCAGGCCACAAGGTACAACTGAAATAGATGGTAATACCAGTTCACCAAGTCTCAATTATGCTGGTGTGCTCAACATGTTTCGTGGAATATCACTGCTTCTTCAGGAGCTTTAATTTGCATAATAGTGTATTAAAGGAACAGAGATCGTGTGTAATACTATAGAATAGAAAAAAAGAAAAACATTAAAATCATACTAAACAAGATATAGCATCACAAAAAGATGACAACATAATAACAAAGTAATGGTAATAAGCATAGTGTTTACCTTTGGGCCCCAAAGGTAATCATGACCCTTACCCAGAGCAACAACGTAGCGATCGCTCATCACTAAGAATTGTCGTTTTCTTTCTGAAGTCCATACTATTTTAAAATACGTGAAACAGACCCCTGAATTGATTTTCAGACATGCAACCACTCTGGAGGATCAACTCACCTCCAGTCACTACATCCTGTGACAGGAAGTCAGGTAATTCTTGGGGTGTTGTCACAGACGGGGCTCAAGTGGCCAGGGTTTATTTTATGTTTTGTTTTGTTTATGATGTTTGGATGCTTGCACTTGTTTCCAGAAATATGGAAGAATAAACCATAATCCTTGTTTTTCAACCACCCTTGGCTGCCTCTCTGTATAGTTCAGTGTGTAGTGAACCCACTCAGGAGGTCACACACCCCGCTTCCAGCAGAAAACAATAGTCTTTTTAGATTTTTTTATCACACAGCAAAAATATCAACAACCACTTCACCTTCAGAAGTCTTCCTTAGCTCACTGATCTCCTTAACTCAACAAGCATCAGGATGCAGCATTCAGTAGTAGTCCTCTGGACAACTTAAAGAGGCCTTAATTTCCTCATTCTGAACAGCTGAAGCTATCCAACGTCCTTAAACCTTTCTGGCTACCTCTGCAGCCGACACCTGATAGTAATTGGTGAATCTTCTAAACAAGGCAGAAATGTATCTCCCGTCTGTGACAACACCCCCAGATTTACCTGACATCCTGTCACAATCCCTAATAAAAACTCCTGCTCCACAATGGACAAATACCGCTGTGGCAATTGCTCATGGTGCCCATGGGTATGGGAAGGACAGGGTATATGTTTGCACAATGGCTGTTGGCATAAATCTCACAGTTTTTCAAATTGCTCCACACAGGGCGTCATATACATTATGAACTGAAGGTGTGGTTTATATACTGGAAAAACTAAGCGCCAATTCAGTCAGAGAATTGTCGACCACACTTATTACTCTGATGGGGCAAAATTATTACACCTGTCACACGGCACATTTGACTTCACCGTAAATGTGGGTCAGCTTCTCTTTGGCTGACCCACATTCCTTATATTCGAAAACCACCGATTGATGCACCACTGTGTATATCGGTCACTAGGTGTCGCTGTCTGGCATCTTTGGTAGTGATGAGCTCGATGTTCGGGTTGAACATAAGTTAGACTCGAACATTGGGTGTTCGCCCGTTCATCAAAAAACGAACATTATTGTGCGTTCGCGGCAAATTCGAGCATCGTGGAATGCCCCATAATGCCCTGTGAGATTGCAGTGCATTGCTGTATGATGATTGGCCAAAGCATGCACCTGACCTGCATGCTTTGGCCAATCTCTGCGCCCTCTGCTAAGAGAGACATAGTTGGCCAAAGGCAGGGTGCTTTTGGCCAATCATGGTTTAGGGGGACTAAGTCCACGCCCCCACACTATATAAGGCTGCCTACACGACGGCCCTGTGTAGTGTTGTTGGTGTGGATGGAGAGATAACGTGATTTAGATTAAGCAGGCAGGTTATTCGGTTATGCCACGTACACATGACCGTTTTTTCCATCGGAATAAACTTAGACAGGTTTTTCCAACGAAATTCCACTTAAGCTGTCTTGCATACACACGGACACACCAAATTCTGACCGTCAAAAACGCGGTGACGTACAACACTACGACGAGCCTAGAAAAATTAAGTTCAATGCTTCCGAGCAGGCGTCAAATTGTTTCCGAGAATGCGTGTTTTTTTCTCCGTCGGAATTCCATACAGACAAACTGAATTTCCGTCAGAAAAAAAGAGAACATGTTCTCTTTCTAAGTCCGTCGGAATTTCCGATGGAAAAAGTCAGATGGGGCACACACACGGTCTGAATATCTGACGAAAAGGTGGGGGGCAGAGCAGAGAGCCGTGACAGACGGTCACTGATCTCTGCACAACGCGGACCCAAGAACTGAGTGCTCAGTGGCAGTGGCGGTGCGTCGATAGTGGGTGCAGGAGCACCGCCCCCCTCTCTCCTGCACTGCCACTGAAACAATACATAGATTCATGCATTGCATGAATCTATGTATTGTTGCCGGTGCCAACTATTCAGATGGCCGGCCCCCTGGTGAGCGCTGGCCATCTGAATAACAGCAGTTGGTTTGTTTTTGGAAGTGTCTATCAGAGCCAGCGGCTCTGATAGGCTTCCCGAATACAGCCTGTGGGCTGTAATTGGCTTCCAAATAGTTAACCAGGGGACGCAGGGGGTGTGTGTTCCCTGGTTAACATTGACAGGCGTCTCAGCCAATCTGGTTCACCGGGTCTGGTTACCGGTAACCTGATTGGCTGAAGCGTCATCAAGGGCGGGAGAAGACATCGAGGGACAGGGGAAGGAGGATAGCTGACCCCAGAAAGGTAAGTCCCGGGCAGGGGGGGCAATCTGGCAGCATTTTACTGGGCACAGTGGCGACAATTGATCGGCATGGTGGCGACAATTAATGGGCACAGTGGCTGCGTTTGGCATGGCACAGTGGTGACAATTGGTGGGCACAGTGGTGACAATTGATGGCACAGTGGCTGCGTTTGAAGGCATGGCACAGTGGCTGCGTTTAATGGCACAGTGGCGACAATTGATGGCACAGTGGTGACAATTGATGGCACAGTGGCTGCGTTTGATGGCATGGCACAGTGGTGACAATTGATGGGCACAGTGGCAACAATTGATGGCACAGTGGCTGCGTTTGATGGCATGGCACAGTGGTGACAATTGATGGGCACAGAGGCGATAAATGATGGCACAGTGGCTGCGTTTGATGGCATGGCACAGTGGCTGCGTTTGATGGCATGGCGCAGTGGCTGCATTTGAGGGCATGGCACAGTGGTGACAATTGATGGGCACAGTGGTAACAATTGATGGGCACAGTGGCAACAATTGATGGCACAGTGGCTCCGTTTGAAGGCATGGCACAGTGGTGACAATTGATGGCACAGTGACTGCCTTTGATGGCATGGCACAGTGGTGACAATTGATGGCACAGTGACTGCCTTTGATGGCATGGCACAGTGGTGACAATTGATGGGCACAGTGGCAACAATTGATGGCACAGTGGCTGCGTTTGAAGGCATGGCACAGTGGTGACAATTGATGGGCACAGAGGCGATAAATGATGGCACAGTGGCTGCATTTGATAGGCACAGTGGCGACAATTGATGGGCACAGTGGCTGCATTTGATGGGCACAGTGAGGCTGCAATTGTTTTTTCGGTTGTTTGCACACCCCCCCCCAAAAAAAAAATTGAGCACCAGTCTCCACTGCTCAGTGGTCAGGTGATCATTCAGTTCTCAGTCTTTGAGTCAGTGGGGGGAGGGATTACAGCTGCATAGAGGTAAGTATGTTTCTTTATTTCCCATCAAAGTATATAAAGTACTCCCTCTGTAAATGTCAGCCTTTCTGTACACAGTGCTCCATCTCCACTCTGCACACCTTATCGGCACTCTGCAGGGAATCAGTATCAGCCAACGTGCTCTCTTAGCCCCGCCCTCTCTCCGCCTCCTGGGAGGAAGCTTGTCTTATGAAAACATTACAGCGGTGGATGTGACGCCGCAGACGCGTTGTAATTGGTGGGTGGAGTGGAGAGGAAGCCAATGTGGTTCAGCTTGGATGGTCGTGCCTCCCGTGATTGGAGGAGACGCGGCCCGGCTGAGAAAAGGTGACGTATCGGTGACACTGCTAGCGGCAGGCCGAGTCTCCAGGATGTTGAGCCGATAGTGGCCGAGATGTGGCGGGTGTGTACGCTGTGCGCTCTGCTGGTCTCCCCGGTGCGGAGCTCCGTGTGTGATGATGGCCAGGTGAGAGGAGCCATGCCAGGCTGTGCTGTGTTCTGTGTGCAGCTCTGTCCCCTTCATACTGCATGAGAATTGTGTTCTAGAGCGTACATAGACTTGAACTAAAGGCAAAACGTGTTTAATTATGGAGAGAGTAATGGTGGGTTATAACTTCTGTCAGTTTTCATAGTCCTCTCTGTCCCCTTGGGAAGCTTTCCCTTTACTTCCTGTCCCATTGCCAAAACAGGAAGTGGGTGTCACCAGAACTAGTGTCCCCATTGGAATATTTCCCTCAACTCCTGGAGACAATCCAATAGTCTGTGCATTTTTATTTTTCAATCCTCAGAGGACAAATCAGGTTAATCTCCCTAACGGGGACCCAGAATAAAAACCTGACAGGGGTTCTAATCCCCTCCACTCTATCCAACACTAAAATCAGTTTTACTTATTTATTTTTTATACACTTTTACCACTTCACACTGAGTGTATGCGCCTATGCACAGATATGGGTCTTTATATACACCACTGTGTTTTGTGCTGAGAGCGATCTCCTAACACGAGATTGGGAAACGGGAGACCCAGTTCCTGATCGCTCTGATTGATTGGTTATGATTGTGATCAGTCGCTGTAAAGCCTGCTGCTGTGCTTCCCCTTTTTTGTTTTCCTTGTGAATGGAGAAAAATATACATTGTATACAAGATATATAATCCACTGTAAGTGCCAGTTCAGCGCGACTTCCAATGTGACTTGCAAAACCACTTCTGTATAGAAGTCAATGCAAGCCGCTCCGAACTCCCCCCAAAGTACACACAACTTTTTCTAAGTCGAAGCAACTTGAGTCGCTATTAGAACAGTTCCATTGCAATGCTTGTCAGGCTGCCAAGTTATACCAAGACCAATTCTTTTCTCAAGCTTTTTGTTTACATGTCAAAGTCTGTATTTTTTGCTAAAATATTATATAAAAAAAAAAAAGTGTATGTATGTATGTATGTGTGTGTGTGTGTGTGTGTGTGTGTATATATATATATATATATATATATATATATATATATATATATATATATATATATATATATATATATATATATATATATATATATATATATATATATATATATATATATATATATATATATATATATATATATATATATACATACATACATACATACATACATACATACATACATACATACATACATACATACATACATACATACTCTCACACACTAGAGGTGCACCGAATGGAAATTTTGGTGCTGAAACCAAAAATGACAGTTTTTAATATATAAAATTTGTGTTTTATTTGACTTTTTAAAATAATATGAATTGGTGGTCGACCGTTATCAGCACCATAAAGGGATACCAAAGGTTTGTGTGTTTTTTTTTTTTTTTTTTTGTTTTTTTTTTTAACAAACTGCGGCTCCTCCCCGCAAGAGCTAATCCCCCCCCCCCTCTGGGAAGCTCTCTCCCGGGGGGTTACCTTGTGGGCACGGTCCTGTGTGATACACTCGGCGGCCGTAGCTGCCAAGTGTATGGACTCAGTCCCGCCACGCCGCATCATTGATTTGATTGACGGCAGCGAGAGCCAATGGGTGCGCTGCTATCAATCATCCAATGAAGAGCTGGGGGAAAGCATCGCGGGATCACGCTCATGGAGATTCGGGGCTCAGGTAAGTAAAACGGGGGGCCGGTGACTGCAAGGTGTTTTTTCACCCTAATGCATAGGATGCATTAAGGTGAAAAACACGAAGGTTTACAACCCCTTTAAGGCTGCTTTCACACTGGGCCCACACTGTGTTAGCAGTTAAGCGCCACTCATTGTAGTGGCGCTTTTCAGCCTCTAGCAGGGTGCTTTTAACCCCCCCACGAGCGGCTGAAGAAAGGGTTACAATCGCCCGTGTTCTAGCACTTCCGAACCGCTTTTCAGGCACTTCAGAAGCACTGACATTGGGCAGGGGCAGTGTAGGAGCGCTGTATACATCACTCCCACACCGCCCCAAAGATGCTGCTTGCAGGACTTTTTGTAACGTCCTGCGCGCACACCACCCTAGCCTGAAAGCACTCGGGCTTTCACACTGGGGTAGCATGGGAGGCGCTTTACAGGTGCTATTTTTATCACTTAAATTCCTGAAAAACGCCCTCAGTGTGGAACAGGTCTTGGCTCAAGAGAAATGCATCCCTTTAAATTCTGTGCATGTCTTCACACTGGTCCTTTGCGCTTCCTGCTCCATTTTTGGTCAGTTAAAAAACGCACCAAAAACACATTTCCCCTTTGAGATGTATTAAAAACGCAGCAAGAATGCATCAATAACACACCCGTGTTCCATTTTTGATGCAGTTTTTAAATCACATGACCTATTAAAAACACACCCATAAGCACAGTAAAATTGCATGCGTTTTTGGCATCTAATAAAAAATAAAATATATCTAATATTTTTTAGTAGCAGAGGCCCCAGGCCTAGTGGGGGAATGATGAGTCTTGCATCTTTTATGTCATACGGTCTTTGTGCAGCAGTATTTCGAACACAAATTTTGGGGAAAAAATACACTTTGATGAATTTTTAATTCACACAATATAATACCCGATTTTTGGAGTAAATTATAAAACATGATGTTACGTTGAGTAAATAGAAACCCAACATGTCGCGCGTTAAAATTGCGCATGCTCATGGAATGGTGCCAAACTGCTGTATTTAAAAATCTTCATGGGCGATGCTTTAAAAGCCTTTACAGATTAAGGGCTAGTTCCATGTATTGCTATGGCTCTAGTTCACACCATGCTCCGGTTAGGTTCCGGTGCAGAAACTGACTGCATGGTGTGAACTAGAGCCATTGGAATACATTGAAAACGCTGTGCATGCATTTTGTGCAGATAAAAAGCACACAGAACTGAATCTGGTGTGAACTAGCACTAACAGTTTAGCATTACACAGGAGGTCTGGTGTAGGATTATTGCTCTCGCTCTGATGTTTGCCGTGATACCTCACACATGTGGTGTGATCGCTGCTTACATATGCGTTCAGGACCAGTGCATGCATTCACGCTTGCGCATCAGCGCAGGGGCTCTTTAAAAAGTTTTATTTTTACACAACATCACTTCTGAAGTTGAATTTTGTCGTACGAGAATTTTCGTATGAAAGTAACCTCTTCACTTTCGACATGAGACTAGCATGCAACAAAAAATGGACGAAGATTTGTCTAATAATCTGATAGTGTGCACGAGGCTTTCGTTTATCTTTATAACCTT
Source organism: Rana temporaria (assembly GCF_905171775.1). NCBI lineage: Eukaryota > Metazoa > Chordata > Amphibia > Anura > Ranidae > Rana > Rana temporaria. The sequence continues at coordinate 456,704,053 of NC_053490.1, read as the reverse complement.
TAAATCCGGGCTCCTCAAACTACGGCCTGCCGAGGACATTTATCCGGCCCACCCCACCCAGGGCCGGATTCCTGACAGGCCAGGCCTCGTGGCGGGGCGGTTGTAACAACAGCGGGAGACTGCTGTGTCATAGAGATCACTGTTAAAGATTTGGGCGTGCTGTTATACAAGTCCCTCCTCCTGTTCTGTCTATGACGCAAGCTGGTCTAGGAGGAGGGGTGGGACTTTTATCACAGTGCGCCAAAACTTTTCACAGTGAGCCGTGACAGCAGGAGATGCCCAATGTGTACAACTGGTGCAACATTGTTTGGCACAGTAAGGCTGTGAGGGGGGCTTGCAATGATGGTGAGGGGAATTTGTTCATTATTTTTTCTTTGTTTTTTTTTTTTTTTAACTATAGTTCGGCCCTCTAACGGTCTGAGGGACAGTGAACTGGCCCCCACCCTGTTTAAAAAGTTTGAGGACCCCTGCTTTAAATGATTTCAATAATGTTCTCCACCATCACAGTACAATATAATGTTTAGCTATAGCCTGATAAGTAAACTTTTTGTTTTTTTCTTCTTCTTTTCCTCCTCCCAGTAAAAGGTGCAAAAGATTTCCACAGTGCAATATTTGCTGAGAGCAAAGCTTCAATTTGCAAATATTGTGAGGAGAAATATTATTTTCCAAATGTTACAAGGATGACTTAACACACCCTTGCATGCCAGAGGTGCCCTAGATACATTAAAACATTCTTTGGAATGAAATTATGAGGACCATACTGAGAGTGCAAGTAGATTCCCCCCCCCCCCAGAGTTCTCATTCCAGAAACACTTTCTGCTGCTTGTGGATCATTACAACGTGTTTCTTCACCAGCAGCTTTTTCAAGTAAGGAAGTGTTAAAAACCATAGGCTCACAAAAATACACAATCCCTTCTTTTATAGATCAAATGACAACTAAAAATCAGGAGAAAAGGGATCAAGCTCTTGTAAGAGGCAATATACTGCATGTAAAATAAGTATTGAACACGTCACTATTTTTCTAGGTAAATAGATTTCTTAAGGTGCTATTGAAATAATGTTCACCACATGGTAACAACCCATGCAGTCTGTAATTTCAGAAATGAACAATGATTTGAAAGGTTCCTCTGCCGAAACTAGAGTGAGAGTTGTCATGCGATTTTTGAACTGAAAAAATCATTGGTATGAACGAGGGCTAAAAAGGATTTTGGGGCTGGTGTGTAGGGGTAAGCACTTGACACTACGCCCCTCATGTGCTCCTTGCTGCAAAGGCCAGGTATAGGTTGGGGTGATTGCTATTTGTTTAATTTATCAGGGGTGCACTGGATACCTTCACAGCCATTGTGTGTTTTCAGTGCATCACTATACCTTTTTAACCTCTTCACGCTGGCGCCTCCCAGCCCTTTAAAAGGTTTATGGCTCTGGGAGGCGAGGCCAAGCTTAAGAGCACGTGATTGGCGGTCACGTGATCCGTTTAGGTGCACTGCGCACGCTCTCGGCACAGCTGTACTGCCAGCAATTTACTCATATGCAGCCCCTCGGCAGCAAAGACCAGGTGACGAGAGGCTGCGTATTTGCGTGCGGCTGGCGCCAAGGGGTTAAGGAGGAGTGTACTCCCTCCAGACATACCTGCCTTTAATCTGTCCATTATATATGCGCTCCAACTCTGGGAAACTCTCCAATTTGTAAGCGTTAGGACTGCAGTACACTGAGGTGCAGTGAAGTGGTCCTGCAGCTTATGTATATATTTGCTAATATGTGTGAAAACTAAACCCCTTGGTTTTAATGTAAACTGTTAGGTTAATTCCGTTTGTTATAGGCTGGCTGGTAAGTGAGCTGGGAATTTTTCTTTTCTTTTTGACATGTCGCCATTCCATGTTCTCCTTGCTGCAAAGGCCAGTTATAGGTTGGCTGGTTGCCATTTGTACAGTTAAGTACTTGCCAAAACAATTGACTTCCCCAGTAAAAAAAAATAGCAGCCTCAAATTGGGGAAAACAAACAGGTGGAAATTCAGTACTTGTTACCCCCAGCTTCCAAATTGCAGTGTGTAATGAAAGTTGTGGGGAATGCCGAGTGTCCTATATCTCCAGCATGGTGCAGAAGCAACTTCTGGTGAGACTTGGAATATCCAGCATTCCCTGGGATCTCCCCACAAGGATTTTACTAGTTGCTGTGGGGAGAAAGATGACAGTAGGCCAAGATCTATCTATCCTTTTTTTTTTTTTTTTTTGCGCTGTTAGACAGAACAGATATCCACAGTTCCGGTGACAAGTACAATTTTGGATAACTAACGCATTCTGTCCCATGCATAGTTTTTTTTTTTTTTTTTTTTGTACAGAACCATCGGTGGATTAATTGCCTATTGGTAAAGTTGTCCTTGGACTGAAGCCGCATGATTACGTGTAGTTTTAGCAGAAGATGATGTGGCTTATTGACCATTTTCATTCTCCGAACTTGTTGGTTTTCGCTGAAAACCAGTTTGTGAACCTCTTGTGTCCACCTGGCAGCGTCCGTGGAATGGAAACTTTTCTTATTGACCTTTTCCAGCACAATACGATATCTGTTACCACTTTAGAGCTCTGCTGATGATTTTCAGAGCTTGATTACTTTTGCAATAATTTGCTGAATGTAGATTCTGCAGTCTTTGTCATGTTTTATTTCTGCCTGTGACTCCACTGTAAAGATTATACCATGATTGTCATCCTTGTGACACCAACACCAAGAGCAAAAATTCACAAATGGAAAATTGCTTTTGCAAGACCGCTGCACAAATGTGGTGTGACCTAGTATTGCAACAATCTCAATTTTATTCTCTAGGGTCTCTGCTAAAAAAAATATTTGTTTGGGGGGTTCCAAGTCATTTTCTAGAATCCAGGAAGATTTTGCGCCGTAAGTTACGGCCGGCGTAGTGTGTTTCTTGGCGCGTGATTCATTTAAATGAAGCGCGTCCCCGCGCCGATTGAAATGCGCATGCTCCGTTTCAAAATTTCCTGCGGTGCTTTGCGCGAAATGACGTCGCACCGACGTAATTTTTTTTTTAACTTAGACGTGAGTTACGTCCTTTCCTATTCACGGACGACGTACGCAAAAAAAAAAAAAAAAAAATTTGACGCGGGAACGACGGCCATACTTTAACATGGCAAGTCTATCTATACGCCACGAAATGGCAGCTTTAACTATACGCCGGGAAAAGCCGACTAGTGACGACGTAAGAGAATGCGACGGCCGCGCGTACCTTCGTGGATCGGCGGAAAAAGCTAATTAGCATACCCGACGCAAACTCCATCCAGCGGGTGCCGAAGTATTGCACCTACGACCCGAAGGCGTACGAAGCCGTACGCTTGTCGGATCGAAGCCAGAAGCCGTCGTATCTTGGTTTGAGGATTCAAACTAAAGATACGACACAGCAAATTTGAAAGTACGCCGGAGTATCAGTAGATACGCCGGTGTACTTGCTCTGAGAATCTGGCCCTTAGTCTTTAAGTGATTGATCTGACCTCATTTGCAGACCGAAGTTTATCTTTTCAATATACAGAAAAGTGCAATGTTTATTTTTATCTGTCAGTGCAATGCTGTGATAAACTTTCCCAACTCTTTCTTTTTCTTTTTTTCTTTTCTTCCTTCGTTACATGAATCGTTGAAATGCTGGATTAAGAGCGTGTGTGGGTGTTGTTTTTTATTTTTACATTTTGTTTATTAAATTTGTTAAAACAGATATAATTTACATTTCATTTCCAATAAGCGTACAAAAGGAATCACACTTTAAAATGAATTCAACATTACATGAACATAAATAACAACAATATGGGTCTATCCTACATCCTGTGGGGGTTGTATTGAGATTGCGATTTATTTTTATTTTTTTTTAAATATTAATTGTGCAGCTCTAGTTCATAGAATACAAATTTCACTAATAATTTAAGCAAGATATAAACCTAGGCTAAGAAATGTGTAATAATGACCGGATATAGTAATTGTCCTTTTTAAAAATAGATTTTTCTTTCTTTCAGTTTAATATTCACTTGGACATGCCTAACAAAAGTGTCTATTCATGTTCGGGGGCCTATATTCCACCTTCCAGTCAGGTATGAAGACTTCAAAAATCTGCCAGAGGTTCCTATCTGTAAAATATTTATGGATTTAAGCTTGAGTTTATCGTGTGTGTGTGTGTTTTGTTTTGTTTGTTTTTTGCAATCGTAATAAAATCTGTTGCCATCACACTCGCTTTCAATGTGTTAAGCATTTTCTTGTTCAATTTCCTTTAGATTTATCTTAAAGCGGGAGTTCACCCATTTCTAAAAAAAAAAATTTTCTTCCCCTAGATTCCTGCTCGTTCGGTCTAGGGGAATTGGCTATTTGTATTAAAATATGAGCAGTACTTACCCGTTTTCGAGCTGCATCTTCTTCCGTCGCTTCCGGGTATGGGTCTTCGGGAGCGGGCGTTCCTTCTTGATTGACAGCCTTCCGAGAGGCTTCCGACGGTCGCATCCATCGCGTCACTCGTAGCCGAAAGAAGCCGAACGTCGGTGCGGCTCTATACTGCGCCTGCGCACCGACGTTCGGCTTCTTTCGGAAAATCGTGACGCGATGGATGCGACCGTCGGAAGCCTCTCGGAAGACTGTCAATCAAGAAGGAACGCCCATTCCCGAAGCCCATACCCGGAAGCGACGGAAGAAGATGCAGCTCGAAAACGGGTAAGTACTGCACATATTTTAATACAAATAGCCGATTCCCCTAGAGAAAACGAGCAGGAAGCTAAGGGGAAAAAGTGCCCTCTAAGGGTGAACCCCCGCTTTAAGCTGTGTAGTGTAAGGGCCTGCCTGATTACATACAAGTTTAAAGTGATTGTAAGGCTTCAGTGTTTTGTTATTTAAAAAAATAAATAAAAATCATAATTACCTCCACTGTGCAACTCGTTTTGCACAGAGTGGCCCCGATCCTCCACTTCTGGGGTCCCTCGGCGGTTCCTCTTATCAGATAAACCCCCCCCCCCCTTAGAAAAAGCACTCTCCTGGAGGGTTACCTTGCAGGCGCGCTCCCGAGTTCAGCTTTTGCTGATGAAAAAAAACACATGAGGATTTACAACCCATTTTAACCACTTAAGCGCTGGGCCTGTTTTTCAGACTCGGTGTTTGCACGTTTTAAAACATTTTTTTTTTTTGCTAGAAAATTACTTGGAACCCCCAAACATTATACATTTTTCTAACGCCCTAGAGAAAAAAAATGGCGGTCATGACAATACTTTTTGTCACACCGTATTTGCGCAGCGGTCTTGCAAGCGCACTTTTTTTAAGGAAAAAAATTACTTTTTTTTTAATAAATACAAAAATAAGACAACAGTAAAGTTAGCCCATTATTTATTTTTATTTATATATATATATATATATATATATATATATATATATATATATATATAATTATAGTGAAAGATAATGTTACGCCAGGTAAATTGATACCCAACATGTCATCCTTCAAAATTGCGCCCGCTCGTGAAATGGCGCCAAACTTTTACCCTTAATCGGCGACTTTTAAAAAACTCTATAGGTTGCATGTTTTGAGTTACAGAGAAGGTCTAGAGCTAGAATTATTGCCCTCGCTCTAACGATCATGGCGATACCTCACATGTGTGGTTTAAACACCGTTTTCATATGCGGCCGCTACTCACATATACGTTCGCTTCTCTCTCTTTTTTTTTTTTTTTTTTCTAGATTTCATTTTACACTGTTTTGTTTTTTGAAAAAAAAAAAATTGGGTCACTTTTATTCCTATTACAAGGGATGTAAACATCCCTTGTAATAGAAAAAAGAATGACAGGTCCTCTTAAATATGAGATCTGGGGTCAAAAAGACCTCAGATCTCATATTTAGACTAAAATGCAAAAAAAAATTGTCCATTTAAGACGTATGGGCGGAAGTGAAGTTTTGACGTCACTTCCGCCCTGCTATGGATACAGGTGGGGGCCATCTTGCCCTTACTCGTATCCATGCCCAGCACGAGAAAGGACCCGATCGCCTCCGCCCCTGCCGTCGACTCCGGTAAGCGGCGGGAATGGGCCCCCTCCCGCCGCCGATAACGGTGATCTTGTGGCGAATCCGCCGCAGAGACCACCATTATCGTTTACAGGACTACCGCCTGAAGAGATGGTTACCTCGGTTGTGGCAGCAGCTGCTGCTGTTACCGCGATAGCCCTCTTCAAACAAAGGAAGTATATAGTCGTGCAGCGGTCCTTAAGTCGTTAAAGTGTTTGTCTGACCTCATATTTTATGGATTTGGTAAATCCTACAGAAAAATTTGTATAATGTATGACCAGCCTTAATATGAGAATGTTCAGCTGGTTTTAATTCCATAATTTAATTGCATATCCAAACATATTGGCAATTTTCCTTTCTGTAGACTTTGAATGGAACTTTTTAGCCAGATGCCGATCGGGCCATAGCCGAAAGACGATTACAGCGCGGTCGGCTTTATTCTGGGAGGACATCCATGGGACGTCCTCCCAGAATCTTTCTCCCTGGGGCACCATGCCTCTTTCTAAATACGTTGGAGTGTCTACTTTCCAAAAAGGGATCATTTGGGGGGGTATTTGTACTTTTCTGGCATGTTAGGGTCTCAAGAAATGAGATACTCTGGCAATACATCAGGTGTAATCAATTTTCAGAGATTGGCACCATAGCTTGCGGACTCTAACTTTCTCACCAACCAAATAATATGCACCAATTTTGATTATTTTTACCAAAGATATGTAGCAGTATAAATTTTGGGCAAAATGTATGAAAGAAAAATTACTAATTTGCTAAATTTTAACCAAAACAAATACTTTTTTTTTTGTGTTCGCACAAAAAAGAAAAAGAAAAACCCAGCTGTGATTAAATGCCACCAAAAGAAAGCTCTATTTGTGTGGAATAAAAAGGACACCCATTTCATATGGGTTCAGTGTTGTATGACTGAGTAATTGTCATTCAATATGTGAGAGCACCGAAAGCTGAAAATTGGTTTGGTTAGGAAGGGGGTTTAAGTGCTTAGTGGTTAATGTGAATTTCTGTGTGATGCGCCCTGGTTCACACTGATGCTATGCATTTCCCCACATAGTGCTGCATAGCAATCACACAGTGTTCATGCGATCTGCTGCAGGTGTCAATATTGAGTTAACAGCCCCCCAAAACAGATTGGAAATTGCACTGCATTTTGCTGAATCGCATCACGTGTATGTGAACACCCATGTGATGCGATTCAGGTGCAGAGAAAAAGGTTCTAAACCATTTTGGTGCGGATGCGATTTGAGCCATACAAAATGTATAGCTCAATTCACACCTCACAGACATCGCATGTGATGTGCCCAGGAATGCAGTGCAAATCGCATGTGGCATCCTGCACCGCACACAAGTGTGAAACCAGGCTCAGTGGCATAAGACTAAACTCTTAGGCTAAGCCTCCATTCACATATAGACGATTTAAATCGCAGCGATTCTATTTTTTAATGGCACCCTAAACGCCATGCACACTTTTAGAGGAATTTGGAGGCAGAAAATAACCTCCTGCCAGTGCGTCCAGGAGCAGGAGTGTTGGCTGAAAAGATACTTGACGCGTGTTAAACATCCTGTGTGCATGAGGCCTAAAAAAAAATTTGTAGCAGGGTATTCCTAAAATCTGACTTCGTCTCCATGCAGACTATTGTGAAAATCAGTAAGCCAATCACACAAGCAGGAAATTACATTTGGGGGGGGGGGGGGGGGGGGTGGCGCTTTCTTACACCTTCAGAAAATTATAGCACTGCAGACTGAACAGAAATGATTTGTCTCAATGCTATATTTAATCTTTTTTGCATTTCCAATTTTTTTTTTTGTTTTTTTTTCATGAAAGTGGAATTGCCATTTAAAGAGAAAGTTAACCCTGATGGGTTTTACTTCCTCTTCATTTCCCTGCAAAGGTAAAGCATAATGTGTCGCTTACCTAAAAACAAAGCCTGCGATGTCCCCGCTGGCTGGAAGCCTCCACCTTCACCCCTCTTCCAGGCCCGTGGACTCCGGCTCTGTGACTGGCCAGAGTCGCGTGACCATCGGGCCACCAGTCACAGCACGATCCCTTTAGAAACGTTATTCATGCCCTTTCTAAAGTGTGCATGCACTGATGACATCGGCTCCAGCGTATATTGTAAACATCTCCTAAACCGCGGTAACAATATGTGCCCCACTGTAAGCTAACAGAGGATTGTAGTAATATTACAAGTGGCTTTACAACCACCTTAACATTGTGGCAGGAGGGTCTGTGGAACCCAGAATCCCTTGAAGAGGTTGGGAAACCCTTGTTTTAGCTCCACCTGGAACCCAAAGACTTTGGTTTCCCGGAAGCTGCTCAGCGGGTCATGGGAATAACGCAGCCGGAACGCCAGTCGGCATCGTTTTATGGTCGGAACTACGACTGTATCTTCGACTTTCGTTCTTGATTAATAAAAACATTCTTGGCAAATAATAGTTTTTATATATATCCTGTGAAATATTGCAGATAAATATTACTGTCTCATTTTAAGTAATCCAAGCCACATTTTGTCAGTCACCCTGTGCCCCTAATGGACACAGGGTAACTATATATATATATATATATATATATATATATATATACACTCTCTATCTCTTGTGACCGGCTGCCTCTCAACTTTCCCCATCTGACAGCTGCAGCGGGAGTGGCTGAAAACTCCTGCTGACGTTTGCTGGTAGGAGACAATCTGCTCTGTTAGGTAACATTAACCCTTTTGCTGCCAGGTCCATACGTCTTATGGACCTGACAGCGGGGGTATCGCACACAATCCAGTGAATGCAGCCACCGGGATTGTGTGTGTGTGTGTGTGTGTGTGTGAAAAACTGACAGGCAGACTCCTGCCTGTCAGGTGAGGGCATTCGTGCGGCTCCGCTGATGCCGATCCCTGCCATGCTATCCGTGTTCCGCTTGCCCATTGGTGGGCCCAGGAGCTCCAGGGTGAGTGGAGGGGAAGGAGAAGAGCGGACACTCATCCGCTCACTCCCTTTTTTCTGTGATATCTCTGACGTCACTTCCGGGTCAAGCTCTTGGTGTCCCTGGCTCGCTTAGCTTATCTGCATTGAAAAACATTCAGGGGACACATGCAGGGTCTTTTAGAGTCGGTTCACACAGCAGCGGCACGACTTCGGGGGCGACTCTGCAAGTCGTCCTGAGGACGACTTCAGAGGCGATTTGCAAAACGACTTCTGTATAGAAGTCAATGCAGATCGCCCCGAGCCGCCCCCGAAGTCGTACAAGAACCTTTTTCTAAGTCGGAGCGACTTGCGCCGCTCCTATTTAAACTATTATATTGCATTGAATGGGACGCGACACGTCAGGCGGCTGAGCCGCCTGTCGTGTCGCCCCAGTGTGAACCAGGTCTTAGAGTGAGTGCTGCCATAGTAGTAAGTAAAACAAAATGTAAAATATTTGCCTATTGCAAAAAATCATGGCTTGCTTCATCTTGTTAATATATTTTAGAATAGTGCATATAACAGTTGTATACATTTTAACACAGCGTTTTACTTCAGTGTTCACTGTTCCATATTTTTATTTTTTATGAACTGAGTACTACCATAGTAGCAAGGAAAATAAATTCCAGAAATAAATGAATCTAAAAAATCTACATAAATGGCAGGTGGAGTCTGTGTTTTAACTCCCCAAAAGCGGTAGCCCTCTTTTATTACTGCTCTTTGTGATACAGTGACATATTGGCACCCCTGCATTTCTGTCACAGTGCACCACTTTGCCGAGAAAATTGTTGCAATTACAAATGTTTAAGCATTCTTAGGTTTTATTTCTTTTGTTTGTAATGGTATGACACAAACAAGTGGAGACACAAACAAGTGGAGAAACAAAACCCAAATCTGACACATGCCATGCAAAACCCCAAAACCGGACTGGATACAATTATTGGCACCTTCTCAAAATTGTAAGAAATAATGGCATTCCAAGTTTGTGAGGCTCCTGTAATTTGTAATTAAACTCGCCTATATCAATTAACAGGTGCTGACAATATAGAAATCACACTGGCAACCAGTTAAAATGGTTATACATTTGTCTGAGGATCTACAGAGATCTTGATGTTTTTGTGTTCACTGAGCACAACATTGTCAAGTTTACAGCCCATGGCACTGTAGCTAATCTCCCTGGACAAAGACTGAAGAGAAACATTTATCAAAAAGTTTGCCAAAATGTACCTGAGGAAACCAAAATTTTTTAGGAGAATGTGCTGTGGACAGATGAAACCAAATTACAGCTTTTTGGTAAAGCCCATCATGCTACTCCTTTTCAGAAAATGAAATCAGACCTTTAAAGAAAAGAATAGTCAGACGGGTTCACTGATGTTTTGGGGTTGCTTTTCTGCTTCAAGCACTGGATGTCTTGACCATGTGCATGGCATTATGAAATCTGAAGACTACCAAAGAATTCTTGAGAGCAATGTAGGGCCCAGTGTCAGAAAGTTTGGTCTCTGTCAGAGGTCATGGGCCTTGCAGCAGGACAATGACTCAAAGCGCATGTCAAAAAGCACTCAGCAATGGTTTAAAACAAAGTGCTGGAGAGTACTGAAATTGCCAGCAATGAGTCCAGATCTAAATCCCATAGAGCGCCTGTAGAGGGATCACAAAACAGCAGTTTGGAAAAGAAACCCTTCCAATCTGAGAGACCTGGCGCAGTCTGTGAAAGAGTGAACCAAACCTCCAGTAAAGAGGTGTAAAGCCTCCTACACATGCTCGGCTTACTCGGCAAGAAAACTGCTGGCAGGGATTTCTTGCCGAGTATACCGTGCGTGTGTACGAGGCTTTCAGATTTCTCAAGGAGAACCTGCTCTCTATTTTCTCGTTGTGATTCTCTGCAGTGTTTTCCTGCCGAGAAACCCAAAAAGTGTGTCGCCGTGGAAACCCGCACAAGCTCGAAATAACGTTGACACATGTGTGGTAGCTTCCTAGGCATAGGTAGGGTGCAGCAAAATGGCGACGGCATCGAATGTGACGAGCGCATTTTCGACTTACGCGATGACGTCCCTGCGTTCTTGCCTTCCAAAAGAATCACGGTACATTTGAAAGGAGTGTCTGTACACTCGGGCGGCAAGAGATTCTGGCTCATGTGTACAGGGCTTAAAACTCATTGTAAAAATAACTGAAATCAATTGCTTCCTGTAACCAAGGGGTGTGCTACCAAATATTAAATTGAGGGTGACCATTTTGTCCAGTTAATTTTTTCGAAGTTTTGCGTGGAATGTGTCAAGGGGTGTTTTTTTTTTTTTTTTTTTTTCACTTTTTTTGTGTCATACCAATAAACATGAGAATGCCTAAACATTTGTAATTGCAACAATTTTCTAGGCAAAGTTGTGCATTATCTGACATGTAGGGGGTGCCAATATTTTTGGCCGTGACTGTATGTGTGGTGTGCAAGCCCTTATCTTACTGTATGTTTGACTTTGTGTGTCTTGCCAATGTCTCTTGTTTGTTATAGGTATTGGGCTTTCTTTTTATCAAGACTGCTGATTGTGTCAACATTGTACGGCCCTGTAATCAGTGACGACATTTATTTGACTTCATGCTTCTCTTTGTTCCATAATAGGTATATTCAAGTATAGCTACCAAGTATAACGAGGAGGTAAGTCGCACAGGACTGTAAACTAATCCCTGCCTCATACTGGGCTATAATACCTTAATGCTAAATTCCAGGCAGATGATAAAAAAAAAATGAAAAAAGTGGACTCTGTGCCAAAAAAATTTAAGTAATAATTGCAACAAGTGCAGCTCCAAAAATTAGTGGGTGACTTACTGTGAAGAAAGGTACAAAGGGCGCAACAAGTGTAAAATAATGTCCATATAAACACCAATTGATTAAATAAAAAAGTTCAAATTGGATACAAATGTAGGACTGGCAATGGAAATGCTGTGTTCCAGATTTATCTCCAACCACCGTGCTCTCAGAAAGTGCTAATAAAGTGCTTCACCCGATGTGACAATCAAAATGCGCTCACCAGATATATTCGGCCGTAACTTGCCTTCAGGCATGTAAGGGGTTCTTTAAAGATCCTTCTTTAATACGATCTCTCCCAAATAGAATCAATTCCTAATGGATCCAACACCGGTGTATCTTAATACAATAACTGTTTCAATCATCCGATCTGGAAACATTTTAAACGGCTCCACCGCAATGAGCCACAAAAACGGGGATAGTGTAATACCGTTTTTATGTAAAAAGCTTGCAGGGTAAAACAATGTATACCGGCAAGTACACACACAGCTATGATAGGAGGCAGCGGTCGGACTTCTCAATACAAAGCGATATGGACCCCTTGATGCATCTAAGCCGTTTAAAACTTAGACACATAGCTCCAGTGTCCAGATCTCTGACACCGCACCCCTGCACACTGGAGCTATGTGTCTGTAAGCCGTTTTGAATTTTTCCAGATCGGATGATTGAAATACACAGTTATTGTATTAAGAGACACCTGTGTTGGATCCATTAGGAATTGATTCTTCTTTCTTCTTCTCCTTCCGTTTTTTCTATTCTCTAAAATGGGTTCCTTTAAGCTAGTGCATTGTTGTTTCACTTACCATTTTTCTTTGTCTGAATTTCTCACTTCCTGTTCCTCCTCAGTAAGCTGTTCTGGCTGACTAACCCCCAGCCAGAACGACTCAGATGATGGGGGCAAGCTTACTGAGGAGAAACAGGAAGTGAGAAATTCAGACAGAGAAAATTTAGAAGGGAAATTGAAGGAAAAGGTTATCAAGTTTTACTGTGTGTAAAGGCCTAATTTATAAAATGCTCATGGACATTTCTGCTGTCTTACAGAAAACGTATACTGCCTGTATGGACGTGGTAATTAACCACACATCTCCTATACCAAATAGGTAACTCAATGCTGCATATTTCTTAAAGTGATACTAAAGTCGTGTTTTGTTTAAAAATAACAGAAACATGTTAAACTTACCTGCTCTGTTTTAGTGGTTAGATCCTCCTCTTCTCAAGTCCATGGCTGGCGCTCCTGGCCCCTCCCACCTGCCGAGTGCCCCTACAGCAAGCGGCATGCTATAGGGGCATTCGAGCCGAGCTGCTGCTCTGTGCGTCCATTCAGACATGGAGCTGCAGCTCAGACCTGCCCCCTCTCTCCTAATTGGCTCACTGACTTTGACAGCAGTGGGTGCCCGCTGCCGTGTCTCAGGCAACCAGAAGGGAGAGTTCTGGACAGCCGAGTCTCTCGTGCTACATCCCTGGATTAAGATGGGGCTCAGGTAGGTAATAGGGGAGATGCGGCACACATTTTTTTTTTTTTTTTTTTTTTTTTTATCTTAATGCATGTATGAATTCTGCCTTTTTAAAACCACTTTAGTTCTACTTTAATTGTTAAAGTAGAACTATAGGCTCTTTTTTTTTTTTTTTTTTGCATAGCGTAAGGGAGTGTCAAAAACAAGAAATGAGAGGAAATCCATGCAAATTAAGGGGATTCCTTGGGGGGGGGTCACCATAACCAGTGTCCCAGTTGTAAGTTTTCCCCTCCTATTACTTTTCTGGGAAAACACAAAATTTAGAATTTTCTTTTACTTTCAATATTAATGGTAAACTGAACAATTTAAAAATGGTGAATCTTCCTAACGGAGACACAGGTCACCGTAAGAACTGTAATAATGTAAAACACACTCTGCATGCAGCTTTCCCCAAAGCCCCCCTAAATACATACCTGAGCCCAATCTTGATCCAGCGATGTGCATGAAAGCCGAGGTTCTCTCGGCTCGCCTTTTCCTTTTTGGTGGGCTCAGATGGGGGGAGCCATTGACGGCAGCAGGAGCCAATCGGAGCAAGCAACGAGGGAGTGGGTAGTGGGGCTGAACCCGGCTCTGTTTTTAATGGACACACAGAGAGGGGCTCTGGAGTAAACTTGCACAAGTGCCCCTATAGAAAGCGGCTTCCTATGGGGGGAGGGTGGAGCTAGGAGTGCGGTGCGGGACCCCTGAAAAAGCGGAACGGGGTTGCTCTTTGCAAAACCATTGCACAGAGCAAGTAAGTAGAACAGGTTTTGTTATTTTTAATAATAAAAAAAAAAAAACTTTACCTTAACTTTTAAGCAAGTTTACCAACTCTTTAAATCCTGATCAGATTTAGCTAAAGAAATCCTTGGTGATCTTGCCATGAAGGCCCTTATTCAGGCACTTCCTGTTGTATGCCAACAGTCTCCCTATTTTGGCTCCCGTGTTGTCAATCTGTCCACATGCTCCCTGGTGGAGACTACATGTGGCTATGCTGACACACAATGAACGGATATGATCTACTGTTACTGCAAGGAAGCCATCCCATAGCCAATGCTAGAGCAATAACACCAGGAAGTGACTATGAATCCTGTAGTGATAAGTCTTTCTTACATGCAAAATAAAACCCAAAAAAAAGAATTAGATGAAAACCTTATGGGGGGAAAAAAACATTTTGTTGAAGCACCATGCTTTGGCAAAGTAATTGTCTAGTAATGGTTTAAATTTAAGGGCAAATTCTAATTTGTGTTGGACATTCCCAGACTGGATATGAAGAGTGATTTAAGACCAAAGTTGCCTTGCTGTTCTTTTAATTCTTAACCTTCATTAAAATCTGTATCAATGATTTTTTTTTTTTTTAAATGCGTTGCTGCACAATACCTTACTGAATATATTTGTTTCCTTGCCCTCCTGTGATTCTTTTCCCCAGATTTTTTATATGCAAGTGAAAACATAGTGTTTGTCCTGTTTTTTTATTATGAGTATGAAACAAAGATTAAAGCGAAAGTCTGTATGTTTATTTGTAGCGGAGTTCATCGACCCATAGAAGCAAAGTATGGTGAATACATCTACTGCCCGCCTCAGAGATGGGTGCACAATCTTCAGGTGAGTGTTTTTTGTAGATTACATGCCTCTTTTATGAGAGCATCACATATTGATTTTTTTTTTTAACCACTTGCCGCCCGCCAATGACAGATTGATGGCGGCAAAGTGGTTGTCTAAACCTGGCTGGACGTCATATGACATCCTCAGGATATTGAGCCGCTGCGCGCCCCCGGGGGCGCGCATCGCGGCGATCGTTGTTGCGGGGTGTCAGTCTGACACCCGCAACACCGATCTAGGTAAAGTGTCTCTCACGGAGACACTTTATCACGTGATCAGCCGTGTCCAATCACGGTTGATCACGATGTAAACAGGAAGAGCTGTTGATGGCTCTTCCTCACTCGCGTCTGACAGACCCGAGTAGAGGAGAGCCGATCGGTGGCTCTCCTGACAGGGGGGGTTCACGCTGATTGTTCATCAGCGCAGCCCCCCCTCAGGTCGCCACACTGGACCACCAGGGAATAAAAAAAAAAAATAGTAAAAAAAATATAAATAAAAAAAGATGCCAATCAGTGCCCACAAATGGGCACTGTTTGGCAACATGCATCCATCAGTGCCACCCCACAGTGCCAATCAGTTCCCATCAGTGCCACCCATAAGTACCCATCAGTGCCACCCATCAGTGCCGTCTATGAGTGGCCATCAGTGCCGCCTATGAGTGCCGCATACAGCGCCGCCTATCGGTGCCACCTCCTCGGTGCCCCTCAGTGCCGCCATGTCAGTGCCCGTAATTGAAAGAGAAAACTTACTTATTTACAAAAAAATCAACAGAAAAAAATAAAACCTTATTTTTTTTTTCAAAATTTTCAGTCTTTTTTTAGTTGTTGCGCAAAAAAAAAACGCAGAGGTGATCAAATACCACTAAAAGAGAGCTCTATTTGTGGGGGGGGAAAAAACGCCAATTTTGTTTGGGTACAGTGTAGCATGACCGCGCAATTGTCATTCAAAAGGCGACATGGCTGAAAGCTGAAAATTGGCTTGGGCGGGAAGGTGCGTAAGTGCCCTGTATGGAAGTGGTTAACATTTCCATTTAACATTATATCACATATCAAAAACAGTATAATAGTGTAAACATCATCATCCATATCCTATACTACCCCCCCCCCCAAAGCAGGAGGTGGGAACCTTTGTTAAACGGGGGGGGGAAGTAAAATTAACTAAAATAATTCTCCCCCCCTTCTCACTCTGAGTGAGCGAGTGAGAAACTTATATAGCGCAACACATGCGAACTGAATCGCCTCTGGGCGCTTGGTATACATTCCCTGGGCCCTCAGAAGAGATGGGTCTTGATCTTTCTTCTGAAGGCCAGGCGGTATTACCACCGTTTCCCATTGATTTCAATGGGAAGGCGTGGTATAGGAGCGGTAAACACATCTCTCCTTTACCGCTCAAAAGATGCGGCTAGCAGGACTTTTGGAGCGTTCCTGCTACCGCACCGCTTCAGTGTGAAAGCCTTCGGGCTTTCACATTGAAGCCTGCAGGGCATGATTTTTTCATGCGGTATAGCAGCGCTATTTTTAGCGCTGTACCGCATGAAAAACACCTCAATGTGAAAGGGGCTGTATGGTTGCTTCAGTTAAGACAGTGATCAGACTTCTGAGGCAACTTCCATTGAAATCAATGGATACAGGTTGCCTACAAGTCGGATTGAAGTAGTACAGGAACCATTTCTGAAGTCGGAGCGACTTCAGTAGTGTACATTAAGACGACTCCATTCACTTCCATTGATTTTCTCAACCGTGCGACGTGGGTCGACTTCAAGTCGGATCCCAGGTCGCCCCAGTGTGAACCGGCTCTTAGTGTTTGGCTGAAGCCATTTATTATCAATCAACTGTGCTTACTCTTTTTAAATCATAATGGCAACAGAGACTACCCAAATGACCCTGATCAAAAGTTTACATACCCTGGTGATTTTGGTCTGATAACATGCACACAAGTTGACACAAAGGGGTTTGAATGGCTATTAAAGGTAACCTTCCTCACCTGTGATCTGTTTGATCTGCAAAGACTTTTTATATCCTGTGTGTGTGTGTGTGTGTGTGTGTGTGTGTGTGTGTGTGTGTGTGTGTGTGTGTGTGTGTGTGTGTGTGTGTGTGTGTGTATTTATATATTTACTAAAAATATTGGGACACCTGCTTTTATAAACAAATGTGTTTTATTGACATCCCAGTCTTAAGTCCGAAGGGTTCGATATTGAGTTGGCCCACCCTTTGCAGCTATAACAGCTTCAACTCTTCTGGGAAGGCTGTCCACGAGGTTTAGGGGTGTGTCTATGGGAATGTTTGGCCATTCTTCCAGAAGCGCATTTGTGAGGTCAGGCCTGATGTGGACAGGAAGGCCTGGATCGCAGTCTCTGCTCCAATTAATTTCGAAGGCATTCTATCAGGTTGAGGTAAGGAATCTGTGCAGGCCAGTCAAGTTCTCCACCCCAAATTCGCTCATCCATGCTTTTATGGACCTTACTTTGTGTACTGGTCCAAATCATGGGGGGGAGGAGGGGGGGGGGGATTATGGTGTGGGGTTGTTTTTCAGGGGTTGGGCTTGATCCCTTAGTTCCAGCGAAGGGAACTCTTAAGGCATTGGGATACCAAGACAATTTCATGCTCCCATCTTTGTGGGAACTTCCTATTAGAATGTGACTGCGCACCAGTACATGAGCAAGGTCCATAAAAACATGAATGAGCAAGTTTGGGGTGGAGCAACTTGACTGGCCTGCACAGAGTTCTGACCTCATCCCGGTAGAACACCTTTGGGATGAATTGGAGCAGGGACTGCGAGCCAGGCCTTCTCGTCCACATCGGTGCCTGACCTCACAAGTGCGCTTCTGGAAAAATGACCAAACTTTCCCATAGACACTCCTAAACCTTGTGGACAGCCTTCCCAGAAGATTCAAGCTGTTAGAGCGGAGATCCACCTAAACAAAAAATATTAAAAGCCAGCAACTACAAATACGGCAGCTGCTGACTTTTAATAAATGGACACTTACCTGTCACGGGTGTCGGCAGCAGAAGACGACCAATCGCTCATCTCTCTGCTGCCCCCGCCGCCATCCTCGGTGAGGGAATTGGAAAGTGAAGCATTGCGGCTTCACTGTCCGATTCCCTACCTCTCATGCGCGAGTGGCGCTGCGCATCTTCACTGGTCCCCGCTGTGTTCTGGGAACTGTGTTTCCCAGAACACGGGGGGTGGGGGGCTGGCGCGGCGCGAAGTGGCGTAGATACCTGCAGATTCTGTGGCTATCTATGCTTGGAAGTGGGTGCAAATACCTGTATTATACAGTTATCTGCACCCCCCTGAAAGGTGCCAAATGTGACACTGGAGGGGGGGGGGGTTCCGAAAAGTGGAGGCTCACTTTTTGTGTGTACCTCCGCTTTTAAAGCCGCAAAGGGTGGGCCAACTGAATATTGAACCCTATAGACTGAGATGCCATTTAAAGTTTATGTGGGTGTAAAGGCAGGCATCCCAATACTTTCGTATATATAGCTAGAGAGAGGGAGAGAGATTTTCGATAAATGATGATGAAATACAAGTTATTTATCTTGAAATGCTGCATGAAGGAAACGTTTGTATACTCTTGCAGGGTACAGCTTACCATAAGCTAATGTAATAGAGCAATAACCATGACTGAAGCATCATTTAAAGTCGCATGGCCTGTTTATTTCCCAGCATGCAGGTGTGGCCTTCCTCTACCATCCCTGTGTGGACCCTCAGCTGAAAGAAGTCTTCTCATTTGTGGCCAGAAGCTGTGTTCCCAGACATATAATCACACCTCTGCCAAGCCTGTCTAGGGAAAGGGTAAGAGTCCTCCCATGATGTATTTCTTGTCCTGTGCTTTGTAAAGTTCTACTGTAGTAACTGCTCCAGCTTCGTTCTGCACCTAACAAGGCACTACGCATGCTCTAGAAAGGTCAATTTAACTTGTTGTGCAAGTTTCGTCAAATTTAAATGTTTTTAAACGTTTTTTTTTTTTTTTTTTTTTAGGGGAACTGTAAGACCCCTTTACACTGGGGCACTTTGCAGGCGCTATAACGCTAAAAATAGCACCTGCAAAACGCCCTGAAAGAGCCACTCCTTTGACTCTTTTCCGGTTAAAGGCACCCCGCTAGCAGCCGACTACCACCGCAAACATGCTGGTAAAGCGCTGCTATAAATGGCAGCGCTTTACCACCGACACCGCCCGCGCCCCAGTGTGAAAGGGGCCTAAATCCTATGGATCTTTGTGTAGTAAAAAGGAGGGTTGTCTTCTGCTGTAACTCCTCCAGCTGGTGACTTTTGGGATTATACCAGGACTATAAATTGCAATGGTTTTCTAAGGTCAGGGTAGAAAATCAGCAGTTGGGCCTCATGCACACTGGACGTAAAATAACGGTACTAAGACGGCAGTAGCTTTGCAGTGAGTTTCAACTTTTTTTTTCAAGTTATTGAAGTAGCGTTGGCGTTTTTTCCTTTTCTTAAATAAAAAAAATGTTTTTTTCAATGGATCAAAAATGCTGGTAAACACAGTTTTTGAGCGTTTATCAGCGTTGGAGCATTTTTACAGCTGAAGAACCCACTATTTTTTTGTTTTTTACTGCTCAAAAACGCCACTGCCCAAAACTGCTGATTACAGCCTATGTGTGCATGGACACATAGGATAACATGATGGAGAGTTTAATGACTAGGAAAAAAAAGCCAAAAACAGCTGCTGTAAAAACGTGTGAATGAGGCCTTAAAAGCCAAGCGCTGTCCCAAAATAGAAAGGCTCATAATTACTAACTATAACCAATGCATACAAAAGACTAAAGGGAGACTTCAGACCATGCCGCCTGGAAAATGTACAAAGTCCACATATTATGAACATGTTCAAGCATAGTAACTGCATCTGTGATCCTTCTCTGGCCCGTCCCTGCCCTGCTAGAAAACACAAGATGTGCACATGTGACGTCATTAATGTCAAGGGTGCAAAGGTATCGTGCAGGAAATTAACCAGAAATGTGCTGGTTTACCCAAATTTCAGGTAGTGGACAGTGTGAACATGTATTGCAATATATGTGAATCTAGAAAATCTATCCCAATTGCTAATGGTGCTTGTGTGTTTTATTTTTTAGTTATTTTTTTAGAAAGGATTTACCGTACTTATGCTAGTTTAATAGTGTTGGGTTTTTTATTATAAAGTCAAACACTAGATGTGACGGTATCGGTATGATATCCCCGTCAACGTTCCCTTCTTCCCATAACGAAAATCAACCCAATATTCCACGAGGAGGGATATCCCTGGAATCGCCCAGAAAGCCACACATGCCAAGCTTACTGCTAGAACAAGACACTTTAATGACACAAAAACTCAGCTTATATGTGGTTACAACCTGTTAGGAACGCCCCCCCTCACACAGTGGGGTTTCCCATACAGATTATAGGAGACAAGTCGGAGCCGACTATGCAGACACGTTTCTTTAGATAAAGACATCAGTGGAGTTAATTAATACACTGAAGCAATCAGAATAATTAACATACTACTTCTCTAATCATTTAGCCTGATGATACAATACACATCTTTTAAGGGTAAACACAGATCTTCTTCACACAACACAATAGATCAATTAACGTTAGCATGTCAATAACCTGTCAGAGGAATGAATCACACATGAAATTCCTTTCTACCTCTACCCATATGGCTAGCAGGGAGCAGTAAACTGAGACATATAGGCAAATGTATCACACTAGATAAAACTAGTTAGTCTTACGGGACACTTGTTTAGTACTTTACGTAAGGGGTGAGAAGGTTAGGCACACCTTTTTATTGCGGTCCCTGCCTTCCTGTTCCGTTGGTCCATTTCTCTAATCTCTTCAGGAATTATAGTAAGCAGAAATTTCCCCCCAAGGAATATAGGAAGCCATAAATGCCGGTTCCCCTTTCTGCTCAACATGAAAAGATATTATCTGGAGTTGGGTAAGGGCATGTTCACTTGTGCTGCAGCTCTTGCTGCCCCTCTGAAAAGCAATATTTGGTGCAGAGTCAATATGCCTGATTTAACCCTGTAAGAGCCGCAATACCACTCTGCGATTGCCTGTGTTTTGTGCGGTTGCGGCGCGGCCACAAAGATTTGCATGGGTCTTGTTTTGCGGCGATGACCCCACTGATTGCGTACTGCTTTTTCATTTATGCCGCAGAGCTCGGCACCTGCAGCATGGGTACAGCCCTGAGCAGGTGCATGTTTGTGTTCAGGTGGGCAGTTGGGGACAGTAAAACCGAGGCTCAACTGACTGACTAGTTTCACCATCCACATGTGTGAATGAGCATTGCGTGTTTTCCTGTTCAGGTACTGGAGCACAATACAAACAGAACAGTGAACAAGCAATTCTAGCATTGGCCCCATGGATATGTCAGCAGTGCAGCTGATCAGTGATGTCTTAAAATCAAATTGCATTGTAAATGTATTTCTTTTGTTTACGTTGTTAAAAATAAATGTGTGTGACAATTGCACCAATGGGGTAGACGCGATTCACCCATTTGCCCTAAATGTCAGGCACACCCTGGTGACCTCATCCACATGTTGTGGAGGTGCCCCAAACTAGTGAGGTACTGGAATGCTGTGATCAAAATCACTAACTCTACCTATCAGGTCCAGTTGCCGGCAAGCCCACTTGTGTGCTTGCTGGGGGGTATTGACGAGGACCTATACTTGCCTCCTGTGTACACTGCCTTGCTTAGGCTTCTGTACTTAGCACGGAAGCTTGTAGCGAGATACTGGCTGTCTGCCCGGGTTCCATCGAGCCGGCAGTGGATACAGGAGGTCAATAGAATTCTTATCAGAGAAAAGAACACGTACATACATAGGAAGGCACCGCACAAATTTGACACCATATGGCAGGGGTGGCTGAATTCCTCGGAAGTGGCCCCCCCACAACTGGTCCTTGATAGATTACTGATTGGATGAGGTCCTGGAGGATTACCAAAATGGGATGGGTTCATCTCTTTAAAAACTGTGAGTTATGGAGGTAATGAGATGTATGGGGTGACAAACAGGGTACCTTTGGCAGCAGGCTGGGCTGATTCCCCCCCCCCCCCCCCCCTTCTTTTTCTTTTTCTTTTTTTTTCTTTTTTTTACCTTTTCTTTGTTTCTTCTTATTTGATTATTGTTTATTTGCCTTGTATTTTTCTCAGGCTTGTATTGCCTACAGAAGGAATGCCAGGTTCATGGAAACACTGTTTTAGCACCGTCATCAGGAATGTGTATCATCCATAGGCTATGGGTTTGATTAGTTATGTACTGTGAAGGTGCTTATCTTCTTTGTGTTGTTTATCCGGGTTGTACATCCCTGGTATTCTGTACTGCTACTGTACCTTTTTTATTTTTTCAAAATAAAAACTTTTCTGATTAAAAAAAAAATAAATAAATGTGTGTGTGTGATGGATATATAAAGTCTATGATAACATAGTGTCGGCTTTTTTTTTTTGTTTTTTAGCCCATTGCCCTGGTCACTTGGTGCTCAACTCTGGAGATGTCTCGCATGAATATGACTGAGATAAGGTATTGGCTGAAAGAAAATATTCCCCATGAACATCAGTATGGGACAGTACAAGATGGAGCCTACCAACATTTACTGATCAGGCCGTCCTTAATTTCAACAGACCATGTAGATCTCTGTCATGAAAGGGATTTTCAGGTAAGCCATGTCATTTGACGCTGCACTGAAATTCATATTTTGACATTTGGTTTCTATAACTTTAGTCTTCTAAAATGTATACATCATTTATATACCCAATGGCTTTTTTAGGATTTTTTTTTTTTCCATAGAGCTACAACCAGAAATCCCTTACTTATTCTTAATCTTATTTTTCTATTAATAACCACAACTTGTATTGAAAATAAAAAAGATAAAATACTGCGCTTGTCTGAACAAAGTGAGCTGCTACACAGCAATGTGACAAAATTGAATAAAGTGGCAAGTATAAATGTAGCGCTAATGATAATGAAAAAAACTCCGTCAATGGAGTAACTGAAACAAATTGAACAAAAGTCCATAAAAGTGAATGTATAGGTGATGTGAAACAGTGTCCATCAATCTAAAGTGAAGATAGATGCTGCGTACATCATCATGGAACCAACATTCCTTCCCGCTCTAAGAAGTAGGTGAAATTTATGGAATACTCTTACCAGATCTAGTGGATCTAACCGTCAGCGACAGTAGATCATACAGGCATGAAGGCTCCCAAACAAAAAAGCTTGACTGGTCTGGCGATTTTGAAGGGTCACAAGCCTGACCTCACTGGAACCCGACAATCATTCGCTGGTAACCTTTCACTGGGTAGATGGCAATCCAAATAACAGGAATGGACCGGGAGAACCTGTGATGGCTCTTTTCTTTCCTGCAGGTGTTACAAGTAAAAAGAACCAACACCCACAAAGTGAGGAACGAAGATGGAACTCCAAAAAAAATAAAAAAAATTAATCCAGCAGGACATGCAAGGAAAAAGAAAACAGGGCTCTAAATGGCACAGGTCAAAAATAGTCTGGGTTTTATTGCATTAAAACCAAACAAAAAATGACATTAAAGTGATCACAAAATCAAATAAAATGGATGAAAACAATATGGGGAGTAGGTGTACCAAGCCCTACGCGTTTCTTCCGAGGGGACTTCAACTGGGGCATCCTGCTGAATTAAGTTTTTTTTTTTTTTGGAGTTCCATCTTCGTTCCTCACTTTGTGGGTGTTTAATTATTTTTACTTGTAACACCTGCCGGAAAGAAAAGAGCCATCACGGTTCTCCCGGTCCATTCCTGTTATTTGGATTGCCATTTACCCAGTGAGAGGTTACCAGCGAATGATTGTCGGGTTCCAGTGAGGTCTAGCTTGTGGCCCTGCAGAATCGCCAGACCAGTCAAGCTTTTTTGTTTGGGAGCCTTCATGCCTGTATGATCTACTGTCGCTGACGGTTGGATCCACTAGATCCGGTAAGAGTATTCCATTCATTTCACCTACTTCTTAGAGCGGGAAGGAATGTTGGTTCCATGATGATGTACGCAGCATCTATCTTCACTTTATATTGATGGACACTGTTTCACATCACCTATACATTCACTTTTATGGACTTTTGTTCAATTTTGTTTGTTACTCAGTTGACTTTGAGTTTTTTTCATTACCACTAGCGCTACATTTATACTTACCATTGTATTGAAAATGAACCAGTACCCCCAGACTATGTAAATTCATTTTTTTGATAAGCAGTAAAAGCGCTTTTAAACAAGACATCACTCGACTAGTTATCTGCTTTTAGTGTGAAGTTATTTAGTTTCTAAGATCTTCAAGGATCACAATAAGGCAAAATTTGCAAGGGTGATTTGGCATGGTGCAAATGACAGAGGCAGGAATCTGTAGACTCCTGCAGCTGCTCTTGCGATCTAAACAGCTGGCTGTTTGTACACTTTGACAGGTTGGCACACACCACCGGTAATTGCTGGCAGTGCAAACAGTCACGGATAGCTGTGGCCGCTGACCTGTCGTTAAAATATACAAGCTCAGTGGCCACAGCTAGCCACGGCTGCATGAATGTGCATTCATACTGCTTGCATTCACACGAGGCCTAATCGCCTGTGCAAACCTAGCCTAATGATTCAAGAGCGCAATTTCTTTTGCTTTCTAAGGGCCAGTTCACACCAGATGCAGTTCCATTTTTTTTTTTCTGCACCAATACAGTCAGTTCCGATCAGTTTCTGCACCGGAAACTGACTGTATGGTGTGAACTAGAGCCATTGGAATACATGGAAAACACGGTGCATGCATTTTTGGTACAGAAAAAATGCACACGGAACTGAAAGGAACTGCGTCTGATGTGAACTGGCCCTAACAGTTTAGAGACATCTGCTATGTATTTTCACAAACTGGTAGGTTGCCAAGATTCTATTCTCATTGCCCCTGCTGTAAATTTTGAAAATGTATTTCTCCTCAATGCTTACAGATAGACCGACATGATTGAGGGCTTAATTTTAAAGGTGCCCTTTCCTGCTTGTTAAAACCTGTGCACACTAATGTATTTACAGATTCTGAAGACCACAGATGTCACTATATGTATTCATTTTTTTATATTCACCTTTACTGCCTGACAGCTATCCAGAGATTGCCTTCTTCCTGAATGATACAGCAAGAGGAAAGCACAGGTCCGGGTTTGGGCAAACTGTATTTTTTCCACATTTTATTTTGTTACAGCCTTTTTCCAAAATGGAATAAATTCATTCTCTTCCTTTTTAAAATTCTGCAAAAAATACCCCATAATGACCACGTGAAAGAAGTTTTGTTTAAAATCTATGCACATTTATATAAAAAAAAAAAAAAAAATCACGTACATAAGTATTTACAGCCTTTTCTCAATACTTTTGAAGCACCTTTTGACACCAATTACAGACTCATGTATTTTTCAGTATGATGCTACAAGCTTGTGGGCAGTTTCTCCCATTTTTTTTTTTTCTTTGCAGGACCTTTCAAGCTCTATCAGGTTGGATGGGGCGCGTCGGTGCCCAGACATTTTTAGATCTCTCCGGAGATGTACAATCGGATTCAAGTCTGGGCTCTGGCTGGGCCACTCAAGGACATTCACAGAGTTGTCCCGTAGCCACTCTGTTATCTTGGCTGTGTGCTTTGGGTCGTAGTCCTGTTGGAAGATGAACCTTCGTCCCAGTCTGAGGTCTAGAGCGCTCTCTAGTAGGTTTTATTGAAGGATGTCTCTATACATTGCTGCATTCATCTCTCCCTCGATCCTGACTAGTCTCCGAGGTTCCTGCTGCTTAAAAACATCCCCACAGCATAATGCTGCCACCACTATGCTTCACTGTAGGGTCGTATTGGCCAGGTGATGAGCGGTGCCTTTTTTCCTCCAGCCATGACGCTTGACATTCAGGCCAAAGAGTTCAATCATTGTTTCATCAGACCAGAGAATTTTGTTTCTCATAGAGTCCTTCAGGTGTCTTTTGGCAGACTCCAGGTGGGCTGTCATGTGCCTTTTACTGAGGAGTGGCTTCCGTCTGACCACTCTACCATACAGGCCTGATTGGTGGAGTGCTGCAGAGATGGTTGTTCTTCTGGAAGGTTCTCCCTTTCTCCATAGAGAAAAGCTGGAGCTCTGTCAGAGTGACCATCGGGTTCTTGGTCACCAAGGCCACTCTCCCCCGATCGCTCAGTTTGGCTGGCCGGCTCGCTCTAGGAAGAGTCCTGGTGGTTTCAAACTTTTTTTTATTTGCAGTTGGAGGCCACTGTGCTCCTTTTGTGGACCTTTTAATGTTGCATAAGTTTTTCTGTACCCTTCCACTGATCTGTGCCTCAATACACTCCTGTCTCGGAGGTCTACAGACAATTCCTTGGACATCATGGCTTCGTTTGTGCTCTGATATGCACTGTTAACTGTGGGATCTTTTGTGTGCTTTTCCAAATCGTGTCCAATCAAGTTGTAAAAACATCTCAAGAATGATCAGTGGAAACAGGATGCCCCTAGCTCAATTTTGAGTGTCATGGCAAAGGCTGTTGATACTTATGTACATGGCATTTTTTTTTTTTTTTTATAAATTTGCAAAGATTTCAAACAAAGTTCTTTTCATGTTGTTATGGGGTATTGTTTGTAGAATTCTGAGGAAAGTAATGAATTTAATCAATTTTGCAATAGGGCTGTAACCTATCAAAATGTGGAAAAGTGAATACTTTCCTGGATGCACTGTATGTATCGACTATGAGGTTTGACTGGTTGACTTGATTTCGGCACTGAAGTTGCCATATTATAAGGCACATTGGGGTTTGTCCCAGATCATCCAGTGGAAATGCTTATCAGGTATAGTATTTTGCCTCAAACATTTTCCTGCTGTCTAATGCCTTGTTTAGGACTAGATAATGGTCTTTCTCATTGTTTGGCTGTTAAGGAACTTTTACTCGTAGTAGGATATCCTTCAGCAAATTGTTATCTGTTGTAGGAAAAGTGTCAAACTTGCCGTATTCATAATACTATTATAAATTGTATCTATTACTTTCAGATGCTAAATCGTTTTCGGAGCCATAGACGGCGGTTAGTTTGGCATCTGTTGCGGAAAAGGAGAAGAGCTGAGGTCTTGCCAACCCCTGTGGTCCAAGATACGGCATCTTCACATATATCTGCCAGCATTTCTTTTAGTACACTAGCCAGTCAACACATAGACAAAACCATTAGGAAGCAGAGTACAGTGTCACAACCTGCAGGAACCAGTGGGTTATCTTCTCCCACTGAATCCTCTTCTTCCACCTCTGTCTTGATATATAACGTGCACACTCAAAGTATAAAAGCTAGCGTTCATAGTCGGGAGACCGAGGATAATGACAAGGACATGTCTAAGCTGCTTGTACAGAAGGTCGTGCCTACCCCAGTAAACCACTCTTTTGTCTTACCTGATGTTAATGTGACACAACCTGTTGGGAGCAATGTATCTCAAGAGACTGGTAAGGAACAGCCATCGCAGCATTTGGTCACACCTAAAGACCATCCTGATGCCCCTCCACAGAAAGAGACCACCATAAACTTTGCACCAAGACCTGAAACTACTCAACAGATGCATCATCAGCTTACTGACCCAAAGCTTTCACCCACTGCTGCCGAGAAGAAACAATTGGGTGAACAGAAGCAGGAATGTAACTGTCCACGTAATGCAGGTGCCGAGTTGCCAGCCAAGGCCCAGTCAAGGTTGAGTGACAGCCAGCACAAGTCCAGCGAGGGGTTTGTTTCTACTCCTCGAACACAGGAGGCTACCTGGGCAGCGGCATCTCTCATTTTTCTCTTTTGCCTACTCATGTTTTCAATCTTGTACACACAAATCTATAAGAAGTTTCGCAGGAGTCAGAGCCTGTACTGGTCATCAGGAAACAACTCTGAAGAGAAAGAAACCGTGTCATGTAAGTTCTCCTAGATTTGGTTTGTTGCTGAAAAATATACGTCTTGGTTATGAAAAACATTTCTGCCAGTGGTAATTGTAATGTGCACCTTGTTTGATGGAATCTGTACATACACAGCAAAGGGGAAAATTGAAATATCTGATCCCCTTCTTTTTTTTTTTTCCGTTCAAACTGTTTTTATTAGAACAAAGACCAAACATTTACAGATAGAGCATTTTAACAGAATAGGCATAGATGAAAATTTTACCCGAAGAGATTATGGTCGGCATCTCTTGTACCATATATGCTCTGACTGCCTTACTGTGATGTGTTACTATGTGTCTCACCACGCAAATTAGTGTACATCTTGTATTCAGTATTGATCAATAGGGTGCTGACAATAAAACTAAAGTGTGAGACTCTAGGTAGGCATTGAAGATCCCATCAGCCGAGAGTTTCTGGGGCATGCAGCCACCTATCCCAGCTTTTCCCATACTTGGCTGGGCAACCCCTATGTGTATAGATGATCTTCTTATATTTCAAGCCTATTGTTTACTTCAGTTAACCAGGCGCTAAACTCGGGTGGAGTGGGTCTCATCCATTGTCTTGCTATAACCTTCCTTGCAGAGAAGAATGTTTGTTCATTCAAAAATATTTTGGTGAATCTATTCGTTTCCCGTTCTGGGTATAGAGGCACGGCTTGGGGTGAAGAGTCCATTGTGTCATGGAGAAATTGTATAATCTGAGTCCAGAACCTGTGGATCTTGGGGCAACTCCAAAGTGATAAAACGTTCCCGTAGCCTGGCTGCACATTGCGCAGCTGCCAGATTGGTCCTGTTTTTATATCCGGATACTCTAAGTATCTAAGACTGATGCAGTATATAAATCTGCGTGAGATGGTCAGAGTTTGGGAGATACTAGTTTGCAGGTGTTAAGATCGTCGATCATCTTCAATTGCCCTCACATCTTCCTCCCATTTTAGCTTTGAGTGCGTAGGCTGACCTAGAGGAAGAGGGCAGTAGTAGCTTGCTGTAAAAGGCTGATATCTGTTTTTTGGGGTCTGAGCTATGTATTGCCTCCGAAAAAGGGTTCATTTCCAACGGAGGGTTTACCGGTTAGAAATTGCATACTAAAGGCATGCCGAATTTGTAATTATCTGAAAAACATACGGGCGGATTAATCAAACTCGGCCCGCAGCCTGTCGAACACTTTCAGCCTTCCATCTGATTTTAGGTGGGATAGATGATAAAAAAAAAATTCCCTTGGACCTCCATAGTTCAGAGTCTGGGATTGAGCAAAACTCCAATAGGGCGGCATTGTGCCAGAGCGGGGTATGCTCGTGAATGAGGGGCAACTGGAGCTTAGTTTTCGCTAGGTCCCATATGCGTCTACGCAGATTAGAAAAGTTAAAGTTCTGTATCTGAATAGTTGTTCCAGGCTAGTGACTCAAAGTATTAGAGCAAAAAGATCTGCGTGACAGCCAGACTACTTGTAACAGAAGACTCCATGTTTCTTTCAGTGTAGGGGTTTTTTTTTTTTTTTTTTTTAAATGGTTTTCTTGCCTACATTTTTAAAACTTCCATAAATACAGTTGTCCATGCTGGAATAAGTAGTGTGCTGCTGGCACTTGAAGGAGTCGCCACAAAGCTTGGGCTTATACACTACAGGTCACCCTGGAGAGGAGGAGGAGGAGGAGGAGGGGGGGGGGTTCTGTCACTTAAGTGACTGTAGCAAGGATAGTATAGTAACAGTGAATGGAGCAGAACAGTTCTTCGCCCCCGTTTTTTTACTTGCCTGAGTCCCGAATCTCTGTGGGCGCGATGCTGTCCTCCAGCTTGAGGCAGCTCTTCATTGGATGATTGATAGCAGCGCAGCCATTAGCTCCCGCTACTGTCAATCAAATTAATGGCGGGGCCGAGTGACTGTATTACATGGGAGCACGCCCGCAAGCTAACCCCCTTTTTCAGAGCATCCCAGAAGGGGGTTAGCTCTTGCGGGGAGGAGCCGAGACAGCCGCAAAAAGGTCCCCAGAAGACAAGGATCGGGCCACTCTGTGCAAAACAAACTGCACAGGGGAGGTTAGTATAACATGTTTGTTGTTTAAAAAAAATAAACCTTTACAACCCCTTGAAACCACGCTGTGCATCCAAATGGCAAGAATCTGATTCCTGTAGCTTGGACGCTATCTGCACACAGCTCTCAATCCAGTCTCAAGCATCTATAGATTCTTGCCACCGAGATTTGCAGTGTTGCTAAATGCCAGTGTGAATGCAGCCCAACAGGCAAACTTAAATACACAAGCATGAATGACATGTTACAATGCATGTTTCCCTAAAGTGTCACAGGAGGTGCAGCAAACTTGTTGTTTTTATAAGAACAATTGATTAATTGCAATTTTCTGCACAAGGCACAAGTACAGGTGTATACCTGAATGTGTCCACTAGATGTCACTATTCTAATGAACATTCAATGGGCAGTTAGAGCCCTTTCAGACTGCCAGCGCCAGATAATAAAGCTGGTAAAGCGTTGGTAAAACTAGCACCTTTTTAATGTTTTTTTTTTTTTTGGGTGCTAGCGGGGCACTTTTAACCCCCACTAGTGGCCGAATAAAGGGTTAAAAGCGCCTCTGCCAAGGTGCTTTCCATTGATTTCAATGGGAAGGGGCGCTTTAGGAGCAGTGTTTTCACTGCTGCAAAGAAGCTGCTTGCAGGACTTTTTTTGACGCCCTGCCAGTGCAGCACCTCAGTGTGAAAGCACTCGGGCTTTCACACTGGGATTGCAGATGAGGCTTCTTTTGGGCGCTTTACAGGCGTAGTGCAAAAGCGCCTGAAAAACACCTCCAGTGTGAAAGGGGTCTTCCTCTTTAACCACTTGAACAAGCCTTTTCTGGCACTTTTTGTTTACAAGGTCTCTAAATCTGTATTTTTTTTTTTTTGCAATAAAATTACTTATAACCCCCCCCCTCCCCAAATATAAATATATAAATTTATTTTGCATAGACCAAAATTAGATAAAATGGAGATTTATGTCGCACAGTATTTTCGCAGCGGTTTTTCAAACGCAATTTTTTTTTTATTATTTGAATTAACAAAAAAAACATGTACCCAATTTTTCTTTTTTTTGTATAACATGAATGATGTTACGATAAGTAAATAGATAACTAATATGTCACACTTTAAAATCACATACGCTCGTGGAGTGGCGACAAACTACAGTACTTAAATCTCCATAGGCCTTTTTGCAGGTTACCAGTTTCAAGTTACAGAGGAGGTCTTGCACTAGAATTTTTGCTTTCGCTCTAACGTTCGCAAACATGCGTGCGTGACTTGCGTATGTGTGTCTGTCTGGTTATTCTGTGGTTTTGCACTTTGTGATGTTAAACTCTTAGACATATTGGTAACTGGAAACTGGATAATGTAATAAGCAGATATTTGTTTCTTCCTCACAGCAATTATCAAGAGGAGACTTGTACAGGGTCACAGCAGACGCAAGAGATGGTTTGGAAAGAAGAAGAGCCCCACAGTGTTGTATGAAAGTCTAAGTGAGAGTTCTGATTAGAATATGATCTTCGTCAGATTAAAAATCACATGACAAGTAATGTCACAACAAATTGTACAGTGGGCACAACACTGATCCATATGGACCTTTTTATAGTGGAGAGTGGCATTTCTCTTCACTGCATGTTGCAGAGTTTACTGCACGTTTTATATGCAAGTCCTTTCTAAAATGAGGACGCAGTGTAAGGCCTGTGGTGTCCCATAGTTTTCTCTGAGAGAATTTTTTGATTGGAAGTGAAGCTAATCACATAGCTTGGCTTTTACAAGTCACATAACTAGACTTTCAATCTGTGTGCTGGTTGTGTGGGTTTTTTTTTTTTTTTTTACCTGTTGTTATGGTTGCTTTATAGGTTAAAGTTGTTCCAAAGGCTCAAGATTTTTTACCTTCATGTATTCTATGCATGAAGGTAAAAAACCTTTGTGCAGCAGCCCCCCTAATACTTACCTGAGCCCCCTCATAATCCAGCAATGTGCACAAGAGCCTCGGCTTTCCAGGGACTCTCCCTCCTCATTGGCTCCTCCATTGTCAATTACTTCAAATATGTCACTTCTACAATACACAGTAAAAATTTCGGCTCACATTTGAGTACATAATTCACATGGCTGGGATCTAGGGTGTCCCAGAATGCTGGCATCGATATCCACTTGTGGCAGAATGGTAAGGTAGCCTGGGCCCGGAGGGGAAGCCATCAGACGGCCGATACCGAAAACCTGCCTATGGTGCAACGCCACTAGCACATCAACATTGACATATTTTCCGTTGCAATAAGCAACTTACGTTTTCACACACCTTTTGTCTGTGTTCTTGGTGGCTTTTTTATATCGATGGTCTAGTGACACTTTCCATTACAGCACTGGTCTCTCTCTGTACCAGAGAATTGTACATTGCAGTCACTAGAGGCTTTCTTTAGGACATTTGTAGAGTTGCGTTTAGCAACAATTTATAAATTACAGAATATTTTTGTACTGATGTCATTTAAGTCTGTTCTTTGTTTTTGTACATATTTTTATATATCTACATAGTCTGTAATTTACAATTTTTTTTTTTAAATCAATAAATGTATTTTAAAAAAAAGTTTTATTTTATTCAGTTTCTGTTCAGAAAAAGGGGGAGCAATGTGGCAGGAAAGCCCACAGTAATAGAAGCATGAATTCTGTCAAATTGTGGTGTAGGGACTTTCTTTTTTTTTTTTTTTTAACTACTACTTGCGTTTTAAATAATAAAAAATAAATATTTGGC
Organism: Rana temporaria; assembly: GCF_905171775.1. Lineage (NCBI taxonomy): Eukaryota > Metazoa > Chordata > Amphibia > Anura > Ranidae > Rana > Rana temporaria. The sequence continues at coordinate 456,671,512 of NC_053490.1, read as the reverse complement.
AGCCTCCCAAATTTTTTTCATAATGGCCGCATACCAAATTGTTGTAATGTCTGAAAATCTGATACTTTCCTGCCCCTTCTGCTTCCTGCACATTCCTATTGGCCAGTGATTCTGTGCATTATGGGGGGGGGGGGGGGGGCTGACTGAACTTTAAAGCAAGGTCCATCACTACAAAAAATTTAAAAGCTTTGCCTGCCTGAAATGGCCATGACCAGAGGTTTTGGGAGGCTGCTGCTAGTAGGACTTCTTTTACACCCTCAAAGTTTCTGTGAAAAGTTTTTTGCCCCCGTTCTGATTTTTAATTTTTGGAGAGAAGACAGCGTCTCCCCTCCATTCATAAACTGAAGCAGAGTAACACACAGGTTACTCTGCTCAGTTATCACAGGACATACAACGATCAGTAACGAACGCTCCCGTTCAGAAAAGAGGGGCTGGTAATTGACATACCAGCCCCTGTCTCCGCTCTCTATCCTGACAGATCCACCCCTGCCCCCCCCTCGCAGCCCGCAGGAGAGGAGAGAAAATCTGGCGGGGGGAGGTGGACACACGGAGCAGGATGAGGGGGGGCAGAGGATGAAGACACGGGGGGGGGGGGGTGGACACACGGAGCAGGATGGGGTGGAGGAGGTGAACACACGGAGCAGGACGAGGAGGGGGTGGAGGAGTAAGACACGGCGGGGGGGGGGGTGTGGACACACGGAGGGGGACAACATCGGGGGTGGAGGAGAACCGGGTGCTAGAGGGAAAACGGGGTGCTAGAGGAGGAGGAAGACACTCAGGGATAATCGGTGCGACGGGACAGCTGTGAGCACTGATTCCCCCCTGCATGGCTTTTCAGGTGAAAGCCGAGGGAGGAGGAGAAGCAGATGATGAAAAGCCATGCAGGGGCTCGGTGCTCACAGCTGTCCCGTTGCAGGGATCATCCCCGACTGTCACGGGACATCAAATGTGTTTACTCAAATGACAGGGGACCGTGACCGCGCTCTGCCTCTCCTGTGCACGCTCTGGCCAAGGGGAGTGTAGAGGTGGGTGGGGAGTCTGCTGACATCATGACTCTGCCCACCGAGCGCCGAACAACAGACCCGCCCACTGAATCTGAACTTTTTTGGGGTTTCAAACAGCTAAAGGGGGGACATTTGACAGGTAAGGATACATGCAGGAGGCATGTAGATCCTTATAGATAACCACTATGGGCAGTACTTTAGAATTGATGAGAGTGGGTTTACATCCACTTGAAGACAAACAAGGGCCCACACCTTCCAAAAAAGATACATTTTTGTCTCATCAGTCCATAGAATATTTGCATAAAAGTCTTGGGGATAATCAAGATTTTTTTTTTTTTGGTAAATGTGAGATGAGTCTTTGTGGTGTTTTTGGTCAGCAGTGGCTTTGGAACTCTTCCCATGGATGCCATTTTTGCCCAATCTTTCTTATTATTGAAACATGAACACTGATCTTACCTGAGGCAAGTGAGGCCTGCAGTTCTTTTTAGATCATGTGCTGGGTTCTTTTATGACCTCCTGGATGAGTTGTCATCATGCTCATTGGAGTAATTTTTGTAGGGCGGCCACTCCTGGGAAAGTTCACCACTGTTCCAAGTTATCTTCATTTGTGGATAATGGCTCTCCCCATGGTTCACTGGAGTTCCAAAGCCTTAGTAATGGCTTTAAAACCAATACATGACTGATACATGCACATTACTTAGTTTCTAATCTGTTCTTACATTTTTTTTTTTATTGTGGCATGATGTGTGGCTTTTTGTGATCTGTTGTCAGACAGCTTCTATTTATGTGATTTCTTAGCTACGAGTAAGCATCACATGATGTGAAACATGTCAGCCACCTTTTTCCTATTGTTCACTTCATTTTGACTGCATCGCTTTGGTTGTTTTTTGGATTTTATTTGTACAATAAAGACACCCTTTTAAGGAGTGCGGCAGTCCAGGATCTTCTTCTATCCAATGCACCTGTGCATAGCCAGCGACTTTTTGGTTTAGTGGGACGAAAGCAAAGCCAAGGGATCAGCAGTTTTTAGAGCGGTATCATCTCACCATGAGTGTCATGAAAGGAAAAAAATAAGGATTTTTTTTAAATTGTGATCAATAGTGGTGACCAACGTGTTAATATAGGCAACCAACATAAATGCAATTCAGCAATAGTGGTGTGTTCCCCTTACATAAAATACAGGACATAAGTGTCATGCAACAGTCTCTGAATAAACAGTCCAAAAATGAACTCCATTGTGCTTATCCTCAGTAGCTATCTTGCTACTTTTATATAAGCATATATACCAATTCTATAAAATGCAATTCTCCTTTAACCACTTGACCACTGGGCACTTAAACCCACTTAATAACCAGACCAATTTTCAGCTTTCGGTGCTCTCCCATTTTGAATGACAACTCGGTCATACAACACTGTAACCTTTATTTCCCCACAAACAGAGCTTTCTTTTGGTGGTATTTGATCACCTCTGCGGTTTTTATTTTTTCGCTATAAATGAAAAAAGAACAAATTTTGTAAAAAGATTTTTTTCTTCATTTCTATTATAAAATTTTGCCAAAAAATATATTTTCTTCATAAATTTGGCCTAAAATGTATACTGCTACATATCTTTTGGTAAAAAAAAAAAGTCTGGGTGAAAGTTATAGGGTCTACAAGCTATGCTACCAATTACTGAAAATTGATCAATTTGATCATACCTGATAGTATCATACCTGATGAGAGACAGCCTCTCTCATTTCTTGAGACCCCAACAAGCCAGAAAAGTACAAATACCCCCCAAATGACCCATTTTTTGGAAAGTAGGCATTACAAGGTAGTTAGTAAGAGGCATAATTAGTTTTTTTAAGTTGTCATTTTTTCCCACAATTCTTTGCAAAATTTAAGATTTTTTTTTTCACACCATATTGTCATTATAACAGATTATTTCTCTCACATGGCATGTATATTCCACAAATGACACCCCAAAATATATTCTTCTGCTCCTCCCGAGTATGGTGATACCACATGTGTGTCTTGACCAGATACGGATATGCTCTTTCGTATTCAAAAAGTGTTTGATTTGCAAGTATTGCCATTGTGAAAATACATTCGACTTCAATTTTCTATTTAGTTCCTCTCTAGTTGGCAAGGTACCAGACTTGAAAAAGTGCAAAAACAATTTGTCTCTGTGAGGCCAAGTTTTGGGAAAGAAGTTTCGTTCTAACCCAGGAGGAAAATCAGGATTGTTGTTTAGCGGGGTAAGAGGGCCTAGCCATGGTGATGGGCAGGATGTCTTAAATGTGGTACGGAATATTTCTAAGGTGGGGCCAATGAGAGGGTGACGCTTGGCAGCTGGAGGGTGATGTTTCGGGTGGATCCACGGAATATTCCTGACTGGTAGGATAAATTGTGAGTGTTCTAATGTGACCCAGTCCTTTACTAAGTGGTGATTGTTCCAGTCCACTATTCTCGCTAAAAGGGCCGCTTGGTGGTATTTACGCAGATCAGGGAGTGCAATCCCTCCCTTGTGTTTGGGTAAATTCAGCTTCGTGAAGTGTATTCTTGGAGATTTGCCTCTCCAAATAAGAGGAGCAGGCTTGCCTAAAGGAGACAAAAAAGGCGGGGGGAAGTTTGATAGGGATCATTTGCATAACGTAGAGGAAGCGGGGTAGAATTGTCATCTTAATCAACGAGGCCCTTCCAAACCAAGAGACATTTAAGGAGTTCCATCTCTTGAGATCGTCTTTAGATTCTTTTAAAATTGGGGTGAAGTTTAATTTAAACAGATCTGACAGGGTTTTAGGAATTTCAATTCCCAAATAGGTAAAGGAATTTTCTGCCTAAGTGAAGGGAAAGTTTTTTGTTTTTTTTTAGAGAGATCAATCTCACCCGGGGATAACATAATGTTCAGCGCTGTCGATTTTGAGTGGTTGATTTTTAGGTTAGATATGGCCTGGAATTGTTCCAAGTCTTTCAGTAGGTTAGGTAAGGATATATGGGGCTCTGAAAGGAAAAGAAGCATATCATCCGCAAATGCGGCTATCTTGTACATTTTTTCATTTATTTGGATTCCCTTGATATCTGGGTTTTCCCTTATTCTATTTAACAAGGGTTCCAACGTTAGTACATACAATAAAGGGGAGAGGGGGCAACCTTGTCTTGTACCATTCCGCAATTTGAAGGCGTTCGACAGGTGGCCATTGACGCGTACTTTTGCAACTGGGTCTGCATAGAGGGCTCGAACATATGATCTCATTAAGGATGGGATCCCAATATGGTTCAGTACAGCATCCATATAGTCCCAGGCCACCCTGTCGAACGCCTTCTCAGCGTCTAGAGACAAAAAAAACCTTTAGACTTGTTAGAGGTAAGCCAATGGTGAATATTTAAAGCTTTAATTGTGTTGTCGCGCCCCTCCCTACCTGGGATAAACCCTACCTGAAGGGAAATGAGGGAAGGTAGCAGTGGGATAAGTCTATTTGCTAGTATTTTTGCGTATATTTTAACGTCCACGTTAATCAGGGATATCGGCCTATAGTTTGTAACCTGGGTAAGATCCTTTCCTTCCTTGGGGATTACAGATATATGGGCTTCTAAGAGCTGAGCTGGTGGGTTTTGTTCAGAGTGGAGGGCCCGGAAGGTTTTCAGAAACCTGGGCTTCAATACATCTTTGAAGGTCTTATAGTACAATAGAGGTAGACCATCTGGTCCCGGGGGTTTTCCTACTTTCATGGCCTTGTAATAGATGTATGGGCACTGTGGAGCGGCTATCAAAGTATAGCACATATCAAGCTCAGGGTAAGGGCTAATCAGTAACAGGAAAAAAACCAAAGGTTGACGCTGCGCTAAATTAAATGTTGAAATGTAAATGTAAACAGCTGCTTGCACTAAATTGTGTACAACAACTTGGTAACCATAAAAAAGAAAAAAGACAGTGCAGCGCTAGTAAGTGATATTGTGCTTCATATAAATTGATAATTGAACATAAAAATCATTCTGGAATAAACTGAAAATTTAGCCAGAAAAGTAAAAAAAGAAATTAGATTGCAAATTGATGTGTAAAGAAAAAGTCTTAAAAAAGCCGCGAAACAAAGTTCATATGACTTTATCCAGTGATTTTCCTTATGAAAGAAAGTGGATTGTGCAAACAATGTAAAGGACTCTTGATTGATGTGAAGTAAGCTGTCACCAATACACCCGTGAAGAAGGATAAGATTGCCTGCTTACCAAATGAAAAGACTGTTTTGCATCAGTCTAATAGGGCCTGTGGGAAGTCTGGTCTCCCAATACCTTAGCCGTCAAGATAACCACAGTATAGCTCAGCATACAATCCGAGGAGTCATAAACCAAAAAAAGAAGAAGGACCTCTCATAGCGTATAACGTTTGAAAAATGAAGAGGGTTTAATAAAAATTGCACTTACAATTAGGCAGTGTAAATACAGCATGGATAGCAAACGTCTCCAATCTCGTGTTCCGATGCTTCTCGCTACTCGGTCAGGAAAACACAGCCGGCGTTCAGGACGGAACGCGATGACGTCACGGCACCCTACGATCGTTTCGTCGCTAATGGACTTCAACGGGGGAGTAAGCCGGATATTGACGTCAGCGCGCTAGGTGTTTAAATACCCACGGGTTCCATGTTTGATACTGGAAAGCTCGGGGAGAGTCCTCATAGTGACTGAGGGCAAATTTATTGAGTAGCGAGAAAGCGTGGCGATTAGCCCCCATCGCCACGCCACAGATCTAACCATCAATTGGATACTTATGAAGAGAATTATGCTATTACTCAGCATCCGGAATATCAAAATAGCCTCCCAGTCCAGAGAGACTACTACATTGAATCTCCACGGGAGTATGGGATTACTAGTCCTCCTCGTTTTTTTCCCATGACACGGAGTCAGAGCAAAAAGGAGTACGACGACAGAGAGGCATCAGAGGGGGGAGGCGAATTCGGGCCAAAGAGAGGAAAACCACGGACCTAGCTGGTATTTTTAACCTCAGCTCAGCCTTATTAACAGTTGGCGAGCAAAATGTTTTGAGTCACGGTCTTAAATATGCCCCCCCACATCAACTCAACAAATTTGAGATATTTATTGATGTCAACAAATTCATCCGCAAGATGAATATAAAAAGACATTTCATTTTAAATCCAATTGGAAATGGCACTCAGATTATCCATAGGATTCCCCCATCTTCTATTCGACGATCTGGAGTCAATACAGACGACGTTCCACCTACCATTTGTGCCCCTATTCAACATAGCAATCTGAGGAATGCCTCATTATTCAATCCTCCTGGCTTTGTTGCTCCTGCGATACAAGTATTTAAAGAACTGGTTACAAAAGATCTTCTGTCTCTTAAAATCACTAAACCCAGAGGTGTTTTCCCTATTCAGACTAACATCAAGAAGATCTGTCAGCGGAATGAGATAATAATCAGACCTGCAGATAAAGGGGGGGGGATTGTCATTTTAGACAAGTCCCAGTATGTTGAAGAAATGAATCGACAATTGTCTGATAGTTCAACATACACCCCCCTACCTTCGAATCCTACAGTAAAATACAGGAAGTTGTTATCCACCCTTATAGATCAAGGCCTACAAAAGGGGATTCTTAACAAAAAAGAACATGCTCATCTCATACCCACCACACCGCGAGTACCGGTGATATACTATTTACCTAAACTTCATAAAAGTTTAGTCAAACCCCCTGGCCGTCCAATTATAAGCGGAATAGATTCCGTTACGGCCAGGATAGGTAAATATGTAGACAGTTTTTTACAACCCTTAGTCAAATCGACCCCTGCTTTCCTTAGAGATACCACTGAAGTCTTGAATTTATTAAAAGAGGTCCAATGGAAGGATGGCTATATCCTTGCCACTGCCGATGTGGCGTCTTTATACACGGTTATCTCACATCAACATGGTTTGCAGGCAGTGGACTTTTACCTTCAGCAGGAATCTGATATACCGCCCTTACAGAAGGAGTTTATTTTGGAGTTGTTAAGATTTGCAACTACACACAATTATTTTTGGTTCGGTGGCACCTTTTTTCTTCAGATCTGTGGCGTGGCGATGGGGGCTAAATTCGCCCCCAGTCTAGCCAATTTATTCATGGCTTATTGGGAACGAGAAGCTATTGATGACCAGCCACCCCCACAATTACGACTTTGGAAACGCTATATAGATGACGTGTTAGTCATATGGGAGGGAGACGTGACCTCACTTGAGGAATTCTTTTTCAAATTAAATTCCAACACGAGGGGTATTTCTCTTCAATATGATATTAGCACCTCCCACATCCATTTTTTGGATCTAAATATTTATGTAAAAGAAGATAAACTGATTACTAATACGTTCTTTAAAGAGACAGATAGGAACGCTTTTATTCCTGTCACAAGCTGTCATCATAGCTCATGGTTAGCTGCAGTACCTAAAGGTCAATTTCAACGCATAAGGAGGAATTGCACTGATATTAAGGACTACCATGAACAAGCATACGTTCTCAAACAAAGATTTTTGAATAAAGGATACCAAGAAGATTTGATTAATGAAACTATGATAAAGGTGGAACAGATGGATAGAGAATCCTTATTGATAAAAAACAGTACTAAGAACCCTATCTCCTCAGAAAAATTCAGCTGGTCCCTAACTACTAAATATTCAAATCAGCATTTTTCAATTAAAAAAATCTTGAAAAAGCACTGGGATATTCTTAAAAGTGATAAGATTATCGGATCACTTATCCCTGATAATCCAATCCTGATTTTTAAGGGGGCACCTGCTTTAAGGCTAAAAATCGCACCAAATGCTATAGATCCACCAAGAACTATGTCATTTTTCCAGTCCCTTAAAGGTTTTTTTCCATGTCGCAGGTGTAACATCTGCAAGGTGAATTCCTTTAAGGAACGGAAATGCACTAAATTCCAATCAACAGCTACTGGTACAATTTATGACATAGATTCATTCATGACTTGTTCAACTAAATACGTTGTGTACATGATTCAATGTCCATGCTCAAAGCAATATATCGGCCGTACTAAGAGAGAACTGCATATACGTCTAAGTGAGCATGTTGGCAGGATCAAAAGCGGGTTCCCAAAACATAACCTCTCGAAACATTATGATAAATTCCACGGGAGACAATTAAAGGGGACAAGTTTTTTTGCCATAGATAATATTCGTCCTCATTGGCGTGGTACTAATATGGTTCGGGCTATATCCAGGCTTGAAACTCGCTGGATCTTTTCTATGAAATCTTTTATTCCGTTTGGACTTAACGTAGACTGGGATATAAACTGTTTTTTAAATAATTCTTAATACATTTTTTACATTAATTTTTAATTTATCATAATTAATATTAGAATTTTAAATTATTTCATAGATCTCTTCGAATTAAATATAGATTGATTTTTATGATTATGTATTTTTATGATATCTTTTTATATACATTGTTAATCTCCGATCTTATTTATCATTATCCGATGCTCCGCTGCCAGTTATTAAACACCCCCGTGTTCTGTACTAATATATATTGCTGTTCTAATCTGACACGTTATGTACAACATGATTAGATTACTTTTCCATTTCTCGCTACTCAATAAATTTGCCCTCAGTCACTATGAGGACTCTCCCCGAGCTTTCCAGTATCAAACATGGAACCCGTGGGTATTTAAACACCTAGCGCGCTGACGTCAATATCCGGCTTACTCCCCCGTTGAAGTCCATTAGCGACGAAACGATCGTAGGGTGCCGTGACGTCATCGCGTTCCGTCCTGAACGCCGGCTGTGTTTTCCTGACCGAGTAGCGAGAAGCATCGGAACACGAGATTGGAGACGTTTGCTATCCATGCTGTATTTACACTGCCTAATTGTAAGTGCAATTTTTATTAAACCCTCTTCATTTTTCAAACGTTATACGCTATGAGAGGTCCTTCTTCTTTTTTTGGTTTATGACTCCTCGGATTGTATGCTGAGCTATACTGTGGTTATCTTGACGGCTAAGGTATTGGGAGACCAGACTTCCCACAGGCCCTATTAGACTGATGCAAAACAGTCTTTTCATTTGGTAAGCAGGCAATCTTATCCTTCTTCACGGGTGTATTGGTGACAGCTTACTTCACATCAATCAAGAGTCCTTCACATTGTTTGCACAATCCACTTTCTTTCATAAGGAAAATCACTGGATAAAGTCATATGAACTTTGTTTCGCGGCTTTTTTAAGACTTTTTCTTTACACATCAATTTGCAATCTAATTTCTTTTTTTACTTTTCTGGCTAAATTTTCAGTTTATTCCAGAATGATTTTTATGTTCAATTATCAATTTATATGAAGCACAATATCACTTACTAGCGCTGCACTGTCTTTTTCTTTTTTAATCAGTAACAGGGGCTTCAAGTTCGCTTCAGGTTCCTTAGTACAGTACGTGTGTAGGGAGAAATCACACTGGCAAAGGTACATGACATGTTCTGCCACCCAAGGTCAAACTTCAGTTCACAGACATTATACTACTTTGACATTTCAAACATCTATATGAGCTACATTCAGAGGACACTAGTGTGCATCCCTGAGTAAAATACAAGTAAACAACCCTTGTTAACAGAAAACTGACAACATATTGAAGACAAACAACTTAGTAGCAGAACCTCCAAATGATATAATACCACCCTTCCCATCTTCTTTGCTTCTCCAAGCCTACCAACTTCCTGTCAGATATTCATTATGAGATAAAACCTAGGTCTCAAACTGGTGAATAAACTTGTCAGATAACTTTTCCCCGTGACATTAGTGACGATTGGATTCGTTTTCAACGTTCACACAGAGATTCAGAGTCTATCTTACTGTTTCTGGTGCAGCTAAAGGGGAAATGTTGTTCTGTAGATAGTACCACGAATCACCCGCTGCGTTAAAGAAGTTTACCAAAGAGGGAGAGAAAGCGTTCATGGCACACGTCCCTGCGCAGGATACCGCCACTTTCTTCCCCACAGAAGACAACATCCTCCAGGGGTTTAAGATAGATTATGTCTATTTTGTAGTATAAGCAACCATATTCGTGAAACTACGGGGGTATGGCAGAATGATAAGATCTATATCTGGACTAAACATTCCTTACCGTATGGCCTTATGAATATCGTAACGTAAGCCAATATAAGCTAGTCTAGGATGTGGTAAGTGCATCAATAGTATAGAGACTTAGGTAGGATAGTACCACTTTCCACCATCTCCTCCCCCCATATCAAAGCCCCCTAAGGCAGGAGTATATTCAATAAACAAATATAGAAAATTATGAGACCAATGTAAGCAACCAGACAAGATTGGCCCCCAGTGGTAGAAGAGTATATCTGCAATGTAAGACCACTCAGGGTCAATCACCCAAGGAATTAATTTGTGTAACCCGATTTCTGTGCGGGTGTATGAAATGTAACCCAGAGGCCAAAAGAGCTACTTGCAGCTAGTTGGCCTCCCCGTCAGGTAGCTAGCAGACAGAATCCTGATATTCAACTAATGGATCCCAATATTGCAGAAGAATAAGAAGTCGTGGAGGTCAGGCAATCTTCTTTTCAGAGAGCTTCGTATTTACCTGCAGGGGCAAATAGAGAAACGGAAAGAAAAAAAAAGAAAAGAAATAAGGGGAGACAGAAAAAATCTGAGAACCAGGGGGGAGGGGGGAGCAAGTGGCAAGATGGGAATACGGACCCCCCAAAAAAAAAAAAACAGTTCATCAATATGTCTGAGTTGTAATTGTCATCCTAGCTCGGACATAGTCACAATAGTAACGTGGAGCTTTTTTCTCCCTTCAGAAGGTGGAATGTCCTCCAACTTATGAAACAATGGTCATAGGTACCATACAAGTCTGTGCTTTAGCATGGGTGTAGAGTGGTTAAGTGTCCATCTGATCAGGGCGATCTAGGCAGTCTCTGCGTCTCGGCGGGGATAGGTCGGGACTTCCTCAGGCTGCTCTTCCTCTGTTGCGCTGGGGCGAAGAGGGTCTACGGCGTCGATCTCCGGTCCTCTGTGCTCTCGCATTGTAAGCATTGGTCACTTTGATCCAGCTTTCATTTAACATGAAGGAATTGTACCAATCAGGGACATCCACAAGCGGGACATTCAGGGCTTCACTGAACGAACGAAGTTCATCTGGCGTTCGAAGCAATGCCGTGTGGCCTCTCCAGGTAGCAGAGAGACAGAACGGAAACTTCCATCTATATGGGATGTTCCTGGATCTTAGCTGTTCCAAGAGTGGTTTTAGGGCTCGGCGCTGCTGTAGAGTGATGTTAGAAAGATCCTGATAGAGTTTGACCTCTACGCCATTAAAAAGGATCCTGTTTTTCTCTCTTGCCTTCTTAAGTATGGCTTCTTTTAGTGGAAAGTTAACAAGACAGCATACAATATACCTGGGAGGGTCACTGTCTCTTCCCCTAGGTCTGAGGGCCCTGTGTATTCTCTCGAACTCAATGGGGGAGTCAGGGGGTCTTTCCAGGAGATCGTTAAATATCTGAGTCGCAGTGTGTTCTACTGGGTTCTGGTCAGCGCTTTCAGGGACACCTCTTATTCTAACATTGTCTTCTTCCGCGATTGTCCAGGTCCTCCAAATGGCGGGTAATATCAATTATATGGGAGAGATGGAGGTCTGAGGATTTCTGGACCTGCTTAATGGTGTCTGCATGCCTTGGCTGTGGATTGCTCTACAGCCCCCATACATCCTGCTATATTCTGAATGTCCGCTTTAAGATCGGATATGGCAGATTTTAGGTCACAAGCAACTGCCTGTAGGTCAGCTAGGCACAGAGGCTGTGAAGGCTGAGGAGGGGGGTGGTACACCTGCAATGACTGGGCCTGCATCCCTTAAACGCCATGAGGTAGGCTATGTGAGCCATCCATGATGGGGCAGGAGCCTCCGAGTGGGATGTGTGGCTTGGGTACAGCTGCAGCCGTGTGTCCTTCTCCCTGCGCGCCTCTGTCGGCGATGGGGCTGGAACCGCTGAGCGGCGTAGGCTGCTTACTAGAGGCCGCGGATGTGAGGCCTTCCCCCTGCGAGGGCCGGAACATCGCGGGGATGGTGCCATTTTGCGGCTGATTCGCGTCTTGCGGTCCGCGGGAGGCAGAAGCGCTGCGGTCCCCCTTACCCATCCGTGGCGCTGCGGGATTCACACGTCCATCTTGGTCCGAAGTTAGGCCACGCCTTTTTTTTTTTTTTTTACACAGTTGTCCATTTATAGGATATTTCTAACACATAGCATGTACATAGCAAACATTACACCCCAAAATATATTCTGCTGCTCTTCCTGAGTATGGCGATACCACATGTGTGAGACTCTTACACAGCCTGGCCACATAGAGACCCAACATCCAAGAAGCACCATCAGGTGTTCTAGGGACACAAATTACACATCCAATTTCCTTACAATCTATCACATTTTTGAAGGCCCTTCATATTTCTAACACAGCATGTACCAAGAATTACACCCTAAAATACATTCTGCTGAGTAATGGGTAAAACCTGTGGTTTTGGTAGTGCAATTATCCACAGGAGGAGAGCCCTGATCCAGGCAGCAGGCAGAGATGTGGTCAGCGACAGTGAATGGAAATGTCCAGGCAGCAGGCAGGAATACTGTCCATATACAGTCCATGGTCTGTGCAAGTAGAGACATTGCCAGCAGTGCCAAAATATTGGTCCTGGTAGTAAGCAGGAACATGGTCCAAGTAGCAGGCCAGGAAAGAATGGGGACAGGGGTAGAGGCTTCTCCCACCCAAATCTCTTTGAAGCCTCTGGGCAACCAGACCCTAATCCGGGAATGAGAAAACTAAAAAAAAACTATTCTGGAGCCCCTCACATATTTGAGACCCCTGTGTTCCCACTAGCATAGCAGGGTAAAAGATCAATCCAAGAGGCAGGCAAAAACATGGTCAAACAGTCCAGGGTCAGTTCCAGAGCAGGCAGAGGTAGGTACAGTTAAGCGTTGGGCAGAAGCGTGGTCGTATAACAGTCCAGGGTCAGTTCCAGAGAAGGCAGAGGTATGTACAGTGCAGTTGCATAACGGGTGTGGAGGAAAATGACAGGAAATTAGAATTTTGTTTACCATACTTCCCTAATAATTTTGAGCAGTATGATAACGGCGGAAACATACACCTAAACAGAGGCCTGGTTGGAAAGGACAATCGGGAAAATAAATTGTGGTGTCTCTTCTGACTCCTCCTCTGGCGCACACCCGGCATCTCTTCTGACGTTAGTGCCCATTCTCACGGGGGGGGGGGTTTCTCAGGAAAGTGGCATTCGTGGAGTCTGCTCACGCAATCAGAGCGAATATTTTCTGGTGGGCTTTCAGGGTACAAAAGGGCGGTGACAACTTCTTCTTGGTAGTGCAGATAGGATACGGGATTCTGTGTTGATTTTTTTTGTAAATAACATAAGTGTTATACAAGGCCAAACTGAAAAAATAAATAGAAACTTTTTTATACCAGTGACAGGATTTTCTTGAGGGAAAGTAGGGTTCAATCATCTGATCGTTGAAGTCCACTCCCCCCATAAACAAATTGTAATCCTAGACACAAGATGGTTTTTGTATTGGGCCGTTTCTTTTGGGGACTTCCATGTAGGTGTCGTCGTGGATCGTTGTAACCATGTGGACGTCTCGTCTGTCCCTCCACTTGACAGCCAATAGCTCCTGGTTCCCCAAAGATGTCGTCTCCCCTCGTCTTAGCTTTTCATTGACCAATTTTTGTGGGAAGCCATTTCTGTTGGTTCTTACTGTGCCACATGCTGGGGTGTCCCTGCTGGGGTGAAGATTGCAAAACGGGCAGGCTAGTGTAAAAATTATCCACATAAAGGTGGTATCCTTGTCCAAGCAGCGGATAGACAAGCCACCAGACCACTTTTCCACTGGTTCCAATGTATTCTGGGCATTCGGGGGGATGCAGTTGGGAGTCCTTCCCTTCGTACACCAGGAAGGAGTAGAGGTACCCTGTGTCTCGGTCGCAAAGTTTGTACACTTTAACCCCATATCGGGCCTTTTTGCTGGGGATGAACTGTTTGATGCCCAGCCTGCCTGAGAATTTGACAAGGGACTCATCCACGGATATATTCTGTTCAGGGGTACATAACTGGGGGAATTTTTCAGATAATTTTTTTTTAGGAGTGGCCGAATTTTAAATAATTTTTCAAAAGCAGGGTTATTTCAGGGAGGGCACTGTTATTATAGTGGAGGAACCGCATAATCATAAAGTATCTTGATCTGGGCATACGGGATGAGAAGACTGGCATGTGGTGGATGGCTTTAGTAGACCAATAGGAGTACGTTTTTTTTTTTTTTGAGAGATGTTGAAAGTTAGGCCTAAGAATATTTTCAACTCCTCTACGGCTAGTTCTCTCCACTCAAAGGGGCGAGCATAACTGGAACCACAGTTGCTTACTATGAACTGCTGTGCGTAGAGGTTGCACTGGGCCACAATGGATAAGAGTAATTCTTCTGTAAAAAATCAAATGAAAAAAAAATCAAGCATGGCAAAATTATCGGTGTTCACCTTGACACCTGGCTGGGCGGTGAAAGGGGGGGATATTTGTTGCTCCGGAATTAGAAGGCAGCTACAGGGAGTTTTGAAGGCCATAGGGAAGGCTGGCATGGCCCCTATCCCTTTGGGGGCGGTGATGACACCCTACTGGTGCCTGGCCTTTGTTGCAGTGGCACTGCTCACGAGGTGGACAGCACTGCGCTGCTAGTAGTAGGTGGCTGCTGCTGCTCCACGCCAGAACGCCTTCTTTTAACGGGCACACGTTCCTCCTCTGATTCTGTTTCAGACCCGCTGCTTGTAACGGGTTCATAGGCTGAATCCGAATCGGACAGACTCAGAGAGCTCCCCGCTGCTCTCATCAGTCATGCATAGACGCTGTTAGGCCTCCTCGTGGTAAAAATATTTTTTTGCCATACTGGTGAGGCTGCACTGGTGGCGCTGATGTGGCACTGCAGTGGCGCAGGTGGAACTGATGGGCAAAGGTGGCACTGGTGTGGCTCTGGTTGCACTGCTGTGGCTCTAGGGTCACCGATTAGCAGGCGGCACTGGTGGGCACAGGCAGCACTGGTGTGGCTCTGGTGGGCACAGGCGTCATTTGATGGCGCGATCACGTGGTAAAGAGCCGCTTTCATTGGCCCTTTACCGCGATCCTGGTTGCTCCAGGTCCCATGGACCCGGCGAGCACCATTGGGGATGTCCTCTCAGAGTTAAGGAACCGCCTTGTAGATGTAATTCGGCTATGAGGCGGTGATTAAGTGGTTAAATGTGTTTGCAAACCTGTGTAGTAGCTTAAATAATTCTATATTAAAACGCCACTTGAATCCTCCACCGGTATTCTTAGAAGCTCACCTTCATACAGTATGTGGACTAGAGGTCGGCTGATATTTGGAGAAATTGGCATTGGCCGATTATTATCCAAATCCGGCTGATATTTAACAAAGCCTGCGTCAGCAGAGTGTGGAGAAGGTAGCAGCGCTGTCTGTGTGAAACATTGAAGGAGAGAGAAGAGAGCCGTCATTAGTAAGGTCTGATGACGGGGTGGGCGGGACCCAGCTACCCAACACCAGCCAATGGGATGAGATCTGGGCAGACTGCTACATGTATGTGGCTCCGCCTCTTACTTTAACAGCTCGATCATTGGCTGGATAGCTGCTGGGGCCCGCCCAACACCTCTCTCTCTCTCTCTCTCTCTCTCTCTCTCTCTCTCTCTCTCTCTCTCTCTCTCTCTCATCCAGTGCCACCTAGTGTCATCCAGTGCCACCTGCCAGTGCAAACTATTGCCATCCAGTGCCACCTGCCAATGCCAACCAGTGCCACCTGCCAGTGCTAACTATTGCCACACAGTGTCATCTGCCAGTGTCACCTGCCAATCAGTGACATCTGCCAGTGTCAATTAGTGCCACCTGCCAACCAGTACCACTTGACAGTGCCACCTGTTAGTGCCTGCCAGTGCCACCTGCCAATCAGTGCCAATTAATGCCATCCAGTGCAACCTGCCAGTGCCAATTAGTGCCACCTGCCAATCAGTGCCACTTGCCAGTGTCACCTGTAAGTGCCACGAGCCAGTACCAACCAGTTGCACCTGTCAGTGCCACTTGCCAAAAAAATTTAAATAAAAAATCGGCCTAAAATATCAGCTGCAAAAATCTGCATCATATATCGATCGCCCCGATTTCTAAATATCAGCATCGGCCAGAGAAAAACCCATATCGGCTGAAAAAGGGTTTTTGTCCTTTAGGTTGGGATCAATGGGCCAGATCCACAAAAGGGATACGCCGGCGTATCTACTGATACGCCGTCGTATCCCTGTTTCTATCTATGCGACTGATTCACAGAATCAGTTACGCATAGATATTCCTAAGATCCGGCAGGTGTAATAGTTTTACACTGTCGGATCTTAGGATGCAGTACCTCGGCCGCCGCTGGGGGCATTTCTCGTCGAAATGCCGCTTCGGGTATGCAAATTAGCACTTACGGAGATCCACGAAGCGGTTTCCCTTCGTGAAGTCTCCGTAAGTTGTTAGTTTGCAAACGCAAAATTAGGGCTACTTTTACAAAGTGTAAAGTTAGTACACCATGTAAAAGTAGACCCTTCTTTCCCGCGACGCTGTCAATTTTTTTTTTTTACATTTTTTTTTTTTTTTCCGCTGCATCTCTTTTTTTTTCCCCCGACGCAACTTTTTTTACCTGGCGCGATTCACAAAACTTGGCGTAACGTAACTTCGCGCAAAACACGTCGGGAAAATCGCGTTGGGAGCATGCGCAGTACGTCCGGCGTGGGAGCTCGCCTAATTTAAATGGGACTCGCCCCATTAGATTGGGCACGCCTTGCGCCGGACACATTTAAGTTACACAGCCACTGGACCTATATGAGCAATGGCTGCAGATTGTTGTGAAAAGATCATTTAGATGATGACCAAACCGACCAGCTTTCTTCAGGAATCCACTCCTCACAATGTAGGATATAAAATGCATTCATTTCTTTACTGGCAAAAATTTAATTGGCCAGCTTCAGCACATGGTTCCACCACCCAGGACCATTCCTCTATAAAAAAAATAAAAAAAATAAAGTCCATGGGCTTTCTTGGTTATAGTTCTCCCTCATGCTGAATTTGTACTATACTCTTCAGTCAGCAAACAGCAGAAAGTGAAAATAAAATAATTGTAAAGAGGGGAATGTTTCCTTCTCCAAGTTTCTGTAGTCCAGCACCTGGCTGCACACACTATTCAATGACAACAGACCTCGTTTTGTAAATGAAGTGTCTATGGGGTACTGTATCAAATGCTTTGGTTAAATCTAGGTATACCTAGAAATTGTCCTAAAAAATATGACAAGATATGACGTAAACTGTTGCAAAGACATCCTACTTAATAAGCCTGGTTGGTTTCTCCGACATATCTTTGTGTATATATATATATATATATATATATATATATATATATATATATATATATATATATATATATATATACATATATATATATATATATATATACACACACACACACGTCATACATTGCTCTGTGCAATGGTTTTGCATAGAGCATCCCCAATCCTCGTCTGGGGTCCCCTGTCAGCACTTCTGGCTCCTCCTCCTGCCAAGTGTCCCCATAGCAAGCTGCTTGCTATGGGGGCACTGGTGCATGCTCGCCCCTGAGCTCCGCTCTGTGTGTCCACTGAGATACAGAGCACAGCTCAGCCCCGCCCCCTCTAATCTGGCTGTGTTTGACAGCAGCAGGAGCCAATGACTCCTTCTGTGTCTGAGCCAATGAGGGAGAAAGTGGGTAAAATCTCTGTTCTCATGCACATCGCTGGATCAAGAACGGTCTCAGGTAAGTTTAAGGGGAGGCTGGGAGGGGAAGAAGCTGTATGCAGAAGGTTTTTGTTTCCTGAATACAGATCAAGCTGACCACTTACACATCTAAAAAAAAATATTTAGAGGTTTCCTTGAGCCCTGGTTCACACTGGGAACGATTTGAGATGCGATTTGACATGTCAAATCGCATCTCAAATCGGTGGCAATTGTCGGCAATGGCACTGTCCTAATCAGTGCGACGCCGATTACATTAAATTGCGGCCGAAATCGCGGTAAAATCGCGCATTTTACCGCGATTTTGAATTCACAGCAGTGTGAACCTAGGCTCAAAGGCAGTACAACACAAAGGCAGAATAGTGATTGCTTTCCTGCTGCTTGAACTGTACATACATTTTAAGATAATTAGTCGAACCTTGTTGCCGTTTGGATTAATCATTATGCAGAAAGATCTTACTGGGGCCCCTGTGCTGGTGGTCCATATAGTGACCAAATTGTCTGCTATTAAAAAGTGTATATGTCTGCGCTGTGAATTAAACTAGTGTTATAAGTGAGCAAAAGGAAGGGGGGAGGGGTGAAGTAGTGTGAACTTGGGAAGTGAAAAACTATGCAGACAGAAAATGGAAGGGACCTATGTGACAATCTATAAGTACAGTCCTAACTGGACCGTATTAAAAATCCATGGTGAAAATGCTTCGGTGAAAAAACCATATAAGTGATGAAGATAAAAATATATGAAATATATATGATATGCAAAAAGTCCCGGATTAGTCCAAGTAAATACAAAACAGTTCCAGGTGAAATTAATGGAGTAAGTGGATGGTTGAAAGTGAAAACAAAATCCAAATGCACGTGGGTGGAAAATGTGCAGTTTGATCAAATCCACAACAGCATGCAGCCCACACCATAAGTGATCTTGTCAGCTTACCTCCCAGCTGTCACTTAAAGCCAAAGATAATTACCAATACTCCAAATTCCTGTTAGATGGCTGTCACTCTGTGTACTCATCGGTGATTGGTCATACATAAGGGAGAAAAAATATGAGGTGTAACCTGGTTCTTCTATCACATATGAGGAAAAGGGATGTAGCCAAGGTGGGTAAGTATACACTTACACTACTTACACAACGTGTAAGAAAAGGGAGCCTATCTCCACGAGCGCCGAGCTCGTCTCTCTGACTTCGTGTAAGTTTGGAGTATTGGTAATTATCTTTGGCTTTAAGTGACAGCTGGGAGGTAAGCTGACAAGATCACTTATGGTGTGGGCTGCATGCTGTTGTGGATTTGATCAAACTGCACATTTTCCACCCACGTGCATTTGGATTTTGTTTTCACTTTCAACCATCCACTTACTCCATTAATTTCACCTGGAACTGTTTTGTATTTACTTGGACTAATCCGGGACTTTTTGCATATCATATATATTTCATATATTTTTATCTTCATCACTTATATGGTTTTTTCACCGAAGCATTTTCACCATGGATTTTTAATACGGTCCAGTTAGGACTGTACTTATAGATTGTCACATAGGTCCCTTCCATTTTCTGTCTGCCTAGTTTTTCACTTCCCAAGTTCACACTACTTCACCCCTCCCCCCCTCCCCTTCCTTTTGCTCACTTATAACACTAGTTTAATTCACAGCGCAGACATATACACTTTTTAATCACTATTCACTGTCTGTATTGGACAGATTTTTTCTTTGTTTGCTGCAGTGCCCACACCCATTCCCTGGCCCCCCATCACCTCCCTCCTTTTCCCATTTATCCTACACAGCGCAGGAGTATCACCTAGTTCTAAATTGTCTGATATTGCCATAGCTTTCCTCCACATGAAAACAGCAAATGCAGACAAAACTCACATGCTGTTTAAACAGATCCAAATAAAAACTCTGCTGTTAAACATATTTGAACACTGTACAGCGGAAACCAAAGCCCTCATTAAAATGTGATCAGATCTTCCACACTTGTCTCTAGAGATTTTAAACATGCTTCTGTGATCCCAAAGAGAAGCAAATGAAGCACAGCTTACTGGACAGTAATGATTTTTCTTCATTAATAGGAAATCGTACCTTTCCCAATAGGTCAGAGCTCAGCAGAGCACTGGCACAGAGGATATAGCCGCAGGCTCTTTTTAAACATAAACATGAATCACTGTTCAAACATTCTGGCACATAATCAGTTCAACCTCTTCTAAATCCCAACACCAATTGTGAGCAAAACACTTAAATAAATAAAGCACTTGCTAAGTAAGGGAGATGGAAAAATGTTTGTGTTGATGAAAGGTTCAAGGACAACATATCAGAAACGATTACACATCTCTGAAGCCACAGAAAATGACTGCGGTATCAGCTTTGTGGCGTGCTTTTTCTTCTCTCCTAGGTTCTCTGCTTAGCATTTTTAGCAAAGTTCTATTAAGATATAAAAAGAAAAAAGCCGACGGTGAAAGAGAGGACTACCATGGAGTTGTATTTGGGAGTTTCCAGGATTACCTTCCTATAGGGTATGAACTGATATGCAAATCATCGGCTCTTGCCAATTGGTTTCTTAAAGATATCCAGCGTTTGCCACAACAAGAACCAATTCGCTGGTGGTGGAAGAGATGTCCACATCTTCAGACTCTTGTACAACACTTACTACCAGCCTACATCCCTCTGGAGTTATGCAGAGACCACTTACAGCTTGCAGATGGTGGACTTGTTGCTTTAGATTGGGTAGTGGGCCCAAGACAAATCTCAAGGATGAGAAGAGGCACAAATGCTACAGGCAACCCACCACTGCTCCTGGTCATTCCAAACCCCTTTGGAAAATTAACAAGGAACATTCAGAACCTTTGTTTTCAGGCTCTAGAAAAAGGGTACTACCCTGTTATATTTAACAGACGGGGCCAAAACGAATGCCCGTTAACAACCCTCAAGCTACAAGATTTTGGTGAACCGGGAGATCTGAAAGAAGCAGTTACTTATATTCGTTTTAGGCATCCAAGTTCCACCATCTTTGCAGTAAGTGAAGGCTTGGGGTCTGGACTTCTGCTGGCCTATTTAGGAGAATGCGGCTCATCTAGTTATTTGACAGCTGTAGCCTGCATTTCTCCAGTGTTTCGTTGCCAAGAATGGTTCGAGAACAAGCTCCCATGGCTGTATGAATGGGCTCTGCTTCTTTATCAGAAAACTATTCTCAGAAGGTAAGGCAAACCCAGTAAAGATAGTTTGCATGTTTGTTTTGATGACATTCATGGATGAATATGTTAACGTTTTAGGGCACTTTCTTATGAAAAAAAAAAAAAATGTTTTAGGGCACTAAAAATTAAAGCGGAGGTTCACCCTAAAAAACATCTATATACCATTACATCCAGCACACTTCCGACATCTACAGCATGCTTCTTTTTTTTTTTTTTTGCCGTACATACCGGTTTATTGTTATTTTTCCCCCAGCTTCCGGGTTCAGGCTCCCGCGAGAGCGGGCGTTCCTATTCAGAGGTTAGATGATTGACGTCTGGTGAAAAACTTCTCCTGGCGCATAAGGCACGTCACAAGTTTTCCGTAAGTAGCCGAACTGTGAGTCGGCTCTATATGGCGCCTGCGCAGTCAGCTCTACATGGCGGGCGCAGGCGCTGTATAGAGCCGATTTACAGGTCGGCTACTTACGGAAAACTGGTGAGGTGCCTTACGCGCCAGGGGAAGTTTTTCACCAGACGTCAATAATCTAACCTCTGAATAGGAACGCCCGCTCCCGCGGGAGCCAGAACCCAGAAAATAACAATAAAACGGTATGTACGGCAAAAAAAAAAACAGCATACTGTAGATGTCGGAAGTATGCTGGATGTAATGGTATATAATTGTTTTAGGGTGAACCTCCGCTTTAAGATAGTAAATCATCTTCGATTTTAAAATCAGAAATTCAAATGATATCTTGAAATACATGTGTAAGGGTGGGGGGCAGGCAGGGGACACTTCCTATTCCCCTCCTTGTTGGGCACCAATTGTGGGTCACAGGAGGCTTACCCCAGGGTGGGTTTTTCTAGCCTACACTAGGCACTTAACACAAAGTCATGACCTTACACATGTGGTTCCTTTAAATGGTACCGAACGCCATTTACATTAGCACACTGAATCGTCCTCCAGTCAGCTCTCACATCCCCGTGTTAATGCACACCTTTACTGTCACAGTTGCATTTATGAGGGACATGCATAGCCCTTTGCGCTCTCCACCTGTTCAGCGTATCACTCCCTCATTCCAGTAACGGTATGGGGTCCCACTATGGCTAGCGTGGACTCCATGCATGCACTTCATTAAACCTTTTTTGGCCACTAGCGAGGGTTAAAACCGCAACGCTAGCGGCCGAATATCGTGGTTGAAAGGGGCCTAACTTGGCCTGCCCCAGCATATTTGCATAGGATAATTGTCCATAATAATTGGCATTTTCAGGGAGTCCCAGCAATCTCCCTCAATAGCAGGAACTCTGACCTCAGCATGGTAATGCAGACTCTGGCAACAACAGGTCCATGAGACCAAGACTCAGACTTTCTTCTCTCTCCACCACTGGGTCATGATCTCTGTCCCTTTTATATGAAAAAAGACCGGGTGGGGGGGTACAGAAGAAATGCTGCCAAGAAAGACCCAGGAAACATAACCCCAACATTCCCAACCAGGGCAGTATTAACCACTACCTGCCTACACATGCAAAACATTTGCAAAGCTTACTTGTAGGTATCCTTTATTCATCCATGTACAGCTGGAGTGCACCAGGTTGCATCAACTAATTTGAGTAAAACTTTAGACTTGGTAATCCAAGTTATATTATATAACCTTACTTTCATGAAATGAGCTAAACAAATGTTCTATAAAAACAGATGATATGTTCAAATTTTGGATATTTGTTTTTGTGTTGAGATATTGATTAAAATCTTACTTTTCAAAAGGGGTATACTCATTTATGCCAAGCACTGTATATATAACATTGAAATAATCTTGATACCCTAAGACTGCTGTGAAAATGGTAAATAACTACAAGTTATTTTTCATAACGCACAAGGTTAGCATAGCACCAATATTACACTTGCCTTGGTACAAAAGTACCTACAAAAAGGTGAATACTACAAGATCATAATACATTTTCATTGACAAACCACATTTCCCCATTGCAGATACTTCACGGTTTTAGGAGAAATTCTACCAACTGGGAAATTATTTGACAGTCAGTCCCTCCAGGAACTACATGAGATTCTGCACTGTCAACGCAAGACTAAGAAGTTAAGCTGGGACGATTACTGGGAAGAAAATGATCCGCTCCGTGACGTGGATGAAGTTGCTGTCCCTGTCCTGTCTATCTGTAGCATTGACGATCCTATTCGAGGCCCACCAGAGTCTACTCTCCCCATTGAACTTTTCAGGACAAATCCTTATTTTCTGCTGCTGCTGACACATTATGGAGGCCACTGTGGCTTTCTTACAGATGCACCTGTAGCATGGAGTCATGAAGTTACATTAGATTACTTTAGGTCAGTGACAGAATTTTTTAGAACTGAAGAAAAAACAAAATGGTTGGCCAACCGGAGGAACTCCAATATGATGAGCAGGCGAAGAAGACCAACCTTGCAAAGACGGGAGCTCTCTGCTTATAGGGACCTGGAAGAAAAGATTTTTAGCTGGAAAAGATCATACACCAGGTAACCCTCTCTGAAATGGGCCAAATAAGTTTCATAAAAAAATAAAATTCACATAACACATGAAGAAACTGTTTTGCGCAAACAATTGTTCTCTAAACTGTTCAAAACCGCTCCAAATCTGCAAAAAAATATATTACTTATATTTTTTAATGTATATAAACATGATGGTAGCTTTATATGGGACAAATGTCACAGGGGAGTTTTATTGCAACGTGAGCAACTGTAGGCAAAGAACTTTTGGTCCCCTCGTACATGTGCTGCGAGAAAATTCCAAAAAAAGAAAAAAATTTTTTTTTAAATGTCCCAAAATAGTACATAGGAGAATTCGGCTGTAACTTAATTTTTAAATTATAAATACATTTTTTTTTTTTCTTGATAAATAAAAATTCTTTCACCCCCCTCTTAAAATTCCCTTGTATATAATAGGATGACTACTGCTGTTTGACAAACTTTACAAACTGGCTCTCATATATTCTCAGTACAGGTTTTCCAATCAGCCGTCACTGTAAGGAAAGTGATTAAACAAAAACCTGTTAGGATAGGATTATGGATGCTTTGATTACCAACTTAAAAAACCATCACGAACCATCTAATCGCAGTTTCACCCCTACCCATCGTGATACCTATGTTGAACGGGATTTTCACGAGGACCAAGTTACAAATGTAAGGGGTTCCGATCTAAGAGAGGTACCCGAGGGGGCAAGAGAGTTCAGAAGCGGAAAACGAAGACGAACATAAAAGGACAAGGGGTTTTTAATCTGAGTACTAAAGTTTTCACACAGGATGAATTATCTGTCTTGGATAAGGGCCTCAAATTTGCCCCTCCGAAACGTTTAGACAAATTTGGGACTTTCATTGACATCCAAAAATACATCCGTAAAATTAACATACAAAGATACCTAATTACTAACCCCATCATAAATGAACCTAGAGCGGCTACCTCTGGCACAGTACATTCAGGGTTGAGGAACCCTTCATTGTTTAATCCATCTGTTCCAGCCGCAGCCGCAGTTAATATTTTCAAAGATCTTGTTTTGAAAGATCTAGCAGAGATACCAGATAGACGTAATTCTAATCATCCGATGTCTAGTGTCGGTTTTAAATCCCTATGTCAAAACAAGGACATTATTATCCGTCCCGCGGACAAAGGGGGTGGCATAGTCATCCTCGATAAATCCGACTATGAAACCGAGATGTTCCGATTATTGGATGAGCCCAATACTTATTCCAAATTGGCCGCCAATCCTACATCCCGGTTTAAAGCAGAGCTACAAACACTAGTAGATAGTGGTTTTGAAAGAAAGATTTTAAATTTAAAAGAAAAGAAATATTTAGTTCCCACGGTCCCTAGGATACCGACCATATATTATCTTCCTAAGGTCCATAAAGACCCTGTACACCCACCTGGTCGACCCATTTTAAGTGGGATCGACTCTGTTACTTCCAGGGTGGGTCGTTACATTGACAATTATTTACAACCCTTGGTACAACGCACTCCCTCCTATCTTCGAGATACAAGGGCAACCATAAACAAATTGGACAGTGTTGAAATAAAGGGTAATTATATTATGGTGACAGCTGATGTAGCGTCACTTTATACGTGCATCCCTCATGATACAGGTTTTGAAGCCGTACATTATTTTTTAAAGAAAGATCAGACATTAGCCACATTCCAGACAGATTATATCATGGAATTGTTAAAATTTGCCACCAAACATAGTTATTTTTGGTTTAATGAACAATTTTATTTACAACAAAGAGGCGTGGCTATGGGGGCTAAATACGCCCCAAGCCTCGCTAATTTGTTCATGGCCAAATGGGAGGAGGATGTCGTCTATGCCTATAATACCACTTCACTGGTGTTCTGGGCGAGGTATATTGACGACATCCTCCTCCTATGGGATGGCAGCTTGGAAACACTAGAGATTTTTATGAGTCATTTGAACAACAATGACCGGGGGATTTCTCTTACCCATACTGCCAGCTCAAATACTATTCAATTTCTAGATCTGGAGATCAACATTGTAAACAACCGGTTTCAGTTTAAAACATTTTTCAAAAAAACTGACCGTAACAGCTTCATTTCAATTGATAGCTGCCATCATCCGTCATGGCTGAACTCTATACCCCGAAGTCAGTTCCTCAGGTTGAGAAGGAACTGTACAGATTTAGACACTTTTTCTACACAGGCTAACATCCTCAAACACAGGTTCATTGATAAAGGATATGATCCTGCCAACATAGAACTGGCTCTTAAATCTTCGCTTGAAGTAGATAGAAGTTCCCTACTGGAGGTCAAACCAAAAAGAGAACAAGATGAGAGTTTCAAATGGGCATTGCTCACGTCTTTCTCCATGCAACATAAACTGGTCAAATCCATTGTTTCCAAACATTGGAACATATTGAGAAATGACCGAGTTTTGGGGTCCGTTCTACCCGAACGAGCCAAAGTTATATTCAGGGGTGCACCGTCACTCCAAAGTAAAATAGCCCCGAATATTATCAACCCCCCTATACGTCCTTCTTTCTTTTTCCAGTTAGTTGGTTACCATCCTTGTAAGAGGTGCACGGTATGTAGGTATAACATCTCAGGCAGGACTAAGAACCTTGAGTTTCGGTCCACAACAACCGGGAAAGTTTACCCTATTAAACAGTTTTGTACCTGTTCAACTAAGTACGTTGTGTACCTCATCACTTGTCCGTGTGGCCAGCAATACGTTGGCCGCACTATCCGGAAATTCTCTGTAAGAGTTGCTGAGCATATAGCCCTTATTTTAGCCGGTGACATTTACCATACTGTACCCAGGCATTACAAAAAACATCATGCCCAGAACCCCACTGGCACACAATTTCTCATTATAGATCAATTTGTGGCGCCATGGAGAGGTAGTCCAAAAACCCGTGGGGTGTCTCAACTCGAAACTTTCTGGATATACGAATTGGGCACACACACACCATTGGGCCTTAATGTAGAGTGGGACATCAACTCTTTCATTAACAAATCCTAGGAAATACACAGATGTCCCTATCTACCATTCATTTACTGCTTTATAATTTTTTAATACATCAGTTCCATTTGAGACATATTATTATGTCCATATAGTATGTTCCCATGAGACAATATTTATTTCTTTTCTTTCATTCACACTTGTTTTATCAGTGTTTTAGATTTTTATGTATACTTTTAACAGTATGTATTGTATTAATCTCAATATGTTCATAGATATTATCGTTCAATTTTATAGTTTGCCTAGGGGATTGTTCAGGGGAGTGTCATTTCCTGGGCCTTGTAGTTTTACACGCTCAGACATGAAATTTTCCAATTGGACATAGACCCAATGGATTGGGGAAATTCAATGTTCATTTTCTCCCTTTTTATAACATATCCCCTATATGTTTTACACTATTTTTTCTAGGGGTCATTAGTCATGCCTTTACAAATGTGGATGCTTATTGACATTCATAGCCAATATACAATTTCCCATTGGTATTCTGGCCTCTCAATGTGACTCCTATTATGGAATAAATGAGTCACTTCTACAATTTTTATGTATGTAAATAAATATACACATTTTTATTCCAACACACTTTACTGTCTTAGTGATAGTTTAATTTCATGTCACTTCTGCGTTTATTCCCTGTTTTATCGTATATACATTATCTGTGGCTGCCCGGGCTGTTTGTTTGTTTCCGTATCCCGGAACGCACAGTGGAGCGCAGCGCACTGTATCCAGTCTAACGTGGAGCGCAACGCACGTATACGCGCACACGCATGCACGCATTATGAACCAGTGAGAACACGCCCATCACATACGTCACTCTATCGGGTTGTGTAACGCTGAGCGAATGAGCAGAACGGCGCGTCGTATGACGGTTTGTTTATGCGCCTTCGTTCAGCGTGGTCACGTGACCCAAATGCCGGCTGGATGTGTAACAGCGATCGAATCAACTATTGATCCACGTCCCTCACATAGTGACCTTGACTGATCCCATTGGCCCCGATCTCCAGCCTGGATTCACATGCGATCATATTATGTGATTCCACTACACCGGATTAATATGGACTGTTTGTCTTAATTTTCAAACAGACCAGGTTAGTGCATTTTAATTAACAAATTGGTCTCAAATAACATTAATATTCATTGCAATACAGAATCTATATGTTTTGTTTATTACACACTCAAACAATATACGATTACTGAGGCGACCCGGAAGTGCATTCCCATTGGATGATCCCCTAGGGGTGTGTTTCCAAGGAGGTCAGATTTCAAATTTAAGCATGGCGGCATCAGTAGGGTTTCACCCCAGACGATGCTAGTTGTAGCGAAACATGTCGGGACTCTACTGCTGCCATGCACTTTACAAACATTGATGTCCTTTTTTTATCCACTAAATTGTAAGTGTTTTTAACCGATAAATAAACGTTTCTGTTTTTACGGTATCACGCTATGTGCCTTTCGTTTTCCTCCACATAATTTGGGCAAGCTCTTCCCACTGTATGAGCCATCTCCTAGCTGAGGTATCCTCTTCACCTGATACCAAGCGAAGATCCTATCGCTGTTTGTTGTCCGTTTGCATTGGTGTGTTCCTGTACCATCTCATCTGCACTGCTTACAAGCCTATTTGACCCTTTGGGTATAAGCTCACTTGGGTCCACCGCATCCGGTAAGCCTCCTGTTGGTGGCGGGTGTTATCACTATCATCACATTCCAATAGAATCACCGTGGGTGTCTTGTCACTATGATCTCTCATTGATGATTTCAAATTTTTTCCACGTTTATGTATATGGACTTTAATTTTCACGTATAATTTTGTGGACTCATGCATATATAGTCATTGCCTTTTCAATAAGGTCTATAGTGCTTTCACCATAATATTTGATACCACTTTTTATTTTATGGATTCATTTTTTTACATTCATACTAGTGAATGTTGAACATAGACATCACGGTCTTTTTACTATTTATTTTCAGCGCTGCATTTTTTTGTATTTTGTCTGTATTTCTTTCCTTGGTTTCACTGGATTGTATGTAGCTGCTTGTTACCCTGATAGCGCAGATTTATTTTTTATTTTTATTTTTTTTTTGATTACCAACTTACCTGGCAAGTGAGTAAAACATTGACCTAAACACAAACATGCAGCCAATGTCATCAAAAAAATCTAAACTACTGTCCTCTAATCCAGGATTAAAAAGTCTCAAAAGTGTACTATTCAAAACCAAAAGTAGCAATAGTTAAGTTCTTTAATTCTATTCTTATTGGTTAAGCTTTAAGTGAACCTATACAAGTAGAATTATGGAAGCTGACATTGCTGACTATTGTAGATTACAGGGTTTGTCACCATTCTCAGTGAGTCACCGAGAAGGGAAAATGAATTACAAAGAGGGTAAGAAAGGATAACAAGGATGGCACTGGAGTTTGCCTTTTGTAAAATAGTCTTCAGCGACTGCCACTAGGAAACTTAACATATACAGAAAAGGAAAAAAATATTGCTGATTTTGTATGTTTGCCCACTGACAAATAAATGATCACTCTATAAATTTTAAAAGTGAGAGACAGAACAAAAAAATCCAGAAACACACATTTCAAAAAAGTTATAAATTGATTTGCATTTTATTGAGTGAAAAAAGTATTTGATCCCCTGTCAATCAGCAAGATTTCTGGCTCCCAGGGAGTGCTCCTAATCTCAGCTTGTTACTTGTATAAAAGACACCCGTCCACAGAAGCAATTCGATTTCAATCTCTCCATCATGACCAAGACCAAAGATGTCAGGGACAAGATTGTAGACCTTTATTTTTGCTTTATAAATGAAGCGCATTTTTCTTACCGTATTTGCAGGCGTAAAAGACGACCCCCTAATTTGCCAGGAAAAAAAAAAAACGCTGATCGCCGCCATTACTAGTAAAAAATAAAAGTGCCATAAAACGAACCCCTATTTTGTAAACGCTATAACTTTTGCGCAAACCAAACGTTTATTGCGATTTTTTTTTACAAAAAATATGTAGAATACGTATCGGCCTAAACTGATATATTATACTATATATTTTTGGGGGATATTATGGTAAAAAGTAAAAAATATTATTTTTTTTCAAAATTGTCGCTCTATTTTTGTTCATAGCACAAAAACTAAAAAACCGCAGAGGTGATCAAATACCACCAAAAGAAAGCTCTATTTGTGGGGAAAAAAAGGACGCCAATTTTGTTTGGGAGCCACGTCGCATGACCGCGCAATTGTCAGTTAAGGCGACGCAGTGCCGAATCGCAAAAAGTGCTCTGGTCTTTGACCAGCAATATGGTCCGGGGGTTAAGTGGTTAAAAAGGCGACACTAATATATGGGAGATAGACTCATTACATGCAACGCAAGATAGTTCAAGCTGTGATTTGTCATAAGGCTTACAGCTCATGAAAACCCCAAATCCACAATCTCAGAAAATTTGAATATTGTGAAAAGGTGCCATATTCTAGGCTCAAAGTGTCCCACTCGAATCAGCTAATTAAGCCATAACACCTGCAAAGGGTTCCTGAGCCTTTAAAATGGTCTCTCAGTCTGGTTCAGTAGGAATCACAAGCATGGGAAAGACTTCTGAGCTGACAGTTGTGCAGAAAACCATCATTGACACCCTCCATAAGGAAGGAAAGCCTCAAAAAGGTAATTGCAAAAGAAGTTGGATGTTCCCAAAGTGCTGTATCAAAGCACATTAATAGAAAGTTATGTGGAAGGGAAAAGTGTGGAAGAAAAAAGGTGCACAAGCAGCAGGCATAACCGCAGCCTGGAGAGGATTGTCAGGAAAAGGCCATTCAATAGTGTTGGGGACTTTCACAAGGAGTGGACTGAGGCTGGAGTCAGTGCATCAAGAGCCACCACACACAGAAGGACCCTGGACATGGGCTTCAAATGTCGTATTCCTCTTGTCAAACCACTCCTGAACAGACTTGCCCTACCTGGGCTAAAGAAAAACAGACCTGGTCTGTTGCTCAGTGGTCCAAAGTCCTCTTTTCTGATGAGAGCAAATTTTGCATCTCATTTGGAAACCAAGGACCCAGAGTATGGAGAAAGAATGGGAGAGGCACACACTGCAATATGCTTAAAGTCCAGTGTAAAGTTTCCACAGTCTGTTGACTTGGAGAGCCATGTCATCTACTGGTGTTGGTCCAATGTGCTTCATTAAGTCCAGGGTCATCGCAGTCGTCTACCAGGAGATTTTGGATCACTTAATACTTCCTTCCGTAGACCAGCTCTATGGGGATGCTGACTTCATTTTCCAGCAGGACTTGGCACCTGCACACACTGGCAAACGCACCAAAACCTGGTTCAATGACCGTACTGTGGGATTACTGTGCTTGATTGGCCAGCAAACTCGCCTGACCTGAAGCCCATAGAGAATCTATGGGTCATTGCCAAGAGAAAGATGAGACATGAGACCGAACAATGCAGAAGGCCACTATTGAAGCATCCTGGTCTACCATAACACCTCAGCAGTGCCACAGGCTGATAGCTTCCATGCCACCTCAGCAGTGCCACAGGCTGATCGCTTGCATGCCACGCCGCATTGAGGCAGTAATTGCTGCAAAAGGGGCCCAAACCAAGTACTGAGTACATATGCATGCTTCTACTTTTCAGGAGGTCCGATATTGTTCTATGTACAATCCTTGTTTTATTGATTGCATGTAATATTCACATTTTCTGAGATTGTGGATTTGGGGTTTTCATTAGCTGTAAACCATAATCACAATTATGACAAATCGTGGCTTTAACTATCTGGCTTTACATGTAATGAGTCCATCTCTTATATTAGTTTCACCTTTTAAGTTGCATTAGTGAACTAAATTAAACTTTTGCACGTTATTCAAATTTTTCGAGTTTCACCTGTACTCATGTATCCTAGACCTCTTCTGCAGTGGGCACAGCCACCTCCTGATAGCATGGCAACTGGCCAACATAAATGCCCGACGATGGATGGGCCCAAATCTAGGTATTGATCCCCTGCAAGTGTGCGATATAAACACCATCCCGCTAACAGCTGGGGGGAAAAAAAAAAACCTCCACACATGATGGGTCATATGAGGACAAAAAAGGAACAAGTCCTCTGGCTCAGCCTAAAAATGTATGGGAGTGAGGTCCTATAGGGTAGGAGCGAGGGAGGAGCCAACTAAACACATGCTGCCATGAAGTCTGCCCAGGAAATCTCAGACTGAAATTGCCACCGCGCCAGCCAAATTACATTCTTACAAATAAGAGCATGAATATATACATTTACTCCAACACATGTAAACGTATTTCAAACCCCAATATTGTAAAATACACAATTTTAAGATGCAAGAAAATAAAAGTAGCGAAGAAACTCTCAATGTGTACTAAAATTACTTTATTACAGTTGATTTTTTTTAAACATTTCCTTTGCTATGATACAAAGGATAATTACAAACAAAATATTACATAGGATTTCTCTCCTTTTCTGACAACTTGGTAACAGCTTTAAATGCACAATCTATACAATTAATACAGGTTATATAATATATTGTGAAACCAGAGGAATACCAGAATACTGACATTACACTGTACAAGAGACCTCACTGTACAAGACCCCAACAGGCAGTGGTGTGGATACACAGCACTGCAGATAAAATGCACACCCGCAGGAACTCATACCAGCAGAATATGGTGGAAAAGTGACTGGGAATGTCGTTGACCTATTTAGTTCCAGAAAGTTTTGCTGAAGACCTAATGCTATAAACAGAATCTTTCTGAAAAGAAAGAGACCCTCAGCTGTATTCCACATGGGGTGAACTTGCTAACTGCATATAAACCCATTTTATTCGTGCTGGTAATAAGGACAAGTGTATATAAAATGATTTAAAAGCAGCTGTTAAAATGTGTGCATGAGGTAACAAGAAACTGCTCTGAATGTTAAAAGTCAGACATTCCTGCAAGTGCTTGAAATGTTACCCATGTAGCAGACCAGTCCATGTCACAAAAGCCTGACTTAAAACATGGAGCAGGTCTGGTAATTATAAAAATAGAACTGTATTTTTTTTCCTGAAGGGAAATTCTGTGTCATGACTTACAATCACAGCCTTGAAAAAGGTTTTTGCTATGTGGAGAGGCAATAAGGCACGGCATTGGGGGTTATTGGTTATCCAGTGAACAAAGGTGTCATGCAGAGTGGTGACACTGCTCGCTAACTATACTGGCTGCAGTCATCTCATGAACGTCCACTGAAACACATTTGTCTCTTACACATTAGCTAGCAAATGTTATGATAGCACATGGTAGACTTTAAAGCAAGCGATGCTTACTTGTACGTAAGCAATCCTTGCATTTCAGCTACACAGAACAGATCCACTTTTTCAGGTATTTGCCAGGTAGACACTGCAGCAGTATCTGTTAAATATACCTGTGGCTTAGGCGCAATGCAGACAGCCACAGAGAGGAAAAAACTGTATTAAAAAAAAAAAAAAAGGTATCCCAACTTATAATTTCTGAAGCTCATCTGAATTCCCTGTTTGGTTGGGATCTATCACCTCCCTGTGGGGTTAATAGCAGGGCTACTTTTTAAAATGTAATGCGATACCCAATTTCGCTAGTAGATGTTGCTACAGGTGAAATTTCGCTGGGTACCTGCATAAGGAAGATGCTTCCAAGTTATTGTGCACTGGGGGGCTTCTGGATTGGCAGGAAATTTTGCAATTTTTTTAAGCAATCTCCTTTCATAAAATCTGTTGGCTCCTCCCCCACTAGTTCCTGTAACTCAAAAGGCGATATACGTGCAAAAATGGAGCGCAGCAAACAAATGTCTGCTCCCAAGTTTCAGCTGAATTTGCATCTTAGCCATTTAAAGCTGGATGAAATAAAGTACATTTAGTGTCATTTCTGACATTTCAAATGCTTGATGAAAGTTCACCGAATATGATTTTGGTAACAAATAAATCTTGGCACCTTTTGTTATCTTTCCCTGGTATCTGCGGGTGTGCATTCATATTCACGCTAATTAAAATGGCATTATTAACCAAAAATGTCTTCACTAAATAAAAGGGGGGAGATGCTTGTTTCTTTGTTTAGATGTTGCAGACAGTGGTAGTGTACAGAGTAAAGTGAATAAAAAAAAAAAAAATAATCAAACTTAAAAAATATATATTCTTTTAACTTCTACAAATAAATGTGCAAATAAAAAATTATGAAACATGCCGGGAGCAGGAAATGCAACAAGCATATATAATTAATTAACATGATAAACAGACTGTGGCTGGTTTGCAGTTTGATGCCGACAGAGGCGACAGGTATGCATTGCAAAGAAAATGGTTACATTTTAGATGTGCTTCATCCCCACAGTTTAGGCTACATTCACAATGGCAATTTAGTCTACTGCGAATTGTAGCGGCAGGAATCTTCCGATTCCTACTGCGGCTCTGAGCAGCTTGGTGAGGCCGCCGGTCCCGCTCACTACAAGGACAGATTGCTGACTGTGCAGACAGCTGCCAGTATTCTGTCATTATAGTGGACAGGGCCCGGCAGCCGCACCTAGCCGCTAAGGGACAAAGCGGAAAAGGAAGATTCCTGTGGCTACAATGCGCACCAGCCTAAATCACCAGAGTGAATGTAACCTTAGAGTCCTACAGCTACAAAAGTCATCAATGGCAAAGTAATACAGATTTTTTTTTAAGGGATGACCATTGTGATCAAAGCATAGTTTCTGTATTAGGAAAAGAGAAAGAATAAAGGCTGCTTGGATTCAGCTTCTTGCCTCCTAACATGAAAAAAAATGACTCAGGAACACTGACCTTCTGCATGGGTACATGTATTCTGTAAGCTTGGAAACTTTTTAAATTGTCACAAATCAAAAGGGGACTGCATAAACCTTAAAGTAACATTCTACTTTAACTTCATGAGCAGGATAGGAAAAGATGAATGGCAAGCGATACTAATAACTTCCATTTGCAGCAGATTAGCTCTTAAAAAAAAAAGCACATAGCATTTTAATTTGCGCATGCATAATAGTCCCATTAAATTAAGTAATACTGCACAGCGCAGGTATGCATTATCTCTGAATTGCCTTTCTATTTGGAAAGGTTCACCAACTTACTTTTCATAATGGACAAAGAATAAAACTGCATTTTATAAAAATAAAAATGCAACAACATAAATCACGATTGTGTGTTACCGCATATGCATAGTTGTGAAAAAGTTCTAAAGTTGCACTACACTTTGTGCGTCTTAGGAACACATGGCCAGCAGAGAACAGGATTATTTTTACACTAAAAAGCAGCAGAAAAATCCCCTCTATTTTTATCTACTATTGGACCTTTAAAGTTAAGACAGTATGCGGTCAAAGTGCCAAAATTGCCTTTAATGTCTGACACCCTACACTCTCCTCTTACAGGACATAAATATATTAGAGTGGCTTATAAAAATATTCAAATAAAAAAAGGCAGCCACTCCCTGGAGCCTGAGTTTAGGATTCACCTTCAAGCTATTCAACTTACCACTGATGGATAATGCACCGCAATGACCTACCTACAAAGCCAAATCAGAAAGATCTTCAATTTACGTAGATATAGGTAAATCTAAAGCAGATTGTACAATTGCACGACCATGTACAACCATGTAGAACAAACTATTTTACCAACTGACTTCCCCCCCCCCCTGCAGAAAAAGGTGAGGATGAATTCATTGCAATGTATTCCTGGTGCATCTGTCAGCAAATTGGGCAAATTTCGCCAGAGATGAGAAATAAAAAAAAAAAACCTCTGAAAAAAAGGTCTGTGAGGGGAGGCTGTATTCAGTAGACAATGTTAGACATTTGTTAATATATATGTTAGACAATTCAAACGTCGTGTTTTTTTTTTTTTCTCTGCCAATCTTTTTTTTCCCCCTACACAATACAAGCAAGCGATTTTAAAATGTACAATATACACAAACCTACCCCTTTCCCCACCTCAGCTTTTGATATTGAACTCTTCACAAGCTCGATGCCACACAAATTTGGACTAGGCCGGTCCAGCGATAAATGTCTGTTATATGGCTGGCTGAAATGGGCACAGGGATCTCTTATAAATAGAATTCTCTCTCATGTTTAGCAACTTAAAAGTGTTAATAAAAAAGGCTCTAGCATTTACAATTTATTAAGTCAATATATCTTTGTGTATTTATGCACTAAATATTTTTTTTCTTAACATCGATTATTTACACCAGTGTCTTTGCTGCTCTCTCACCACCCACATATTCAACAGAAAAAATAATTCCTGCTGGGGAACTGGTGAAAGACCAAAAAAAAAAGAAAAAGAAAAAAAAAAAGAAGTGTGGTACTAAAAACAAATAAAATGCGACTTTATAAAACAATGGTAAGCAACCTGGGGCTTTCTAGCCACCTAAGAACTACAGGTCTCAGGAGACCATTGCTAATGACATGCTTGCAGCTGTAAGTTCCTCTTATGGGTAACCTCAGGTTACCCCTATAGCAGTTTAAAACTTTCTCCATCTCAAAAATCCTCACACTTAAAGTTTTCTCTTAATCAAAAATACATTATAGCCTTTATTTTATAAATCACAGAGCAAAGTGCCTTGATGCAAAGCAGCCAATCAAAAGTCATCTTTCATTACCTCTATTACTCTGACCTGCTGAGTTCATATTGGCTCTTTAGAACTTCTGCAAAACATTGCTCTTTGAAAATAAATAAAGCCATTATAAAGCTGTCCTAAAAAAAAAAAAAATTTAAAGTAGAACTAAAAGGCATTTTTTTTTAGTTTTGGATAGCGTGGAGATGGATTAGAACACCTGTCATTTTTTATTGCGGTCTGTGCTGCCAATACGGAGATTCACCCCATTTGTCCCCTTTACAATTATGATTTAAAGTGAAAGTAAAAGATAATTCCACACTTTGGGTTGTCCCCTGAAAAGTAAGAGGAGAAAATCTCCTAATTGGGTCACTAGTTTTAGCGACATTGGGACCCCCAAGGGAATCCCTTAATTTGCAGGGATTTCCTCTCACTGCCTGTTTGGCTATGAGACAGGAAGTAAAGGGAAATCTCCCCAATGGGACACAGATGGCAAAAAATAAACTGGCAGGGGTTGCCATAATCCTCTTACTCTATCCAAAATGTAAAAGGTTTTGCCTATTGTTCTACTTTAAGAATTGCCTACCTCAAATTAACAGGTGGGAGAGCTGCAACCTATGCCGTCTCTCTCTTTTTTTTTTATATTACATAAAAACAAATCCCACAGAATCAACAGGAAGCATGTGGACAACCTCTTGAAATAGAGCATATGATTAGTAATTAAGACTGGTCTTGAAAAATTCTGTTTTCTTAACTTGGTAGATTAGTGTTGAATGGTATCAAGAGAATAGGAATGTTTTTTTCACTTCATACCACATACAATACGAATGGTGTGCACAGTTTAAACCAATACAAAAGAAACAAAACAAAAAACAACTCAAATTAATATAAAACTTCTGCATTTCTCAAACATGGCTTGATTCCTAGCTTTCAATGTAAGTAAAGTACCACATTTTTTTCTTACATTATCCTAGGATTAAAAAGTGCAACAATATTATCAAGCCAAATCATGCAAAAGCTGAATACAAGCTAGCCACTTCCCTAATGAGCACATTCACAAGCCGGGTCTAAACCCTCATTGCACACAGGACATTTTAAAGACAGCTTTTAGAGGCGTTGATAGGGTTGTTTTTTTTGGCCTCTAAACACCCTTCAATGTTAGCCTATGTGTCTATGCACAGGTAGGCTTTTACAAGTGTTTAGATGCAGGGCGTTTAGAGGCAGGAAAAAACCCTCAGACCTAAGGGCTTTCAGGAGAAGAGTGTTTTACCGCTAAAAATAGCTTGATGCGTGTAAACACATCTAAATGTGCATTAATGCTAGGCGTGTCAACCGCTTTAGCATTCATTCACTTCAATAACTAAAATGAATTATCATTCTGGCTAATGATTTTTTTTTTTTATTCAGTAATTCAATTAACACACAAACACTTGATGCGCTCAAATACACCTAAACGCGTTTGGAAAAACTTGGCTTTAGGCAGATTTTCTCCTGGCATTTACAAGAGCTGAGTAGGCGCCCAATGAGCATGGGGCCTAAATTGGCACACCTAGCAAAGGTAGGATAATGTGGTATCATTGGACATATATATTTGGTGGGATATCTGGTTGTTGGCACATGATTCATGTCTACCCCTGTGCAGTAATTATAATTTAGGGTCTAATCACACCTGTACATTTTTTTGCAGTTAAATGCATAAATTGTAATACATGAAGAAAGCAGAACACCAATATTTCCTATGTGGCTGTTTCTCATCTACGTACTCCATCAAAATTGTTTTTTAAAGTGAAACTATAAAGGGCCCCCTTCACACCTATGTGTGCGTATTACCACGTGTGCTGCAACAGGTGCGGCATAGTGAATTGGTCCTAAAGGCCTAGACTACCCAAACCAAATTTCTTCATATACTTGTGCTCCCAGCCATTTCCCCTGCAGCCACTAAAAAGTTTAAATAAGGGAGTCAAACAAACAATGCTTCACCATTATCCACAAACCACAGGAAATAAGAGCGAAACCCCCCTGAATAGCAGAGGATGATGGCTGAATCTGGAAAGGCAGGTGCATATGACTATCAGAGGCTTCAACTGATTTTAAAGAGGAACTCCAAGAAATAAAAAAACTGCTGGGTTACAAATCGTTACATTTCAGGAAGTGTATGTTACCGCCTTAATCTCTGCCTGTTATTTATAGATCTTTAATATGCATGTCAACTGTATAGCTCTCACCAATTCCGGTACTTCGACAGGAGACTTGTGGCTCTCCTACACAGCAGCCATCCTGTCATTTGCCTGCTCCTCCTCTTCTCAATCCCATTAAAAAAACAGAACCTGAGAATTGACAGGAAGAGAAGAAACACCAGTGCAGCTTATGTGGAGGAGAGCAGTAAGTCTTCAGTCAGAGAGCTAGAAGGATAAAAAAAAAAAAAAGCTATAATATAGGTGCTCAATGAAAGCCAAAATTGTAAACAGGCAGCATATACCTCCTGAGATTTACCCAATTGTGACCCAACACTTTTTTTTTATGTTTTTTCTTTTCCTTGAGTTCTTCTTGAAAATGTCAGGTGGATGTACAAAACATACCATGTTAAAAACAAATGTCAGAAGAGAGTGAAGTCTTATTTTTAGACCTCTTACTGTATTGAATAATTCTGTATGTGTAAAAACACTGCTTGGCATTATCGGATGTCCATCTATGGATGTGGTACGTTTAGTCAAACCATAGCTGCATAAAACTGATTTGCAGCTAGGTATAGATGTCTTATTCACCAATTCACTATTTTGCTAAAATAACCTTTAAAATCAGATAACTTCCTAACAGCTGTATGACTAATAGAGGCAGTCTTTGGTCAGCCAAGCAAAATAACCTTTTACCGGGATTAATGAAGCCCTGCAAAACTCAAACAAATCTAAAACTATAGCTACCAATAAATTAGAGGATATTGAAAATTTCTGTTTGGCAGCCACATTCACTATCCAGTGCAAAGGTCAAAAACAAAGCCAAAGCACTGGAATGTAGTCAGGCTTATTGCACTTATCCTACGTGGTTGGTTGAAAGTGGAAGATTTTCCCAGTGTATACAGTGGCAAGAAAAAGTATGTGAACCACTTGGCATGAATGTTCCTTCTACAGTAATTTGCCATAATGTGATCTAATCCTCATCTAGGTCACAATAATAGACAATGTGCTTAAGCTGATAACACTTAAACAATTATGTCTCATATTTCCATTGAACACACCCATTAACTTTTACAGGGCAAAGAAAAAATAAGTGAACTCAGACTGGAATGACTGCAAGAGAACTGTT
Organism: Rana temporaria; assembly: GCF_905171775.1. NCBI lineage: Eukaryota > Metazoa > Chordata > Amphibia > Anura > Ranidae > Rana > Rana temporaria. Next base: position 456,632,181 of record NC_053490.1, on the reverse strand, counting down.
GGCACCAGGCATTCTACAAATGTGTCTGAGCTGAAGCAGTTTTGCAAAGATAAAAGCTCGAAAATTCCTCCTGCAAGTCTGGTCTAGAGCTATTGAAAGCGCTTAAAGTAATTTCTGCCAAAGGAGGTTCGACCAGCTATTAATTCCATGGGTTCACTCACTTTTTCCTCCAGCATCGTGAAAAGTTTAATGGGTGTGTTGAATAAAGAAGAGAAATTAGAATGGACTGTTTTCAGTTTAAGCACATTGTGTTTGTCTATTGTGACTTAGATGAGAACAGTTAAATCCAAGGGATTCACATACTTTTTTTTTTGCCACTGTACATCTACTGGCACCCTAAATTTAGGGATGGCCAAATCAGATCAGGCAATGTGTTAAAACATTCTAAGTTAGGCTGGCCATAGATGGATTGAAGTTTGGCCAGTTCAGCAGGTAACGGCCAATATTCAAGCATTGTTTGGGCCCTGTCACCAAAAGTTGATCAACTTTTTGAACGTACACCTTGAAAAAACACTACAGCCTCTGTTCTGACAGCACCGGACCCTGCTGACAGAATGAAATGTCCCAGCGAGGAGAAAAGGGGGAAGTTGAATTTCTCCATTCACCTTGTTTGTGTGGACAGAGGAAATATTTTTTTTTCTCCATTCACGAACCGAAAAAAAAAAAAAAAAAACCCCATCTATGGCCAGCTTCAGATAAATACAGAACAGTAGCCCAGCTCAGTGTATTAGTACAATATGCAACATATATGTGTAAAGTGCAATAACCCATAGCAATCTAATAGATTTCAGTAAATAAGTAAAGGATGCTTTGTGACTGGTTATTATGGGCTCTGGCATTTTACAGTTTGCCTTATTCTGATCCATTTAAAAGCTTTGCCAGTCTGCCAAGCATAGACCTAAGGATTTATTGAAGGAGTCATTTTTTATCATGGTCTTTGTTCACTTCTAACAAAATATCAGGGTCAGGGGAATTTTTTTTTTTTTTTTTTAAGATTTAAATAAAAATGATTTTGCATATGCAAAAACCAGTAATGTGTGAACTACTGCTTTATTAAATCAGCTTTATTGTAAGGGGAATTAAACTTCAGATTTTTTTTCATCAGTGTTGCGCTATGCCAGAATAGACACCCTGCAGTAAATATAATCCTGAACGGTTTTTCACAAACTCGAGTGTGTCCCACACATTAGGGGTCCAGGTGGCAAATGGTGATAGCACAGTAGAGAAAGCACCAGCCCTATAAACGTTGCCAAGATTCTGGTGGCTTTATTCATGAATAAATGATGTTTTGACATCTCAAATCATTCCTGTAATCAGGCAGGTTATTCATATTTGCCAAGGAGAGAGCTTCTTTAACTTCTGGAGTGCTGGTGGCTCCTGTTCTCTCCTAGTGCATTAAAAGTTATTCATACACTAAGCCCACTTTAAGCAAATAGTAAATTTATAAACTTGGGTAAGGACATATATCCCAAGATGTAAATCAAATGTTTATCATGATTTTTCTGTGCAGATGAATATACAGGACAGATCCATTATGGCATGAACGCAGCTGTATACTGTAGTGCCACTTTGTTGCATGCACAATTTTTGGATCGTTGTAAAGTGCTGGGCCGCCCAATTAAATGAATGAATGGGCTGCCCTCATGCAATATGCGTTAACACGCACATTTTATGCACTGCACTGGACCAGGTTTGTGTGAATGGGCCCTGAAAAGCACCCACATACATCCAAAGCACTCTATTCACACATTCACTGTTCAGTTTACTTTAAGAACCCCTCAAATAAATTATGGCTATCAGCTCCCCAATTACCATGTTGGAACAACATCAGGAAAATTACTAAGGGTTCCACATTTGCTCAAGTCTGAAATAAAGGTAAAAAGCTAAAAACATGCCATCATATTGAGCAAACGGTGTGCAAACATTTACTAAAGCAAAGAGGTTAAGGGTTGAAGTACAAAACGTAAGCACTTTGTTGACAAATCAAATTCTGATAAGGGGTGGTTTAGGGAGCATTCTGTAAATATAAAAGATACTTTAAAAGGTGGCGCCCCTTTTTAAAGAAATAAGGCAGGCCATAGACGGTGCGAATTTCTTTCTTGAACCATGGGTTGCACAGGGGAATCCCTCCTGCCAAGACATTGTATTCGCCCCACAGGAAAAGCCATCCACACCAGGAGAAAACAGGTCGATCAACTTGGTACATTCAGCCTGCCCATATGCGGTATGCTTTTCAGCTGGTTCCTGCTGAACCAACTTGAAATTCGAACAGTCTATGGCTGGCCTAACTAGAGGTCTCTTTATTCTCTGGCAATGTGGCAGATTTGGATTGAGACAGTTAACATGTTACCCTTCCTTTAAAAGGACTGGTGTCATAAATTAAAAATTTCCACTTATGCCATAAAACAAAATTGGGTAAACAGAAAAAAATAAAATTATATATATATATATATATATATATATATATATATATATATATATATATATATATATATATATATATATATATATATATATATATATATATATACACACACACATATACTCAGACAATGCTGAGGCAGAAAATTTCTCACTTATGTAGAGCTGGAAAAAGTGACCAAGCAACTTCAAAAAACAAAGCAATTAAGATGGCATGAAAAAAAGTATTTGATCACAAGCTGAAATAATTAACAGATGCTCTTTCAAGGAAAAAAAAAACAAAAAACTTGCAAATCTTACTGCTCCCAGCTGAAAATGGGTTTTATACTTTAGTGAAAAGGGAAATCCAATACAGGATGTGTGTGCAAGATAAACATTTGTTGTTTAAACGTTCATTGAAATAAAATACTCTAGAGTTTTACTAATGCCTGCCAAAATTATTAACAATGATCCGGTAGCTAGTGTGTATGACACAGCCAGTTTTTTTTAATGTAGTGAATATATAAAAAAAAAGCAGCATACTAATATCAATAGAACGATACGTTCTGAACCTTAATTACCTCAATATTCTCCCAAATGGAAAAATATTGACTTACTCAAAACACTTTGTTCTGCTTTAATATGTAATGCTGCTTGTATAGAGGAAAATTTGTTCTAACTGAATTGCTAAAGCAGGACTATAAAGTGGTACAGCCAAACCCCATGCATACAAACAGCTATTGTGGACTAAGGTGTCATAGGACCTCAGGGCCCAAATTAAAAATAGCCCTTGCCACAAATCCACAGTTTTTACAATTGGTGGACCACTTTAACCCTTCAGGCCTTAGTGCAAATGCACAAGGGGACAAATATTGCATATTTCTATTTTCTACGTCCTGCGAACATACCCAGAACACGCATTCTGGCGCCCCATGCTTTCCATATCTGACTCGCCTGCATAATTTCAGATCTGTCCCCAAGTTCAGCAAGATTCGACTTCCTGCTATTGGCACTAACAATAGCACCTAAAGAATTAAGAAAGCATTGAACTAAAACAGCACAATTCTCAAATTTAAAAACATACTTGGCTCACATACAGCTGAACATGTGGCATGACATCACTGATGTCTTGTGCTGAAAGAACTCAAAAGTACTAATACAAGAAAATAGGTAATTTGACAGCTGCTGGCTGTAACAGGAATGCCCCTTAGCAGGACACCTACCAGTGCAATGGCAACCAGAGAACAAAATGGATGGCTGTTTGTGGCAAAATCAAGATATGTAAATTCAAAACTAGATTAAGAAAAAAATAAATTAAAAGTGGCATTAAACAAAGCTTTACTGCTAGTCTCTTGTACCTGCTGGGAAGTTCTCGCATATAGAAAGCATGACACCCATAAAAATAAACCAATACAATAGCACAAATGCTGTCTGCAAACAATGCTGAAATATATTCCCCATACTAAGCACGCCAATAAAGTCCAAAAAAGATAATCGCTGCGCTCCAGCCAGGTACATCAGAATGCAACAAAAAGCTGCAACTTAAATCCGCAGATTACTCAGCCATTTCCTTTGACACGTGGCACACACTGATTGCCAATATTCTGTGGTAGCCTTGAATAGACACAAAAGTGCAGACAGTTTTCGCATTGAAAAGATATACAAGTAAGAAGGTAGTGCTGGTTTGCGTTAACCACATTAACATGCACGGTTAATGCAGAATACTTTGAAAAAATCCCTGTTAACCAGCACATTCTTCAAACAATAGAACCTGATTAGAACGTTTTTGGCCTAACTGCAGATAACGTAGTTTGATAAGCAAGAATATTTGAACCTATTCAGTGATGGCTATGACATTTGTAAGATAACAGATTACTAAAAACCCATATGGGTTAATCACTCACACAACAGAAATAAAAAAAATTAAAAAAAACGTAATGACTTCATGAGTTAGAAAAGACAATGCCCTAAAGGAGTGTAGTGGTGGACATTTAGAGCCAGGGAATGTACCAAGTGCTCACGGTATAGATACACTTTCCAAATATAAACCTGCGTGTCTTGCTTTGTAGGAGTAATGCAGCCTTACCAAACACTTTCAAACTATAGCCACCTTCAACACAAAACCACATACTTCACTTTCTTCCTCCCTCTCACTTATCTGTATTATAAACCCAGCAGCCAATGCAATCATACACTAGATACACACGTACATCAAACCCTGTACAAACTGATTAAAATACAGCATGTGTAGGAAGCCTTATTTTTGCAGCTGCTCAGTACCATTGAGGAAGCTGCTGTGAGGACATCTCTAGGCAGTTTGTGTTGAATGGTCAAAAGAAATGGCCATTAAGTTCTTCTTGCAGTTATGTATAAGACATGTGTGAACCATTGGATATCTGTGAAGTAACACTTGTGCTCCTGCTCATTCCCTGCTCTGTCCGTCCCCCAGAAGCTGTCCGCCTCAGAGCCTGGGGGCTGTTGCGGACCCCCATTGTACTACCACGAGGGACACCTTGCACAGACCCCGAGGGATGACCCCATGGTTGGGGCCCACCTTGCATTGGGTGACCCCAGGCTTGTGGTGGGCCTCCCATAGGGTGACCCCAATGAGGTCCAGGGCCTCCAGTGGGATTGTGGGACCAGCCAGAAGCTCCCGGGTAGCTGTGGCTGAACGCCTCGGGGGAGAGATTAGAAAGTATCATGTTGCTAAATCCTAGTCTCATGCTTTCAGAGTCAAATGCTTCTATTTCACGAGCTTGACGTTCAAGGAGGCTTCGTATTCGCTCGGTTCTCTCATTCTGAAGAGCCAGCATCTCTTCTTCAATCTAGAAAAAAAAAAAGCATCAAACCAAGTAATATTTTTAGAATATGCACAAAGGTACACAAACTTTTTTCTAGAACGTCTCATGCATAACTGCCGGCATACATTTACATTTCATGCACCACTGTCATTTACTGAACTTCACAGACTGTAAAATGGAAAACTGTAAATGTGGCATGCGAGAACATTTGGGCACCTTTCTATTTCACTGGTTTCAACGGTTTTAAATGCTTATTACAAGTTTAAACTGCCTAAACAGCTTATTAGTCCTTAATCAAGTCATGTGAAAACAATTCAGGAGTTTAATTCTCTGTTCCTTGAAATGTCTTAGGTTGTTGTGCTTACATCCAACAGGCATGAATTTATCTACACAGTGAGCATCTGAAAATAAAGATGAGCAACTTTAAAAAAAAGAAGGGGATATTTTAATGTTTCTTCCTGTGATTTCTATTTGGAATTCCCAAAACAGAAGTTATTCGTCAATGTCAGGCATGTAGAAACAAAATCTAGATTTGCAGCAAAGGACCTCTAGAAACGTATCTGTCACAGCAGCAGTTGTTGCTGTATAACACCGCTTGCAAAAACATAGCCTGCATGGTACAGCCAAAAAAAGGAGGACTTAAAACAGAACTACCTCTTTTGGGTGGAGCTCTGCTTTAAGGTCCCATCACTTGCTCAAGGCAAGCACCAGCTAGCAGGGGGAATGCAGAGAAAGAGGAGGATGACACACCTCACCAAGCTCTGCTTGCTTGCAGCTGGAGACAGGTACTACAAAGCAAAGCAGCCTTCTCCTTGCTAGCTGCACTGCTGCAAAGCCATGTGCCAGGGAAGGAGGGGTCCTATCTGACATTGCAGCTAGTGTTAAAGGGCACCTAGGGAGATGAGATAAAATAACTTTATTTACTTTGTCCCATCAGAAACCCAATAATCTAACATAACAGATAAATCCTTGAAGTAGGAAACAGCAAGTTAAGTATTTTGCAACCAACTACAATTCAAATAACACATCAAAGGTTTATTTGCTGCATGTAGGGCAGCCTATTCAAATGAATGGATTGCCCTTTGTTTGAAGCACACGACCTGCAAAAACATGAGCATATGCGTGAAACATAACAGTGTGAATGGGGGTTATGTTGGTTCTCTGCAGAAATGGTTTTCAACTAATTTCCCTTAGAAAAACCTCAAAAACACTGACTAGAAATTACCATTCTATGTGAATTAGGATATAAAAGAAAACAAAAAACCGCCATAATAAAAACTGCACATACCCTTTCCCTTTAATACTAAAAATTGGGCTTAAATAGCCACAAGATTATCATTAACAGGCCAGCCTGGATCTCGTCTATAGCAGCAGAAAAACTCATGGCTGACCACACTCTTTTGAAAGCTTTTTTTATTAAATAATTTGGCCTTTAAAATATAAACAGCCAATATTAACAACTATGACTGCGTAGGAAACTACTTCAAAGAACATCTTACAATGGTCAGATTATGCCTGCAAATGTGAACACCTTAAAATAAATAAATAAAAAAAATGAAAAACTTTTGCAATGCTGGGACTCATTACAACCTTCCACGTACCTTCTGTTCAAGAAGTGCCCTGCGTAGAGAGACCCTTTGTTCCAGTTCACGCAGTTCTCGATCATGTTGAGCTTCTGCCTGCATCTTAATTTTGCTCTGATAAGCATTTAGTAGCTCCAGTTCTTGTTGCAGCTGCATCTTCAAAACCTGGCACTCCGCTTCCTGGGCCTCATCCAGTCGCAGCTGAAAGACAAGGTGAAAAGGTTTATCCAAACAGTACCAGTCTCCTATGCCCAATGCACAGCGTTTACCTCAACGCATCACTGATGCACATGGGAACCCTGTCTAACGTGACAGTCACCAGTAATGGTAAAAAAAAAAAAAGAAGAGAAAAAAACAAGCAGAACAAAGGATGGGTACTATGGTTTTCAACACCACAGTTTTCAGGAAAAACAATCCTTTAACCACTTAAGACCCAGACCATTATGCAGGTTAGGGACCTTGCCCCTTTTTGTGATTCGGCACTGCGTCGCTTTAACTGACCATCGTGTGACGTGGCTCCCAAACAAAATTGGTGTCCTTTTTTTTCCCCCCACAAATAGAGCTTTTTTTTTGGTGGTATTTGATCACCTTTGCGGGTTTTATTTTTTGCGCTATAAACAAAAATAGAGCGACAATTTTGAAAAAAATTCAATATTTTTAACTTTTTGCTATAATAAATATCCCCCAAAAATATATAAAAATAGTTTAGGCCGATACGCATTCTTCTACCTATTTTTGGTAAAAAAAAAAAAAAATGCAATAAGCGTTTATCGATTGGTTTGCGCAACATTTATAGCGTTTACAAAATAGGGGATAGTTTTATGGCATTTTTATAAAAATTTTTTTTTTTTTTTTTTTTGCTACCAATGGCGGCGATCAGTGATTTTTTTCGTGACTGCGACATTATGGCGGACACATCGGACAATTTTGACACATTTTTGGGACCATTGTCATTTTCACAGCGAAAAGTGCTATACAAATGCACTGATTACTGTGAAAATGACAAGGCAGCGAAGGAGTTAACCACTAGAGGGCACTGTAGGGGTTAAGTGCGACCTCATGTGTGTTTCTAACTGTAGGGGGGCGGGGCTGGACATGTGACGTCAGTGATAGTCGTTCCCTATATCAGGGAACAGACGATCACTGACATTGCTACAGTGAAGAACGGGGAAGGTGTGTTTACACACACACACCTTTTCCCGTTCTTCAGCTAATATGACCGATTTGGGAGACCGGCGGTGATCCGGTCCGCAAACGCGCTCACGGAGCTTCAGCTATGAGTAAATACTGAGGTTAGTGTGAAACGCGTCAGCTGTCCTAGGTTCCGTTGCTGTGACTTGTAGTGCCTGTTTCCATTTTTTTTACATTAAAAGTTACGTTGGATTGGAGTGCGGCTGTCCTGATCATCTTTTGTTCTTATTTGCTCACAGAGCTTCGGACCGGGTCGAGTGCGACCCACTCCTGGGCTCCTAAAGGGGACGTGTATATGTATACGCCCTTGTGCCCAGCCGTGCCATTCTGCCGACGTATATCGGTCCTTAAGTGGTTAAGGGGACTGTGCATTTTTACAATCTCATCAAAATTTTAAAGTCACATCAAGCATATAAACAAAAAATGTGATGGGAGGCTTAAACATTACAGCAGAGGTTCTCAACCTGGGGGTCGGGACCCCCTTGGGGGTCGAATGATGATTTGCCAGGGGTCACCAAATCCTGGCCTGTTTCTGAAGCCCACACCGCTCTCCCAGCCTTTACTCGGCCACCCAGTTGGGCTGTTCCTAGAGCCCGCGGCCACCCACTCAGCCTCTTTGCAGCCGCCCATTCAGTTCAGGGCATGGCTGGGGGGCAGTAGACTAGAGATCCGCTGACTGGTGAGGATTGTGAGGTGAGACAGGCTGGAGGAGACCCCATCTCCTGATTTTTAGCATAGGTGTCACTGCTGCGAGACACCACTGTAGTACGGGTTCCAGGCTACGAAAATAATTTTACTGTTAGGGGTCCCCACAATTTGTGAAATGTTATCAAGGGGTCACGACACTGGAAAGGTTGAGAACCACTGCATTACAGTCAAACTAGTCGGAGGTTAACCCAGTTAATGTTGACTTTTAAGAATACAAGACAAGTCAGCTGTAAAATGACAATGGCAGTTGGTATTCTGCAGCAACATTGTAAAGTGTCAATGTGGAATGGGTCTCTGTTTCTAAAGCCTGCCCATGAATCACATTATCAATGTAACCCAGTAATTAAAAATGGGTGGGGTATGCATATTAAAGTCCTGATAGGTTCCTGTGTGCAATAGAGGATGTCCAGCCACTGACACAATTGGAATTGGCTGCCTTTAATCAGGAATGATGTGCCAAAAAGGTTTTTTTTTTTTTACAAAATGCAATCATCACATTAATCTGTGCCAATGAATTCCCTATACACAGCTGAGGCAGGGTCAGGAGCAAAACCTTGGGCAGGGACGGGGCATGTACCATTGTCAATTGCGGGTCCTTTACAGATCATGGGCAATTTACCACAGTCAAGTTCTGCATGTGCAACACACACAATAATAAAAAAAAAAAAAAAAAAAACAATTAAAATGTATTGACCAAGAACAAAGTCATCCTTTTCTAAGCAATAATGGAAGAGCAACACAGCACATCACGGAAATTAAGTGCCACGTGAAAAAAATCCTTGCAAATATTTAAAGGATTTTGCAGAAAATTCAGCAACACTTAACATTTACCCTTTACTTTCTTGAGCTGCAAGCAACTCTTCGCACTTACTGCTTGTGTGGACAACATTTCATTAATGCTATGGTCATACTGCTCAGCTAGAATAGCCAGCTTGCGAGTCTGTTCTTCTTTCAGCCGCTTCAGAACAGCTTTGTGTTCGTTCTTTGGTGTCGTTTCCAAGAGGTGGTTCCGCAATGCTTTATACTGCCGTGTCTGGATCTTGCAAGTGTCCTGGAACTGCTTCTTTATCTGCAACTCTTTAGACTGAACACACATTAAAAGAATACGTTAAACCGATACAGAAAAAAAAAATACTAAACAGAAAATATATCTTAACGTGATACTAAACACACACTGCTCAATATACATTATCCCTTCTCTTTCTGTATGTAGATGATGGCACTCTATTTTATTAACCACTTGCCCACCACTAGCCGCAGATGTACTGCGGCAAGGTGGCTCAGCTGCGCAAATTACTGTACCGGTGATTCATGCACTAGTAAACAAAGCAGATCTCCGTTCTGTCAGGGGATGACACTGATATCCGTCTTCCTGCTAAGCAGGAAGATAGATCTTTGAGTTTCCCCAGATTGCCCCTGATGTTAACCCCTTTTCTGGCAGTGTCATTAGTACAATGTCAGAGCATTTTTTTTTTTTTTTTTTTTAAATTTTTTATTTATATACAGGGAAACATGGGGGTCCATGGGAGCCCCCGCAGCATTACAGACATCTGCAGAATACATAGGGCAAAACAAGACATCAAAAGGCAGAACATAACATTAAAGACTGGGCAGTGTATCCATTACATAGCCAACTTAGCTTTCGTAACGACGAGGTCATTTATCCAATCCTCTAACTAGGGACATAATTACTTGCCACATGTCGTCATGATCCCTCCTTCCATTTTCCTCCCTTTGTCTGCCCGTGGTGTTTAACACGCACCTTCGATGTCTTACCAACCGCCCGGGTCCCATGGTCCCTTCTCCCTTACTTTTCACATTTGTGTATAGGATAGGGATAAACAGAGAAGGATGGAAACAAAGATTGAGAGCGAGTGCTCTCTGGTTTTATAGGTGGAGAGAGAGAGGGGGGAAAGAAAGGTAAAGGTATACAGGGTGGGGGTTGGGGGGGTTAGGTGGTGGGGGGGGGGGTTGTGAACATGGACAGCGCGTTTCATTCAGTAACTTCAAGGTCACCATCAACTAGCCTCCAACCAAGGCTCTTATAAGGAGACTGTTACAGACGAGATCAATGAAGTTCAGGTCGGGGCGTTCTCACCTCTCAAGGCAATACCTTCCTCGGAGTAGGAGAAGATATTCCAGATGCGCCAAGTGTTTGTGTAGGTTTCTTGCCTATCCTGACTCGTAAGGATAAGATCCTCCATCTTATTGATCTCGTCTATTTTCCTCAGCCACATGGCTATAGTCGGTGGAAGGGGCGATTTCCAGCGAACTGGAATGCAAGCCTTGGCGGCGTCCAATAGATGGCGAACAATTGATTTCTTGTACACCCGCGTTGGGGCGTCAGTCGCATGGAGAAGGAAGAACGCTGGGTCATTTGGGATTGTACGGTCCGAGAACTGTTGCGTGATCCGTCGCACCTCGCTCCAGAAATGTTGGAGGCGTGGGCAGGACCAAAAGACGTGCAACAGTGTGCCCTTTTCTTCCATGCAACGCCAACATCTGTCCGATGTCGCAGGGAAGATCTTGTGTAGTAGGTCTGGGGTTCTATACCACCCGGTTAGGATCTTGTAGTTGGTCTCATGTACTTTGGTGCATATAGAAGACGTATGTGTATGGGATAAAATTTTTTCTCTTTTTTTCTCCGAGAACGTGCATTTAAGCGCGTGTTCCCAATTTGTAAAGCATGGGAGGCGGTAATCGTTTTCCGGCAAAATCACCTGTTCGTGTGCAAGGGACAGTGCGTGTGGTAGGATCCCCGTCTCCGTGCACCATTCCTCCAGAATCGTGAGAGGTTGATCTGTCGCGGGGCGGGGGGGGCGTCAGGGTTCCCAAGAAGTGGCACAGCTGCTCAGCCCGGAAGAAGTCCAGGCAGTAAATTCCCCCCGGGTCCATTAACTCTGCCCTTGTTTTCCATCTGCCCGCCTCACTGAAATGGGATGCTTGATAAATACCCTGTGCTCTTAGTGCCTTAAATTTCCCGTCTCCTATCCCTGGCTCGAACAACGGGTTCCCTAGAATCGGGCGTAGTGACGATGTCCGAGAGCTCAGGTTAGTCCTTGTCAGAAGTCTTGCACAAACCGCAATGGTGTTGCCAATGAGCGGATGTCGCTTAATGTCCCCTCGTATGGCGTTGTGACCCCAGGGGGCACGTTGTAGCGGAACATCGCATTGGGCTTGCTCCAGTTTCGGCCACAACTTAACGTCCCCATGTCGGCACCAGTCAATTAGTCGGCACAATTGTGCCGCGTGATAATAAGCCTTGATATCAGGCATCGCAATGCCTCCCCGTCTTTTAGGTAGGGATATAATTTTCCTATGTATCCTGGGGTGTTTCCCCGCCCAAAGGAAAGTTTTAAAAGTCGTATACACTTGCTTAAAGTAATCTGTCGGGATGGTTATCGGGAGGGCTTGCAGTAGGTATAGAAATTTGGGTAGTATTGTCATTTTCAGTATGCTACATCTCCCAAACCACGAATGTAGTCCTTTGGTCCATGTCGTCAGTAGGCCCTGAATGGTCTTAAGGAGTGGAGGAAAGTTCAGTTTGTAGACTTGGGGCAATTTGGATGGTATGCGGGTTCCCAGATAGGTCAGTGCTTCGACCGTCCATTTTAGGCGGAACGCATTCTGGAGGTGGGAAAGTTGTTGTTGTGGTATACCTATGCCCATCGCTACCGACTTGCTCAAGTTAATTCTGAGGTTCGACAATTCCCCGTATCGCTCAAATTCTGCCATCAAATTGGGTAGGGAAGTCGTTGGGTCTGTTAGCGAGAATAGTAAGTCGTCCGCGTATGCCGAAATTTTGTATTGGACTTTATCCACCACCACTCCCCGAATCCCCGCGTTCAGTCGAATGTGGTTCAGAAAGGGCTCAAGCGATAGCGCGAACAACAGGGGTGATAGGGGACAGCCCTGTCTGGTTCCATTTGTGATGGCAAATGTCTCCGACAGGTTGCCATTTACCCTCACTTTCGCCGTCGGGTTGGAATACACCGCCTCAATCCAGCACTTCATTTTCTCGCCGATACCTACATGTTTCAAAGTAGAAAACATGAACTTCCAGTCTACTCGATCGAATGCCTTTTCGGCATCTGTGCTCACGAAGACGCAAGACGTCTTCGTGATGTTGGCAATATGCAGCAAGTTGAGGACTTTGATTGTGTTGTCTCTAGCCTCCCTCGTCGGGACGAATCCCACTTGGTCTAAGTGGACCAGTCCCGGGAGGTGTTGTTGCAGTCGCGTGGCAATGACTTTTGTAAAAAGCTTGAGGTCGACGTTTAATAGGGAGATCGGCCGGTAACTCGCGCACTGTCCCGGATCTTTCCCTTCTTTAGGGATCACCGCTATGTGTGCCTGAAGTGTAGAGTCGTGGAATTTTTTACCCGTGCCCAAGTTGTTAAAAAGGGAGACCATGCGTTCCCCAAGAGTTGGGAAGAGGGTCCTGTAGTACGGTGCAGTGAGACCGTCTGGGCCTGGAGCTTTCCCTGCCTTGGCTGTTTTCAGTGCCAGCTGAAGTTCCGACAAGGTAATCGGATCCTCCAAGAGAGTCCGCGCTTCTGTCGGCAGAGTTGGCATAAGGGAGGATGTTATGTAGTCTACTGTCCGGTTTGGGTCCTCAGGTTTGGGGGGTATGTTATACAACTTCTCATAGAAGGATCTAAATTCCTGGGATATCTGATGAGGTAGTGTCTGTTTGGGACCTCTAGCTGAGGAGATATGTGGAATGTATGACGCTAGGGTTTGTGTGCGAAGGGCTCGGGCCAGCATCTTCCCACATTTATTCCCTGATTCATATATTCTCTGTCTGCACACCTGCAGAGCCGCCTTAGCTTTGTGATGTAGCAGATCCGTGACCTGCCTCCGTACTACATCAAGTTCCGAGCTCGAATTTCCTATGGGGGCTTGTTTGTGTCCTAACTCTAGCTTCTGTAGTTTCTGAAGCAGGGCCGTCAGTTGTTCAGTCCTCTGCTTTTTTAGTCTAGCCCCATGTTTAATTAGTATCCCACGAACTACCGCTTTGTGCGCCTCCCAGACTATGGCAGGATCGCTGTCCTCCGTGCTATTTGTTTGAAAGTAATGTCCAATTTCTCTACCAACCTCCGTCAAGACGTCTGCATCATGTAATAAGCTTTCGTTCAGTCTCCAAGGGCGTTTCTGCGCTCCGTGGGTTTCCGAAAGGGCGTACGTCAACAGAATTGGGGCGTGGTCAGACCAGGTTATTGATTCAATGGTGGTATGCTTGACTGCGTGTAAGTGCTTATGGGGGATCAAAAAATAGTCGATTCTCGAGTATGATTTGTGGGGCCTGGAGTAGAACGTATAGTCCCTCTCCCCTGGGTGCATGAGTCTCCATACGTCTATGAGCTGTGAGGAGTGTATTGCCAGGGAAACGCAGCGTAGTGCCTCCCTCGAAAGTGAGGACACCCCTGTGGAGGTGTCCTCTGCGGGTGACAGTGCCATGTTCAGATCTCCTCCCACTATTAGCTGGCCAGTTCTAAAGTGCGTGAGTTTGTCTAGCGAGCGTTTCAGCCATCTGTCCTGGTGATCATTCGGGGCGTACAGGTTCGCCAATGTGACCCGTTCCGTCCCGATCAACCCCCGCAGGAAGAGACGTCGGCCTTCTTCGTCGGTCTCAATTTCCGCGGCTGACCAGGGAACTCTCGCAGAGATTAAAATGGAGACTCCTCGGGACTTCGCCCTGGTGTACGTTGAGTGGTACACCATAGGGTAGAACCTATTCTTCAGTATGGGCACACTGCTGTCTCTAAAATGCGTTTCTTGGAGCATAACGATGTCTGCCTTCAGACGTTTCATGTCATGAAGCAGCATCCTTCGCTTCTCCGGGGTATTCAGCCCCTTTGCGTTCAGCGAGACAATAGTAAGCGTGTCCATGTTCACGGGTGTAGGGAGGGAGGGGGGGGGGGGGGAGGGTTGGGTAGAAAAGAGTCAGAGAGTTTGGGTAAGCGAACCCGGTATAGTTAGAGTGAGATTTAGGAGGCCTGCACTAGTGTGTGCGGCAGAGAAAGAATTCTAACTGAGCTAAACTTAGCTGCAACGCTCACCAGTTAAGCACTGGTATACGAGCGTAGTCCTATGTGGGTGGTGGGATGTACAGAGCCGGGAAGCGAGACTCCCGGCCTTCCCACCCCCCACCGGCTACTCTAGACAGGTAAGAAACTAAACGGCATTTTACTGTAAGTAATCTGACTACAGAAATAAGGGGTCTAAGCAATTACAAAAACATGTAATTAAACCTCCATGCAGTGCAAACAGTGCAAACAGTGCGAGAAATACTAGCCAACATCTTGTAGTCATTATATGCCTACCAACTTCACTTGGCTGGTCCCCTGTGGAGGAAGAGCGACATATATAGCATGCATGCAACCAATTCCCCCTCACGGATGCATCTCCCCCCCTCATAATGGCTGGTAGGCATGCGAGTAGATGGCATTTCAATGGGCCCTCTCCCCCCTCCTCCCTCCACCACCCAACAGTAATAAAAGCCCAACATCGTTCCAGCTGGTCCGTGGTACCTCACAGGTCTCGTAGCGTTACATCAGGATAATCCCTGGTATTGGTCATTCCCGGGATATTAGTAATAGCACAGTCCTTGATCCCTCTGAGGCTTTAGCCCGCCGTCCCCCTCCCCGTCCTGCCCCCTCCCCGGCTCACCCCACCGGCCCTCCAAGTACAAGAAATCTTCTGGGGGTACCTCAGAGGTTCACACAGGTATCTAGGCCATTTCCTATCGGTCTCTCCGCACCCCTGCAACAGGTAACGTAGGAGAAGCGGGGGGGGGGGGTGCCTCTCACCTCTGTGGGGTGGCTGACCCGTTCCCATGGGGGATGCAGATCTCTCTCACTAACCTCTGTCCGGGGTCCCCCCTATCAGCCGAGTAGGGAACGTAGGGCAAAGTGCTCTGGGCCACCGGGTCTTGGAATAGGGCGTGGGTTGCAGGACGACAGTCCAGGGGCCTCGGCTCCACTATCTCCACAGCAGGGACCTTCAGTGAGCAGCCCGGTGATCGCCATCAGAGGGTGGACAGGAGGGTCGGGACAGGACCCCCCCAGAGGTACTACTTATCTCTGCTGGACTGCAACATGGCAACAAAAGGTGTGTGGTAGCGAGAGGACGGGGGGGGCACAGTGAATAACAGTGTGGCCTAAGGCCTACTCACGGCGTCCTCCTCCTGATGGGGCTCTGAGCCTTCTCCTTCCTCTTTGCTGACGGGGCTGCGCTGGTACTCGGTATTGAGAGGGGCCCGACCTGCCCGTCTGCCGCGGGAGGAGTTGTAGCCAGTCCGGTACCGGGAACTGATCTTCTTCCAAAAAGCGGAACAGCGCCGGCAGGTCCGCCCTGGTCTGGAGTGTGAATGCCTTGCCATCTTTCCTGAACGTTACCGCCAGGGGGTACCTCCATCGGTATGTGTAGCCGCCTCTCCTCGCCATTTCCAGGACAGGTCTCAGCATCGCCCGCCTCCTGAGGGTTGCTCCGGATAGGTCAGGTAGGATTTTGATTCTGGCGTCTTCTAGGGGCACTTCACCCTGGTCCCAAGCTCTGCGGAGAATGTCCTCCTTCTGCGTGTAGCGCAATAGTCTGCAGACTATGTCTCTAGGCCTTTCTGGGTCTCCGACCTGGGGCCCAGTGTTCTGTGCGCCCTGTCGACTTCCACGACCACCGTCGGATCCTCCAGCACCGTCCGGAACAGGGTCTGCACCGCCTGGTCCAGTTCCTCCACTCCCACCGCCTCCGGGATCCCCCGGAGCCGCAGATTATTGCGGCGGCTCCTGTCCTCGACCTCCTCCAAGTGTAACTGGAGCGATATGGCCGCGTCACGTTGTTGCTCTCCGGCTCTTTCCAGGTCCGCTACTCTGGCCTCTAGCGCTGTAACGGAGGATTCCCCTGTAGTTACCCTGTCCGTCAAGGCGGAGACATCCGCCCTCACCTCCTGGATATCTCTGCGGTGCGTCTCTTCCAGGCGAAGAATGAGGGCCTCAATGTCCGACCTCGTGGGGAGCGCCTGCAGGAGGGTCCGGATGTCAGGTTCCATCCGAGCGCCATCATTTTGCTGAGAGGGAGAGGCCATCTCCGTGGAAGGTAAGTCAAACAGTTCAGGTCCCCAGCACGTATCCGTTGGGGTCCCCAAGTCCGAGGTCCACTCACTGTAGCCCGGGGATTCCACAGGGTCTCCACGTGGTGAGCTGCGCGGGGCCGTCGCCTGGGCCCCGGGGGAAGCCCGGTGGCTCGGCCTGAAGTATTGCTGGATTTCGCCTGTAGCCACACCCGATCGGGTCACTCTGGTACCTGCTTTCCCCTTTCGTCTTTTGGCCGATTGCATGCCGATTTTTAGCAGTTTATAGCCGGTGAAGGGTGGTCCGGGCCGGGAGCTCTCAAAAGCTGCGACTTCACACGGCCATGCCCAGGCCACGCCCCCCGTCAGAGCATTTTTTAACACTGATCACTATAATGTCACTGGTTTTTTAAAAAAAAAAAAAAAGTGTCAAAAATGTCAGTTATTCGTCTGATCTGTTCCGCCACAATGTTGCAGTCCCGCTAAAAATTTCTGATCACTGCCAATAGCAGTAAAAAATAAAATAATGCTATAAATCAATTCACCCATTTTGTAGATGCTATAACTTTTGCGCAAACCAATCAATATATGCTTATTGGGATTCTTTGTTACCAAAAATAAATAGGAGAATACATATCGGCCTAAACGGATCGCACAATTGTCAGTTAAAGTAAGGCAGTGCTGCATCACAAAAAATGGCCTGGTGATTAAATAAAAAAATCCTTCCGGGTGGTTAAAAAAAAAACATGCAAGTACCTTTTATCTAATCAATATACAGCTATCACATGAGCCAGATCTTTCCTAGCCTGTCTGCAGGAAAACATAAGCAGGAGGAGCTTCTAGTTCTCTGCTGCTGGTCACATGTTTGGAATACAGAGTAAAAATAAATATAGAGCAATAAACAGTTTTAAAATGGTTATACAAATATATGTATTTGAGATGAAATCTTAATAATTTTTTGCCAACCAGTGTAAAAAAAACAAACAAAAAACACAACCCACAGTCTATTGTACAAAAGGAAGCCACTTGGTATCAACAGCTCAGCTTCAAACAAAGAAGGAACTTGGCAAATTAGACTTCCTCTAAGCACACACTAATACATGGTTGTAAAACCCAGCAAAGAGGGCATTCGTTTCCACTAACCCATGTTTTTAGGCGATTTGGAAGAGAACCAAAAGGAAAGTCAACAATGAATTAATATGCTACCACAAATAAGACATTTTAAAATTGAGCTCAGGTTGGAGTCGCTGTACTAACAATCCGATGTTCGTACATCGATCTCCCCTGCTGTTCTATTGTGTTCTGACAGGGGGACAACACCCACCAGAACACTCTGGGTCAGTACTCTCAGCTGATTGGCAGCCAGGCAGCAGACCCTTTTCAGTCATGCAGTACACACCGGCTGCAGTACACAGGGGCGGAATCTGACATTTTGAATATGTAAGTAGTTTGATTACAAATTGCCTGTGTAGCCCTACCCCAACTTTGTGCCAACCTAAACAAAGTTACCTTTAGACTCTTGGGTTGCTGCCGGACTTCCATGACATGTTTGCGCCTCAGTTCTCGCTCACGTCTTTTGTTGTATTCCAGCTGGTTTGTGAGTTCAGTTTGGTGTTGTAACTTAATAAGCTCACAACGCATTCTCTGTATAGTATTGAGATGCCGAAATTCTAGTTCCTGCATGGATTCATGCTGCCGTAGTAGCATGGCGTGCTCCAAATCCTTTTGTGTCTGCCTCTTGTTCAGTTCCTATTAAATAGAGAAAAAAAAAACATTGCCTTAACATGGCTGTAAACCTCAGACAAGAACTATGAACAAAGCATATCCCTCTATATATACACTTGTCTCAATCCAGAGCACCAAGTGATATTTCTGTCCGCTGCTTCTTTCCTCTGCTATCAGCATGAATCACGTCTGACAAGTTTTCCCAATACTAAGAGAAAAATGGTGACAGGGAGGGACCTCCAGCTGATTGAGAGCCTCAGCTCTGCTACTTTGTAAAGGGGGTGTGTCTCTTCCCTCCAATCAGCTCTCCTCACTGAGCTCTGCAGTGTGTGACTATAGCTCCCCGCTCCCCTTTCTCTGAACTCTCAGAAAGCTTTATAATTCAGCACTTTGAACAAATGTAGAGAAGAAAGGGCTGCAGATAAACAGGTAAAACTTATGTTGGTGGATTTGTATTATCTCTGTGTATCACCTGAGGCCAGTCACTTCATTGGGTATATGCAAGGTTTACAAGCACTTTAATTAAACCCTATTATATAATTACACTATATTACCTATGCATATACCAATGAAAAAATGTGTGTGGATTGATATGGGCCACAAGTATGAAACTGTTTAATAGGTCTGTTCTGCCCACAATAACCTATCATTGTGTAACCTTCAGAATAATCAAAAGAGAGAAGCGGACTTGCTATTACAGCTGAATTTTGTTTGACTTGGTTGGCAAAAATGTTTTTTTTTTTTTTTTTGCTAAACTTAAAGCTTTAACAAAAGTTTTGAAAATGCTTGTAAAAGCTTTCTGTACTCCAAGTTCCACATGAAGCCCATTGTGTACAATATCCTAAAGGGTAACTTAACTTTCATGGGAAAAAAATGGCAAATAAAAATAAATCTAGTGTAAACAAGAGCGACACACGTCATATTGTAATTGGATGTTATTATAAGTGATGTTTCCTTTTCAATCTGCAGCTCTGTAATTTTCTGTAAAATGTAATGCAATGTGGCAATTTGGAGGCGTTCTGTACACCATCAATGTATAGAACGCCCCCCTGAAATGGCATTTACTGTTTGTGTGATTGGCCGACTAATTTTCCCAGAAGTCTGCATTAAATATTATCATTGAAAGCGGAAATAAAAGAAAATACCAAAATTTGGGTTGTGCCCAGAAAAGTAAATAGGGGACACTAGTTCTGGTGGCTTGGGGGTCCCCAAGCATTCCCTGAATTTGCTATGGAACAGATGGAAAAAAAAATGAACCAACAGTGGTTACAACCCTCCCTTACTCGATCCCAAAAAAGTTTTGCCTATAGTTCTACTTAAAGGTACATCCCCTGCAATACAAATGTCATTTTTGGTAAGATACTCCAAAAAGGGAAATCACGTCTAAAGGGATACAGACCCTGCCACTTTCCTCATTACAGCCCTGCAGGTGCAACAGCTAAGTGATAAAAAGTCACTAACTTACAGATTCACCAAGAACATGGACACAGACAAAAAGCTATTTCTTCAGAACAGCAAAAGGTAGGAATCTGCAACAAAGCTTGTTAAAAATCCTTGCAATGTACATTGATCAACCAGAGGGGATTTTTTTTCCCACATGTATTTAAATATCCAACATGTTTTGCCTAGTCCTCTCCTATGAACAGGAACATAACCCACATGTCAAGCCTTGTGAAAGCTGTGATGCATTCTTCATATATTCCAATATAAACGTTGGTCCCATTCTAATACTGGCTTGTTAAAAATTTACCAATTCTTTCAATAGCTTTGAATACATTGACAGATTGTGTTTCAGTTACATTCTTGTTAGTAACCGTTCTTTTACTTTACTAAACACTCAAGTAAATTACTTATATGAACCCTTATACCAAAATAATTATAAATCT
Source organism: Rana temporaria (assembly GCF_905171775.1). NCBI lineage: Eukaryota > Metazoa > Chordata > Amphibia > Anura > Ranidae > Rana > Rana temporaria. The sequence goes on along the minus strand of NC_053490.1, from coordinate 456,611,816 downwards.
GTTCAGCTATCCTTGTGATGCCTACACACTTGCCATACTGCATAGCCATCGGGCCCCACTGCTACTTACTATTGCTGTTTTGGGTGTCAACTCCCCACTATACTATGAATTACATTACAATATGAAACTGTGTGCACTGCTACTCCTGCTAACCGACTAACAAAAACACCAAAAAGTCCCAGGGCCCAATTACATTTGCAGCAGTGTAAACTACAACAGAGCAAGATTGCTTGCATAGATTATAGGAAACAGGCAGTTATATTTTAAAAACGCATTAAACGGTTTTAGCCAAATGCCCCTGTAGTTCTGCTCAAAACGGCAACCTACTTCTCTAACTAGATCCTGTTCAAGATTATGTCTACTAAGCAGCATCCGCCTCTTGAACCGACGGCACTCCAGCTCTAGGTACTGCCTCTGACGTCGCAGAAGATTGGCTTCTTCCTCCGCTTGGAAATGCTGGAAATTTTCCTTCTGCTTGGATAGCCATTCCTGTTTCTCTTTCTTTGGAGTGCTCTGGTTTTCATTCAGCTCCTGGTGAGAAAACTTGTCAGCCATCATAACCACACAATACAATGAGTTTATGTTCATTTATTTTCAACATTTTAGTGCTCTTAACTTTGTACATACACATCCTCATCTTTTCATAGTTATTAACCTTCCACTTCCAGATCCTATTTTTCTTTTTTTTTTTTTTGCACAAATTAATTTCAGTAGCTACAAAAGCAGCATCTCCTGACTTTTAATAAACACTCACCTGTCCAAGCATCCAGTGCGGTCCTCACCCAGCCCGGTTCTTCACCGGTCTTTGGGTCCCTGACATGATTAAGCACTAGCTGTAAGTGCGAAACGCGTCGGCTATCCTGTATTCTGTTGGTTGCAGTGACTGTGTGTGTACAGTTGAATATTAAAGACAACTTTTTTAGGTATTTTGGAGTGCGGCCATCCAGTTTTTGTTCCTCATTTTGCTATGGGTCCCTGGCATGTTTACTGTGGCCAGCCGGCTGTTACTTCTTGTAGCTTTACAGCCAGCTGCCCATTGCAACTCCTCGCAGCATAACAGCCGGCTGCCCACTGCGCATGAGCTTTTTAAATAGCCCCACAGCCTTCGCGGACCTGTAATGTGTCACAGAAAACTGCAGGTGGGGGGTATGTGGGTGTTTGTTGGAGAAAGTCCTCTGGGACCACCTAGATGATCCAAAAAATGCTGCAAATATGGCAAAGGAGGAAGAGTAAAATTTCTCCTTTTGGGTGAAGATCTGCTTTAGGTCTAAAGATTACTTAAAGCAGGGGTCTCAAATTGGCTGCCCTCCAGCTGTTGCGAGACTACAAGTCCCATAAGGCATTGCAAGGCTGACAATTACAAGCTTGTAGTTTTGTAACAGCTGGAGGGCCACCAGTTTGAGACCCCCTGACTTAAAGCCTCCCAATTAATAATTTTTTTCTGAAAACAGAGACCCGGAAGAAAAATAAATGGTGGTAACTTCAATGTTTTAGGTCACATGATTTTGGTGCAACGGTTCATTAAGTTAAACATTTTAGTTAAAAATATGCATAAATTAATTGTGGGGCACACAAACATTTTACACATTTTTGGGGTAAAATATAAAAGATGAGGTTACATTAAGTAAACAGATAACACAACTGCTCAAGCCTTAAAATATTGTGTGCCTGTGAAAGCAGCAGCAATACTTTAAAAGCCCCCGATATGTCATCAGTGTAAAGCTAACCATACATAGGTGCCCCTGACGTTTGCATTTACATTCTTATTTGTGGATGGGAACAAAATCTTTTTGAAGCTAGGAAGGTTTAAGTGCAAGTACTATTTATCCCAACTAAACTTGTTTTTTTCAATTACATTGGGGGTCAAAAGTCTCATATGTGATCTTTTGTTACGATAGGTTCCCTTTATTGAGAATTCAGGTGTATTTTAGAACCCGGATGTATGAGGGGGGATACGTGGAAGTGTCTGTACAAAGCGTCACTTTGGAGTCCAGCTATCACTTTGCACAGCCGCCATGGCCGAGGAAAAAAGCTAACGAAGTGCAATCTCAAAAGACCTCTGATGTCTCTTTTATAAGAACAGCATCTTTGCAGTCCGATTCTTTTTTTATAGCATGTTTGCAGTATCTGACTAACATTTTATGTGCTGATTATTATATGTGGCCCCTCAATGACATCAAGTATTGCCACGGAGGCCTCCTATATGTAGTATAGTCACCACCACTGATGTAAAGCGTACCTCTTTTAGCTGTTCTTTGCGCAACTTATATTCACGTTTCTGTGACTCTAAGAAGCTATTCAGCTCTTTCTTCTGTTGAGCCTGAATGTGTTGCTGGAACTTCTTTTCTTCATTGGCCATCAGCTTTAACTGTTACAAAAATAGATGCATTAAATCAAATGGTGTCTTAAAGTTTAACATATGTAGGAACATTGTAATTTTTGAGGTCTCATACATTGATTCAGCATTATCACAACTCACAAAAAAAAAAAACTTTGAAGGAAAAGAATGTTAATTACATGGTCTTAAAACATCATTAAACACAAAAGCAAACATTAGATGACAGCATACCAATTCTTAAATGTGATGGCTGTATAGTTTCGGTTTTTAGGCCTTCTTTCTTCTATTTTCACCTGGTAATCCAGCCACCAAGTCGGTTTTTCACAGCACAAGCTCTCCAGCAGAATGCAACAGTTTACATGGCTGAGACAAACAACTTAACACTGGAAGGGGCAATTCAAATGATCATCTTATTTATTCATGCAAAACATTTATTCCATAAATAAAAAAAAACGGCTGTAATTGGTTATAAAGTGTGAGCTGAAATTTGGCTTGTTTGTTAGTGGTTCTAAATCTGCCAATACATTTTACATCTGGCCAGTAACACACCACCTGCATTAGAGTGCCTCACTATGGGTGAATGAGCACAGGGGGGCTCCTTTAGACAGCAGCATTGTCAGTTGGGGGGGGGGAGCGTTATATGTACTAGCAGATTTAAATATACCAACATTCAAGCTAAGCCCACGCTAATAATTTATAATTGGCTACAGCAGTTTTCTTTTCCCTTTTGTGATAAAGATTTTCCATAATTAAATAAGCTGATGCTAGCAAGAACCCATGTCAGTGTTAAATGGTTGGTCTATCAACAGACGTACTGGCTGGATCACCAGGTGACAGAAGAGAGAAATCCCAATTAAAAAAAAATGAATGCAGACATTATAGCTAAGAAATGGTAAGTTGCAATATAATAAGCGTTTGCTTTTGTGGTTAACACTGCTTTATGTTTAGATCCCATTAGTTCACCTCTTTGTCCATGGCTGCTTGGTGTTTTTTAATAAGTTTCTCCATTTCTCCTGCAAAGTTGTTACGTTGGTTTTCCAGATCTTTGTCCAGTCGGAGCCGATGTTCGTCCATCTCGGCCTTTAGCTTGTTCTCCAGTGCCATCAGTTGCTTTTGATGCTGCCGCCTCATGCGCTTGTATCCAGACATCTGTTCTCGCAGTTCTGAGTCTTGCTCATGTTCCTGGATTTGCCTCGTCACCTGAAAATGACGGAATGGATCAACATTTATTTGGTTTTCTTGTCAAATTAATTTACTTTTGAACCAGTGTTATTTTAAAATATGGTCAGTACAATTGCTGCCTTTTTTAAAGACTGCTTGCCCGACGACATGGATACATACAGGAGGTCCCCTAGTTACAAACATCCGACTTACAAACGGAGGGAGACAACAGGAAGTGAAAGGAAATCTACCTCTAGGAAGAGAAATTTACTCCAGTAAGAGTTATTATGGGAAAAAGGGGTCTCTACTGATGCTTTATCACCAAGGCTTGTTTCCACAACAACCCAAAATTTTCAAAATCCAATTGTCATTGGGACAGAAAGTGAGTTGAAATCTTCTGAACAGGGGCACAGACAGCAAAATAAATGTTACAGGGGTGATAACCCTTCCCTAGGCCATCCAAAAAGCTTAAATATAGCTTTTTTGGCTGGAGCTACACTTAAAAAAAATGTACCCGTTCAGACCTACAAACAAATTCAACTTAAAAAACAAACCTACAGACCCCATCTTGTTTGTAACCAGGGGACTGCCTGCAGTATGGAAATTTCTATCAACCACAATGCAAGTAGAAATGACAGACAGTAGAATGATTTCTGTAGAATTCCCTCAACCCAAAACCTTTGAAAGTTTGGCATCTTACTAGCCAAGTGAATACAGCAAGGTCTTCATACATTCTCAAGCCAAAGATGTCAGGGTGACCATACACATTACAATCATATTCATTATCCACATTAGTCCAACTACAAATGTGATGCATTTAACATATACATTTTCTACATATATTCCATTTCTGTACAAAGTGAGGAACAGTTAGAACCCATGTTGGATTTACATTTTCTTTCTTTAACCCATTTCGAAAAAAATATCCTTGCATTTTGTCTTGGGAACGGTTTCATGAGAGGTACATGTTGCAGTGACAACTGTCAAAAGGTGAGAGATTCCCCTCATTCTCCAGGACAGGAAGTGAAAGCAAATCTCCACAGTGTGGACGCAGACAGCAATGAAACCTGGCAAAGGTTCCAACTCCAAAACTAGAAAATATTCTGGCTGCTGTTTAGTTTAAGAAAACATGTCCAAAGCATACAAATTTACATTAGCAGCAGGTTACCGTTTCATGGTTCTTACAATTTGCATAAACTGCACATATAAAAAGGATTGTTTTCCGACATGTTCATATACTACCTTGCAAAGAATTTTTGGACATTTTTTACTGATCCAGAATCATAAGAGAATACTTTGATATTGCAAGTTGAAACACATGTAGCACAGTTTACCAAAGCAACACAATAACCAATTCATTGAGGAAAAAATAAATGATTATTATGCCATCAGTCAAGGATACCATAAGAGAAATGAACCTACCAATGAGGCAGTACGAATAGTGGCAAAGTGCTCTCTGTTGCGATAATGAGACTTGTGACGGGACACTTGGGGAGGAGATTGTGGCTCTGATGGTCGAGCTCTAGCTTCTGGTTCCTCTGGGTAAATTTCTTCCTCCTTAATATTAAACAGGAAACATTAGTAACAAAGCTCAAAAGGAAATTCACTGTCTACAATGTTAACTTCAGAACAAAAACTACCATACTGTCAAACACATTAATGGGGAAGATAATTTTTACAATTAAAAAAAATTAATAAAAAATGCATATTTTTATGCAGGTGAAAAAACATGTTTTTTTTATGTTTTTTGCTAAGGAACTGTAAAGCATTGCACCCATGATCAGTAAGAGCATGGGTGTAATGCCACAGTTCTGCAGACAGACTGTGTGCATCTGTCTGCCCGTACCCCCGATATAGGCAGGCAGTTACACTGACAAAAATCTCAGTGAACTACTAGAGCGATTAACAATCACTCTGATAGTTCTTTGAGAACTGCAAGCCAAAAGCAGTTTCCCGGCTAGCAGTCAGAATGGGGACTCAGTGGGGTGGGGGGGGTCTGGTGAATTTGTAATATGCAACACCCTGAATATGGGTGTAACATGTAACAAAAAGGAACAAACTGCAGAACCCAAGAACCAGATGCTGGTTGCAGACAACCACAGCATTTCTTTATGTGCACTGGAAGCAAGCTGGTCTGGGTATAAAATGCATCTCTGATGTGCAGTGCTCAAGCTACCCACCCAACACCATTGAAGAGAGAGGTGTAATAAATATAAAAACCTCTAGAAATGCGTAACCTTCCAGTGTGGACTGGATTAATCTATATGTAAAGTCCAATTTTTTTTTAAAAGCATGCTCATCTAAATGTTATTCTTAAAAACTACTTGCGGGGAATGGCAGTTACAAAAATACCGTAGTTATCGGCTTACAACACGCACAGGCGTAGAACACATTTTAAGAGGGAAGTTTAAAGCGGAGCTCCGCCAATTTTGTTTTACTGCAGCAGCTGACTTTTAAAATAAGGACACTTGCCTGTCCTGGGAGCCTGCGATGTTGGCACCCGAAGCCAATCTATTGCTCGGCTCCTGCCATATTCAGTAAGTGAATCAGGAAGTGATGCTTTGCAGGTTCACTTCCTGGTTACCTACTGCGCATGTGCAACTTGCGCTGCGTGATCCCACTGGTCCCTGCGTGTCTCTCAGAAGACAGCGGGGGGATGGAGAAGGCGCCAGAAGTGGCATAGATACCCATGGGTGACTACAGTATCTATTACCAGAAGTGGGAGCAAAATACCTTTATAACACAGGTATCTGCTCCCCCTCCCCTCTGAAAGATGCCAAATGTGACACCGGAGGGGGAAGGGTTCCGAAAAGCGGAAGTTCCATTTTTGGGTGGAACTCTGCTTTAAGGAAAAATAAAACAACATTTAAATTAAAGAAGTTTAAAGCAAAATAAAGGGTCACAGTCCATCAATGCAGCCTGATCGGTGCCCATCTTCAGCCTCACCAGTGCCCATCCACGCAGTCTGCTTAGTGCCCATCTGCAGCCTCACCATTGCCAATTAATGCAGCCTGCACAGTGCCCATCTGCAGCCTCTCTATTGGCCATTAATGCAGCCTCACAAATGCAAATTAATGCAGCCTGCACAGTGCCTGGTTTCCACAGCGCCAAAATCACCTGTGTAGCCGGCAATCAGTCACACACAGTCTCTGTCCATTTGCTGTGTGTGACTGAGCACTGGGTGCACTGGAGATCGTGGCCGTGTATAATCCGGCGGCACTCAGCACTCCTCTTCTCTCAGAAAACAGCAAGAATCAGCGTATAACAGGCACACACGATTTCCCTGTGATTTTCAGGGGGGAAAAAAGTGCACGTTAAACGCCGTTAAATACGGTACTTCTGACAAGTTTCCCTGAGGCTTTTCACACTTGTCCATTTCACATCTTTTCGATGGAAAAAAAGACAAGCGAATGGCTGAAGAATACAAAATGGATCAAAAAGGAAGAATATAAAACAATGACTGGGGATATAACCTACAGTTCTGCATGACCAACAGTCCAATCTGTGCCTACACTTAGAGCCACGGTGCGATTGGCGGCCAAAGAGGAAAGGTGCGTGCCCAGGAAAAGTAGTCGGGTGAGCCGCACACATGCAGAGCAGTACACAGGTGCTCTCCTTACAATTCTCGTTAAGCCATGGGACCTGATAGTATGACCTCTCTGAGCCTGGCTTCCCAACCCGACCAATGTAGCTGGAGAGCAGGAAGGAACAAGTGAGCTGGAGGACTGCGATTATTACCACTCTGGGTGTCCCAGGTAGGCAGTGCAGCACAGCGCTCACCAAGGGTTGCCCTGACAAGGGAGCGGCAGTATGCTGTGCGGTGTCAGTGTGCGCTGTGTTGTGGTGTCATTGGCTATGCAGGTGTGTGAATCTTGGTGCTGGATTGTACTCCCTCCCACTGTGCTGCAGCTCCTCTCCTCACTGCCCGACTGAATGAAAGGGGGAACAGGGGCTCCTGATTGAGAGAGAGAGAGAGAGAGAGAGAGAGAGAGAGAATGGATGGGGGTTGCAGAGGAGACAGCAAGAGAATGGAGGAAAAGACCTGGTTCTAGAGAGAGAAGGCAGAGGATGAGGAGGGAGTCTTGTACACAAGAGGGAGAGCAATATTTGCAGAAGTAAAAAAAGTCCATATCCCTCTGGTTTGCCCCAGTGCCATGTCCCTCTGGTTTGCCCCAGTGCCATGTCCCTCTGGTTTGCCCCAGTGCCATGTCCCTCTGGTTTGCCCCAGTGCCATGTCTCTCTGGTTTGCCCCAGTGCCATGTGCCCTGTCCCTCTGGTCTGCCCCCAGTGCCCTGTCCCTCTGGTCTGCCCCCAGTGCCCTGTCCCTCTGGTCTGCCCCCAGTGCCCTGTCCCTCTGGTCTGCCCCCAGTGCCCTGTCCCTCTGGTCTGCCCCCAGTGCCCTGTCCCTCTGGTCTGCCCCCAGTGCCCTGTCCCTCTGGTCTGCCCCCAGTGCCCTGTCCCTCTGGTCTGCCCCCAGTGCCCTGTCCCTCTGGTCTGCCCCCAGTGCCCTGTCCCTCTGGTCTGCCCCAGTGCCCTGTCCCTCTGGTCTGCCCCAGTGCCCTGTCCCTCTGGTCTGCCCCAGTGCCCTGTCCCTCTGGTCTGCCCCAGTGCCCTGTCCCTCTGGTCTGCCCCAGTGCCCTGTCCCATTTTGTTAAAGTTGTTGTTGGTAATGTTTAATTGTGTAACTTGATTTGGCATAAAACATTAACAGTATCATTCCAAGAGATAATCTACAAGGGCATGTTTAGGGGCAGAATTAGGGGCAGGGCAGTGTATGGGTTAGGTGAGGCAACAGGTGGCGAGTAACACTTGAGGCCTGGCTAGAAGTTCAGGGCTTATAATTTTGAGCCCTGCTATAGTTCATGGAAAAGGAATACTTGTCATGTATAGAAAATTTGTCCCAACATTGTTTCAATGTGTTAAAGCAAAGATAACCCCACCCCCCCCTTCTCACTCACCTACTGTCCTAAAACCTAAGCATCTTAAAATATAACCAGTCATAAAAAGAACTGTAGTGGCGATACAAAAGGCAATAAGCATATCTTCCGCTAGACAGTTCCCACCATTACGATGCATCTGTGTTGGGACAGGAGTGAGCCAGTAGCTACTGCTAGGCGAATATCACCTGACATTATCGGGGCAGCGGTGATAAAGTTCAGGTTACAGTTTAAGAACCTGAAACATTATATATTACTGGTACATTTAATATTGTCAATTCTGAAAATCATTGTTTTTCTGTAATATTTAAACATTCGGAACAGATACTTACTGTATGTACACACGCTGTATAAAAAAAGCCATAGAATGATTTATTCAATCAACAAACACTCACAGGTTTTAAATGGATGACCGAGCTGTTGGACATCACGGTATGATCTCCTTCCATCATTTCCAATTCACTCTTGTCATCTGAGGCATCCGGAAGACTATTCACACTACTGCTTTGGCTACTGGCACTAATGGACATGCTTGGAATAGACTGGTTACTGCCGATGCTGTTCACGGTTCCTGTTCTGCCAACTCCATGCTCTTGCTCCTAAGAAGGAAATCAAACCACCACTGTGAAAAAAACCTTCCACCACTCATACACCATCATATATTCTCTCCTGAACAAGACTTGTTTCTGCCTCTAAACTCCTGGTAATGCCAATAGTATAAGGTGAAAACTCTGTGCCAAGTGAATAAATATATAATAATAAATAAAATAAGCTGCTCCCCTCAAAGAGTGAATGCTTCTGGTTGTATGGGTAAAATATAGGGGGTGCTAGTACATAGTGAGAATAGCAATAAAAATTATAGGACTGCACTCCTAAAGTCACTAGTCCTTACCAAATAAACAAATGTGCACAATTCATTATCAAACATATGATTGAAAAAAATGTGAAAAACAATTTGTGCGAATGATATTCAGTCCCAATCTAGAACACAAAAAAATGAATCAAAGTCCATAAAACACCAAACGTCCATTCCATGCTAGCTGTGATATACGGAAGTTGCTTAATATCTCCATTTCAGCCTATGTGAGCAGGCACTATCCTGCACAAGCTCTCATTGACTCTCGGTTTGGTTAAAGAAATCAATGTGCTCTGGTAAGCATCCAGTGTGTTGAAGATTGGGACTAAATATAAGCACAAATTGTTTTTCACAATATTTTTCAATCATATGTTGTTTGATAATGAATTGTGCACATTTGTTTATTTTGTAAGGACTAGTGGACTGTAGGAGTGCAGTCCTATGATTTTTATTTCTATTCTCACTATGTAATACCTATATTTTACCTTTACCAATGCCAATAGTATGCATGCACACATAGGCTAACATGAATGAACATTAAGAGGCAGAGGAGAGAAAAAAAACAAAAAAAAGAACGAACACACACCTATTTGAGCTGAAGTGTGCATGAGGCATTAAAGATTAAGGGTTTCTTTGATTTGTCAAACTAGGCGCAATAGACTAACAAATACATATTTAGCTTTCTAACCAAATAATAGGCATTGTGTACATGTATTAGACATGAAACACACAATGTTGCTTCATATCAACTGTAGTAGAAACTACCAAGCAGAATCAAAGTATAAATGACTGGCTGCTATGAGCCCACAAAACCCATTTAATTTCAGACACCTCAAAGAACATTTTTGAGGTTGACCGAAACCTAAAAAAAAAAAAAAAAAAAAAAAAAAGTATAAAATATTTTATAGAAAATGTTTATTACCCTTTGTCAGATAATACAGAATTGTGAAATCATCAGTTTTCATCAGCTGCTATACTACTCACTTGATATACATGCTGAAATGGCCATGAAATACATTTTATGTGAACAAAACTAAGACAGTTGAGAACCCGCATTGGTGAAAACTTAAGGGGTATAAATGAAGACGATAGCACGCTTGCACAACATTTTGCGGCCAAACATGGGGGACAAGGTAAAGTACTGCGGATCAATGGAATTTGTGCCTAAGGCCCCTTTCACACTGGGGCGGGAGCCGCGGTGGCGGTATAGCGCTGCTAAAAATAGCGGCGCTATACGTTTTAATTGCTGCGGGATTCAGCCGCTAGCGGTGCGGTATTAACCCCCGCTAGCGGCCGATAAATGGGTTAATACCGCCCGCAATGCGCCTCTGCAGAGGCGCATTGCGGGCGGTATTACCGCGGTTTCCCATACATACCGCTCCAAAGATGCTGCTTGCAGGAGATTTTTTTCTCTCCTTCTTTCCCAAGTTCACAAGAGTTTCTAAGGCGGTATAGCAGCGCTATTTTTAGCGCTGTACTGCCTGAAAAACTCATCAGTGTGAAAGGGGTCTTAAAGTGGATGTAAACCCGATTCATGAAATTTGAGCTAAGCACATATCTGCAGTGTTTTCTTATCTCTCTTCAAAGCAAGTCATGTAGCTTTCTCCTGCTCTTTTCTTCTGTTATAAGCATAATAATGTCTGACAAGTTCTCCTCAGGAGATGAAAGCAGCCTGAATTGTGTCGGTGAGTTTGCTAAAAAAAAAAGATTAGCACAAAGCTAAACTACTCACAGAAAAGCTCTGAAAGTCTCTGCCTGACAGTCTACAGCTCTCTGCTCACGGAGCTGTGAAAACAGAGTGATCAGCGGGGTTTGATCGCTTGGTTCTCAGCGTAGAGGCGCCGGGTGATAGATGCAGCATCATACCCATGCTGCATCCAACTAGGCAAGTATAAACCTGCAACAAAAATAATTCCTTTTCTTCTTTTTTAATAGTAACCTACTATTTTTAAGAGATTTCTGTTCACCTCTGAAAGGTTCTTTGAGGTAGCGCATTTGGTTACAAGATCCACACCAGTATTTTTGGTTCTGTAAAAAAATATCAGAAGGTATCCAAGCGCTCTATGGACGTGGTGGAATATGTGTAATAATCAATAGTTTTGCAGACAAGCAGCTGTTATAATAGGGTAAGAAATGAAAAGCAATGTGTCTCTGAATAGAAGCACCAACAGCGCTAAGGTGACTAATTAAATCTGTAATTAACCTTCTGCTAAATTAGTCTCACTGAGTGAGGATGAATGCAATGTGTATGACCACAAAATGAAATAGGTTTAAAATGTAAAATCATGTAAACCAAAAGGAATAAAATGCATAAAGTCCATTCACAGAAAAAACTGTAAAAAGTCTCTTAAACCGATGTATTTCATAAAATCCTTGAAACTTCCAATTGTAAAATAATCTTCATACCGGGTCTCCCTTAGGAGTTCTACTCACCAGATGCCTATGGTGTGTTCAGCATTAAGAACTCCTTGCTCATACTGGGATTCCTTTCAATGGATTGCCTTAAAAGTCTCCTCAATCTTCCAAAAATATCTCTTTCCTCCTGTTGTCACCGTATCTCAGTAGGTTTGGTATAGGTCATAAATGAGGGAGTGTTTCATGTAAGGCAAGTGAAAAGACATATAGTGTAATACTGTTTTTTATTGAGAACCATGCCCCATAAAAATATATATATGCTTACAAATGTTGAAGATAAAATACAGCACATCAAACGTAGTGAACTGCAGCTCTCGACCGCTCTAGGTGCACAATCAGCTCAGCTCCAGCTGACAGGCTCCCAGTTCAGTGTGAACGCTGTGTGTAGTGGAAGAAGCACGTCGTGTAGCCACGCCCTGACGCGTTTCGTGATTGGCTCACGTCTTCAGAGGGCGTGAGGGCGCCCTCTGAAGACGTGAGCCAATCACGAAATGCGTCAGGGCGTGGCTACACGACGTGCTTCTTCCACTACACACAGCGTTCACACTGAACTGGGAGCCTGTCAGCTGGAGCTGAGCTGATTGTGCACCTAGAGCGGTCGAGAGCTGCAGTTCACTACGTTTGATGTGCTGTATTTTATCTTCAACATTTGTAAGCATATATATATTTTTATGGGGCATGGTTCTCAATAAAAAACAGTATTACACTATATGTCTTTTCACTTGCCTTACATGAAACACTCCCTCATTTATGACCTATACCAAACCTACTGAGATACGGTGACAACAGGAGGAAAGAGATATTTTTGGAAGATTGGGGAGACTTTTAAGGCAATCCATTGAAAGGAATCCCAGTATGAGCAAGGAGTTCTTAATGCTGAACACACCATAGGCATCTGGTGAGTAGAACTCCTAAGGGAGACCCGGTATGAAGATTATTTTACAATTGGAAGTTTCAAGGATTTTATGAAATACATCGGTTTAAGAGACTTTTTACAGTTTTTTCTGTGAATGGACTTTATGCATTTTATTCCTTTTGGTTTACATGATTTTATATTTTAAACCTATTTCATTTTGTGGTCATACACATTGCATTCATCCTCACTCAGTGAGACTAATTTAGCAGAAGGTTAATTACAGATTTAATTAGTCACCTTAGCGCTGTTAGTGCTTCTATTCAGAGACACATTGCTTTTAAGTATTTTTGGTTAGTCAGTAAACTTGTTACATAAATTTTCCCTTTTCTTTTTTGGTTATATTTGATCACATTGTCATTTCACACACCAATACAAAGGGGTTCTGAGATAGGAATTTCTTATTTGCATGATCAAAGTTGAACTCCCTGTAAAACGACAATTAGTATGAGTTTGCATTTGTATACGACAGAGCATCAAGGGTGGGTCTCATACCTCTTCCTCCTCTTGAGTTTCCACAGCAGGTCCATTGTGGGCCTCCTGGAAAAGCAGCTTCTTCATTTTACGGTACTGTAGGTTATCCAACTCTCTGACTGCATCCTTTGTCCTTTGGATCAGGTCAATTAACACTGTTTCTGGTCGCTCACGCAAGGCAAACATGTGCTGTAATAGAACGTTATAAAAGATAAGAAAGCTTGACTCTTAACACACCGTAACTTAAGAAGAAAACCAAAGACAAGCAATGGCTTAATCTGCTTCAGAAAACAATTAATGAGTGTACTATAGGAAACAAGACTAATATGTGAAAAGGTTTACCAAATATATCATCATACTGTATATGGACAATGACATTGCGTAGCTCTGGATGCATCATTACAAGCTCCTGTATATGTGCCTGCAATGGTCAATGATTGGTCAGTGAGTAAAGTACACACGTAATTCAGAATAAACCGTTATGAGCTTAAGCTATAGATCAACAACTATAATTGGGGACGATTCACCCTTCTCATAAACATACCACACGTCACTGACCTTAAGCAGCTCATCTGATGTTGGCCTGTCTTGAGGGATTTTCTGGAGACAAGAGTCAATAAAGTTTCTGAAGTAGTCAGACCTTTAAAAAAAAGAAAGTGTACACAGATTTGTATTGAAGTACTAAAAGGGACATTCTCAATGACAAAGATTATTATAAGCGAAAAAAACTATTATCTGAAATATATAAAAAAAATCACCCCCATTCCTTTCCCCTTGTGGATTTTTTCTATAGCTATCCCGGAATAGATACCTATAAAATTGGATTCAGGCACATAGAATAGCATTGTATGATCTGAAATGTATTCATGCAAAATGGTATAGATTTAAAATGTTGCATGCTGAAGTTGGTGTACCTTTAGGGAAAAAAATAAAAAATGGTTCCTATGCACTGCAGCCAAACAGACTCTGGCGAAGGCTTGGTGGTCCTCTATATCAACTTCTACCAAAGTCAAAAATAAAATGTCCAATGAAAAACTTGCTGCTACACTTCACAATAAAGCCCATAAATTTGAGAAAATCCTGTCTCCTTGGATCGAACCCCAACTTCTAAAAGCAATTCTGGGAAGTTTGAATTCCCCCATAACGGCGTGTAGGTATGAATGGGGGGGGGGGGCTCTCCGCCTACGCATTTGCCAATTCCCAGATCTTGCAGTGGTGGTAAACCATACCCTTGCGTCCATCCATTTTGTTTAGATTCCGTCTGTCGCCAAATAGGATCTGAAAAGGGTGTGAAGTTCGAGCAGGGGATCATGAGCATGCCAGAGTAAGATACCAGAGTTTATCCTCCTTATCAAAATAAAAAAAAGTGGCACAACTGAGTGGCTAGGTAGAAGACGTTAAGATCGGGGAGGGCAGTACCACCCAGGTCTGTGGGATTCTTCAGGGCACGCCATGATAGCTTGTGGTGAGTTACCCCAAACAAATGAATTGAGGACAGAGTCCATCGTTTTAAATATTTGCAGTGGTAAATAGGTTGGGGAAAGCCAGAAAATATACAGAAGTTTAGGTAGCAGAATCATCTTTACCAAATTTATGCGGCCCATTACCCTGAGGGGTAAGCGAGCCCAGGTTTGAGTTTTAGCTTTAAGTAGCATGAAAATACGTTCTACATTCAATCTGGTCAGCACAGGTCCAATCAGCACTGCCCAGGTGTCCTGCAGCCTCATAGTACAAGCAGGGAAGGATGAAAACTCCTCCTACAAGTTTTAACCAAACACTGATAGAAGTCACAAGACTGCTCTAACTGCTGATGAGAAAAGGGTATTTAGCGGTTTATATTTACTAAAAAAAAAAAAAAAAAAAAAAAAAAAAAATGAAATTCTATGTACTGTGGGAAACCAGATATAGTGAATGCAGGGTCTTGGGTTTAGTAACACTTTAAGGAGCTCTTAAAGTGGAACTTCACGCTTGAGCAACATTAGCTACTTGTAATCCTTATGTTGTGTCATGGAAATTTTATGAAGATGTATTTAATATGTATTGTCATAGTGTCACCCAGTGTTACTTCTCCCGCAACCCGATCTAAAGAGCCGACTGGAGCGGACCGACGCTGGTTGAGATAAACTTCCTGATTTAGAGAGGGGCGTTTGCGGAGTGGGGATGTCTCCCGGCAAAAGGGCCCCTGTGTGAAGCACAGACGTTTGCCTGGTGGGGATGTTTCCTCTCTGCAAACGCATTATCGGTTTAGCGGATATATGCTCTTGTCATCTCTGTATGCCTGATCAACATGGAGGTGGTGACGTGAACATACACTTGCAGATAAGCTCCCCTTATCAGGAACTGTATTCATTGGTTATTGTATTATTATTGTATCGTATTATTGTTGCTGTTGTATTGTATTCTTTAGCTATATTTCTTGTGTTGTCAACTCCTTATATGGACATTTCCTGTGTAAAGGGGACATCCTGTGATGTTCCCTCCCACGGAGGAGGCGATAGGCTGCTGCAGCCATCACTTCCTGTTTGTGAGATCTTGTGATAATAAAAAGGAGCCTGTGAGAGCATCGGGGACCGGTGATGCTGGGATGCCGAGATGAGAACATAACAGTCTGGCGATGATGTCTCTTGACTTGAATTAATGTGAAATCGAATGAATGGTGAGTGAATTTTAACTAAGCTGCATATCATTGAGACAAAATGTGTTATTAGAGACACGATATCTGGCTGTGTGCTCTGCGTACAGCCTGATTTCGCTGACAGTCGCTAGCATTAGCAAATAGACAAGTAAATATGGTATACTTTCCCATTTTAAACTTAAAAAAAAAAAAAAAAAAATGTTTATTTCTTCAGTTACTTCCTGGTTTCCAGGCCTAAGCAAATGATAACATACATCCCAGGAGTCTTCAGGGGATGAGGAGGGATTTTCTCAGCTAAGCGCACACTCATGCCTGCATACCTGAGCTAAGGGCAGATGGATTGCAGGAGGATAATGCTACATGAATTATCTGCCTTTACTCAAGATGGCCACGGACAGAAATGCTTGGGGTGTTTTTCAAAGCAGATTCTCAGCAAGATAAAGCCTTGGTTGGATGGGCAGATTCTTTAAATATTAAAAATGAATTGAATTGAAGTTTTGGCTTGTGGTGCTCAGATGCAGTGTAGTTCTGCTTTAAGCCAATTTAGAGAGTGATGCCTCATTTCTGTGCCCTTCCTCTGCTAATGAACTTTAAATAGCAAAATACAGAGAGCTCATTGAAGTGCATGAGAACTGGTTTGGCTTAAGGTGAGATTTTTATGTCGTAGCCATGGCAGGGCAGAGAGGAGATGTCTATACAAAACTCACAAAGTGCAGCAAAGACCCCATGGTAAAATCAAACCATTCGATGGAATTGCACTTTAAACCCACATTCTAATCGGAAGGAAAATGTGATTGTTGGGAGAGAGCTATTATTTTTTTTTTTTTTTTTTAAGCAGTAACAAAAGTCTTCTCTATACATTACAGCTCTGTAAGGGTTACCACTTTAAGGCACAGCTCTGGGATATTGTCCTGACATAAGCCAAGGTAAACTTTATCACACTTCCAGGAACAGGCTGGGCTAGCTGCCAGCATACCAACCACAGTTCAATGGAGACCGCTCAGTTACTGGGTGGTGACCAGAATGAGAACCAAAGAAAATAAAAATGCCATACATGTACACCGATTGAGGTTGTAGGGAAGGTATCACATGTTCACACCAATTTAGGATCCTGCAAGCTTCCAGAAATGGACAATGTAATTCCACACTGGGAACTGGGTGTTCACATAGAAGAGACCCCAAACGTGAAACAAATGCACTACTTAGGCCATGATCACTGCTCATCCTAATCATTCTCAAGATGCAACTTAATATTCTTACCAAGTAAAAGACCATGCTACTGCCAACACATGGAAAATTTATCAGAAAGAAGGTGGGTTCGTTGGGAATATGAAATTCTGGTGGACTCATTTAGTAAAACAGTGCGAGGTAGAAGTTACATCAACCCATAGGAACCATTCTGCACAGCCACTTCTGTTTTCGTAAATGAAAGCCACATACAGGAAGATGTCTCATTAAAAGTGACTGGAAAAGAAGGACTAGCAGTACCCCAATCTAGAACATCCTATATTGCTTCCCAGTTACAACATATGGGTGGGGTGGGGGTCATCTAGATCAGCGAGACCCCATTTGTAGTCTTCTAGTGCCATCAGAGATGGCATACACCGAGGCGGAATTCTTACACTTACCCGCTACTGCACCCACAATTGTCCTAATGAAAACCTTATGGGCATATACCAAGGCCAGAAACAAAAAATACAGCGCTCGAGGATGGAGTACGAATCACTTTATAGTCTTAAAGTAGTGCAAAAATATACACATGAACTGAAAAATTAAAAACTGCACACTAGGCAGAAAGTTTAAACAAGCGAATCTATTGCAAAGTCCCCAAACACTTGAACAGTAACCATATGGTGATAGTGGGATAGCAACCTGAAATCACTGCTGGGAGTATATACGGATACGAATAGGCGAGCATAGACGCCTTATCAAAAAGGGCTGTGACAAACACAGTGTACCTAGACACTTCCTGCAGGCCCATAATAAAGATTTTAAGTGCCTGGAGGTCATGGCGATTGAGTCCATTCCAATAGGGTCACTTACGGCTAATGAAAGATTTTCCCTCCTCTGCAAGAGGGAAACTTATTGGATCTTTCGGATGGGTTCTTTGTCACCAGGTGGCCTTAACGAGGAGCTAGATATCCTCAGCATTACGAACGAAACTTGAATTAAATTTTAGTATACAGAGCTTATGGCTCTTTTTATTCAACGTCATGTTTTTAAAAAATGATAGTTTTTATAGATAAATGTGTTCATGTCACTAATATTTATGTTATGAGTTGAGTACATTGTGTTTTGTATTATATTTTTTATTCTTTATTTTTTATATATTTTTTATTTTTATATTGTATTTTTTATTATTTTTTATTTTATTTTCATTCATTTTCAATGTATGTATTATGTATTTTTGTATATGTGCTATTATTTTTTGTATATGTGTCACTATTGGGTGTTTCTAGTTTAATATCAACAAACATAATAATTGCAAACTCAATATGTTGCTTTTTTAAATAAAGAACCGAATGGTGATGGTGGGGTTAATACTTTAAATCCGTCCCCCCGCCCGCCATTATCCAATGGGATTGTTACATGTTCCTATTTTAATCTGGTGGTGTTGCCTGTCCGTGACTTTGACAAAGCGTCTGGCACGCGAAACATGTCAGTCACGGCTCACCCCCATCTCGTTTTATGCCCCCACTTGTTTACAAGAAGCCAATGCTGAGATACTGACAGTCTGGGAATTCCTTCAGTGACGTTCAGCATGTTGATTTTACTGCTCGTCTATCTCTTCCACTGATTGGCCCCTGGAGTCACATGACCCTCGAGGGATAGAGTCCGGACTTCATTCCCTTCCCCTTCATGTGACGCAGCGGTGATTCCACCCCTCCCTCCTCGCTTCTGATTGACGCGGCGGCGTCCTCGTATTGGCACGGTGGTTCCCATCCAGGATCTCCCTCACTGCCCTACATCCTTCGTTGCGAGGAGTGATCCCGCCCCCATCGGCCTCCCTGTTGGATTAGAACTACAGCCATTTCTCCCTCGGCAGGTGAATAACATCTATGTTCACTCCCAGCGTGGATGCTGTCTCCCCGCTGTGTGTTTTTCATCTCCCTGCTTAGAGGCATACTAACGGCTGTACCACCTTCATATACTACAGAAGTGTACTTTGGTTGGAAGCTTTCTCCCAGCAGTGATTTCAGGTTGCTATCCCACTATCACCATATGGTTACTGTTCAAGTGTTTGGGGACTTTGCAATAGATTCGCTTGTTTAAACTTTCTGCCTAGTGTGCAGTTTTTAATTTTTCAGTTCATGTGTATATTTTTGCACTACTTTAAGACTATAAAGTGATTCGTACTCCATCCTCGAGCGCTGTATTTTTTGTTTCAGTTCTTTGCCCATGTTCTCAGGTGATTGACAGCTGCACGGAAAGGTTTTTTCATCTTTTTTTACTACACAAAACACTGTGTTTTATTGTCCTTATGGTGTAGCGCTAGTAGTGGGAATTTTTTCTTGTATCATATACCAAGGCCAACCTGAGCATAGGGGGCTTTCTGAAATTGACCCCAATTTGACAAAATACCACCTATGTGGAATTAGCCAGGCTTTTAGATATCTGGTCCAGCTATATTCTGGCACTGTGATTAAATAATTTTTGGAGTTTTAAGAAGAATTTGCTCTCCCAGACGACAGTTTTTCCGACATCTCCAGCTAAGACATGTGTTACAGCCTCAGACCCGTTAGTCTAATCTAACTTTGGCAGATCACCAGATAAGTATAGGATGTTCTGTTAGAATAAGACAAAAAGGGTAGGATCTCCTGTATATATTCTGTTTTTTTTGTTTAATGCTTCCAACAACACATCCAAATTGCCTTGTAGGACCTGGGAGCAGTCGGGGGAGAAATCTGGGAAATGTAATTAACATCTACCCCACTTGTGTCGGTTTCACCCACTCAAAAACTCTCCCATCTATTCTTATTGCACAGAGCTTACACAAACCCTGGTCAATAATATCAATGGGGGAGAAGGAGGAGTTCCCTTCTATGCCCTAAATATGAACGATATACGGAGGACTTCATTTGTTCTGACATTGTCCGAAACTATTGGGGTAAGGGACAGATGTCAAAGAAAATATATCCTCAAGACCCTATATTTTGCTTACCGAGAGCACTGAATGAGAAACTGCTTACCTCTCGGACTCACGCTGCAAAGCTTATACCGCTTTACGTCGCCCGTAAACAAATTGCCTGCTTTGGAATGTCAATTCTTATCGCCACAAAAAAACATTGGGTTGAACAAGTAAACTATTCTTATATGGGGAATTTTTTTTTACTTTTCAGCAAATTTCGTGGAAATTCTATTCTATGTGGGAAAATTGGCCTCACCTCGGTTAATCTTCCATTGACATCTGCAGGTGTGATGTCTTTTAGTTTGGTGCAGAGATTAATGTTAGTGGCATAAAGAAATTAGTGGCTGTAGAAGATTGGTTCCTATGCAATTACATATTGATATGATATATTTATATTTTATCTGATCCTTGTTATGGTTGTATTGTTTGTTCTGGTTTAACATTTACCAATTTCTCTTGCCAAAAGAGGTCTTGGTGCCAATTAGTTTTTTTTTTTTAGCCTGGAAGTGAAAAGATAACTATTTTGTAACAGATTGCTCTTGTATGCGCCTTTTCTTTTTGTTTCAATAAAAATTTTCATGATTCAAAACGTGACAGGAAGGAAAAAGTTCTGTTATATTTGTTCACACAGCTAGATTTTACAGTGACCTAGCTAACAACATGCTCTGAGCCACCTATAAAATAAATGATTTTATGTCTGCACACATACGGAGTACTTACTACATTTGGAAAAGCTCTGGTATTCTGGAGAACAGCTTTACATTATGTGTTCGGCCCCTTTCTTACAGGGCCGAATACACCAGGAATCCACTTTGCTCATCTGTCCATGGATCTTTGCTGGATATAAGCCGACCACCTGTCCATTTACACTCGACTGCCATTTGTAACATCTGTTTTTAGAGGATTGGATCAGATTGGATATAGGCGGGTGTAAATGAACACTTGTCCATTTAAACCCAAGGAGAATGAAGGGCCTTCCCGATAAACTGACAGGCAGACCCGATTGGACTGCTCGTGTGAAAGGAGTAAAAAAATAATAGTGTGGTTGCATAAGTGTGCACACCCTCTTATAACTGGGGATTTAGCCGTGTTTAAAATGAAGCAATCACATTCAAACTCATGTTAAATAGGCGTCAGTACACACCTGCCATCATTTAAAGTGCCTCCGATTAACCACAAATAAAGTTCAGCTGTTCAAGTAGGGACATTTTCTTAGTCACATCCTACAGCAAAAGCCATGGTTCGCAGAGAGCTTCCAAAGCATGAGGGATCTCATTGTTAAAAGGTATTCGTCAGAACGGTACAAAAGAATTTCCAAGGCATTGAATATACCATGGAACACAGTGAAGACAGTAATCATTAAGTGGAGAAAATAATGGCACAACAGTGACATTACCAAGAACTGGACGTCTTTCAAAAATTGATAAAAAAAAAAAAAAAAACAACGAGAAAAAAAAACTGGTCAGGGAGGCTGCCAAGAGGCCTACAAAAACATTAAAGCTGCAGAATTATCTGGAAAGTATTGGCTTTTGTGGTACATGTGACATGTGACAACAATCTCCCCTTTTTCTTTATATGTCTGGGCTATGGGATAAAGTAGCAAGATGGAAGCCCTTTGTTACAAAGAAAAATATCCAAGCCTGGCTAAAAAAAAAAAAAAAAAAAAAACACATCTGAAGGCTTCCAAAAGCCTGTGGGAAAATGGGTTATGATCTGATGAAACCAAGGTTGAACATTTTGGCCATAATTCCAAAAGATATGTTTGGTGCAAAAAACAACACTGCACATTACTAAAAGAACACCATGCCCACAGTGAAGAAGCACGATGGTGGCAGCATCATGCTTTAGGGTAATTTTTCTTCAGCTGGAACAGGGGCTTTATTCAAGGTAGAGGGAATTATGAACAGTTCCAAATACCAGTCAATATTGGCACAAAATCTTTAGGCTTTTGTTTTTGAAAAGGAGAGGGCAAACAGTGCCAAGTCAGATGTGCCATGCCGATACTCATACCCAAAAAGACAGGAGTGCTGTAATAGAATCAAAAAGGTGCTTAAAGTATTGGTTGCACACCAAAATATTTAATTTAATTTTTTTTTACTTCCCTCCACCCAAACGATTTCAGTTTGTTGGTCAACTGAATTGTACAGTTTTATAGGTCACATCACA
Source organism: Rana temporaria (assembly GCF_905171775.1). Classification (NCBI taxonomy): domain Eukaryota; kingdom Metazoa; phylum Chordata; class Amphibia; order Anura; family Ranidae; genus Rana; species Rana temporaria. Next base: position 456,589,792 of record NC_053490.1, on the reverse strand, counting down.
AATGTGGAAAAAGTTCTGAAATTAATTTATCTTTGTCTCATCTTTTTACATCACATAAACCTGACATTTTAACAGGAGTGTGTAGACTAGCACTATGTCACCGCTGACAGGGCTTCCATCTGCACCAGATCTTCCTTTCCGGGTTTGCATGCACATGCCATCTGCCTGGCCGAGCGGGTGATAATGTCACCCTCATGCACACACAGAGGAGTCATGGGCACGACACACAGCTCTGAGGGAACGACATGAATATGTCATTCCTTCAGAGCATATGCACCAGTGATATTCACACAGCATGCAGCTGGTGACATCTCCTAAACACTGCAAGTTTAGGAAATATTGACTATACCTACAGGTAAACCTTATTTTATGGAGCAAAGTTAGGTCACCAACTTGGATATGCTGTCTGACTGGGTTGTTTCAATCTCAGTACTAGATTGAGAGAAGCGCAAATCCTCTGGCAGCTAAAACGGCTCATATATATGCATTTCAAAGGGTGTATTATGCCTCGTTTCCACTGAGCGGATCGGTTCGGTTCGGTACGGTTCGGTTCGCTTTTTTGGGTGTTTCCATTATGAAAGCGTGCCATAAAAGCGAACCGTACCGGACCATTCTGGGTCCTGCTTCAGATGTGGGGCCATAGAGAATGGAACGGTTCCATTAGGGCGAACCTACAAATACATCTCACTGATTGGTGGATGTGCTAGTCTTTTTTTCTAAACCTTGCATGGTCCCGGATGGTCCGATTTGCAGTGGAAATGCTCTACAGAATAGACCGGTCCCATTCTAACCGCTCCATTCTTTCTGACCCGAACCGATCCGTGCAGTGGAAACAAGGCATTAGTGGTTTGCCTGGAGTAAAAGTGCAAGTTTACCTTTTCACAAAAATAAAGGATTTTTTTTTAAAGTGGATGTAAACCCGATTTATGAAATTTGAGCTGGGCACATATCTGCAATGTTTGGTTATCCATCTTCAAAACACCATGTCCCGGTCGTAGTTGTCTCCTGCTCCCTCCTGACAAGCTCTCCATCAAATATGATAAAAGCAGCCCAGTTTGGTGTTGGGGAGGATGCTATAAATAGATTAGCACAGAGTTGACTGATTTAACCACTTGCTGACGGCCGTACGACTTTGTACGGCCTCAGCGCGGCTCCCAATCTCTAACAGGCCGTGTTTTTACGGCCTCTCCTTTACACGTTCCCCGCGCACGCTCCCGAGCGCGCGGCGGGGAACTTCTGTACTGGCCGTGTCCCTTGGACACAGCCAGTCACAGATCGCCGTGAACGGCCAATCGGAGCGGCCGTTTCCTAGGCGATCTGTGCGGCCAATGAGAGATGATCTCATATGTTTACATATGAGATCATCTCTCATTCCCGGCTCTCGCAGACAGCGGTGCTGTCAGGGGAGAGAGGAGACGGATCTGTGTCTCTTGTACATAGAGACATAGATCGGTCACCCCCCCCAGTCACCCCCCCTCCCCCACAGTTAGAACACTAATTAGGGTACACATTTAACCCCTTCCTCACCCCCTAGTGTTAACCCCTTCCCTGCCCGTCACATTTATACAGTAATTAGTGCATATTTATAGCACTGATTGCAGTATAAATGTGAATGGCGCCAAAAATGTGTCAAAAGTGTCCGATGTGTCCGCCATAACGTCGCAGTCCCAATAAAAAATCGCAGATCGCCGCCATTTCTAGTAAAAAAAAAGCATTTATACAGTAATTAGTGCATATTTATAGCACTGATTGCAGTATAAATGTGAATGGCGCCAAAAATGTGTCAAAAGTGTCCGATGTGTCCGCCATAACGTTGCAGTCCCAATAAAAATCGCAGATCGCCGCCATTTCGAGTAAAAAAAAAAATTATACAGTAATTAGTGCATATTTATAGCACTGATTGCAGTATAAATGTGAATGGCGCCAAAAATGTGTCAAAAGTGTCCGACGTGTCCGCCATAACGTCGCAGTCCCAATAAAAATCGCAGATCGCCGCCATTTCTAGTAAAAAAAAAAAAAAATAATAATAATAATTCTGTCCCTTATTTTGTAGGCGCTATAACTTTTGCGCAAACCAGTCGCTTATTGCGATTTTTTTTTTTTTTACTAAAAATATGTAGAATACGTATCGGCCTAGACTGAGGATTAAAAAAAAACGTAAAAAAAAAAATTGAGCCATTTATTATAGCAACAAAGTAAAAATATTTTATTTTTTTTCAAAATTGTCGCTCTATTTTTGTTTATAGCGCAAAAAATAAAAACCGCAGAGGTGATCAAATACCACCAAAAGAAAGCTCTATTTGTGGGGAAAAAAGGACGTTAATTTTGTTTGGGAGCCACGTCGCACGACCGCGCAATTGTCAGTTAAAGCGACGCAGTGCCGAATCGCAAAAAGTCCTCTGGTCAGGAAGGGGTTTAAGTGCCCAGTAAGGAAGTGGTTAACAAACTGCTCTGAAAATCTCTACCTATGAGGAAAGAGGGTGTGTGCCTTTCCTCCAATCAGCTGTCTTGGCTGTATGCCCAGACTTTACTGCAGTGCTAACCAGGAAGAGAAAATCTAGCATGATCTGAACTTTCTAAAGAATATATAAAGCGGAAGACAGCAGATATGTAAAACTGATGTATGGAGATTTGTTTCATCCCTGTGCATCAGAGGCTGTTCACTTCACTGGGTAAATGTGAGGGTTTAAATCCACTTTAACCAAACATACACCCTCCCCACCCCCAGTACATACCCCGATATATGATTGCACTGGCTGCATGGGCAGTAAGAATCAAAGGTCTGGCATTTTGATAGCCTCAGTGTTCTTCCACGATGGATCAAAGCCATTCTGAATAGTCATATGGTGGCACATGACTGCTTTCACCAATTAGAATTGCTCTTATCCATTCCAGTGTCCAAAAGGAAAGGGGAAGCAGACCGCTTTCAAATCCTTGGACCCATGCACCAGCTGCGTGGGCAGTAATAGCTAATCACCCATGGAGGCAAGTACAGCGGGAACAAGGGGGAGTGTGGAGGGTGTACAGCGTTCGTTCATCTTTCAGATATGGAGAACTTTAAAACTATAAAGCATAAATCATTTAAATGAATCTTATATTAATTCATTCTCTTTTGAAAAATAGCAAAGCTGGGTGCAAGAGAAATCATTTTGTTCAAATTTTAAAACACACAACTTGGCTGTAAAATTATACAGTGGTTTAAATTTATGGCACATTACGCCAAGACTCAAACAAACCAAAGGTTAAAAGAAATTGCCAAAATCTTAGGAGATAGTAAGTAACATATTATGGTAAGGGTTGATTCTAATTTGCATACTATTCTCAAACTTGCAGCAGATAAAAAGTTTAATCATTCAAGGATGAATCATTTAGATGCACACAGAGAACAGCTTACAGGGTTCAGGCTTTTCAGCCCTATATCCACACACAGCTGTGGTAAACTAGTCCACCCTGCTATCTCTACTCTAACTGGTGATGTGGAAAAAAATACAACAGACGGCTTTAAGTTGTCTCTCATATACAGTAGAAAGTCTTATGTAGAAACGCAAGCAGCTAAGAATTGTCTTTATTTTATTATATGTACATTCACATCAGTCCCTGCCCTCAAGCAGTTTACAATCTAAGGCCCTGACTCACATTTATACATACATATACTAGGGGCGACTTAGACAGGTGCCAAATAGCCTACCAGCATGTCTTTGGAAGGAAACTGGGAGTACCCCGAGGTAACCCACACAGGGAAAACATGCAGACTCCATGCACGTAGTGCCATGGTTGGAATGCAAACCAATGGCCCCGGTGCTGCTAGATGGCTAACCACTTAGCCATTGTGCTGCCCATCAAATTTAAACTTACTGCAATATGAGGGTGAAAACTTTACAGCATGTTTCAGAAGTACACATTCCATGTGTATCTTACTCCAAAAGCTTGTTATAAGTTGGGGTGGCATTTTTTGTTTGTACTAATGGAATTGGTGCTGGGACACACTGGACGATCAGTTGCCATTGTGCTTTGCTGCGCTTCTGGTCTTTGCATGCGTCTTTCGGAAAGAAAGGGCTGCCTCTAAGCATACCTGCACTTAATTTAACTTCAGTATAGCTATGTATGCTCAACATGAAGGTTCTCATAGAACAAAGTTAGGACTACACGACAGACAGCCCTTGACAAAGCATTACAGCTTTCCACATACATTTGCAAATGTGCATTTTTTTTATTCATGCAAACGGTTTGGCAGTGTAATTTAATTTTTTTTGCTAGAAGACGAGTATGCTGGGAAGTAAATGCTGCTTTGTTTACTCTGCGAAAAGCTCTTCCATGTGCACCATGGGGTGGTTGCCATGTTTGTTTTGTCTACACCATTAGTGAACCAGTATGCAGCTGCCTGTACTGGTTAGAGAGCTAGAATAAGGTAAGCTAAGTGGATCTGGTCAGAGAGCAAGACTAGACAGGGGGGGGGGGGGGGGGGGGGGTGATATTGTCAATCACACTGACAGATTCCTGTACACGGTACAAAGAAACCTACCAACTATGTTGCTGCTTCCCTTTGACTATATGGATACTTGCATATAAACTTACAGGAGGCAGCACAGATAAATGTCAAATGATTCACTGCACATAAAGCAGGTTTCGTATCGGCTTAGGGCATGTACAAGATCCCTGGATAAGCACTTTTAAAAAAACATCAAGGTGTATCTGTAACAAGGGAATAAGCAGACTTTCCCTACTGAGGTCAGTGGGGAATTATTCCATCAACTCCTTGAAATGCTAGACAAATTGAGCAAGCAATCTCCACAGTAGGTGAATAGAGGTAGCTATATTTTTTAAATATTCCTTAAGAGTGATAACTATCTAGCAGAGAATTTGTGAACAATAGTAAAATTACAAATGAAGACAGATATACCCAGCAGCATAGAGAACAAAAAATTAGTTTTTGAGAAGACTGCATTGAAGTATGCATTTCACAGCAGAAGTCACATTTTTGTATGCAAGTATAGTCAGTGATATTGTATACAGCTGTATGCTAAATTCACAAAATGTGTCACTGCAAATTACATTATCATAGTATTAACTGCTCACCACATGGTACTTTGACCATGTAACAGGATTGCACTTTTTATTTAGGAGAATGTGAAATTTTACATATTTATTTCTTTTTCATATGAGTTCTGAGAAAATTGCGAATTTTAAACGGATTTAAATCCGATCTCTAAAATGAACACCACGGTGACTGTTTGGAAAGCACACAATGCCAGTGATGAGGATGGAACATTTGGACAGTCATGTGCGGTACTCACCATTCACTAGACTGAAGTGTAGGAGACTCATTCTGCGCTATGTGGTATAAGGCACTCATTGCATTCATATTAAACAAAGGAGGTTTCCTTTCAGCTGTGGAGAACAAACATCAAAGTGTTAAGTTCAACAATTACTGTACATATTCTTCCCTCTTCCTACAATTACAATGAGCAATTATTTTCCCTGCTTCAATCAATCCAAAGGTAATGTCAAGCCGAATATGTCTTTAGGGAAGTGTTTTCTAATATACCAGGTTATGTACACATACACACAGTGTATATACATGGAGTTCCATAGAGATGGCTAAACAGCAAAAGAGAATCACAGAACATGAGACAGAAGGTCAGTAAACAAGAACCATAGAGAGGGAAGTGTGGCAGTAGAGAACCATAAAAAGAAATACAGTAGAAGAGAACCATAGAGGGGGAAGTATACAAGAACAACTATTGAGTGAGAGGGACAACATGAAAAAGACATCGAAAGGGAGAAAAAGGGGCAAAAATGGAAAACATAGGCAAGAAGCTGCGTTGACCATTTAGTGTTCATCAAAAAAAAAATATTCAAATTGGGTTTTGCTAAAAATGCCTGACAAACTGGGACTGACATACAGCTCATCATGCGGTTGGACAGAGCGATAAGAACAAGAGGACTCTATATAGTAACCATGATAAGACTGCATTATAAAGAAGACTAAAGGATGAGGACTATACATATTAGAAAGGCCAAGATGCAAAAATAGGATTTTTGTACTCACAGTAAAATCCATTTCTCTGAGTTCATGGACAGACACAGCAGCCTTTGACCTTAGGGTTATTCACCTTCCTTTCCTGGAAGGAAGGTGAATAACCCTAAGGTCAAAGGCTGCTGTGTTCGTCCATGAACAGAAGAGAAATAGTGATTCTACCTGAACTGGTAACACTATGGCAAGTGGCTGCGGCTTTAATCGTCCAGGAGACACGAATGGGAAAGTGAGCTTATGAATAAAATGTGGATCAGGTGGCACCCAGACAAGCAAATGTGCATGAGCTCAAGTCTTGCATGGAAACGAAGAGCAGTGGAAACCTGATGACCGCGTTATGGTACTCTGTATTTTGATGGTGGTAGAAGCCCCTGAAGAGGGAGGTTTTAAAGACTTCCGCCGTTGGAGAAGGACCTCTCAGCCAGCGACATCCTTTACGAACTTGTCAAATGCCTTACCAAAGAGACATCCTTCCTCAAAGGGCATACGAGCGAGACATCTTTTACAGGCTGTTTTACCCAACCAGGCTTTCAGTCATAAGATTCTGCACATATGTTCAGAACTTCCCAATGTTTTAATGGGGACACTTGTTCCAAAGACAGCTAAATGGTTATCACGGGGGCAAAAATTAAAGGGAAATCTCTCCAATGGTATAACCCCCCCCCCCAAAAAAAAAAACACACACACACACACACACTTCCCTACTTTGTACAAATAAAAAAAAAAGGTGAACACCGCACCACCTTTCCCCTCCCTCTTACACTTCCAGTCACTGCTGTACTTATCTCTGAGGATGTTGAGCGGTCAGAACCGCCACAGCCAGGGAATTTGAGACGCCGGCTCCCCTCTTCTCTGGCCAGTGCTTCCGGGACAGACCAGATAGACTGACTGGTCAGCATTCTCACAATGAATCGCTCTCGTCTATACACACTGCTAGACTGGCTGCGGCCACACTGACAGCCCTGCATCCCCAGAGGTACGTACAGTGGGAAGGAGGTATGGTATTCAGCTTTAATTTGTTTCTGTAAAGTTGGTGAACCACTGTAATTTACAGCAAAAGCACCAGGAAGATTCCCATGCAATGAATGTCATTTACTGCTTTATAAATATGCCCCATAAAATATATAAATTATCGAATTTAGCATTGCAAGGTTTCCAGTGACATACGGATATGTTTGGCATAAAAAAAAAAGAAAAGAAAAAGAAAACCCATGACATCAGGATGGACATACCTAGTTCAATACAAGTAATCCCCAAAGACCAAACATCTACTTTTCCATCATACTGTCCTTCATCCATGGCTAAGATTACTTCTGGGGCCATCCTAAAATGAAAACATGCCACATTAAATTGTCATTTGGGAATTTCCCAAAAAGCAAATATTTTTTTCAAAGTCCTTGTTTTAGAAACTAAAAACAAAACCTCTTGTGCAAGACCAACAGGAAGGATAAATATTTCATGTAAACTTTTTTCACACCCAAACAGGCGAATTACAATGTAAGTTTTGTTAAAAAGATCATTAATCCTACAATGTTCTAGCATCAGGGATGGCATTGGTGAAAAACAGATAAGTCCCCAGCATCACTTCCCGACATGCCTCTTGAAAACTTCAGGGCAATGAAACGCTGCATCAGGGCAGGCCACGCAGTGACAATATCCCACACAGTACATCTGGAAGTGACATACACCCGGAGAAGAGTAGGAGAGGACCGCTTGTGGCCACAGCATATGGAGCAGGTATCCTAGTACTCTTGACGTCAGCAAACAAGCCAATGCACCCTAGTGCAAGGCAAAGCACTTTTTAATGTAGGCATCACGGAATTGTTTTATTTATTTTTTAAACTACTTTACCCCCTTCCTGCCGAGGCCAATCTTCAGCTTTGAGCATTGTCTTAGTTTGAACGACAATTGCGCATTCATGCAACGCTGTACCCAAACAACATTTTTGTTCAGACAAAGATTTAATTTGGTGGCATTTGATCAATTTTGCAAAAAAAAAAAATTCTCCTTCACTGATGGGTACCGATGAGGCTGCATTGATATGTTGCACTGATGGGCAGCGATAGGCATTACTGTTGGGGCTTCGCCGATATATCAGGGCACTGATAATCAGTGCAGATCTCCCCTGTGAGAAAATGCCGCTGATCGGCTATCCTTTCCTCATACACTGTGTGAGGAGAGTAACGCTGATAACCGACATTTCACTGTTTACATGTGATCAGCTGTGAATGGACACAGCTGATCACATGAATAAAGAGCCTCATCATCGTCTCTTTTACCGAGATTGGTAATGTGCTATGTCTCAGAGCACACCACCGATCGCCCACTGCCCGCCTCTGCAGGCACGCACGTGCGGTGAGCGTGGGACGGCGTCATGACGTTTTCCCAAAATTGGAGAGCTGCAGCCGCCTTCCTGTCTTGATATGGCGGGAGGTGGTTAAGGTTTCACACTTTGTTGGTATTCTTCCATTTCTTCCTTTTGTTGCCCAAGTCACAAATATCACAGGTGTCAAACACAAGGCCCGCGGGCCGAATACAGCCCTCCAGGCTATTTCATGTGGCCCTCGCACCTCTCCTGCAGCTGCAGGAGAGCTCCAGCCCTCCTCTGGTCCTCCTCCAGACCCTTACTTTCTGCTTTCAAGCAATGCATTCAGCTTCTTCCCAGCAGCAGCATAAGGAAAGGGGGATGCACTGTGATATAAGGGAGAGTGGGGGACTAAAATTCTGATGGTGGGGTGGCTCTTGACATCTAATATATGGGGAGGGGATGCGCGCTGGGCATCTAATCTTACAGATACAACCGGCCCTTTTGAGGGCAATCATAATGCTGATGCGGCCCACAGTGAAATTGAGTTTGACACCCCTGGTCTATATGATTAGAACACCGGCAAGATAAGAGAAAGGGAGTTGGTCCAGGTGGAAAGTGGATGGTGTTTAACCCCTGTGTTATAGTTTTTTTTTTTACTTCCTTGTAGTGGGTGGTCATAAATCTGGTGAGTTTTCTGTGTTGGTGTTGAAGGATCACTGGAGCACCGCGTTATTTGTCTATGTATTTTGTTGTATACACAGCCCAGACTGACTGGGAAAGTCTAGACATTTATACATATATACAGTCGATATAAAAAGTCTACACACCCCTGTTAAAATGCCAGATTTCTGTGATGTAAAAAAATGCAACAAAGATAAATATTTTCTGGATTTTTCCCACCTTAAGGCCCCTTTTACACGGGCGGACTGTATGTCCGCTTTTTCATCCAACAGTGTACGGATGAAAAAGAGACATACATTGGTCCCTATGAGATCGCGGGTGTCAGCGGATGAACATCCGCCGACACCCGATCTCGCCCGCCTCCGCATTCCTCCGACTCTGCAGACGGAGGAAACCCCTATTTTTCCTTCCATCTGCGGATCGGATGAACGCGGACAGACGGTCCGCGTTCATCCAATCCCCCCATAGGGCGAGAGCGGAGAAAAGACAGGGCGGTCCCTGCACAGTGTGCGGGGACCGCCCTGTCATCCGCCGGCTCAGCGGGAACGGAGCGATCCCCGCTGAGCAAGCGGAGGTTCACGGGGCGGATCATTACTGATCCGCCCCGTGTGAAAGGGGCCTTAATGCGACCTATAAAAAAGGTACAACTCAGTTGAACAAACTAAAATATTTTAGGTGGATGGAAGTTAACACAAAAAAATAATAATATGGTTGCATAAGTGTGCACACCCTTAAACTAACACTTTGTTGAAGCACTTATTGATTATAATTACAGCACTCAGTCTTTTTGGTTACGAGTCCATCAGCATGGCACATCTTGACTTGGCAAAATGTACCCACTCCTTTTCAAAAACACGCCAAATCTGTCATATCCTGTGCAAAGCCCTCTTCAGATCACCCCACAGATTTTCAATCAGATTCAGGTTTGGACTCTGGCTGGGCCAATCCAAAACTTTAATCTTCTTCTGGTTGATTCCTTTGTTGATTTGGATGTATGCTTTGCATCGTTGTCATGTTGAAAGATGAAGTTCCCCTTCATGTTCAGCTTTCTAGCAGAAGCCTGAAGGTTTTGTGCTGGTATTTGGAACTGTTCATAATTCCCTCTACCTCGACGAGGCCCAAGTTCCAGCTGAAGAAAAACAGCCGCAAAGCATGATGCTGCCACCACCATGATTCACGGTGGGTATGGTGTTCTTTTGGTGATGTGCAGTGTTGTTTTTGTGCCAAACACATCTTTTGGAATTATGGCCAAAAAGTTCAACGTTGGTTTCATCAGACCTCAACACATTTTCCCCACATGCTTTTGGAAGACTTCAGATGTGTTTTTGCAAAATGTAGCTGGGCTTGGTTGTTTTTCTTTGTAAGAAAATGCTTCTTTCTTCCCACTCTACCCCATAGCCCAGACATATGACGAATACAGGAGATTGTTGTCACATGTACCACACAGCCAGTACTTGCCAGATATTCCTGCAGCTCCTTTAATGTTGCTTTAGGCCCAATGGAAGCCTCCCTGATTAGTTTTCTTCTAGCCTTTTCATCGATTTTGGAGGGATGTCCAGTTTATGGTAATGTCATATTTTTTCCACTTGACGATTGTCTTAATCTTTTTTATTGGTATATCTAATGCCTTGGAAATTCATTTGTACCCTTCTACCCTGATATCGCTCAACAATGAGATCCCTCTGATGCTTTGGAAGCTATCTGCAGACCATTGCTTCTGCTGTAGGATGCGACAAAGAAAATGTCAGGAAAGACCTTCTAGAATAGCTGAACTTTATTTGGGGTTAATCAGAGGTACTTTAACTGCGTGCCGGCCACCCACTGTCAATTGATGGAAGAGCAGTGCGGCTCTCTTTCTGGGGTGACGTCATATGACGTAGGCGTGACCCCGATCCCTGTAAAGAGACAATCACATAGCCCTTTAACCATGTGATCAGCTGTGTCCAACCAAAACTGGTCACATGTAAACATGGAAGTGCTGGCGATTGGCTCTCATAGCCTCACACTGACAGAATATGTGGCGAGGAGAGCCTATCAGCGGCATCTCCTTGCAGGGAACACCCAGACAAGTAATGGTAAAGTCTCCCAGTGCCACCAATCAGGGCCCATTAGTGATGCCAGTCACTGCTACCTTTCAGTGTCCATCAGTGGCTTCCCATCCATGCCACGCACTAGAGCCACCTAATCAGCTCCCATCAGTGGAGAAAAATACTTCTTTACAACATTTACTCACACCCCAAGAACCTTTTTTTTTGTGTACCGACTCCTATTTAACATACGTTTGAATGTGATTGCTTAATTCTGAACGCAGCTACATCCCCAGTTATAAGTGCACACTTATGCAACTACATTTTAGTTTTTTTACTTCTTACCCCCTAAAAGATATCAGATTGTTTTTCAATTGTACAGTTTATAGGTCACATTAAAAAGGTGGAAAAAGTTCTGAAAGGTTTGATCTTTGTCTCTTTACATCACAGAAACCTGACATTTTAACAAAGGGTGTGTAGATTTTTTTTTTAACCACTGTACTTTGGTCTGAATTGCTCACACCAATTATCAGTGCTCTAATAGGAGTGAGAATTCTATGACATGTAGTTGGCTATTACCTTCAGACATTTTAGATCCAGTTTCTATAGCAACAAAAAACTGAAAAGAAAGATACTACCCAAAAAAATAAAAATAAAAAAAAATTACATGTGGAAGTATACAACAGGCAGGGAAAAAAATATAAAAATAAATAAATAAAAATCATCCTCACCAATATGGTGTCCCCACAAATGAATTGGCTGGAGATGCTATAGAAGCAGACCCAAAGTCAGCAAGTTTCACTTGGCCTGGCTCTGTGAGAAGGATGTTGCCTGCCTTGATATCTCTAAAAGGGGAAAAAATACAAAATATGTTAGAACATACAACAAGCTAAAAAAATTGTTAGAACAATTCATGCTAATGATTTTAAGAGACAGAACATCTCCAAATTACCAAAGAGAACATCACTCTTGAAGCTATGTCTTAAAAAAAAAAAAAAAAAAAAAAAAAGGCAAACTAGTCCTCAGCATTGCTTTTTTCTCCATTACCAACTTAGCATGCAGTGTTCTGTCCTTGTGCCTCTCTTTGGAGGAAGCCATCTTGGTAGAAAGCAGGGCATTCGTTTTTTCAGCAAAGAAAACAGTCAATAGCACAGCAGTGGCATTACCAAATATCACTTGTAGTCTCTGGGGAAAAGCTGTTAGAAGTGGCAATGCCTTGGATCTCAAACGGCAGATACAGTAAAACCCTCACTTATCAGGAAATGTACCTTTTCCCCTAAAGATATTCCAAACAATCATTTGTACAAAAAAAATAAAATAATAATATTTCAAACAAAAAGGGTACATTTTCAAAAGGCACTGCTCAGACACAACATTTCAACATATTCCCTATATTATAGCAAATCTTCATTTTTTTTTAGTTCCATTTAACTTTAGTGTAAAATTACTTTACTTCAGGACATTAAGCCAGCTTTGTTAACCACTTGACCTCCAGCAAAATTTACACCCCTTCATAACCAGGCCTATTTTGGCGATATGGCACGGTTACATCAACTGACAACTGCATGATCATGCAATGCTGTACCCAAATAAAAATGTCCCTTTTGCCACAAAACAAGCTTTCTTTTGGTAGTATTTGATCACCTCTGCGTTTATTTTTTGAGCGATGAACAAAAAAACTAATTAAAAAACAAAAACAAAAGTCTTCATCAATTTAGACTAATATGTATATTGATTGTAGATGCTATGTCTTTTGCGCAAATTAAACAGTCATATTTTTATTTTTTTTAATAGTAACGGCGGTGATCAAAGGGTTTGCGATATTGCAGTGGTCATTGACACATACTGACAGAAATACAGTGAACAGTGCTAAAAAATATGCACAGTCACTGTACAAATTACACTGGTTAGGAAGGGGTTAAACATCAGGGCAATTAAAGGGTTAACTGTGTACCTAGCCTGTGTTATAGGGCACTTTCACACTAGGGTGGGCATCGTCTGTAAAGCGCTGCTATTTTTAGCGATGCTTTACGGTAGTTTTTGCGGCGCTTCTAAGCTGCTATCGCAATGCTTTTCAGCACCGCCAACAGCTAAAAAAGGGTTAAAAGTGCAGCAAGGCATTGGAGGCGGTGCCCATTGATTTCATTGGGCAGGGATACTTTAGGAGCTGTGTATACACCGCTCCTAAAGCGCCTCCATAATGCTGCTTGCGGGACTTTTTTTTGCGTTCTGACAATACACCGCTCCAGTGTGAAAGCACTCCGGCTTTCACACTTTGTAGTGCCAGGAGAGGAGCATTACAGGTGCATTGCAGTTGCTATTTTTAGGCAGCACAGTGATGTAGTGGTTAGCACTTTCACTTAGCAGCAATGGGGTCGCTGGTTCGGATCCCGCCATGACATCTACCTGGAGTTTGCATGTTCTCCCTGTGTGTGCGTGGGTTTCCTCCCACACTCCAAAGACATGCTGGTAGGTTAATTGGATCCTGTCCAAATTGATCAAGTATATATGTATATATGTGTGTACGACTGTATGTCCCAAGCGTGTCGAGAACCTACGGGGTAAATGACCACACCAGCCAGGAAGAAACTTTCTGCAAAAAAGCGCCTAGAGGTGATTCAGTTTACATGTGTAGCGCTATACAAGTCACTCATTCAATCATTCATTAATTAATAAAAGTGTGAAAATAGCCTTACTATACTGTGGGAGGTGCTTTTACTAGGTTAAGAGATGGAATTTATTTGCTGCTTTGCAGGGACACAAATTCCGTCTATTTCCTCCTGTCAGAACGACAATCTGCCTAGTTTACATAGGCAGATAACAGTTGTGTGTCTTTTCCTTTGACACACTGCCATCACACTGACTCACTGACCCAAATAAGTGTGCAGATTAAGAAAAAGTCCTCAGCTGCAAGTTAAAGTGGTTGTATACTTGTATTTTTTACTTTTACCTACAGGTAAGCCTAAAAAAGGCTTACCTGTAGGTATAAAGAATATCTCCTAAACCTGTACGGTTTAAGAGATATTCACCCCGCAATGCGCCGCTGATTGCAGCGGTGCATGCGCAGCGGGTATCCTCGGCTAAGGGGCCGGCAGCCGCCGAGGCCCTTGCCCGTTTGAAGTCTCCCGCGCGCATGCGCGGGAGTGACGACAATCGCCGCTCCAGCCAATCACAGCGCTGGGGCGGCAATACCCGGAAGATACGCCAGGCAAGATGATATCTCGCTCGGCGTGGACCAGGTGAGTTCCCTACACCTCGTTTTAAGGTAAGTATTTCATAATGAGCTAGTATGTGGTGCATACTAGCTCATTATGGCTTTTGCCTTTCAGGTGAACAAAAAAAAAACACTTTAAGGATTCCAAATTATGAAGAAATAGGGTCAACATTAATGTTAGAGCCGGTTCACACAGGGGCGGCACGACTTTGGGGGCGACCGCAAGACGACTTCAGAGGCAAAATGACTTCTGTATTGAAGTCAATGCAAGCCGCCCCGAGTCGTCCCCAAAGTCCTTTTTCCAAGTCAGTGCAACCTGAGTCGCTCCTATTAGAACAGGACATGACTTGTCAGGTGGCTGAGACGCCTGACGAGTCGCCCCTGTGTGAACCGGCTCTAAGGCAGCTTGCATATTCAGATGCAGTAGATGTTTTTCTAATGAGAGGTTTCTGTAAACCAATGCACACACTTGCAGAACAGGAATGCAAAATGATGACCCCATTAGTGTGCTGCTACCACTCAATTATCCAATCACAGGCTGAACTGGGTCCTAGACAAGGCCCCATCACATTGACAGTATCCCACAAAAGAGTACACCCCTCATATTTTCATAAATATTTTATTATATATTTTCATGTGACAACAATAAAGAAATTACATTTGGCTCCAATGTAAAGTAGTGAGTGTACAGCTTGTATAACAGTGTAAATTTGCTGTCACCTCAAAATAACTCGACACACAGCCATTAATGCCTTAACTGCTGGCAACACAACCAAGAACACCCCCAAGTGAAAATGTCCAAATTGGGCCTAAAGTGTCAATAATTTGTGTCACCACCATTATTTTCAAGCACTGCCTTAACCCTCTTGGGCATGGAGTTCACCAGAGCTTCACAGGTTGCCACTGGAATCCTCTTCCACTCCTCCATGACATCACAGAGCTGGTGGAAGTTAGAGACCTTGCACTCCTCCACCTTCCCTTTGAAGATGCCCCACAGATGCTCAATAGGGTTTAGGTCTGGAGACATGCTTGGCCAGTCCACCTTTACCCTCAGCTTCTTTAGCAAGGCAGTGGTGGTATTGGAGGTGGGTTTGGGGTAGTTATGTTGGAATACTGCCCTGTGGTCCAGTCTCCAAAGGGAGGGGATCATGCTCTGCTTCAGTATGTCACAGTACATGTTGGCATTCATGGTTCCCTCAATGAACTGTAGCTCCCTAGTGCCGGCCGCACTCATGCAGCCCCAGACCAGGACGCTCCCACCACCATGCTTGACTCTAGGCAAGACACACTTGTCTTTGTACTCCTATCCTGGTTCCTGCCACACACGCTTGACACCATCTGAACCAAATACGTTTATCTTGGTCTCATCAGACCTCAGGACATGGTTCCAGTAATCTATGTCCTTGGTCTGCTTGTCTTCAGCAAACTGTTTGCGGGCTTTCTTGTACATCTTAAGAAGAGGCTTAACCAAGGCCTTAATGTCATTCTATTTCTTATGTAGGCGATTTAGACACGGTCCCTATGAAATGGTACCCCACCTGTGGGGAGGTGGCTAGGACAGAACTAGGACTGCCACCAACAGTTACCAAGCAAGGTCTGCAAATTTTTTCCTACCAACATAATATATAATTGAGCCAACTGTCAAAAAGGGAATTGTGTAAACATTTCAATTATCTAGTGAAATAATTCAAACAGGAATGTAGTTTTCACATGGCTGGATCAGTGCAGTAAATATTCACAAAATGCATGGTGTGATTTTTTTAAACTCTTTAGTAAACCAGCCTCAATGCTTTAAAACTCTGAATTCAGCATATTAAGGGATTGAATAATATATAAAAACTGGAATGTATCCATGCTAGCCACTGTGCTCCTACCGACTGCGCTTGCCGTAAGACCTGGTTAAAATGAGCGCTGCATATTCCTTTGCCTCCAAAATTATTCTAGTTTTTTTTTTAATTATCATCATTATTATTATCATTATTATTATTATTATTAATAAGCAACCACATTTTAAACAGCAAATTACGTTGGACGAGGTCGATTTATTATAATAAAAAAAACAACATTTAAACAATTGGAAATAAAAAATAAAATGTTATGCTTATGTGCGTACATTTAAAACAAAACTATTAAACATAATATGCTCACCTATGGATTAAATTATGAGAATGCAAATAAGCTAATCCCTGCAGTGCTCCATGTGTAATAGCGGCGATTTCGTTTTCTTGCAATGGCTTTTTGTGTACTGGAAGAAAAGCATCAAATATTAATAGGAAACACGTCCAAAAACCTGTAACCTTTAAGGCTAAAATTACTAACATTTATTAATCTTTGACTGGCATGCAAGCATAAGCAGCTATGATGTCGGAGCTCATTTGGACCAAGTGCTAGTATATTACTGCATCCGTCTATAGAATTTGAAGACAAAAATAAAATAAAAAACACAAGCAACAGTTTTCTGAAATCAAATTTCTTGCTTCTAACAAGGCAGGGGCCGCTGACTGAACAAGAGAAAAATCAAATGACTCCCCCAGAATGGATGGAGGCATTTCCACTGTCAGCTACTGTATTTAACTGACTAAATATAATGCCGCTGGCGAACAGTGGCTGCAATCACTGTTTAGCCAATAATTTCCCACTTAGCTTGATTTTTAAATTTACTTTTTTCGAGCCAGAAAGAGAGAGAAAGAGAAAAAGAGAAAGAGAACGTGAGAAAGAGAGAAAGAGTGTGTGCGTGAGAAAGAGTGTGTGCGAGAGAAAGAGTGCGTGCGAGAGAAAGAGTGCGTGCGAGAGAGAGAGAGAGAGAGAGAGAGAGAGAGAGAGAGAGAGAGAGAGAGAGAGAGAGACACACACAGAGAGAGAGACACAGAGAGAGAGAGAGAGAGAGAGTGTATGTGTGAGAGAGAGAGAAAGTGTGTGTGTGTGTGTGTGTGTGTGTGTGTGTGTGTGTGTGTGTGTGTGTGTGTGTGTGTGAGAGAGAGTGTGTGAGAGAGAGTGTGCGAGTGTGTCCTGAAAAGCACCAGATCAAATTGCACATACTATTCACATCACAGCAGTAATCAAATAAGTAGCGAAGGAAAATGGAGACACCATCTACTTTCTGCAAAACTTCAAAATCTGAGTCCTGAGCATAAGCAATGAACTTTAAAAACACACTATATGTTTAATTTAGGTAAAATTTTAAAATTACCTTCTAGTAAGTCTGATGCAGATCCTAAACAATATTCCATGACCAGCTACGAAGAGAAGAATATACATATTAACTTTATGGAAAACATAAATCAATCAACAAACTGCCGCTGAACAGAAAACTGACATAAAAAGTTGTAAAACAATTCTAAATGACAGAACAAGTGCAGCATGAAAATGCTAGCTTGTCTGAGACCCCAAAAAAACAAGTCAAATGACCGTGAAAACCACCAGGACTGGTAAGCCGCAATAGATTACATTTTAGTGTTGAAGTATAATTTACAAAAATATATAACAGAGATGTATTAGGCCCATAGTTCTACATGTAACTATATGTGATGCACATCAAAGGCTTTTCCAACCTTCTTTTAAATCAAAGTTGCAAAAGTACAAATAGAGATAGAAATGTAATTATTTTTACATTTTTTTTTTTATTATGGTCAACAGTTTTATTAGTCTTATGGGTCTCACGCTAAGGCAGCACAATTAAATGAAATCCCGTTTACAGAGCTCACTAGGACTGCCCTCTACTGGTTGATATTGTAGTGATAATAAATTGTAACTCATGAATAAAATAAATCCTTAGTAAATGTGAACAGCAAAATGTTTAATGGTTATGCATCTTGGCTAAAATCAGTAGAAATACTGTAGTTCTTTGCACCTTCTTTGGAGACGGACTGTAAAAAAAAAAAAACTTTTGAATAGAGTATGGTACAAAGGATTCTTTAAATCGTTACAAGTTATAATGCCACTACCTTCAGGGAATCGGACGTTGGGGGGGGGGAAAGGTTGCAGGGGAATGCGCCATCTATGCCATGCCATTCCATTTCCAGCTAGCCTCAGTTTGGTAGCCAGCAATAGTGAGATAAAAAAGGGGGATTGCCTGTGTCCTATACTATAACTTTAGGAAACACGTTTCACCGATAAGTCGAAACCCCCACTTTCACGATTGTATAACAGAACAGAGAAAAAACCAAGGCAAGCACCTTGGTACCCAGGGGCCGTGAACAGGCAAAGGGAAGAGTGACAACTGCTGACTTTATTAGGACACTTACCTGCCCAGGACCTAAAGCTGATCTGTCCCTCGGCTCTCGGAAGAAGGCGCCGCCATCTTTGGCAAGGGAATCATGAAGTGAAGCCTTGCGACTTCACTTCCTGGTTCCCTACAGCGCCAGTCGTGTTGCGCTATCTCACTGGTCCCTGCTGTCTTCTAGGACCTGTGTGTCTCCCAGAACACAGCAGTGGGCCGGACATGGCGTAGATCGCCGCGGTTACTGCAGCGATCTATGCCCAGAAGTGGGAGCAAATACCTGTATTAGGTGGATTCTGAAAAGCGGAAGTTCAATTTTTGGGTGGAACTCCGCTTTAAGAATGTTCTACTGTTGGTACACGGGCAATGACAACTTCGCCCCCAGAAACGTTGGACAGAAGGTCCACCCTGCGTTGCACCTAGTGGCAGAAACTTTCTGGGACCAGAAAGCTGAAGATGTCCCCCCACTAAGAGAAGAGGGTGCAACCGTCACTGCGAGGAGGCTTTTGGCTGGTTTAAAAGGCCATGTCTTCCTACAAAAGTAAGCTCCTATTTAGATTTCACATTGGAAGACAGAGGGATGAAAGAAACCCTCTCTAACCTCAGGGTAGAAGAAGATGCACTGGAAGAGGCACAAGACTATTTTTTTGGGAGAGGAGAGTACCCTTACCTCCATGATCTCTTTAACATCCTTATACAAGGAGGGACTAAACAGGTGTTCAGCTTAAAAAGGCAACCACTTTTCTTGCAGGGGAGCTCTGCTGACCAATATTCAAGCAAGAGAATCCTAAGCATGTGTTCAGATAGGAGGCTTATCTGGAAATGTAACCACTAGCCGACTGCAAATAAATTGTGTGTGTGTATTTTACAGCTTGCTTTCTCATGAAATGGTTCAGAACGGCACATGAGCCGCTGAAACGATTTGTGAAGCGATGGGAGGCCTGCCGGTTTACCCCAAAAATTACCAGACCGCGCTTCCAGCTGCTCCCATACGCAATCAAAGAGTAGATACTGTTTGAACCCCTCTATGGTCTTGGAGGACCGAAGCAATGTCATGTCACTTCTGGTCCAGGCTGGAATTTATTTTATTTTATTTTTTTTTAAAACAAAAGATCAATTAGTTTTTATCCATTGCTTTTAAAAAGGTAATGAAGTGATTTTAACCCTAGATCTCTCCACAAAGAGGACCTGTCATCCTCATTACTGTTACAAGGGAGGTTTACAGTCCTTGTAATAGGAATAAAAGTGACTAAAAATAAATATATATATAAAAAAAGGTGCAAAAATAAAAACTTAATTTATGTAATAAAATTTAACATGCCCCCCATCCCTTTATGCTAACGCACAGAAGCAAACCCATATGCAAGTCGCGCACGCATAGGTAAACGGCATTCGTACCACACACTAGACTAGACGACCTCTAACTCTAAAGAGGTAACCTGAAATAAAGAGTTTTAAGTACCATAGCTTATTGCCATTCCATGCGCAATTTTAAAACAGGATTTGCCGGCCAACATTTTTTTTTATTTTTTATGAAAGTGTAGTTTTTCCCCAAAAATTGCGTTTGCAAAACCGCTGCGGAAATAGCATTTATTCCTTGGGGTCTCTGCTATAAATAAAGGTTTAGGGCTTGAAAGTAATTGTTCCACACAAAAAAAAAACACACACACACACACACGATTTAATCTTGTAAACAAAAAGTGCCAGAAAAAGCCTGGTCACAGCCAGGGCGCCATCAAGACATGATCGCCTTAGACCCCTTTCACAGGGGCTGTCCTGATCAGGTTCGCCTGTCAGTTTTTCAGGCGGACCTGATTGGACACTCCATTCACCTCTATGGAGCGGCGGATGTCAGCCGTGACATGTCCGCTGACACCCATTGCTATCCGATCTGATCCTCTACGCCAAAACCAGATGAATAGAAGTCTTATTTTTCATTTGTCTGGTGGATCGGATGGGATGAAAACTGGCAAGTGGTCCGTTTTCATCATCTGATATCCCCAAAGAGGAGAGAGGGACCGTCATCCACCTGGTCAGCAATCTCCTACTAACCAAGCAAATTTCACAGAATAGAGGCACCCATGTGAAAGAGGCCTTAAGGAGGACCCTTTTAATCACTTGTGTACGGTTAAAAAGGGTAACCACACATCAAAATAACCCCAAAATTAAAGCAAGTCAATTCCACATTTTGTTTTTATTCTGGCATCAGGGAAGCTTCTGGTAAATAAACACGAGTCACAATAGCTTGAGTAGAGATCCTCAGGTCTAAAGTAAAACATCCCATACAAAAAAAATAAAAAATAACACACACACACACACACACACACACACACACACAAACACACACACCAAGATCCACTGCCACCAGGCAGATACAAAGTAACAGTTATATTTGAGTGAAATGATTCTTACCCATGCCGTATGCTCCCTCAAATAGCAGCCTTTATATTCTATACTGTTCGGATGTTGTATCCTTTGAAGAAATTTCACTTCTTTGATGATATCCTGCCATTTCTGTAGAAGGAAATATAAAAAAATCCTTGATATGACTTAAGCAGCGATAAAAAAAAAAAAAAAAAAAAACCCCAACACCACCATCTTTAAAGAACATTCGTAAGAGGAAAAAGTCTAAAAGGGCTGCAGTTTTCAAAGATTAAAACAGGTCATCTTTGTAAAAAGGTAATAAAAAAAAAGAAAGAACATTTGAAATACCTGAGAAATGTTTTACTTTAACAGAACGCAACATGGAGATTTTGCATATGAAACCAAAATAAAGTCATTAGAAAAATAAATAAAAATTTAGGGACATTAAAGAAGAACTTCACTTGATGACAAAAGTGGCTGGAGAGGGTGAAGGTTCCCTTTACCTGCATCTCATCTACAACCCTAAATTTCAAAAAAGTTGGGACGCTGTTGAAAAGCCTACGTGAAAAGCAGAATGCAATGATTTGAAAATCTCAAACCCATATTTTATTCACAATAGAAAACAAATGATTAAACTGAGAAAATATAACATTTTATAAGAAAAAAAATAAAGGCAATTCTAAAATTTATGGCAGAAACCTGTCTAAAGAAAGTTGAGACTGGACCATGTTTACTCCCCCCCCCCTTATTTTTTTAAACAACACTCTGTAAAAGGTCTGGGAACGGAGATCAGTTGCTGGATTTTTGGTAGAGGAATGTTCCATTCTTGCCCGATATAGGATTGTAATTCCTCAACAGTCCCGAGTCATCTTTGCCTTATTTTGTATTTAAAGATAGGATAATATTTTTAGTTGGTAAAAGGTCTGGACTGCAGGCAGGCCATATGAGCACCAGGACTATTCTACTACAAAGCCATGATGTTTTCAAATATTCCCCAAATATCAGTGGACTAGGACTAGAAAATTCCCTTAAGCAGCTGCTGGATAACCTCTGCTCCCTAGCAGGAAGATATGTGGTAAACCTTTGCCTATCTTTACTTCTGAGACACTCTGACTCTCTAATCTGAAAAGCAGCATCTAAAAATTTCAGAATAAAATGTTCCTCAAAACCTAAAATTGCAAAAGACTTTACATATATCACACAGTACATCGCATCAAAATATTCTGGGAATTTGGAGAAATCTCAAGGGCACAAGGGCAAGGCTGAAACAAAATATTGAATGCCTGAGATCTTCTTAATTTCGGGTGCCACTGCATTAAAACAGGAATGATTATGTGATGGACATCACAGCATTGGTTCAAGAACACTTCCAAAAACCTGCGAACACAGTTTGACGTGCCACCCCATGAATGCATGGGTCAATTGCTTGTTTTTTTCTAGGAGTGAGCATTAAGTTTATACCCGATCCTCCGGAACTCCGTGCTCCCCCACGGTCCACCATAAGAGAGGAGGGAGACCTGGCTGGTTATCAGCGCGCAGTACAAAAGCCTGCCTTTTTGCTGGTATGGGGGTGCATTAGTGTGTATAGAATGGGCAGCTTAAAACATCTGGAAAGGCACCATCACTGCTGACAGATATATCTAGATTTTAGAGCAGCATATGCACCCATCTTGATGGCTTCTTCAGGTAAGGCATTGAATATTCCAGTGCAAAATGTATGCATAAAATTACTGTATTCATGTATGACAACAGCATAGCTTCGTAATATAAGAATCGAGGTGCTTAACTAGTCTGCCCACAGTGCAGACCTTTCACCAATTGAAAACTGCTACACTGTCATAAACATGGCCCCTGGCACAACTTTGTAATGTGTTGCTGCCATTAATTTCACAATTACCTTATTTTCTTAAAATGGTACATGTAACTTGAGGGCCCGTGGGACCCAGAAACTTCCCGATGCCTCTTATGTGTAGATCACCCTGTGTCTCTAATAGGGGCACAGGGTGAATGAGAACCCCACTATGGTCTGGGCTAGTCAGATTTAACCACTTCCAGACCTTAGGTGTTTTTCAGATTTGGTGTTTGCAAGACTAAAACTGTTTTTTTTGCTAGAAAATTACTTAAAACCCCCAGACATTATATATATTTTTTTCTAACACCCTAGAGAATAAAATAGTGGTCATTGCAATACTTTTTGTCACACCGTATTTGCGCAGCGGTCTTACAAGCGCACTTTTTTTGGAAAAAAATTCACTTTTTATGTGTGTGTGTGTGTGTGTGTGTGTGTGTGTGTGTGTGTGTGTGTGATGTGATGTGATGTATGTATGTATGTATGTATGTATGTATGTATATATATATATATATATATATATATATATATATATATATATATATATATATATACATACATACACACACACACACACACACACACACAGAGGAATACATGGCCAAGATGCTGTTTATTTCTTTTGATACTGCACATGAGTTTACACAAACTTGGGCAACTCATACAAAGTGTATAGGGAAAAAAAAAAAAACAAAAGAAGAATTGCTGTGCTGTAACCCACACCTAGCTCAATTATCAATATCACAGCATCTATAAAACCAAGATTTCTATACAGTACGGGTCCTAAATGAAGCATTTAACCCCTTTACTTCCAGGGACGCAAGGCATACAGCGACACAGAACAGTTTCCAGCTAGCCAGGTCAGTATGGATTAGGTCGGTTGCATTCCCTCTTCTGCTATAAGCTCATGGTCACTTCAGTGACCATGAACATAGAGCAGAATTGTTCGGCAGACCCTGTTGAACAAAAGAATAGCTGTGATCAGCAGCTGATAAGCCGCTGATCGCAGCTTTTCATCTAAAACTGCTTGGATATGTCCATGGCTGTACACAAACACCTTTGAATCCTGACCTGGGCACAGCAATACACTCCTTCTTGAGGCTGTGCGGCCCTTTGTGGCCATGCAAATGAGGTCTACCACACAATACAATTGTGTGTTGCTGCACACTGTGTTCAAAAGTGAAGTGCAGGGCCAAACAAAAAAGGGTTAAATGAATACACAAACTGGAATACATTGAGGTAAGTGCATAAGCATGGTTGCTGCAGTGTTTCTGGTGTTGAATGAAAAGAACACTTACACTCCCCTACCCCCATCCCTTTAGATGTGCACGGTTCCTCTTTCTTACTGGCCAACCATCAGCAATCCTAGGGGAATACAAATCTAAATGACACACTTCTGCTGGCAACTTCACATAAGAAAAAGTAATCTGCTAGAATGTTTCTTGGACCCAGCACAGCTATTAAAAGGCCAAAAGCAAAGAGTGATTGGAGCCGGGAAGGGCGGCAGGTAAGTTAACCTTTCATGTTGCCCTTGGATGGTCAACCTTAAAAGATTAAAGGAGTTGTAAAGGAAAACAATTTTTTGCCTAAAATTAATGTCTGCAAGGTAGACAGAATAGTGTAATGATTCTGTTAAAAAAACGAGTAAATACCTATTAAATTCCTTCATCTATATCACATCTGGCATTCTAGTTTGTTCTCTCATTCACTTCCTGGTTTGCATCGTTCGTTCATGTAAGAACTAAATTTCCCAGTATGCATTGCGGCACACCCAATAATTCACACCTCCTTGAGGTCTCTAACACGCAGAGAGCGTCCTGCCGCACAGATGTAGTTCCCAGGAGGGGGCGAGCACGTTACTGACCACCGCAGTAAAGTGGTCAGTAAAATCAGACAAGCAGGAAGTGAACAAAGAAGAAATAGAGCAACTTCTGAGCAAAAACGAACAATGAGGAAGTGAAAAGAGGAAAGTCTGCAGGTAAAGGATGCTTATTAAGAAAGAAAAAAAAAAAAAAAATTCCTTTACAACCCCTTTAACTTTACTACCCCAATTAAAATCATCACCATTATTTATTTTTATTCAGCACCAATAACAGAAAACCCACTTTCAAAAGTTTTGGTAGGCAAGCAGTACTGAGAGCATACCGAGATACTGTGCTCGCGACCCACGGCTGGGCATCTTAAAGGGGACGTACCTGTATGTGCTTGTGCCCAGCCGTGCCGTTCTGCCAACGTAAATAGTTGTGCGTCGGTCCTTAAGTGGTTAAACTGAGAAAATTTACAATTTTAATGAAAATACAAAGGTCATTTTGAAAATTAATGGCGGCAACACATTTCTCAAAAAAATTTGGGACAGGGCAACAAAAAGCTGACAGAGTAAATGGTACTAGCAAGGAGGAGATGGAAAATCATTTTGATTTGGGTAGTTGGTAACAGATCAGTAATATGACAGAGTATAAAAAGAGCATATTAGAGAGTCAGAGGGGGAGTTTTACTAAAACCGGAGCACTCAGAATCTGGTCCAGACATGCAGGGAGCCAATCAGCTTCTAACTTCAGATTGTTCAATTAAACCAACAATAAAAGCCGAAAGCCGATTGGGTTCTTCTGTCTTCTCTGGGCCAAAGCTCATTTTAAAATGGTCTACTGCAAAGTGGAAAACTGGTTTAAGGTCAGACGAATCTAAATTTGAACCTTTTAGCAACCATGGGTGCCACATCCTCTGGACCAAAGAGGAGAGGAACCTTCTAGCTTGTTATCAGCACTTAATCCAAAAATCGGCATCTCTGGAATGGGCAGCTTGCACATCTGGAAAGACCTCATCAGTGCTGAAAGATGCATCAAGATTTTAGAGCAGGCAACAATGGGACAACATTCTTCTCCCAAAACTCCAGAAACTGGCCTCCTCAGTTTCCAAATGCTTACAGAGTGCTGTTAAAAGAAGGGATGCTACACCATGGTAAAATATGATCCTGTCACAACTTTGAGATGCGTTGTCACCATCAATTTTAAAATTAACATTTTTTTCCTAAAATGGTAAAGTCTCTCCATTTATTTATATTTGATGTTTTCTTTATTTGAATATGGTTTGATTTGCAAATCATTGCATTGTGTTTTTTTTTTTTTTATGTAGAGCTTACAGTGTCCCAACTTTTCTGGAATGGGGGTTGTACTTGCAGGAACTTTTAACCACTTCCATACCAGGTACTTACGCAGCTTCCCGCCCAAGCCAATTTTCAGCTTTCAGCACTGTCGCACTTTGAATGGCAATTGCGCGGTCATGCTACACTGTACCCAAACAAAATTAGCGTCCTTTTTTCCCCACAAATAGAGCTTTCTTTTGGTGGTATTCGATCACCTCTGCGATTTTTTTTTTTTTGCGCAACAACTAAAAAAAGGCTGAAAATTTGGAAAAAAAAATACGTTTTTATTTTTTTCTGTTAATTTTTTTGTAAATAAGTTTTCTCTTTCAATTACGGGCACTGATATGGCGGCACTAATGGGCACCGATGAGCTGGCACTGATGGACATCGATGAGGTAGTACTGACGGGCACAGATGAGGTGGCACTGATTGGCGGCGCTGGTATGCGACACTGATGGGCACACATAGGCGGCACTGATGGGCACACATAGGCGGCACTGATGGGCACACATAGGCGGCACTGATGGGCACACATAGGCGGCACTGATGGGCACACATGGGCGGCACTGATGGGCACTCATGGGCGGCACTGGGCACTCATAGGCGGCACAGATGGGCACTCATGGGCGGCACTGATGGATACTTATGGGTGGCACAGATGGGCACTGATAGGTGGGCACTGGGCATGGATGGGCACTGTGGGGTGGCACTGGGGTGGCGCTGATGGACACTGGGGTGGCGCTGATGGACACTGGGGTGGCGCTGATGGACACTGGGGTGGCAGCACTGATTTTTGCCAGGTTGCCAGTCAGTGCCCATTTGTGGGCACTGACTGGCATCTTTTTTTTTTTCTTTATGCTTTTTTTTTTTTTTTTTCTGTCATTTTTTTTTTTTTCTTCTGTCATTTTTTTTTTTTGCCCACCCTGGTGCTCCAGGGTGGGCATCCCTGGTGGTCCAGTGTGGCGATCCGAGGGGGGGCTGCGCTGATAAACAATCAGCGCTAACCCCCCCTGTCAGGAGAGCCGCCGATCGGCTATCCTCTCCTCGCGTCTGTCAGACGCGAGTGAGGAAGAGCCATCGGCGGCTCTTCCTGTTTACATCGTGATCAGCCGTGGTTGGACACGGCTGATCACGTGGTAAAGAGTCTCCGCCGGAGGCTCTTTACCGAGATCGGAGATGCAGGGTGTCAGACTGACACCCCGCATCACCGATCGCCGCGATGCGCGCCCCCACGGGCGCGCGCGGCATGAAATCCTGCAGGACGTTCTAGAACGTCCTGTCAGGATTTCATAACCACTTCCCGGACGTAAATCGGCCATAGGCCGGGCGGGAAGTGGTTAAAGTGCTAAAAACAGAAAATGTATTGTATTTGATATGTTTCTCTTTTGTTTTGCCATGGCATACATTTGGCTAGTTAGAACAGTCATTAAAAAAAAAATTCTAAACTGGACACTCTATAAAGGAAGCTTACCTCATTTGACTGCTTGCCACTGTAGGACATTTTCTTGATGGCCACCACTTCATTGGTACGCACATCATGTGCCTAAGAAAAGGGAAAAAAAAAAAAAATGAATCAGAAAACGCAAAAAAAAAAAAAATGATTTTCGGTATATTGTTATTCAAAGGACTTTCCCAGTTTGTTTCTTTTATACATGACAAATGCCTTAAAAGGCTGACGACTCAGAGGTGTAAATTTTAATATGACTGAACTAATTTGCTATAAATAATTGTCCCAAAGCTAAATACCTGATAATTGCAAGTAGATTAATTATCTGTACGGCAATAAACATGGCGAGTGTGGCTTCCTTGTCTCATACAACCCTCCCCCTTCCTCCTGACCTCACTGCAGCCAACCCACTCAGGACCTATTAACATTACATGCGTTTCCATCCCATTTTTTACCATACGGTACTTTAAAATGGGGCCCTTTCCCAAGCAAGCAATGCATTTTGCAGCGTATGGGGTGTGTTGATGTACAGTTGTCCAATAAAGTCACTTAAAAACACAGATAATCGGTGAAGTGCAATTTGAAAACCCTTGGCAATACACATTAAACAAAACAATGCTGCATGCATCTAGTGGGGAAAAACCTCACCATTCAGAATGGGAGGAGAAAAGCAAATTTTTAAGGGAGATGGAAGGGAAATATTAGCACAATGTCCTTTGAAAAAAGCTTTTTAAAAGTTGCTTCCTGTGCTGGTTGTTACTGAAGCAAGCACAGATATAGATATAAATGAGAAATAACAATCATAAAAAAAAATTACATGTATATGTTTTTATTTATCACACACTCTATATCCCCAAAAGTCATGGCCTACCTTTACGCACATGAACTTTAAGGGCATCCCAATCTTAGTCCATAGGGTTCAATATTGAGTTGGCCCACCCTTTGCAGCTATAACGGCTTCTACTCTTCTGGGAAGGCTGTCCACAAGATTTAGGAGTGTGTCTATGGGAGTGTTTGACTATTCTTCGAGAAACGCATTTGTGAGGGTAGGCACCGATGTTGGACAAGAAGGCCTGGCTCGCAGTGTCTGCTCCAATTCATCCCAAAGGTGTTCAGATAGAGGTCTGGACTCTGTGCAGGACAGTAAAGTTCCTCCTCTCCAAACTCGCTCATCCATGTCTTTATGGACCTTGCTTTGTGCAGTGACCCAAATCATTTGGTGGAGGGGAGATAATGGCATGGGGCTTTTTTCAGGGGTTAAGATTGGCCCCTTAGTTCCAGTGAAGGGAGCTCTTAAAGCATCAGCATACCAAGACAATTTTGTGCTTAATTTTGTGCTCCCAACTTTTTGGGGACAGTTTGGGAATGACCCCTTACTGTTCCAACGTGACTGCACCCCAGTGCAAGGTCCGTAAAGACATGGATGAGCGAGTTTGGGGTGGAGGAACTTGACTGGCCTTCACAGAGTCCTGACCTCAATCTGATAGAACACATTTGGGATGACTTGGAGCAGAGACTGGAAGCCAGGCCTTCTTGTCCACATCAGTGCCTGACCTCACAAATGCATTTCTGGAAGAATGGTCAAACATCCCCATAGACACTCCTAAACCTTGTAGACAGCCTTCCCAAAAGGGTTGAAGTTGTTATAGCTGCAAAGAGTGGGCCAACTCAATATTGAACCCTACGGACCAAGACTGGGATGCCATTAAAGCGTACATGTGTGTGTGTGTGTAAAGGCAGGCGTGCCAAAACTTTTTAGTATAGTATAAATATATATAGGTGTGTATACACACACACACACACACACACACACACACACACACTTTAATCCGACGCAGAATCGCCATAGTAAAAAACGATCCCGGGGTTAAGTGAGCTAGTTGCTATCATAACACCTGTATTCAATGTAAAAGTAATGACGTATTGTTACTATGGGTTGGTTGGGCAAGTGGTTTTTCACTGGTACTAATGTAGACTGCCATGCCACTTTAAATTAAAGATTTTGATGTCCGACTAGAAGGTACCCCAATAATTTACATAGCTAGTGTAAACACCTAAAGCCCACAACTTGATTTTAAGTGTAAATAAGACCTTGGCCTGAAATTCTATTTTTACAAATATTTAAAGAACCAAGACTGGTTTGAGGTTTCTTATAGTCAACACATTATTACAATTTCGAATAAGTAAAATTTGTTTGCTGTAGGCAACAATACTACTACTTCCATACTTATGCCTAGGTTTCCACTACTGCGACCAGAAAGCTGTGATTTTTATGTGACTTGAAGCAATGCCTGTGTATTCTTGAGGTCTATGGACCTCAAGTCACATCAAAGTGGTACCAAAGTAGCGTAGGGTCTACCTTGAAGTCGCACAGATATGAACGGTACTCATTGGAAATCATGGGGTACGATTTCCATGCAACTTTGTAGTCCCAAGTCGCACTACTGGAAATGTAGCCAAATACTTCAGGGACAATAATTTTTCTTACAAATATCAAGTGAGTGGAAAAAAAGAGATTTTTAATACAGCTTACCTGTAAAATCTTTTTCTTGGAGTACATCACGGGACACAGAGCGGCATTCATTACTATATGGGTTATATGGAGTACCTTCAGGTGTAGACACTGGCAATCTCAAACAGGAAATGCCCCTCCCTATATAACCCCCTCCCATAGGAGGAGTACCTCAGTTTTGTAGCAAGCAGTATGCCTCCCAAAATGGTCCTCAAAAAAGAGGGGTGGGAGCTCTGTGTCCCGTGATGTACTCCAAGAAAAAGATTTTACAGGTAAGCTGTATTAAAAATCTCTTTTTCTTTATCGTACATCACGGGACACAGAGCGGCATTCATTACTATATGGGATGTCCCAAAGCAATGCTTACAATGAGGGGAGGGAGAACATCTCCAAGACAAAAGGATTTAATTTAGAGATATACTCAAATTATAATAAATCCAACTTAGTTGAGAAAAATAAAATTTTTAAATTTAACTCGAACAAGAGGAGCCCCCGGAATCCGAGGGTCTCAAACTGCAGCCTGCAGCACTGCCTGCCCGAAGGCAGTATCAGTATTCCTTCTTACGTCCAACTTGTAGAATTTTGTAAACGTGTGGACAGAAGACCAGGTTGCCGCCTTGCAAACTTGAGCCATAGAGATCTGGTGGTGTGCTGCCCAGGAGGCGCCCATGGCTCTAGTAGAATGAGCCTTTAATGATACTGGAGGAGGCAACCCTTTCAAGCCGTAGGCCTGAGTGATTAATTGCTTAATCCACCTAGAAATGGTGGACTTTGCAGCTGCCTGCCCCTTCTTGGGCCCATCCGGTAGAATGAACAGCACATCTGTCTTCCAGATCTTCTTTGTAGCTTTAAGATAGGCCTTCATGGCCCTGACAATATCCAAGGTATGCAGCAACCCTTCCTTTCTGGAAGTAGGTTTAGGGAAGAAGGATGGTAATACCAAATCCTGGTTCAAATGAAAACTGGATATGACCTTCGGAAGGAAGGAAGGATGAGGGCGGAGAACGACCCTGTCCTTATGAAAAACAAGATATGGTTCCTTACAGGATAAGGCTGCCAGCTCCGAAACTCTTCTTGCGGAAACTATGGCAACCAAAAATACTAACTTCCTTGTCAGTAGAACCAAAGGAATATCAGCCAACGGCTCAAACGGTTGTTTCTGTAAACTTGACAGAACAAGATTTAAATCCCACGGACAAAGCGGGGATTTAACTGGAGGTCTAATACGTAAGACCCCTTGAAGGAAGGTCTTAACCAGCGAGTGGGTGGCCAGCGGCCGCTGAAACCACACTGACAGAGCAGAAATCTGTCCTTTGATTGTGCTTAATGCCAATCCTTTATCCACTCCTAGCTGGAGAAAACTTAATACTCTATCGATGGTAAATTTGCGAGAAAGCCATCGCTTGGACTCACACCAGCCTACATAGGCCTTCCAGACCCTGTAATAAATCACCCTAG
Source organism: Rana temporaria (assembly GCF_905171775.1). NCBI lineage: Eukaryota > Metazoa > Chordata > Amphibia > Anura > Ranidae > Rana > Rana temporaria. The sequence goes on along the minus strand of NC_053490.1, from coordinate 456,558,537 downwards.
AGACCGGTTTCCTGGCTCTGATTAGGGTAGAGATTACTTTCTGAGACAGACCTCTACCCCTGAGAATCAGGGATTCAGCTTCCAGGCCGTCAAATTTAGATGCCGTAAGGCAGGGTGGAGGATCGGACCTTGCGATAGCAGGTCTGGCCGTAGAGGAAGAGTCCAAGGGTCTCCCACTACCATCCTTAAGATTAGTGAGTACCATGCCCTTCTGGGCCATGCTGGAGCTACCAGGATGACTGGTATGTGCTCCACCCGGATCCTGCGCAGCAGGCGGGGTAGTAACTGGAGCGGGGGAAACGCATAAAGAAGTTTGAACTGATGCCAAGGGCAAACCAACGCATCGGTTCCGCAGGCCATCGGATCCCTTGAGCGGGACATGAACCTGTCTAGTTTCTTGTTGAGTCTCGATGCCATGATATCCACGTCCGGCACTCCCCATCTTTGGCAGAGTGCTTGAAAGACTAGTGGATGCAGAGACCATTCCCCCGGCCATAGAGTCTGGCGGCTTAAGAAGTCCGCCTGAAAGTTGTCCACTCCTGGAATGAATATTGCCGATATGCAGGGCACATGAGCCTCTGCCCATAGAAGAATCAAGCTCACCTCTCTCTGAGCGGCTTGACTCCTGGTTCCCCCTTGGTGATTTATGTATGCCACGGCCGTGGCATTGTCTGATTGAATTCTCACCGGGAACCCCTGCAATTTTGACGTCCAAGCCCTGAGGGCTAGTCGAGCAGCTCTGAGCTCCAAGATGTTGATGGGCAACTGCTTCTCTGGCTTTGCCCAAGTACCTTGGCGAGTGCAACCATCCAAAATTGCTCCCCAGCCCGTCAGGCTGGCGTCTGTGGTCACTATCTTCCAAGCCACTGGGCTGAAAGACCTCCCCTTCAGTAGATTCTGAGGGTCTAACCACCAACACAGACTTTGTCGGACTCTTGATGAGAGCGGCAACGGGATATCCAAGGCCTGTGGCCTTCTGCTCCATGCTGACAGGATGGCTGCCTGTAGGATGCGAGTGTGGCTCTGGGCGTATGGTACCGCCTCGAATGTGGCCACCATCTTGCCTAGTAACCTCATACATAGGCGAATAGTCGGTTCTTTCTTGCTTAGAACCAGTAGGATTAATTCCTTGATGGCTTTTACCTTCCTTAGAGGTAGGAACACTCCTTGTTGTTCTGTGTCTAATCTCATGCCGAGATATTCCAACTGCTTTGTGGGCTGGAAAGCTGACTTTTCTCGATTTAGGACCCAGCCGAACCTCTCGAGGTATTGGACCGTGAGGGCCACTGCTCGCTCCAAGCCGGGAGACGAGTGATCTATGACTAGGAGGTCGTCCAGGTATGGTAGGATCGTGACCCCTTGGATCCTTAGTTTGGCTAGGATTGGGGCTAGGACCTTCGTGAACACCCGGGGGGCCGTAGCCAACCCGAAGGGAAGCGCCACGAATTGGAAGTGACGCGAAGCCACCATGAAGCGTAGATATCTTTGATGTGGCTGATAAATTGGAACATGAAGGTAGGCATCCTTTATGTCTATGGACGCCATGAAGTCGTCCTTCTGGAGTGTGGCAGCTGCTGACCGCACGGATTCCATCCGAAATGAGCGGATCTTTAGATATGCATTTACCATCTTTAGGTCCAAAATTGGCCTGACATCTCCATTGGATTTTGGGATGATGAATAGGTTGGAGTAGAAACCCAGCCCCTGTTCCAGGACTGGTACCTCTACTATTACTTCCTGGGAAAGTAGATGATCTAATGCCGATCTTAATGCGGCTCCCTTTTCCGGATCGTTTGGAATCCTCGACTTCTGGAAATGAGGAGGAGGAAACCTTAGGAAATCTAATTTGTAGCCTGTGGCCACGGAAGACCGTACCCACTCGTCGGGAATGCTGGCTTCCCAAATCTCTGAAAAGAGTCGCAGCCTTCCCCCCACCTTCGTGGGTGGGGGCGCCCCTTCATAAGGTTGGCTTGGGGGCTGGTTTTGCTGGTTTGCGAAACCACTGCCTTTTGCCTCTAACAGCCTGTCCTTGTGATCTGCTGTTGAAGCCGAAGTTTGCTTTTGCAGGAGGCCGTCGATACTGCTTGGCATTAGAGGGCCCCTGCCCAGGGGAATACTGTCGTTTAAACGCAGGTCCCTGAACCTTCTTCTTAGTTGGCAAGAGAGTACTCTTGCCGTTTGAAATGGTCTGAATGTATTTATCTAGGTCTTCTCCGAAGAGTCGTCCTCCATGGAAGGGGAACCCTACCAGGAGCTTCTTGCATGGGGGCTCAGCCTCCCAGCTTTTTAACCATAAGAGTCTTCTCATATGGATAAGGGATAACGATAAACGTGACGCTTGCTGGATAGAATCCTTGATTGCGTCTACCGTAAAACATATGGCCTTAGGGACATCCGAAAATTTTTCTGCCTGCTGGGCCGGAATAAGTTTAAGCATCTGCTTAAATTGATCCGATAATGCTTGAGCGACCCCAATCGCAGCCACAGCTGGCTGTACTACTGCCCCTGCAGTAGTGAAGGAGTTCTTAAGTAGTGCTTCCAAGCGCTTATCAACTGGATCCTTGAACACCTGTATGTTTTCTACAGGGCATGTTAACGATCTGTTAACACATGAGATGGCTGCGTCCACTGCAGGAGTAGCCCATCTTTTGGAAAATTTTTCTTCCATAGGATATAGGACAGAGAACCTTTTAGGTGGTAAGAAGATCTTATCTGGCTTGTTCCAATCTTGGAACAAAATTCCCTCTAATAGAGGATGGATCGGAAACACAGCATTGCTTTGAGGCGCCCTCAGTGAGCCCAAAGCTGAAACCGTCGATACCTGGAGATCTGGTACTGGCAAGTTGAATGCCCTATGGACCAAGTCCTATGAATCCACCAGCTCTCCCTCAGGGAGACTGCCCCAGACTCCTGTATCCGGGTCTTCGATCCCTGAACCTACTTGGTCCTTGTCCAAGAGGTCGTCCAATTCCCCTGAGGAAAGGACCTCCTCTTCTGAGGGTCCGCGCTCGGGCGACGGAGGTCTATTCCGCTTACTGCCCCGCATAGCTGCGGCTATCATTTTTCCCATGCTTTTCTGCATCTCTTTTAAAGAGGTGAGTAATACCTCCTCCGTGACCATCTTAGGGTTGGACTGACCCGCGTCAGCTCCAGCCCCAGATCCCGATGGCCCCAAGGCTCCCTGTAGGGAAAACAGCGGCATACCATGGTACAATACCGAGGTACACCTGCTACCTATTGGTATTTGGAACTATAAAAGTTAATTGTCCAAACACCTGTTTGGGGGATAAAAAAATGCTTCCTCTCCCCTAGATGACTTTTTTTTTTTTTTTTTTTTTTTTCGTTTTTTGTTTCAAATCCAGGAAAGAAAAAAACATTCTGTCCCCCTGAGTAGTATTGCAAAGAAAAACTATGAGATGGAAAAGAAACAGCCTATTTCTAGGCTTGAAAAAACAGTCCTCTGAAGACTGCAATATCCTTTCTGGCCACTGTGTGTCCTCGGCGCCCCGTGCTGCCGCTCTGGTCTTTCTCCTCAGTTCCAAAGTATTGAATGGAACAAACAAACAAGGAAGGGCCGCCCCTTCCTTTAAGCCACTGACCCGCCCTTCCCCCCCAGCCATCTCAAACAGGAAATGCCCCTCCCGACAGGGGGAGGGGGGGGGATTTTTGGGAGGAAGGGACCTCTCTGTTCCAGCAAACTGCAGCCTGCAGCCTGGAACCATGAGGAGGTCAGCGTTTTGCCTGCTTGCAGGCTCTGAGGAGGAAGACTGAATGGAGCATCGCCTGGAGGCCTGCAGGTAAGCAAAGCTCTCTGACACACACATATATTTTTATATAACACAGGCCCCACTCAATGCTTTTCCAACACTACAAGGGAGGTCACATCTTATGGGGAATAATACATAGAGAGCCATCCTATCTTTATGATATGTGACTAGTTTGCCAGATGCAGTGCATAACTTTAGGCATGTCCCCTGTGACCCCCCAGAAAAAAACCTGCTAAGAACCAAGTTCCGCAAGTTTTCCCCTCACTTACCTGCTCCATGCCGCAGGACTTTGCCAAGCAAGAGGCCCAATCTTCCCCCATCTCCGTGGGGATGTCTAGACCTTCAGGCCCTGGGTTCCTATGAAGGATCCACTGTCCTGGGCCCATATAGCACCCTGGCAACAGAAAACTTTAGGTACGCAAAGGTTTCTAAGTTCTGGGCCCAGGGTCCAGCTCTCTAAAAAGAAAAGCATTATGGGCTATACCCCAAGGGTTTGGGGTCCGGTTACTGACCACTTTAGCGCTGAGGCTTTTTTGGACAGAACCGGTAGCTCACCTAATCCCAAGGATGCGGAGGCAAGCTAAACCATGACTAACACCTAAGACACTGGCGTAAAAACTGAGGTACTCCTCCTATGGGAGGGGGTTATATAGGGAGGGGCATTTCCTGTTTGAGATTGCCAGTGTCTACACCTGAAGGTACTCCATATAACCCATATAGTAATGAATGCCGCTCTGTGTCCCGTGATGTACGATAAAGAAAAGAATTTGACAAGAAAAACCGTATTATGTATTATAAGACTGCAACTGTTCTTTGCTCAAACACCGAATGAAAATGGGGTTTTTGTTGTTGAGAAGTAGTTGAAGCTTTAAGTATACTCTGAACAGCAGTTATTCCCACCCATGTCATGTTGGACAATTATTCACCCTGAACAAAGTAACGGGGAATGACTCATTGCCTGTACAGGCCACACTAGTGTGTAGCCAAATGTTTCCTTTATGACAAGCATCAAATGTTTCCTCTATGACAAGCGTTTGCAGGAAGCGTGCTCTCTGGTGAGCACCAATCATCTGTCTCACTGTAGTTTTCATGTAGTTACACTTAAAATAGCTAGCTGAATTCTAATTATTCTTGTACATTAAAATACTGTATTTATTGGCGTATAACACTAACTTTTTTACCCTGAAAATAGAGGGTAAACTGTGCCTGCGTGTTATACGCAGGGGGCTGTGTAAAGTTTTTTTCCTGAAACTTCCCTCTTAAAGTTAGGGTGCGTGTTATACGCCTGTGCGTGTTAAACGCCTATAAATACGGTATGTGGAAGATTAGGCTAAAATAGAGCCAAATCCAAACAGCATTTTGTGAAGATAAAATAACAGGCCAGATAACCATTACTTGATGTAAAATATACACACAGTACATCAGAGATCCGGGTGGGCCATTGTTGATTTCACCCAACAACGTGATATTTAATTTATAATCAATTTTATTTGTAACCAGGCCCAATCCACAGAAAAAACGTATTTGGAAAATCAGCTGCTCTTGAGAGAACAATTTTCAAAGATGTCACATTAAAGTGATATTATACCCTAACACAGGGGTGCCCAACCTTTTAAAGCGCGAGGGCCACTTAACCGACTTGGGAACTGGTCAAGGGCCACAATCAGCGGAGGGGGCAGATGGCAGGTCCATGTCCACTCTGCATATGCAAAGCGGACACGGACACAGCCGGATCGGATTGGAGGTAGGATACAAGTCGGTTTACATCTGCCACTACTTGGAGGTGAATGGAAGGTCCAATTGGGTCGTACTGACCGTGTGAAAGGGGCCCATGGCTGCTTCCACACTGATGCACTGCGGTTTACCCGCAACCTTTGGCTTTTCTGCACTTTGCAATAGACTATTATATTCTGCAGGTTTGGTGCACTTTCAGAAAGCTCAAACTTGTAGGTAATAACAGAAGTCTATGGCTCAGTGCAGGTAATCAGCAGGTGCGCTGCTCTGCGGATTAGTTTGAAAGCAGCACAGTAACCACTGCAGATATGCACATATATACACTGATTTTAGTAATAAACTGACCTTTAATAACAGTATTCTATTTCATTCCAGAGCAGGAGGTCGTGGGCCACATCAGAGGGCTCCACGGGCCACATGTGGCCCCCGGGCCACTGATTGGGCACCCCTGCCCTAACATTTATGCAGCTTAAAGTGGTTGTAAACTCTCACATGTACCCAGTGAAGTGACTGGCCTCAGGTGATACTATCATTACAATTATTTTTACACTGTTCTGGCCCGCATGGGACAAAGTGCTTCCTAGTGTAAATAAGTTTGATCGGCCTCCCTTCTCCTCTGCTGGAAAAATCAGACAACTGGAAAGGAGACAGACAGGTCCTAACTGTAGCTTGTCTTGGCTATGACACTTTCCAGAGACGGGAGGACTACAGGGGGAGATGAGCATGACGCACCCCCTCTAGAATCAATGTACAGTATTGTATGTGCCATACCTGTGGAATTAACATAAAAACTATAGTAGGCATTGCTATTTGAGTGATTGACACTGGATACCAGGTCCCGTTCCGAATGGCCGCCATGCAACTTTTTGAACATAGGGCTGCCAGCTCGACACAGGCACCATTCAAAAAAGCCCTTTACATTTTCTCAATTAACGCAAAGCATTTGCCAGTTAGAGAAGGTGTAGACTGACATCGCCCCCCCTGCTTATCCAGTCAGGGAACACTTAGCATTAATTGAGATAAAGCAAAGTTACCCTGAATGTTGGACGTGAGCAAGCAACCTTCTGTGTTTATATTGCAGCAGGACCACCACACAGCACAGGACCTGGAAGCTAGAGGAGATCGCTATAGTAGCAGTTCCTACTACGGTGATTTCCAGCTTCCATAGGGAAAACACACACACTGTAGTTATTGGTAGTATACTCAAGAGGGGATACATGTATATTTGCTGCATATTGCAGCTGAATAGTGGTAGGAGGGGTGGGAGGAGAGCCTACCTTATGCCGACAGGCAGGGAGGGACTCAAAGCAGAGCCTCGGGATGACAGAGGCACATAACCCGACCATGGTACCATGGCTCAGCAGCCATGATTAGCACCATGCTATAGATCATGCCTTAAAAGAACAGGATTTTTATTTTTTAGGGTTCAACCACTTTAAAAACTGGGAGCATTTACCAGTCAGTCGAGAGTTAAAGATTGGTGGCTCAATGAAATATTGCTACAGCAGCTTAATTTATAAATTGGTAGTGGTAGGGCTACTAAGGCCCCTTTCACATGTCCGTTCCGCCTGTCCGTTCATTACAAGTCCGTTAACGGATGGAGCATCCGCGTCCGTCGGGATCCGGTTTTCGGACGGAAAAAAAACCCTATTTTTCTTCCGTCCGGCAGGAACGGAACTGATGCAGACGGACAGACTGAAAGGACCCTAACTGGCCAAGCTCTGACAATGTATCAGTTTCCATGCCCCTATATGACATGCTAAATACTCCAAAGAGAATGAAGCCCTGTCTTTCTTAGCACAGCCAAGCTACATAGCTAAAAGAACACTTTATATATCTGACTTCATTAATCTACAGCATACAGATTAAGAAAATAATAAATACACAAGGATTGCATAAAGTATTAGGTGGATGCTTTCATAAATATCCATGCCACTTGTGTATTCTAGGTCTGTATTTTGTGTACAAATATATCATTATGCCACATGACTATATGTGATGGATACAAAGCAGTTGGGAAAGCAAGTGAATAATCAGCATCTCAAGGAAAAATTGTCAGAAGGCACCAGAGGTTTCCATCTGGGTACTTTTATTTTAATAAATAATAAAATAAAATAAAAGACTTACGAAATAAACTGCTCCGAAACTCCCATGACCAATTTCTCGGAGGTCGCTGAAAAGCTTTTCCGGGTCATCCCTAAAGAAGAGCTCTGCTATATCTGGGTCCTTTAAGCTTCCAGCTCGACTTGTTGACGGCATCCTGCTTGAGCAGTCTGCCGTCTAACTATCTAGGATTACACAGCTGCCTCTTCTCTTGGTTCATCTGTGTGAATGTGTCCTCTTCAGCATGGGAAACTGGGGAAAAACATGTATACAAAATTTTAATAATGGAAAGCAAGGAAACTTAAAATTACTTTTTTTCCTGTAACAAAAAAAAAAAAAAAAAAAAAAATTATCGTGCTCAGTAATTTACATAAACCTTGATTAAACACATGATACCTACATTGTACACTGTTGCCAAGCTTACAATATATAAAAGAAACATGTTGATCTGGTTAGGAGACGTCATACACCATTTTTTTTACCAGAGATGGCCATAGCCTATAACTTCATCAAGGTATTCTGAGAACTACTATCCCTGCAACATTTTGTTTATGGTTTAGCCTGTCCATTAAGGCCTCAGTAACACAAACGCCACATTTAGAGGCATTTTTCATTTTTGCCTCTGATGATTTTTTACGCTGCATTATTCTGTCATCTCTTGGGGGGAAAAAAAATCCAGCATAAATAGAAGTATTTTATTGCTCCAGTGTGCACGCAGCCCAACTATCAGGACCCAGATGTGGCCAAAACAATGTCTTTTCCATTTCAGCAATGTTATTATTTTGTCACGGTTTAACACTTTTACCTTAATGCATGCTCTCCATTAAGGTGAAATCCCCCCATGGGTGCATTTTTAAGAGGCTTGGCTATGGGGGCACTCAGCAGGGAGGAGGGAGCAAGGACCGCCAGCGGGGGAACCGAAAAAGAAGAGGATCGGATCGGGGCTGTTGTGGGCAATACCATTGCACAGAGAAGGCAAGTATAAAATGTCTGTTATTTTCTTTTTTAATTACAACCTTTAGAATGACTTTAAGCATAATGAATTGAGCTTTCAAAAGATAAAAAACACACCTATGTACATGCTATACATGTGCATTACCTACACAAGAAAGCCTTCCACTACATTGTATCATTTTTGTAGTACATAAAATGGCTACAAACCCATTTATTATTTTTTTTCAGATTTACAATTCCTTTAGGTAGATTCACCATAAAATGTGTGTCTCAGTGACACCAAGACATGAAATGTGGGGAAAAAAGTATGTGAGGAATAGGAAGGCATGACGATAATAAAAACCCGACCGAGACTCTAGCTCTTCTCCACTGTAATAAACAATCAGTTCTTCTTGCCGTTTGTGTGCACAGTAGGAAGGTTTGCCATTGATTCCTGTCCCTCTGACTGCCTCTTACCAGAAGAGAAATCTCTGTCATGGGGACACAGACAAACACAATAAATAAAACGGATGTTCCAAACCTTTCCCCTGCAATCTAAAACAAAAAGGAAAGTTTTTGCTGGAGCTGCACTTTAAAGCTGAACTCTCTGGGAAAATTAAAAACCATTATGGGGGAGCCGCACTACAAGGGTTAAATCCTCATTTTTGTCTAGGGCTCCATCAGAAAGCAATTTTATTTGCCTTCTTATCCCTCACTCGTGCAGAGTATACCTCATTTTTGTGTGAATGATGCTTCTTCGATAGTAGGCAATCTGATATCATTATATAAAATTTTAGGACCAGCAGTTTTGCATGGTCAGTGAAGATGCTAAGGGCCCACCACCGATGTCTGAGGAAAGAACAGCACAGACAGGGGGAGCGAGAAATAGGGTAGGTAAAAATGCTTTATAATGGTGGTACTTGCCTACAAGGGGGAATTTAGCTTTAATGGTTGCATCAAGGCATCTACATGTATTGAATATGCAGAAAGTGTTTTTTTTTTTTTTTTGCTAGTTTTTATCTACAAACAGACTGATTTTGATAGTTAACTGTCAGGTATAGAAGAAAGATCCATTTTAAAAGAGGAAATCAAGTCCCTGTAATGCTGCCCTCCCAGCACTGCCACCTTTGAAAATCAATGGTATGCGCAGATGCACCAAAGGGCTAAGACCTGCAATAAATCCGCATACACGTCAAATTTTTGCACACACATCCTGAAATCAGGGACAACCATGCATGTGGCGTCTTCACACATGCACCAGGACCCTCTCTACCAGATCCAGGAGCCCTGAAGCACATGTGCGTATGTGTAGAATTCAGAGGCACATATGTGTCCTCAGACGTTACGAACATCATTCTCACCTAGACGGATAAAAAATAATAATAATAATAATAATCTTCAACTAATTGTAGCAGAGGGGAAAAGCCAGGTGAAAATAACTTGTTTTATTAGGTGAAGGTCTAATTTAAAGGACAAAAAGCAGATAAAGAAAAATACCTTTACATTAAAAAAGGAAAGAAAAAAAAATAATAATGGATGGATGGATAGATAAATCCCAAACACAAAAACTCACAGGAAGCCGAGGGGGACACTCAAGGCTAATGAAAGAAATTTATTTGGATGAACTGTGAGGCTGATGTCATGCTGTTCCATCTTTGGAGTTTTTACAAAAAGAACATTGTTGAAATGTAATCTAAAATCCCACAATGCATCACATCCTACATCTGTGAATCAAAATGAGTGTGTGTATAAAATATTAACCCACAGAGACAAGTATACGAACAGTAAAGACAAATAGTCCAACAAAGTCACAGGTGTGTCCACATTGAGAGTAATGGGGTCTGTGTTCCCTAATGGACTTAAAATAAACTCAGATTAGTTAATTCAAAAGTGGAGAGTGAAAGGAACCCAAGGTAGGAGGACCTATCCACTAATAAACGGTTAGTAACAGATACGGCCTTACAAGGAAGAAAGGAGAAAACTTGCACATAGAACCCCCACATAATTAAAGGTGGGGTACAGAAGAGGCTGGGATTTGGAGGTCAAGATCTTTACTCCAGAAAAAAAAACAAAAAACACAACGATCTAATGAAGGAGAGGCCCAACAACAGTGGCGGAAATAGGCAACTTAGTTGAATATTAACCACTTAAGCCCCGGACCAATATGCTGGCTAAAGACCCAAGGGGTTTTTACAGTTCGGGACTGCGTCGCTTTAACAGACAATTGCGCGGTCGTGCGACGTGGCTACCAAACAAAATTGGCGTCCTTTTTTCCCCACAAATAGAGATTTCTTTTGGTGGTATTTGATCACCTCTGCGGTTTTTATTTTTTGTGCTATAAACAAAAATAGAGCGACAATTTTGAAAAAAATGCAATATTTTTTACTTTTTGCTGTAATAAATATCCCCCAAAAACATATATAAAACTTTTTTTTTTTCCTCAGTTTAGGCCGATACATATTTTTATACCTATTTTTGGTAAAAAAAAAAAAAAAAAAAAAATCGCAATAATTGTTTATCGGTTGGTTTGCGCAAAATTTATACCGTTTACAAAATAGGGAATAGTTTTTTTGCATTTTTATTTTTTTTATTTTTTTTACTAGTAATGGCGGCGATCAGCGATTTTTTTTCGTGACTGCGGCATTATGGCGGACACTTCGGACAATTTTGACACATTTTTGGGACCATTGTCATTTTCACAGCAAAAAAATGCATTTAAATTGCATTGTTTATTGTGAAAATGACAGTTGCAGTTTGGGAGTTAAACACAGGGGGCGCTGTAACATTTAGGGATCACTGTGTATGTGTTTACTAGTGTAGGGGGGTGTGGCTGTAGGACTGACACCATCGATCGAGTCTCCCTAATAAAAGGGATCACTCGATCGATGCGCCGCCACAGTGAAGCACGGGGAAGCCGTGTTTACACACGGCTCTCCCCGTTCTTCAGCTCCGGGGAGCGATCGCGACGAAGCGGCTATAAACAAATAGCCGCGCCGTCGTCCCGGATCGCTCCCCGAGCGGACCCGACCTCCTCATGTACCGGGGGGGGGGGTCCCGATCGGACCCCCCACCCACGTCTAGGCAGGCACGTACAGGTACGTTGATGTGCCTGTCCGTGCCATTCTGCCGACGTAAATGTACATGAGGAGGTCGGGAACTGGTTAAGGAAGTCTTCAAAGGTTAATAGAAGTGAAGGCTTAGCAACCTCCATACCTCCAGATGTGAAAGCAGTAGTCAAATACAAGACCAACCCAGAGAAGGTTTCCCCTTTGATTTGAGTAATGGGTTATTTTTTAGGACCCGACTCGAGTAGGAGAGTAGAATCCTACCAGGATGGGAGAAAGGAATGAATTCCACACCAAAAATAATTCAGTAATGGTTATTCTGAGGGTTTGGGTTTGAAGGGCCAGTCCAGCGACTTTCCCAAACTCTGAACTTGATGGAAAAAATGAGAGGCATCACAAGAAGAGGGACCATGTTAAATGAAATTACCCAACAATCCCATAAATCAACACTGGATTAACACAGATCACCATTGAGCATTGGATAGAAAAAGATCCTGGACTGCCGCACTCTTTAAAACGATGTCTTTATTGTACAAAAAAAAATCCAAAAAAGAACCAAAGCGATGCAGTCAAAATTAAGTGAACAAAAGGAAAAAGGTGGCTGACATGTATCACATCATGTGATGCTTACTCGTAGCAACTTGACTGCATCGCTTTGGTTGTTTTTTGGATTTCATATGTACAATAAAGACATTGTTTTAAAGGAGTGTGGCAGTCCAGGATCTTCTTCTATCCTGTGCATAGCCGGCACCCTTTTGGTTTAGTGGGACAGAAGCACAGCCAAGGGATCAGCAGTTTTTAGAGTGGTATCATCTCTCATCACTATTGAGCACATGTGCCTGGTTAACACCAAAACGCTGGTGTGATGCGAGGTACTACATAGAAAAATGCAAACACGCTTCATTTTTCCCGCAACACATGGTATGGCACAGCAGGTCACTGCATCACTTTATGGAGGCATGCATTTACAATAAAGTAAAAAAAAAAAAAAAGTTAAGGCAAAAGCAGGTTTACAACTCAGCAAGCATCAGCTGCAAACTGAAAACATATGAATGTTTTCCGATTGTTCCACAGGGAGTAGACATGGGGGAAAAAAAGAGGCACTTGGGCAAACATAAGGGTTAGTGCCATGGGCAGGGCACAGAAAAACTTGGACACTGAAAAGGCAAGTGCTGACTAGTTGGAGTATGAGCTGATCCCTGTCTGCCTAGCAGACCACAAAGTCCCTCAGTAGAAGAATAGTGTTGTAAAAGTGTGAAATGGAATAACTATGATGGAAAAGGGATCTCTCCTCCAGAAAGGACTGCAGTATCCAAAGGGAAGGGATTCCCGAGAATACAGTATTACCATAGTAGGAACTAGGGCTCACACGGTGCCCAGTACCCAGCAAATCTGGGAAAAGGCACACTGGAACTAATGCTAATGGGGGGCGGACTGTCATGCCAGATAACTCAAACTAGGACCTAAGTAAGGAATCCAACTGGTAGTCGTAGTAGTGAAATCCTTAAAAGGCAAGATCGACCTGCTTGGTGGCATGTTTTTTTTTTGTTTTTTTTAAAGGAGGATGACAGGAGCGCCTTTTCAAATTCAAAGGGGAAAAAGCTTCTTCACATCTTTAGGAAAAAATGATGATGCCACAAGTTGTTTTCAGTCTTTAAAAAAGAGGAATGGCTTACATACAAAATGTACTGGGAAGGTCTCTGCAGCTGTAAAATACCCTGTTCCTGAAACAGCAAGCTGATCCTACAACTGCAGGCAGATTATCAAGAATTCCTTGTAAATCTAAGTCATATGGATCTTGCTGAAACACTGGTCCCTTGAGAAGGATTCACGGTCTCAGTCTCACAGTGCACAGCTATGCAAGATGCTGATGAGGATGGCCCTATACAAATAGGGGTCCTGGATCCATGTCACATGTATTGGTCCCTTCTGGGGGAACTGAGAAATCGCCACTATCAAAAATGAATCAGCTTACAGAGGAAGTGCCCTCTGGGTGTCTAGTAAAAAGGCATGTTACACTATGTAGAAGACAATCAACTGGGCCCAAAAGAGAATCAAGGCCTCACTCACAAACCCAAAAAGCTTATGCTGAGGAGGGTCATCAACAGATGCCGAGGAGGGTCATAGACAGACAGGGGTGACCAAGTCACTTGAAGATGGGCTGAAAAATCAGACAAGAGAAGAGTGGATCCACAAAGTGCTTCAAAGACAGGAAGAGCCACCAGAAGCAGTTTTCTATAGACTACATGGGTGAAAGTCCAAAGAGTGAACAAGTACACAATACATACTGCGCTCCTAGATGTGCAGAGTCCCTTGGCCCATTGAAACATTCATCTGTATCTGTAGACCATCAACAGGGTAGAGTAAAGGATGGAGGCAACTGGATGGCTAAACAGAAGGGACCGAAACTGGAAACTCTGCAGCTCCTACAGAAGATTTGGGCCAGATCACCACAAAATGGAAGGAAACAAACAGCAGGGTACTGGGGTCAATATGAAATAAACACTTTAAAAAAAATAGGCAGCACACTTAAATTTTTGTTAGAATGAAAAAGCATGACTAGGGAACACCCAAGACCAAGCAACTGTGATCAGTGTGAGGATGTAAACATCACTGAGCAAACAGAGACCAAGGATGACAGAGAGCCAGCCAGCTCAAAGTGTGGATATTGGTGGCGTTCTAAGCTGCACACGAGGATGACAGCTTTCAATATGTCTGGTGGATGTCGGGAGAAGGTGTGTGCATACCCCCTCTCCCGACATCGACCAGGCATTTTGACAGCCAACATCCTCATGTGAAGCTTAGGACACCGCTGATGCTGGTGACTATGTTGCTGCAGAGTATCAGGAAGAAGCCTGGCATGTTGGACGGGGTCTGTGCTGAGGGGCTGGCATGGATGAATGGCTTCAGTACAGTCATGATCCTCCAAGTATTGGGCCCAGGGCAAACAGGCTTGTGCACTTGTTAAATAGTATTATTTTTATTAATAAAGTGGTTCTAAAAGCTGAAGGTGAAGGTTTTTTACCTTCACGTAGCCAATGCATAAAAAAGGTAAAAAACCTTCAGTATGCAGCTTCCCATGAAATCCCCCCCCCCCCCCCCATCCCTGAGCGAGAGCGATCCAGAGACATTGATAAAAAAATGCTAGCGCAAAGTTAAAAAAAAAAAAAAAAATGGCAAAAAAACATTTAAAACCCCAAATTCCTGACCTTTCAAATGCACTTTAAATTAAGTAGGTTACATACAGATCTAAAAACAAAAACAGAACTATTTTTACTACTTTCCAAACAATTAGATTCTTTCATCTTATAGAACACAAGGAGTTTTTTCACCTGCAAAGTAAAGCCTTTCTTAGATATCAATTGTATTACCCAGCAGGGTTCAAAGTGAGGTTGTGACTCACACTTTCTGTGTATGAGGAAAGAAACTATATTTAAAATGTATAGAATTATTTATGATTTCCACAATTCTGGCTGCTTGATATTTTATATATTCCCTATATATTCACTTGTGCAGCTCCCATCTAATTTGCAGCTTTACAAGGATGGATAGGGTGCTTATAATAGAAAGTAAAAAAATACATTTTTGTATTCCAACAGCGTCTCTCAAGGCACCCTTTAAAATCTTGAGGGTTCCCATTCTAAAATGTAAAAAAACAAAACAAACAACTAATTAGTTTTACGTAATGCAGCAAATACAGGGTACAACAAACAAGACAGGGTCTGTAGGTTTGTTCTTAAAGCGGAGGTTCACCCTAAAAATGTATAAAACATTACATTCTGCATACTTCCAGTATGCCGTTTTTTTTTTTGCCGTACATACCGTATTATTGCTATTTTCCACCGCAGGAGTAGGCGTTCCTATGCAGAGGCGCAGTGTCATGTGGGACTTCGCCCAGATGATTGACGTCTTGAGAAAAACTCCCCCCCCCCCCCCCAGCGGATAAGGCGCATCACGAGTTTCCGAAAGTAGCCGAACTGCGAGTCAGCTCTATACGGCGCATGCGCACTGACTAGGAGCCGTGTAGAGCTGACTGCGCAGGCGCCGTATAGACCCGACTCGCAGTTCGGCTACTTTCGGAAACTCGTGACGCGCCTTATCCGCTGGGGGGGGAAGTATTTCTCAAGACGTAAATCATCTGGGCGAAGTCGCACATGACACTGCGCCTCTGCATAGGAACGCCTACTCCCGCAGGAGTGAGCACCCGGAAGCCGGGTGGAAAATAGCAATAATACGGTATGTACAGCAAAAAACAAACAAACAGCATACTGCAAATGTTGGAAGTATGCAGAATGTAATGTTATATACATGTTTTTAGGGTGAAACTCCGCTTTAAGTTGAATCTGTTTGTAAGTTGGAACAGGTACTTATTTTAAGTGTAGCTCCATCCAAAAAAAAAACAATAATGCTTTTTGGATAGCACAGGGAAGGGGTAACACGCCTGTAACGTTTGTTTTACTGTCTGTGCCCCTGTTAAGAAGATTTCACCTCACTTTCTGTCCCAATAGCAATTGGATTTTGAAAATGTTGGGTTGATGTGGAAACAAGCCTTGGTGATAAAAATTTCCTCTCACTTCCTGTGGTCTCCCTCCATTTTTAAGTCAGATGTTTGTAACTAGGGGTTCACATGTACACCTTTGCGCACTGGTGATGACTAGGATTCCAGTCTTTCTCTTCTCCCTCACTCAGCTATTATGATCTCAGTGCCAACAGAGGGGCAGAGGAGGGCCAGACAAGGATGATGTGCAGGCGCCCGATATCCTTATTCAGTTTCATAGTAGGTGAGGTTGAATGAAGACACCAGTCCATCCAGTTTAACCTGTGTAGGTGTACGTGTGTCAGTGTTACATAGTAGGTGGGTTGAAAAAAGACACAAGTCCATTAAGTACAACCTATGTGTGCCATTATCTGTCAGCATTACATTGTATATCCCTGTATGTTGTGGTTGTTCAGGTGCTTATCTAATAGTTTTTTTAAAATTATCAATGCTTCCAGCTCAAACCACCACCTGTGGAAGGGAATTCCACATCCTTGACGCTCTTACAGTAAAGAACCCTCTACTCAGTTTAAGGTTGAACCTATTTTCTTCTCATTTTAAATTAGTGGCCACATGTCTTATTAAACTCCCTTCCTCAGAAAAGTTTTATCCCTATTGTGGGTCACCAGTATGGTATTTGTAAATTGAAACCATATCTCGAGCGTCTCTTCTCCAGAGAGAACAAGTTCAGCGTGCGTAACCTTTCTTCATAACTAAACATCCTCCATTCCCTTTATTAGCTTTGTTGCTCTTGTACTCGCTCCATTTCTAGTACATCCTTCCCGAGGACTGGTGCCCAGAACTGAACAGCATACTCCAGGTGAGGCTGGACCAGAGTGGGAGAATTATTGCTTTATCTCCTTTTTTAATCCCCTTTTTAATGCATGCCAATATTCATTCTGTTTGCTTTGTTAGCAGCAGCTTGGTATTGCATGCAATTGCTAAGCTCATCATCTACTAGGAGCCCCCCAGGTCCTTTTCCATTCTCGATTCCCCCAGAGGATCTCCCCCTAGTGAGTAGATTCCATTCAAATTTTTGCCAACCAAATGCATTATTTTACATTTTTCCACATTAAACCTCATTTGCCATTAGTTGCCCACACCATTAATTTGTTCAGATCTTCTTACAAGGTTTCCACATCCTGCAGAGAAAATATTGCCCTGCTTAGTATCGTCTGCAAATAGAGATTGAACTGTTTGCCCCATCCTCCAGGTTGTTTATGAACAAATTAAATAGGATTGGTCCCAGCACAGAACCATGCGGAACCCCACTTTCCACCCCCGACCATTTCCAGTACTCCCCATTTATCACCACGCTCTGAACTCGCCCTTGTAGCCAGTTTTCAATCCATGCACTCACCCTATGATCCATGCCAACGGACCTTACTTTGTACAGTAAACCCTTATGGGGAACATACATATATATATATATATATATATATATATATATATATATATATATATATATATATATATATATACATACATATATACACATACATACATATACACATACACACATATATATATATATATAATGTATGATCGTATTTATCGGCGTATACTGCGCACTTTTTCCCCCTTTGAATGCCTGCGCCGACATATACCGAGTGCAGTACACTCGGCTACATTCGGCCAGGCTCGGCTTCGGTCGTGCTCACGCATAAACGTCAGAGCGTGAGCACGAGCGAAGCCAAGCCTGCCGAATGTAGCCGAGTGTACTGCACTCAGTATATGTTGGCGGAGGTGTTCAAACTGAGCGCGGGAAGCGGCGATTCGACAGGGAGACAGCGCGGGGAGACACCACCGAAGCCGCAGATGGACCCGACGAGGCCGCCACGCAAGACACCAAAACCAAGTACTAAAAAAAAATTTTTTACAGGAATTGCGGGTCCACATTAGGGGTGCGCGCTATACGCCGTAGCGCGCAATACTCGATAAATACGGTATATATAAAAAAGCAAAGCAGCTTAAAGTTAAATCGCTTCTCCCCCATGTCCTCGTACACTTCCTGAAAAATGTGTTTTCTTCCTACGTTGGGATCGCCATGGAGGTATTTCTATACCGCCATCATATCTGCACTCAAGCGTCTCTTCTCCAATGAGAATAAGTCCAGTGCTTGCTGTCGTTCCTCTAGTCCATATATTAAAGAGATAATAGTCTTTTTTTTTTTTTTTTTTAACACACACACTTTCCTTCTCTGTGCACTGATTATGCACAGAGCAGCCCAGATCCTCCCCTTCTTGGGTCCTACATTGAGACTCCCAGCCCCTTCCTCCTGCTGAGTGCCCCCACAGTAAGACGCTATGACTATTTCTGCCAAAACCTATCAAGTTAAAGGGGTTGTAAAAGGTAAAAAATGTTTCCCCTAAATAGCTTCCTTTATCTTATAGTGCAGTCCTCCTTCACTTACCTCATCCCTCCATTTTGCTTTTAAATGTCCTTATTTCTTCTGAGAAATCCTCACTTCCTGTTCTTCTGTCTAACGCCACACAGTAATGCAAGGCTTTCTCCCTGGTGTGGAGTGTCGCGCTTGCCCCCTCCCTTGAGGGGGGGCAGGAGAGTCAGGACGCTCTCTACATTGCAGATGGAGAAAGGAGCTGTGTGTTTGTTAGTGGGTGTCCCGATTCTCCTGCTCGCCCCCTCCCCCCAAAAGGTAGGGGGCGAGCACGACACTCCACACCAGGGAGAAAGCCTTGCATTACTGTGTGGAGTTATAGACAGAAGAACAGGAAGTGAGGATTTCTCAGAAGAAATAAGGACATTTAAAAGCAAAATGGAAGGATGAGGTAAGTGAAGGAGGACTGCACTAAGGTAAAGGAAGCGATTTAGGGGAAAAAATAATTTACATTTACAACCCCCTTTAATAGGCCACTATCATTAGGTTTGCACATTTTAAAGTGGTTGTAAACCCTTTACAACCACTTTATGCTACAGGTAAGCCTATAATAAGGCTTACCTATAGCTACCCAGTATATCTCCTGTCCCCTGCATGTCATCGAGACATGCGCACTGAGGCAAACTGATGCAATGGCACGTATGTGCCGTTGCTTCAGTCAGTGTGCCGTTACTAGCGGCTCCCGCGCACATGCAGCCAATTACATTGCTGGAGCCGTGATACCCAGAAGTAACCCCCGGGAGAGAGGTCACCGACCGGAGGGGGGTACGAGGACTGCTGCAGGAGCTTTGACGAGAGGCAAGTTATTCATATGGAGTTAGTATGCCTTGCATACTACTAGCTCATTATGCTTTTGTAGTCTTGCAGGGTTTTTTTTTTTTTTTTTTTTTTTTTTTTTTTAGGGTTTACAACCACTTTAACTTTTCAAATTAGTTAAGTGCTGTTAAAAACTGTAAGCTTCTTTGTGGTCAACAGTAGTTGAGAACAAAGTTCTATACAGCTTTCAAATGAATAAAAGACACATCCATTGATTGTGCCTTCAAAATATAGCCTTTTACATGGTAGAAAAATGTGTTGGCGCTGGTGAAAGCTTGCCATGACTCACTAAACTATTCAGGTAATTGATTTCATAGAGTAAACTGGCTTGAGGCAATGCTTATACATGACAATCAAAACCAATAAAATGATTCACTTAGGCCAGAATCACATGAATGCACTGTGCTTTTGGTGCAGCACTGGTTTAGGCACGCTCCCATTGACCTCTACAGAATGTGCATTTTCAAGACAACGCATCAAAGATGCAGAACATTGATGCACATTTATGAAAACCCGGCATTCTAATAGAGGTCAATTGGCGCGCACTTAAAAATGTGTGTATACTGAGTCAAAAATGCAGCGCACACTTGTGAATCTGGCCTTAGAGATGATCTACAGCAGGGGTATGCAATTAGCAGACCTCCAGCTGTTGCAAAACTACAAGTCCCATCATGCCTCTGGGTGTCATGCTTGTGGCTGTCAGTCTTGCTATGCCTCATGGGAATTGTAGTTCTGCAACAACTGGAGGTCTGCTAATTGCATATCCCTGATCTACAGCAATTAGAAAAAAAAGAGGCATGACAGAAATGCAAATACACAGAAAACGTGTTAATTCAATTTTAAGCATACACTTTTTTTTTTTTTTTTTTTATTTGCCCCAGACAATTGTAGACTTACCAAGGATTAGTAGTGTAATTCATAGACACTGCTCTGGCTCCCTTGTCTATGATCAATACTAGTTCCGGTGTGGCGACTCTGCCCGCCCTCTCACCTCTGCTGTGAAATTCACAGCAAAATGTTGTTTATGAACAGTGGAGAAGAGTAAGGCCCCTTTCAGACGTGCGGACCGTATGTCCGCTTTTTCATCCATCCGTTTGCGGATGAAAAAGTGACATACATTGGTCCCTATGTGATTACGGATGTCAGTGGATAAACATCCGCTGACACCCGTAATCACCCGCCTCCGCAATGATCCGATTTTGCGGACGGAAGAAAATCCTATTTTTTCTTCCGTCTTCGGATCGGATGAACACGGACACAGTGTGCGGGGACCGCCTTGTCAGCTGACGGCTCAGCAGGGATATACGGAGCGATCCCCGCTGAGCTTACAAACACACGGAGGCGGATCATTACTGATCCGCCCCGTGTGAAAGGGCCCTAATGGGGATAGAGCACAACACCAGAACTGGTGTCATTCATAGGCACTGTTAAGATTCCGCAGGGAGCCCAAGCAATGCTTCCTGCTGTACATATCAGGAGCTTTTAGTGAAGTTTATAGAGCGCCAAAATGAATAAAAAAAAAAGTGACCGCATTGATGAAAAATGTATTAATAGCCATTACTGGTGTTGGGCTTTAACTACTATTGAGAAAAGGCAAAAACCACATGGTGCGCACATTCTCAATGAGCAAAGCAGAAACACTGCCACACTACCAAACCGAAAAAAAAGGGGCATGGAGAAAAACAAAGTCGCCATTAGACATTCTGAATCTCTCCTCTTGAGCAGTTTTAACTATGCTACCTAAATTATTACTTAAATCAAGAAGTATTTTTTTTATCTATTTTTTGCTCATTCATACTTACCTAGGTGGATGCAGCATCAGCACGATGCTGCATTTGTCCCATGACAGCTCTACACCAAGAACCAAGCGATCGAACATTGCAGATGTCTCGTTTCTCCCAGCTCCCTAAGCAGAGAGCTGCGTTTGCTATTATATCCAAAAAATAATAAAAAAATCTTCAGTTTAGACCAATATGTATTCCACGTATTTTTTTGGGAGGGATCACGATTTTTAATTTTGATTTAAAGTTCAACTTTAACCGCCCACCGCAGTTTTACTGAGGCAGGTTGGCTCGGCTGCGCAAAATCACGCAATACAATGTGATGTTGCTCTGAGGCCACACAGCTCCCGGTTCTTTCAGGGGGAGAAATGACTGATTGTATGTTCATACAAAGTCATTTCCCCTAGTCAGTCCCACCCCCCCTTCAGTTCGAACACACTATAGGGAATATAATTAACCCCTTGATCGCCCCCTAGTTTTAACCCCTTCCCTGCCAGTGACAGTTTTACAATAATCAATGCATTTGTATAGCACTTATCACTGTGAAAAATGTCAATGGTCCCAAAAATGTGTCGAAAGTGTCCGATGTGTCCGCCATAAGGTTGCAGTATCAATAAAAATTGCAGATCGCATCCATTACTAGTAAAAAAAAAAAAAAAAAAAAAAAAAAAAAGGTCATAAAACTATCCCTTATTTTGTAGAAGCTATAACTTTTGCGCAAACCAATCAAATGCTTATTGCGATTTTTTTTTTTACCAAAAATATTAATACATATCGGCCTAAACTGGAGGACATTTTTTTTTTTTTAAATGTATATTTTTGGGGGATATTTATTAGAGGTCGACCGATATATCGGCCGGCCGATATATCGGCCGATATTTGGCCGTTTTTAAGAAATCGGCATCGGCCGATTATTGTGAAAATTAGGCCGATTTTCGGCCGCTACACTAAACGCTGCTTTGCCCCACTCCACCTACAGCAGCACGAGAAATCATTACCCGCGCCGCTGATAGCCTGTGCCGGCCCCTATAGAGGAGAGAAACAAACAAGTTTCAGTAGCACCGCCCAGCCCCGCCCCCCTACCTCGGCGGGCTGTAGCAGAGGAAGAAAGCATCGTGATGATCAAACATGTCACAAGCCCGTGCCGCTGCCGCCACTGCTGCCTGTCTGACTAGTAACTCAGAGAGGTGATCATGGCCAGCACTACCTCCTCTTCCTTCCCTGCATGGAGTCTAGATAGCTGCAAGGTACCAAGCATTACTGTATTTTCCCTACATACCAGTAATTTTTTAAAAAGCTTGCAAGGAATTATTTTTTTTAGCTTTACAACATCTTTTTTTGCTGCATCAGAGCATGTCACACAAGTTAATTCTATCTGGTGAAGGTTGTAAGGCTACAGATAGCAAAAGACATTCAAGCTATGCAATTTATTTTATAGTGCATTGTAGCTTCTTATAGCTATAAAAAAAAAAGGGCAAGTCAAAAATGTTGTGTGCTGCTGTGCCCACTGTAGACTTTAATCTCCTTTAATGGGACACCTGGCTAAGACTGACAAGCAGGCATTGCGTTGCATTGTGAAAATGGATGATGACTCTGGGTGGATATCTGCCTCTTCACAATGTAACTCTCATCCTCATCCACCTTCACAATGCAACTCAATCATCTTCATCCCCCTCCACAATGCACACATGGCCAGCACCATCCATCTATCCATCCCCCCTCCACGGCCAGCACCATCCATCCATCCCTCCTCCACGGCCAGCACCATCCATCCATCCCTCCTCCACGGCCAGCACCATCCATCCATCCCTCCTCCACGGCCAGCACCATCCATCCCTCCTCCACGGCCAGCACCATCTATCCATCCCCCCTCCACGGCCAGCACCATCCATCCATCCCTCCTCCACGGCCAGCACCATCCATCCATCCCTCCTCCACGGCCAGCACCATCCATCCATCCCTCCTCCACGGCCAGCACCATCCATCCATCCCTCCTCCACGGCCAGCACCATCCATCCCTCCTCCACGGCCAGCACCATCTATCCATCCCCCCTCCACGGCCAGCACCATCCATCCATCCCTCCTCCACGGCCAGCACCATCCATCCATCCCTCCTCCACGGCCAGCACCATCTATCCATCCCCCCTCCACGGCCAGCACCATCTATCCATCCCCCCTCCACGGCCAGCACCATCCATCCATCCTCCACGGCCAGCACCATCCATCCATCCCTCCTCCACGGCCAGCACCATCCATCCATCCCTCCTCCACGGCCAGCACCATCTATCCATCCCCCCTCCACGGCCAGCACCATCCATCCATCCCTCCTCCACGGCCAGCACCATCCATCCATCCCTCCTCCACAACACATCTCCCACCCACGCCCAGCACCATCCATCTCCCCTCCACAACGCATCCCAATGCAAAAATCGGCCCAAAATATCGGCCGCAAAAATCGGCATCATATATCGGCCATCGGCCTCCCCAATTTCTAAATATCGGCATCGGCATCGGCCAGAGAAAAACCCATATCGGTCGACCTCTAATATTTATTACAGCAACAAGTAAAAAAAAAAATTCAAAATTGTCGCTCTACTTTTGTTTATAGCGCAAAAAAAATAAAAAATATTTGTGGGGGGGAGAAAAAGGACGTTAATTTTGCTTGGGAGCCACGTCACACGACCGCGCAATTGTCAGTTAAAGGGATGCAGTGCCGAATCGCAAAAAGTGGCATGGTCTTTGGCCAGCCAAATGGTCTGATGCTTAAGTGGTTAAATTGTCTAGTTGTCAGAGCAGAATATCAGGCTTCCATCTGTAAAATTGCCCATCGCCTGCTTGAGCTCAGTGTTCACATCACTGCCATAAAATAAAAAGCTTTTTTCAGGATTGTTTAGAGGCCCTCTATGGAATGTCACTATGGTGCCTTAAAAAAGTATACTTACCCCATTAAAGTTTTCCACATTTTGTCATGTTACAACCAAAAACGTGAATGTATTTAACCACTTAACCCCCGGACCATATTACTGGTCAAAGACCAGAGCACTGTTTGCGATTCGGCACTGCGTCGCTTTAACTGACAATTGCGCGGTCGTGCAACGTGGCTCCCAAACAAAATTGGTGTAATTTTTTCCCCACAAATAGAGCTTTCTTTTGGTGGTATTTGATCACCTCTGCGGTTTTTAGTTTTTGCGCTATAAACAAATGAAGAGCGACAATTTTGAAAAAAACACAATATCTTATTTTTTGATTTAATATCATAATTTTTTTTAAAAACTATTTTTTTCTTCTGTTTAGACTGATACGTCGTCTTCTACATATTTTTTGAAAAAAAAAAAAAAAAAAAACGCAATAAGCGTATTTGATTGGTTTGCGCAAAAGTTCTAGCATCTACAAAATAAGGAATAGACTTATGGCATTATTTATTTTTTTACTAGTAATGGCGGTGATTTTTATTGTGACCGTGACATTGCGGCGGAAATATCGGACACTTTTGACACATTTTGGGGACCATTCACATTTGTACAGTGATTAGTGCTATAAAACTGCACTGAGTACTGTGTAAATGTGACTAGCAGGGATTGGGTTAACACTAGGGGGCTAGGAAAGGGATTAATATGTTCCCTAAAGTGTGTTCTAACTGTAGGGGGAGGGGACTCACAAGGGGAGGACACCGATGTGTGTTCCTCTGTACTGGGAACACACATCTGTCTCCTCACCGCTGACAGGACATGGATCTGTGTGTTTACACACACAGATCCATGGTCCTGCCGTGATTGCGGGCAATCACGGGTGCCCGGCGGACATTGCGGCCGCCGGGTACGCACACCAGGTCCCGAGCAATGTGGCAGGGGCACGCGCCCCTTAGCCTCCCGGGAATGACTCGGTAGGGAAAGTCTTAAAGTGTGTGTGTGTGTGTGTGTGTGTGTGTGTGTGTGTGTGTTATATATATATATATATATATATATATATATATATATATATATATATATATATATATATATATATATTGTGTCTGTATGTATGTATGTATGTATGTATGTATGTATGTATGTATGTATGTATGTATGTATGTATGTATGTATGTATGTATGTATGTATGTATGGATAGATAGATATCTATCTAAATAAAAACGCACACACACACACACACACACTTATAAATACCTTTTACCCCCCTTTTTTTTCTAAATAAATGATCACATTTACTCTGTCCTCAGCTGCATAAGAGCGCGGAGAAACGGCATCACACTGAGCTTCCCAGTGAATGGATGTGCAGAGGGGGCGTGTCAGGACAAGTCTGATCATTGGAGGAGAGCAAGCAGAGTTCTCAGCATAGCTAAAGAACTGACCATGCTGTGCTCTCCTGCTTAGTGTGGTCAGTTTTAATAGGAAACTAGAGGGACTGGCAGGATCACCAGGGATTTCACATAAAGGAAGCAATGGGGTAACAAACGCTTTAAGCAATCCTGCCACTGACAAATTGTCACTAGGGACAACAGTGCCAATCTGTCAGCCTTACATTTTAGATAAGCCTGCTGGTTGTTTACATTAGTGGGATGCCAAGATATGCTCTTATAGAAAAACAGTGCCTCAGTTATGAACAATTAAAAATGATATTTCAAAAAAATCGACAACTAGTTGCTTTACAAACGTTTATAGCTTCTTTTAAGTGCCTTTACGGCTTGTTCAGAACATATCAATATTTTTGAGTGCATGTTTTGGGCACAGGTTCACTTTAACCACTCAAGACCCGGACCAATATGCAGGTTAAGGACCCGACGTGTTTTTACAATTTGGCACTGCGCTGCTTTAACTGGTAATTGCGCGGTCATGCAATGTTGTACAAAAAAGAAATTTGCGTCCTTTTCTTCCCACAAATGGCTTTCTTTTGATGGTATTTGATTGCCTCTGCCATTTTCATTTTTGGCGATATAAACGGACAAAGACAGAAAATTTTGAAAAAATTATATATTTTCTACTTTTTGTTATAGGAAAAATCTAATAAACTAAATTTTAGTCATACATTTTAGGCCAAAATGTATTCAGCCACATGTCTTTAGTAAAAAAAAAAAAATCTCAATAAGCGTATATTTATTGGTTTGCGCAAAAGTTATAGCGTCTACAAACTAGGGTACATTTTCTGGAATTTACACAGCTTTTTATTTATGACTGCCTATCTCATTTCTTGAGGTGCTAAAATGGCAGGGCAGCACAACCTCCCCCCCCACCAAATGACCCTATTTTGGAAAGAAGACAGCCCAAGCTATGTGCCGACAGGCATGTTGAGCCCACTAAAAATGTTATTGATTGATTGAATAATGACCAAAAAAAAAATTACAAAAAGTTGTCACTAAATGATAAATTGCTCACACATGCCATGGTTATGTGTGTTATTGCACCCCGAAATACATTCTGCTGCTTCTCCCGAGTACGGGGATACTACATGTGTGGGACTTTTTGGGAGCTTAGCCGCGTACGGGGCCCCCGAATACCAAGCACCGCCTTCAGGATTTCTAAGGGCGCAAATTTTTGATTTCACTAATCGCTACCCATCACATGCCATAAAATGCCAAAATAGCACAAAACCCCCCAAATGACCCCATTTCGGAAAGTAGACACCCCAAGCTATTTGCTGAGAGGCATAGTGAGTATTTTACAGCTCTCATTTGTTTTTGAAAATGAAGAAAAAAATTATTTTTTTTCCCTTTTTTAAATTTTCAAAACTTTGTGACAAAAAGCGAAATCTGCAAAATACTCACCACACCTCTCAGCAAATAGCTTGGGGTGTCTACTTTCCAAAATTGGGTCATTTGGGGGGGGTTTGTGCCATCTGGGCATTGCATGGCCTCTGAAACTGATAGGCAGTGAGGAGTGAAATCAAAAATGTACACCCTTAGAAAGCCTGAAGGCGGCGGTGATTGGTTTTTGGGGTCCCGTACGCTGCTAGGCTCCCAAAAAGTCTCACACATGTGGAATATCCGTACTCAGGAGAAGCAACAGAATGTATTTTGGGGTGTAATTCCACATATGCCCATGGCATGTGTGAGAAATATATCATTTAGTGACAACTTTGTGCAACAAAAAAAAAATTTATTTTTCCCCGCAACTTGTGTCAAAATATAAAATATTCCATGGCATCTCAGTAAATAGCTTGGGGAGTCTACTTTCCAAAATGGGGTCATTTGGGGGGTTTTGAACTGTCCTGGCATTTTATGCACAACATTTAGAGGCTTATGTCACACATCACCCACTCTTCTAACCACTTGAAGACAAAGCCCTTTTTGACACTTTGTTTACATGAAAACCTTTTTATTTTTTTTGCAAGAAAGTTAAGTTGAATCCCCAAACATTATATATTTTTTTAAAGCAAAGGCCCTAAAGATTAAAAAGGTGGGTGTTGCATTTTTTTTCCACACAGTATTTACACAGTGATTTTTCAAACGCATTTTTTTGGGAAAAAATACACTTATTTTAATGCACTAAAACACACTATATTGCCCAAATTATTGATAAAATAAAAATGATGATCTTAGGCCGACTGCATGGATACCAAACACAACATACTTTAAAATTGCGCACAAACGCGCAGTGGCGACAAACTACATACATATTTAAAAGCTTTTACAGGTTACCACATTAGATTTACAGAGGAGGTCTACTGCTAAAATTACTGCCCTCGATCTGACCTTCGTGGTGATACCTCACATGCATGGTGCAACTGCTGTTTACATATGACTCCAGACCGATGCTTGCGTTCGCCTTTGTGCAAGAGCAGGGGGGGGACAGGGATGCTTTTTTTTTTATTATTATTAATTTAGCTTTTTTTTTGTAAACTGTTCCTTCCATTTTTTTTATCATTTTTATTGTTATCTCAGGGAATGTAAATAGCAATAGTTAGTGACAGACTACATTTTTTTCAAAAAAAGAGAACCCATTAGACCAGACCTGGGCAAACTACGGCCCGCGGGCCGTATACGGCCCAGCGGACCTTTTAATCCGGCCCACCCCCGCCGCCGCAGCCTACTGTTATCACCGCGGCGGGGAACATAACAGACAGCGTTCGTTTGAACAGCTGTTTTCCCCGCCG
Organism: Rana temporaria; assembly: GCF_905171775.1. Taxonomy (NCBI): domain Eukaryota; kingdom Metazoa; phylum Chordata; class Amphibia; order Anura; family Ranidae; genus Rana; species Rana temporaria. The sequence goes on along the minus strand of NC_053490.1, from coordinate 456,530,316 downwards.
CGCATAGACAATCCCCCTTGGACGGATCTGTCCAATCGCGAGCAAGGGGGAGTCACATAGACACTCCCCCTTGCTCGCGATTGGACAGATCCGTCCAAGGGGGAGTGTCTATGCGCAGCGGGGAAAACAGCTGTTCAAACGAACGCTGTCTGTTATGTTCCCCGCGCATAGACACTCCCCCTTGGACGGATCTGTCCAATCGCGAGCAAGGGGGAGTGTCTATGTGACTCCCCCTTGCTCGCGATTGGACAGATCCGTCCAAGGGGGAGTGTCTATGCGCGGGGGGGGAAAACAGCTGTTCAAACGAACGCTGTCTGTTATGTTCCCCGCCGCAGTGATAACAGTTGGCAGGGCCGGGAGGGGTCACTGTGCCAACACACGCAGCCACTTGTGCCAACACACGCAGCCACTTGTGCCAACACACGCAGCCACTTGTGCCAACACACGCAGCCACTTGTGCCAACACACGCAGCCACTTGTGCCAACACACGCAGCCACTTGTGCCAACACACGCAGCCACTTGTGCCAACACACGCAGCCACTTCGCCACCATAAATTGTCGCCACTGTGCCAATCACACGCAGCCACTGTGCCAATCACACGCAGCCACTGTGCCAATCACACGCAGCCACTGTTCCCATCAAACGCAGCCACTGTTCCCATCAAACGCAGCCACTGTTCCCATCAAACGCAGCCACTGTTCCCATCAAACGCAGCCACTGTTCCCATCAAACGCAGCCACTGTTCCCATCAAACGCAGCCACTGTTCCCATCAAACGCAGCCACTGTTCCCATCAAACGCAGCCACTGTTCCCATCAAACGCAGCCACTGTTCCCATCAAACGCAGCCACTGTGCCAATCACACGCAGCCACTTTGCCAATCACACGCAGCCACTTTGCCAATCACACGCAGCCACTGTGCCCATCAAACGCAGCCACTGTGCCAATCACACGCAGCCACTGTGCCAATCACACGCAGCCACTGTGCCAATCACACGCAGCCACTGTGCCAATCACACGCAGCCACTGTGCCAATCACACGCAGCCACTGTGCCAATCACACGCAGCCACTGTGCCAATCACACGCAGCCACTGTGCCCATCACACGCAGCCACTGTGCCAACACACGCAGTCACTGTGCCAACACACGCAGTCACTGTGCCATCAATTGTTGCCACTGTGCCCATCACACGCAGCCACTGTGCCATCAATTGTCGCCACTGTGCCCATCAAACGCAACCACTGTGCCATCACACGCAGCCACTGTGCCATCACATGCAGCCACTGTTTAATCAATTGTTATTGATTAAACAGTGGCTGTCTGTCCCCCTCCTGTGTCATGTCCCCAGCGTCTGTCCCCCTCCTGTGTCATGTCCCCAGCCTCTGTCCCCCTCCTGTGTCATGTCCCCAGCCTCTGTCCCCCTCCTGTGTCATGTCCCCAGCCTCTGTCCCCCTCCTGTGTCATGTCCCCAGCCTCTGTCCCCCTCCTGTGTCATGTCCCCAGCCTCTGTCCCCCTCCTGTGTCATGTCCCCAGCGTCTGTCCCCCTCCTGTGTCATGTCCCCAGCGTCTGTCCCCCTCCTGTGTCATGTCCCCAGCGTCTGTCCCCCTCCTGTGTCATGTCCCCAGCGTCTGTCCCCCTCCTGTGTCATGTCCCCAGCCTCTGTCCCCCTCCTGTGTCATGTCCCCAGCCTCTGTCCCCCTCCTGTGTCATGTCCCCAGCCTCTGTCCCCCTCCTGTGTCATGTCCCCAGCCTCTGTCCCCCTCCTGTGTCATGTCCCCAGCCTCTGTCCCCCTCCTGTGCCATGTCCCCAGCCTCTGTCCCCCTCCTGTGCCATGTCCCCAGCCTCTGTCCCCCTCCTGTGCCATGTCCCCAGCCTCTGTCCCCCTCCTGTGCCATGTCCCCAGCCTCTGTCCCCCTCCTGTGTCATGTCCCCAGCCTCTGTCCCCCTCCTGTGTCATGTCCCCAGCCTCTGTCCCCCTCCTGTGTCATGTCCCCAGCCTCTGTCCCCCTCCTGTGTCATGTCCCCAGCCTCTGTCCCCCTCCTGTGTCATGTCCCCAGCCTCTGTCCCCCTCCTGTGCCATGTCCCCAGCCTCTGTCCCCCTCCTGTGCCATGTCCCCAGCCTCTGTCCCCCTCCTGTGCCATGTCCCCAGCCTCTGTCTCCCTCCTGTGCCATGTCCCCAGCCTCTGTCCCCCTCCTGTGCCATGTCCCCAGCCTCTGTCCCCCTCCTGTGTCATGTCCCCAGCCTCTGTCCCCCTCCTGTGTCATGTCCCCCTCCTGTGTCATGTCCCCAGCCTCTGTCCCCCTCCTGTGCCATGTCCCCAGCCTCTGTCCCCCTCCTGTGCCATGTCCCCAGCCTCTGTCCCCCTCCTGTGCCATGTCCCCAGCCTCTGTCCCCCTCCTGTGCCATGTCCCCAGCCTCTGTCCCCCTCCTGTGTCATGTCCCCAGCCTCTGTCCCCCTCCTGTGCCATGTCCCCAGCCTCTGTCCCCCTCCTGTGCCATGTCCCCAGCCTCTGTCCCCCAGTTTTCCAACAATGATATTTACTGCTTTTTATAAAGAAATACAATTGATTTTATGCAGTATTGAGTTTAGCCTTTTGGCCCGGCCCTCCAAAATATTTTTAGTTTCTCATGTGGCCCCATCGAAAAAATAATTGCCCACCCCTGCATTAGACCCTAGATCTTTCCTCTGCCCTCAAAGCATATGACCACACCAAGATCGGTGTGATAAAATGCTTTCCCAATGGCACTGTTTAAATCCGGGGGGGGGGGGGGTCAATTAGCCGCTAGGATTTCTTTTACATGAAAACCGACTGCTGGCTGAAAAGAATGATACCAAGATGATACCTAAACCCGCAGGCATCATTTTGGTATAACCATTCAAAGTCCAGCAACATACCACACGTTGAAGGTTCTTGTTGGACGTGTATTGTAATCTTTTTTTTTTTTTTTCCATGCAGCCTATTGGCTGAACAAAAGAAAGATTGATCGGTGGGTATGCCCACCATTAGAATACCTCCCTTCATCCACCCACTTCTAATGATGGGCATACATGCACCATTTATATATTCCGAAGCATGGGGGCATCCTCCCGCAAAAAAGTAATGCCGCGTACACACGGTTGGACTTTTCCACGGGCAAGCCTCCGTCGGAATTTCGACTGTATGTAAGTGGCATTAGGAGCAAAATCGCTCCTCCGCCCCTGCTGCCCCCATGCTTCGGCATATATGCTCTTTTTAACTGTGGTAGTGAAATCACCTCCTACAGCACTGGAATCATGGCTTTATGTATCGTGGGAGCAAACGCTGTTGATGTCAAGATAAATAAATCTGTGCAACAGCTGAATGGCATACCTGAAATCAGTAAAGTAAATTACATACCTGATAAGCAAGCATGATAAAACATAAAACATTGCAGAATAAAATACAGAAAAAAAGAGCAGAACAATGGAGAGAAAATAGAGAGGGAGAGAACAATAAAAACAACTATTTTTGTTTTTTTTATTTTATATTTTTTTTGTGTTTTTATTTTTTACATTTTTTTTTTAACACTTTTTTTGTAACTGTTCAAATTTTCGGTTCCAGGTTTGGGTCTCTCAAAATGCGATGGCATCTTGGGAGACCCTGTGTAAGTGAGTTCTAGCCTGTGAAATACTTTACCCTACGCTAAAACTTCACTCGTGTGTAGAAGCGCGCAAAAAACATTTCCCAATGCAAAGACCAGGATTGTCAGGACAGGAGGGACAAATAATAATGGGTTGTTACGCCTATATCCCTGCTTGCTACAGACACAACATATTTTTTGGGGGGCTCGTTGGGTAGGGGTACTCTCGAGGACAAAAGGAAAATGCCTCTCATGCAGTCGGCTTACTGCATTTGGTTGGGAATGGTGAGGTGTAGAACCGCCTGGATACAGGAGTTCTATGATGATCTCATCCTGGAATTGAAGGAAGGATCCAGTCCGTCCTGAAGCTCTGTACATCACATGAGCATTCAGTAAAGTCAGTTGAAATAAGTACAGAGACATTTTTTTGTACCAGCGTCTCGCCTTACGGGCAATATGATACGGGCCAACAACTGGTCGTTGAGGTCCACCCCTCCCATATTTTTGCTCGATTGGTGGACATAGAGGTGTTTCTCCACAACACCAGCCACCGTATGAATTTGGACTGTCGTGTCTGCGTGAAGGGTGGCAAGAACGAAAACATTCTTATTGTCCCGCCACTTCACAGCGAGCAAATTATTACACATTGAGCAGGCTCTCTCCCCCAGCCTAAGACCGGAATCTACAAGCCGCTGGGGAAACCTGACGATTAGGTTGCAACGGTGCCACATGCTCCAATCTGATGATCAAACAAGCAACTAAAAAGTGTAATAATTGTCCACATACAAGTGGTACCCCTTTCCGAATAAGGGTGACACCAAGTCCGACACAATCTTGCCAGTGCTCCCTATGTAATCTGGGCAGTACTCTGGCTCTACCTGACTATCTTTTCCCTCATAAAGCTCCATGTATAGCCTGTTGCCCTGTCACAGTGCTTATAGAGCTTGGCCCAGTATATGGCACGCTTGCTGTGAAGGTACTGCTTGAAAAACAAGCGGACAGAAAACTTAAATAGGGACTCATCAACAAAGACAACTTGATGGGGAGTATACAAGGCTACAAAACGTTCGTTGAGGTGGTTTTTTGAGGGGCCGAATTTTGTACAGCCGGAAGTATTCAGGGTCTCCACAACAAAGTTCAATGTCATTGAAATGCAAGAACCGCAAGATCGCCTCGTATCGTGTCCTGGCCATGGAAGCAGAGAACACGGGCATATGGGCATGTGGACCAATAAGTCCGCAACTTAGGAAATTGATGTATGTCCATGTTGAGGCAAAGGCCCAGAAAGGTTTTAAATTTGGAAACCGTAAGTGGTTTCCATTCTCTGGCAAGGACGGACTGGGGATTAGCGGCGATGAAATTACCAGCATATAAATTACTCTGGTCCACAATAGATCTATAGAGATCTTCCGTGAAAAACAGCGAATAAAAATCAAGTGAAGTAAAATCAGCTGTTTCCACCTGAATACCGGGTTGGCCAGTGAATGGGGGGGGGGGGGGGGGGGGGGGAAGTACGGGTTCTGCAGAAGTGGTAGGGACCCAATTTAGGATAGGCAAATTCTGCAGAAGGGCACAACAGGCCTGTCTTTGTCTTCTTCTTGGTGGCAGCGGGACACTACTTGTGCTTGCCAGCTTGAACTGCACTTATGGGACTCGCCACGTCACCACATGATACTGCATTGCTGGATGAACGACCAGGGTGTACGAGGCCGCTGGTGCTTGCCAGTTCACCAGAAGGAATAGCGGCGCTAGTACTGGCTCTCTGCGCCATACGAGGGTCCTGCGGTTCTTGCACCTCAACAACATCAGAATGGGGTCAGGTACGCCTGCCCTCAGCAGGGACCACAACTTCGTCGACAGAGCTATCTGACATGGAGCCGCTGTCTTCTATGGGGATGTATTCTGAGCCAGAATCTGACAGATGCGTGACCTCTTCACTATCTGTCAGGCTCAGAAACTTGTAGGCCTCTTTAGTGTACATTTGCTTTGCCATTTTGGGCTCTAAATTTAGTGGTACACTAGTAAGGATTCACAGGTTAATAAAAGCACCTGATCTGTCAGCAAATGTAGACAAAAAAAGATAAAACTTAGCGATCACAGGGATCAGGCCTGTCTCTGTGAACGCTACAGTTATGTGTGTTGTGTTTTGTAAGCGACAGTGATCGATCGGTACTGTACTTTGGCTGGGCGTTTTTGGAAACCCTAAACTGCTGGGTACGCTAGTATAGATCTGATCTGATACTATACCCCTAAGGGGGGTGTATGCGGTATAAGCGTTACTGGCACTAACCTAACGCTGCCTGGGGCGACGCAGACCCTAACTGGCGCTAAGATTACATTTATATCACCCGCCGGGCGATCAGTGGGGTTAAACCCATATTGGGTTATATACGGCGGGTGCCCTGATGCTAAAAACAGCAAACTAACCTGCGTCACCAGTGACACTTATACGGTGATCACTGGTGAAAGGGTTAACTAGGGGGCAATCATGGGGTTAAAACCTTTATTAGAAAATATATGGGGGTACCTGACGATATATAAACCTGGCGGCGAACCTAAAAAAATTACTGGCTACCTAGCGGCACCAGCGACACTAATACAGCGATCAGAAAAAACTATTGCTTAGTGACACTGGCGATGGGGGGGCGATCAAGGGGTTAAACCTTTATTAAGGGGGGGTAGGGGGCTACCCTGGACCTAAAGGGGTCTAAAGCCAATGTCCCTAACACTTTTTACAGTCACAAATTACACTAAATGCAGTGATCATTAAATAAAAGATCACTGCAGTGACACTGACTGGGGGGTGGATTGTGTGCCTATGTGTACTGGTGTTAGTGTAGTGTTGGTGCAACTCACGTGAGATGTCTTCACTCCACGAGCTTCGGTCAAAAAGACCGCCTCGTGGAGCGTGACATCACTTCCTCTGCCTGTGTTTACATTACACAGGCAGAGGAAGCAAGTTATTCGCTGGGAACGATCGCGAGGGGGTGGCCAGAAACCAATGACCTCGTACAGGTACGTGAATGTGCCTATACGTGCCATTCTGCCGACGTATATCTACTGGCGGCGGTCCTTAAGTGGTTAATATTATGGATAAAAGAGAAATATTCTTCAACAGAGGCTAGGAATTCACAGACTGTTGTGGAAACATGAGGCAATAGTATCTAGATCTTGTATGCTGTAAGATGCGACAGACTGGTTAATATTTCTTCATCTTGAAAACAAAAAACTTCACAGGAACAACAACTCACCGACGAGAGGCATCAGCTTTACTGTCCCTAATCAGTCCAAATCAGGAATAATCCAGGTTAGATTGAGGTTGAAAGCCACTCCCCACTGTACACCTGCACAAAATAAGAATAAACCTTATTAGAACTAAGATTATTTGTAGAAAAATAAAACGCACACACACTTTTTTCCTTGAACCAATGACCCTAGAACAGGTACTCGGGACACTTGCAGTTTGACTTTCTGTTAAAGCGGGGGTTCACCCAAAAAAAAAAAAAAATCTAATAATTACATCCAGCATACGAAGGACATTTACTGTATGCACGTCTTTTTTTTTATCCGTACATACCGTTATATTGTCATTTTGTCCAGGGCTTCCGGGTTCTGATGACTCCGGGACTGGGCACTCCTATCCTTGGGGTAGATGATTGACGGCTTGTGAAACAGTTCCCCTGTCGCACAACGCGCGTCACCAGATTTCCGGAAATAGCCGAGCTGCGAGTCGGCACTATACGGCGACTGCGCAGTCAGCTCTACACGGCGGGCGCAGGCGCCGTATAGTGCCGACTCGCAGCTCGGCCATTTCCGGAAATCTGGTGACGCGTGTTGTGCGACAGGGGAACGTTTCACAAGCCGTCAATTATCTACCCCAAGGATAGGAACGCCCAGTCCCGCAGTCATCAGAACCCTGAGGCAGGGATAGGAATGCCCAGTCCCGCAGTCATCAGAACCCTGAGGCAGGGATAGGAATGCCCAGTCCCGCAGTCATCAGAACCCTGAGGCAGGGATAGGAATGCCCAGTCCCGCAGTCATCAGAACCCTGAGGCAGGGATAGGAATGCCCAGTCCCGCAGTCATCAGAACCCTGAGGCAGGGATAGGAATGCCCAGTCCCGCAGTCATCAGAACCCTGAGGCAGGGATAGGAATGCCCAGTCCCGCAGTCATCAGAACGCGAAAGCCCTGGACAAAATCAAAACATAAACGGTATGTACGGATAAAAAAAAAAAAAGACCTGCATACAGTAAATGTCCTTAGTATGCTGGCTCTAATGTTCCAAATTGTTTTTTAGGGTGAACCCCCGCTTTAAGCGGGATTCCTGAAGCTTAAACCTTTTTTTCACCCTTGTAGGTTACGTGAAAACAGATGGAAAACCACTGTACAACCCCTTGAAGCAATATTGGTAATATCGGGTATGTTTGTGAGTGATGCTTCCACAAAAGTGAAGATTGGGAACACGGATAATCAGTCGTTCCCTAGTAAAAACCTCAAAGCAGAACTACACCAGGAATTTTTAGTAGCTGAATTTCACTATGAAAATCGCAGATGCTGGACATATACATTGCAATTTAAATTATTGTGGAACTGGCTGAAGATGGGCTTAAAAGTACTTATCGATTGCTAAGCAGATGCAACAACTTGCTCGCTATGGGTGAAAGCTATAAAATTGCAATTTAAATGACAGACAAGGCATTTCTGTAGCTTACACCATAGGAAACCACTAGCTCTTGAACCTCCGCTTGCTCAGCGGGGATCGCTCTGTTGATCCCTGCTCAGCCGGCGGATGACAGGGCGGTCCCCGCACACTGCGCAGGGACCGCCCTGTCTTTTCTCCGCTCTCCCCTATGAAAAAATTGGGTTTTCCTCCGTCTGCAGAATCAGAGGATTGCGGCACCGGGCGAGATCGGGTGTCAGCGGATGTTCATCTGCTGACACCCGCAATCTCATAGGGACCAATGTATGTCCCTTTTTCATCCGTTCACTGATGGATGAAGAGCCCTTATCTGTAGTGCATAAGGCTTACAAAAAAGTTACAAAACTTGTGAACAGATATTAACAAGAAAAGAATGCACTCAGAGATGAGACCTCGTAAACACATGTGACAATCAACAATATGGTGATGTTTTGAAAGCAAAAAAAGCTCAAAACACAGAAAATAATACACGGTTCTATAATTCTATGAATATAGTAGGTGTGATGCATCTAAAAGTATTTTTGCATCTGCGATTGCTAGTATAATCAAATTTCATTCCAAAATTAGTAAGAGTTGTGTAGCAATAGCTGACACACCCTGTATTAATGAATAACCTTGTATGAAATGTTTTTGCTTTCCAAAATCTATTTTAGTACAAAAGCCAGTCTTAAAGGAGCACAGCTCTCATACACCAAAAAAAAACAAAAGAAAAAATATGCAAGCACACTTTTGGATGGAGGGGAGGTCAAACGTTGTCGGCTTTTTAATCCCTTGGAGAGATTTTCCTTCATTTTGGTGTACTGGTAGAACCAAGGGTTCCTTCTAAATGTTTCCAAAAGCATTACAATGACATTCATAAGGTTCTTGGACATTAGTCTGCAAATCCCCACCAATCACAACATACCAGTAACTGTACATTTCGTAAAGGCACAACATCAAACACATGAATTGCGTGGCATGGTCATAGATCACAACGCTAAGCCCAATCATGGAAGTTATAAATACAGACTATTTCTACATTCCAGCCTCCAGAGGTTTTAAAACACAAACCTATCACTAAACATGCTTTCTACTCAAACGTTACTCATAGCTCTGGCTAGCGGTTTTCCTAGTGTGGACACATCTATTTTTTTTCACATTTTTTTTATATGTTAAAAAAAAAAAAAAAAAAAAAAAAGGATTTTTTTTTATATTTTTGCGGTCCTATACTTCCTGTCAGTGCCAGAAGAATGCATTTCTAATTTGACGCAATATATGCAATTTATAAAAAAAAAAAAAAAAAAAAAAAAACTTACAGTCTATCTGCCACTGCCATCCATCTTCTCTATATAAAAAGGTTAGTTGTCTGGCTGTATTGCTGATTTATGGATTTCAAAAGTATATATGGATTTTTATCTTGTAAAACAACCAATTCAGTCTATTGGAAGGCAGCAGCTGCATGGGCACAGCCACAAGTTAAATTTGACATCCGTGTGGTTGGTCCTCGGATGCAAACAGTATGAGTTTAGGGACATGCGCCTCGACACACGAATGTCAAATGGGAGAAAGTTCCTGTGCAGCTGCTGAATCCCAACAGACATGAATCGGACTGCCTGCATTGTGTGAAGGGAAACACGGCCCTCCGCACTTATATACGCCCGTGTGCATGAGGCCTTAGGAATCTCTGCTGTTGGGTACTGTATTCAAGCAGCTGAGACACCCATGGTGGTCAGAATACACTAACAGTGAGTGCATCCCATAGGATATATCCGTCTCTGTTCAGCAAAACATTTCCCATCCAGCTCCTAAGATTGTCCAATCAAAGTTTGTTTAGCTGGGTTGTGCGGACAGGGACACCCATGGTCCAAATCGTGTAAGATTCAGAAGGAATGAACCCAAAATTTTAGTAGTATTCGGACATTTTAAAGTTAAATATTGATATCCAATATTTCTGATTGACTGCAGATTTGAGAAATAGGAACACACACAGTTGCAAATTTGTTCCTGCATTCTCATAGCAAAAGACATTTTACCTTCAGATTTATAAAGTTATACTGTGGTCACAAAGGGGTTAAAAACCAACTTTGAATATTTTGTTTTTAAATGTACAACTCTGCTCTTGTAAACCAAAGATCTCAATTACGTCAACATCTTATTATACAGCAAAAGAAGGGAGATTGTTCTTCTAGGGAGAAGCATGACCATTTCATCAGCTTCTCAGATTAGAACAAAACATAATACACACTTTGACCCTGAGTCATTCCAGAGAAGCTTACACAAATGCCACCCTGTAATCAAGCTCTACTCACTGGGGTCCGTTACAATAAAATGTAAATGTTTTTGCCAGTAAAATATGGAGAAGGATATTTAAATAGGAAGCTTCCATCTGCATACAAAAACTTACCACACAAGGCCCTGCATGTAAAAAGTAATTAGTAAGTAGTTTGGAGAATCAACATGGCATAGGTTTAGCGTTTCCTTATGGCGCCCCTGCACAGAGCGCATAGTGTCCCCTGCTTGCACACACATGTAAATAACTGCCTAATGTTTAAACTTGCACAAGATCTTTGTTGCATACTTTTGTAGCAATGCATCTCGCTGGTCCAGTGCCAAACAAGAAACTGGGCTACAAACACACCAGTCTTGTTTACAAATACAGATACAAACTAGGGCTGTTGTCACACATGCAAGCTCATATTGGGCACACACAGATACTCTAAAGCAGTGTTCCCCAACCCCCGGCCCACTACTGGGCCGCAGCCCTTCTGCAGCCGGGCCGCGAGTGCGAGCAGGCGGCATGAGACTTTTCTTCCTCCTGCCATCGCTCGCTCGTCCCCACCCCTTTTCTGACCGGCCAGTCTGCGTGCTCGGATAAGGGTCTGGTATGGATCTGGGGGGGGGGCCCCCACGCAAGGGTTCCCCTTGAAATCCATATCAGACCCAAGGGCCTGGTATGCTCCTGGAGGGGGAACCCATACTGTTTTTTTATTAAAAATTTGGCATAGAGTTCCCCTTCCTGGAGGCAACCTCAAGTCATATTGTAAGTCACGTTGTGCGTCATACTCAAGTCGTGTTCAAGTTGCCTGCCAAAGTCGCGCTGAAAGTCGTGTTGCCCCTGTGTGAACCGGCTCCAAGGCTTAATGTACACAGGACGCGTTTACAACCTCTCCTGAGCATTTTAAATATATAGTAACCAGCGTTTAAAACATCCGTTTTGCTGCATTTACATGCCACATTTAGTGGCGTCTTCCCATGTTTGCCTTTAGAAGTGTATGTGTGTATATATATATATATATATATATATATATATATATATATATATATATATATGTGTGTGTGTGTGTGTGTGTGTGTGTGTGTATGTGTATGTGTATGTGTATGTGTATGTGTATGTGTATGTGTATGTGTATGTGTATGTATGTATGTATGTATGTATATATGTATATATGTATATATATATATATATATATATATATATATATATATATATATATATATATATATATATATATATATATATATATATATATATTTCAAATGCCTCTGAACATCCGTCCTAAACGCATTTTGTTTTTACGTTCCAAAAATTACTTTTAAACTAAATTGCCTAGAAATGACTAAACGACCGTTTACTGATAAGATGACAAAGGAGAGTTCAGGAGCAGCTAAAAAGAAAAAAAAAACCCACCCATCTGCTCCTAAACGTCTGTTTATAAGCAGCAGTGTACACACACACACACACACACACACACACACACGCACACGCACACACAAACTTGCTGTGTTGATTGTGGGCATTGTTCTTCTAGTGGTGACTGAGGATACAGCAGCCAATGGGACAGAAAATAGAGACAGATCAGACACCATTTTTAATCACCATTGCAACCAAGATATGTCCTGCCCTGCTCTAAGGTATACTGGACAATCCCACTGATCAGTGGGACCAAGGGGCAGCATATTTGAGAACCTCAGTAAATAATTCTGTAATGTATAAATGCTATGGGGAGAGTTCCTAAACTGGTGCAGCTGAGCATAGTACCCAATCGGAATCAAGGTTTTGATAAAAGCTTAATTAAATAAGAAGTTAGAAGACGGTTGGTCTATGCACAAGATTGTGTGCACCAGCTTTAGTAAATTTCCCTCGATGTGTAATGCGATTAGCCATTTGGGTCCACCAAGTTATAATTTCTTTAGTTTTGTTTATGGCCAGGCTTGCCTGGAGGCCTACTTTAGGTCAATGTTACATCATTGTTTCTGTTGCAAGAACCCACCAGCACAATCATTATGCAGGACACAAGTACCAACTAGCTTATACATATCGCTCCCTCACTGGATGGATGGGCAAGCATTGTCCTCTGACTTGCGATTTCTGAAGAACTCTTAGCAAGAGAGCGACCCCTAGCTCAGCCAGCAAGAAAGCAACATATACAAGCAGGCAAGCACACTTTACTGATCCTTTTGCTGGAGACACAGAATTGCTAATGTGACATCAGCCTTAGAATTTACCTGACATTTTAGAAATACTGTACATTAGCTGACACTAGTCACCTCTTCTTAGAAAACTTGTTAAATGACTGTATCTGGCTTCCAGACACATAAATCATAGCCATACATAACAAATTAAAAAGTAGAAAAAAAAAGTCTGAATTAAGTTCCAAGTCAGCAACTCAGATGGTATTGAATCTGAACCATCAGCAGCAGTAGCACCTAGCTTTTTTTTTAGAGGAAAAGGTCAGCAGTGACGACCCCATATTTCTCCTGTAACAAGTTTACTTTAAAAACAACTGTGAATCCAACTGTGAATCACTCTAATACTGGTTGTGAGGCTGGCCTACAACCCGAAACTAGGGAAACATTCCACAGAATTTCTGTCTCAAACAATAGCTTTAATCCAAGTCAAATGCTTAATAAAAATTCTTAATAAATCAGTGCGAATACTGTATGCTAAACAATATTATTTCAATTTATCAAGGCCAAATTAGTTCTGATCGGTTGTTACAACTCAAGGCACTTTTTCTAATGTAAAAAGCTTGTAAACACACGGATAGCGATGTGAACTGACGCCGTTTACCAATTCTATTAACCTTCCAGAGAGGTGCGAAATGGGGCACGAGGCGTTTAAAAAAAAAAAAAATGTTTGTTGTGTTTTAAATGCTTTCCGAGTTCTTGCTTAGCAGATTTTGCGGTCAGGTTTTAAACCCTGTCCCCATAAAGCAAATTCAACTCCTCTTCCTGCTCTGTCGGACATCTGTAACCTGGACAGCTAATCTCCCTTATGTGGAGGTACTCTGCAATAAAATCTTGTCAGAGGTCTACACACTCTTCTTGCTCTACTAGTGAATGTGACTTTATTGCCGGCTTTAAGAGAACGAGGGGGGGTTTGCACATTAACATGCAGTGTGTTGAGGCAGACATTTAACTAGGCTGCCAACATACAACAAGTGGACCTGCACTATTTTATTTCCACCATCACATGATAGCGACTTAAGCTTCCTTGGCATGGGTGCCAACACACCCTTCCTGCATGCTGGTTCACTTTGTTATTGTGCCTGCGTCCAGCCCATGATGCATGTGGGCAGCCTATAGAGGGATGCATTGACACAGCCACATGCCAAAATCTGACACGAGCAGGTACATGGATTACTGATGCAGACCGTGTGCGTTCAGATCTATGCAAACACTCGTACACTTGTGTAACATTTTGATATGTGGCTGTCAGTCACTGCTCTGTCTCTCTAGCACTCACTAGAGTGGCAGGATGGGGAGGAATCGGGAGCAGCTGGCTCAGGTTCTCAGTAGTGTGCTGAGAGGCTGGGCCAGTTGAAAGTCAGGCATCTGGGCCGATCCCAAGATAATTGTTGGAATCCTTGCAGAGCTCAGACTGGCCTTGTGACACAGTGGACAGCAAACTTCAGCTCGCTTTTGGCTGAATCTGTGTCACAGAACTGAAGAATTACGTGCATTCCAGTTAATAGCTTTGGCCATACTTGTCCTTTAAAAAGGCAAAAATTTGGGTATTTACATATGCACACACAGTATAGCTAGAAGATGCTTAATTGACCAGTATGTTTTTTAGATTGTGCAAAAAAAACACCATTAACAGGCAAAGAGCATATAAACAGATTTGCAGTCCAAGGACCACAGTTATGGAACGCTCCACCTACAGACATTCGGATGGAGGAAAACCATCGGGCCTTCAGAAAAAAACTTTAGATCCGTCTATTCTGGAGTATGGCTGGATGACGGCATTGGATACAGCGCCTTGAGGCGGTGTAGTTCGCATTTGTAGCGCTATACAAGTTACTCACTCACTAAACTTCCCTGTAGACTTTGACATTAATTGAAACCAAACCGAGAACCCTGTGCTTTAAGACAAAAGTGTAAAGCAGGCTATACACGCACAGATGCTTGCATCCACACAAGTGATGTGGATACAGGGATATCCCCCACAGCTCCATTGTATTCTGACAGCAGGGACACCCCTCTGTCAGAATACACAGATCACTAGCTGATCAAATGCACTTTTTCCAGCAGCACTGTTCAACAGAAGCCGGTCTTTAGATCAGCTGCTTTTGAACAGACAGCGGTACATGTATACCCAGCTTTAGTCATATCCACCATGCTGTCCAGCTGTAAGCTAGAGTTTAGGAGGAAATGTGGCTGGCAAGGCATAACACAGATTGAGGGTACCACGTACTGAACATTAAAAAATTATATATATATATATATATATATATATATATATATATATATATATATATATATATATATATATATATATAAATATATAAATAAAAGGAAGGGTTTAGTATGCATA
Source organism: Rana temporaria (assembly GCF_905171775.1). Taxonomy (NCBI): domain Eukaryota; kingdom Metazoa; phylum Chordata; class Amphibia; order Anura; family Ranidae; genus Rana; species Rana temporaria. The sequence continues at coordinate 456,515,213 of NC_053490.1, read as the reverse complement.
ATCAGCAATTAGTGGGGCAAGGAAGACCCAGTGTCAGACACACTGATCAGTTCTATTATTAAGTCAACAGCTACAAAGACTGTAGTTGCTAACTTTCAACTTTTCAAAAGATGACTATACAACCATCTATCAGAAATCCGGGGTGCTTCCAACTTCTTGTTTGGCATCTTCAATGCCATAAAAACACTTGTCAAATTGGCCTGCTAGTTTATGGAACTCAACCAATTAGCCGCTGCCACCCCCCCCCCCCCCCCATGTCCCATCCCTCATGCATACATTTGATTTATTCCCTAGCAAAACAGTAGTGCTGCCTTGACTCCCCAAAGCCTGTCTATGTGTAGGGACAGGGCTCTTGGGTGGACAGTTCAGGGGGATGCGATTCTGCAAAAAAAAAAAAATCCTTAATTCCTCTACATATAGTTACATGACAAAGACTGGGAATGTCTGAAACACTTCATGGAACACTTAAAGGGGTTGTAAAGGAAAAAAGTTGTTTTTATCTTAATGCATGCTATGCATTAAGAAAAAAGCCTTCTGTGTGCAGCAGCCCCCCTAATACTTAGCTGAGCCCCATTCTCTATCCAGCGATGTGCACGAGTCCTTCGGCCATCCAGGACTCTCCCGATTGGCTGAGACACAGCAGTGGTGCCATTTGAACTTGCTGCAGTCAATCAAACTAAGTTAGCGTTTTAGGAAAGAGGGGATGGGCTGGATACACAGAGCTGTTGCACGGCTTGGGTTCCCCCATAGCAAGCTGCTTGCTGTGGGGGCACTCAACAGAAGGGAGGGACCTGGAACTCCAGCCAGGGACGCGAGAAGGAGGATCGGGGCTGCTCTGTCAAAAACCAACTGCACAGAGCAGGTAAGCATAACAGGTTTATTATTTTAATAAAAAAATAAAAGGAGAGAGAGACACAAATTGCTATAAAGTAGAACTTCACAACTCTAAATCTACTGGCCACATTCTAAGACTAATCTATCCAAACCTGTAAGGCAAAAATCACTATACATACCTTTTCTGCAGCCGCTCCGGTCGCATGCCAAGCTGTCAGTGGTTGCTTCTCTGTGTAGGCATGTGCAGAAGAGGCAGCAGACAACGGAAGCCCCACAGTAACTGAGGCGGTCTCTTCTACACCGCATCTGCCTCTGAAGACTGGACCAGAGCTGCTGCAGAAAAGGCATGTATAGCTATTTTTGCTTTACAGGGTAAGATAGATTAGTCTTAGAATGTGGCTGCCAGTAGATTTACTTTAATGAAAAGGATGCGATCATATATAAATATTTGCTGCTTGTCATGAACAAGCAGTTTAGGTTAAACACAGCTATACAAAAACTGCCTGAAAAAGAAGCTTCACATAACAGTCACAGTAACAAAATGACTCACAGCTATCAAATCCTACGTAATTACTGGTCTGGAGAGCCACTGACAAGTTCTTCCCTCCTACAATTTATATTGTGATAAAAATAACTCCTAGTAATGATATTTCACACAAATTATATTGCAAATATTTTAGCTAAACTCTAGGCATAAAAAAAAAAAAAAACCCACACACTTGTAGTGAGACTCCCCTGCATTACAAGGGTTAAATGCCAATTCCTGCCCGGGGTACCCCAGCAAAATGCACATTTACTTACCTCAGGGGTTGACAAATTTGCTTGGAATCTAGGAGCCAGCTAAAAAAGTTAGGAACAGAAAACGCACCCTGTCCCGACGAGCTTGCGCGCAGAAGCGAACACATACGTGAGCAGCGCCCGCATATGTAAACGGTGTTCAAACCACACATGTGAGGTATCGCCGCGATTGGTAGAGCGAGAGCAATAATTCTAGCCCTAGACCTCCTCTAACTCAAAACATGCAACCTGTAGATTTTTTTTAAACGTCGCCTATGAAGATTTTAATGGGTAAAAGTTTGTTGGCATTCCACGAGCGGACGCAATTTTGAAGCGTGACATGTTGGGTATGAATTTACTCGGCGTAACATTATCTTTCATAATATTAAAACAAATGGGGATAACTTTACTCTTGTCTTATTTAATTAAAAAGTGTATTTTTTCCCCAAAAAAGTGCGCTTGTAAGAGCGCTGCGCAAATACGGCGTGACAGAAAGTATTGCAACGATCTCCATTTTATTCTCTAGCGTGTTAGGATAAAAAATATATATAATGTTTGGGGGTTCTAATTAGAGGGAAGAAGATGGCAGTGAAAATAGTGAAAAATTACATTAGAATTGCTGTTTAACTTGTAATAGCAACGGCCACCACCAGATGGCGCCAGCTCACACAAGGAAGAGCTGGGGACTTCACAAAACAAAAAAATTATGTTTTTTTTTTTTCCCCACCTTCCAAGCCAAGTCGCCAGGATGCTATTTCTAGTCGCCATGGCGCCCGGGATTTGTCGAGCCCTGACTTACCTGATCATTCAATCCTGCAGAATCTTCCTTCCATGCAATCAGTCCCTCGCAGCCTATTCTTTTTAGCACTCTGGCTGGCTGTCTCAGCTGTGATGTCATCAAGTTCAATGCAGTACCATCAGAGCCCAACCACATCCCGTAGCGTTAGAGAGAAGTGGTGAGCAACAGCTGGTAGGGGGCAAGCGATAAGGTAAGAAATAGATTTTTTTATTGAAGCTCCTAGTTATAAAAAAAAAAGGGGGGGGCATTTAACCCTTGCAGTACTGGGGAAGCCCCACTGAAAGGGTCTTTTTTTCAGGTTTCTGAAGTTCGGATTTAACAAGGTTCCCCAGCTAAAATTGGGTCAATAATAAAAATGCAAGCTTGTAGCCTCAGGGCAAAGCAAATAAAAAAAAAAAAAAGTTTCTTATAAAATTTTCATCGCATTTCAGCTACCTTTCTCTTGTCTCTTGCTATAGAGCCGGAAGCCAAAAAGGAAGTACCCCCAGTACTTATTGGTATGGAGGAGCATGTGCCAGCATTTGGACAATCTGTGCCATCACTGTTCATAGGCCTGTGCCAGATACACCTCCATAGATTTCTAAGGACTTGCCTTTCTTCTAAGTGGCTGAACAGAACAGTAGGGGAGCTAACCTATTTAATTGCACTACTGCTTTAACATTTTAAAAAACACTTTTTCTTACTTTTGGTTGTATGCTTGGAGGTCACCATCTTGCTGGAAAAAATAAAAATCTCCTGCGATTGGTGCAGCACCCGGGCAACAATACACAAGGTCTGTCAAATGGCTCATAACTACATTAAGACCTCTTTGGTCTCCTTCGCTGGCCATCTCCCTGCACAGTCACTCACTTTGGTGGTGAACCATTAGAAAAAAGGCTGCCGAACAAAGCCTGGTCCATCATAGCAAAGTGCTCATCCAACACGGCCACATAGGAGGCTGCCTACAAGGGTCCTCTTCTGCTGGTACTGGGTCTCCGTCCATATTGCCAAATCGAATCAATCACACAGTGACAGATATCTCCAGGCATGTGGCCAGCGAGGACACAAAATCCATATTTGGTGGGCCTGTTCCCGCCTGGTGGGATTCTGGTCGAGGGTCTTTGGACTCTGGTAAACACTCTTCAATATACCTATCCACAAGAATGCCAAATTAGCACAGCTTCACTACCCGATCCCAGGCTTGTTTCCTACCAGCAGAAATTGGCCACCTATTTATTGCTGCCAAGTGCGCAATTGCGGTTTCGTTTGCAGAGGTAAAGAGCATTCTGACAACCCTCATGATCATTGAAAATGATGACCAGTATCCTCCAGGACGCCCACACCAAATTTCTTAAAATTGTGAACCCTGTGGGGGTCCAATGCTCTTCCAACCTTACACCTGTCCACCTTTGGCTTTGCCACCCAACGTCTTCCGATCCCCAACCTGAGGGAACTCTTTCCTCCTCTCTTCCTCTGACTATGCTTTTTTTTGTTGCTGCCGTTGTGTTTACATTTTGTTTCGTTTGTCTCCCCCCCCCCTTTTATTCAGTCGACGCCTGCAATCCTTGTACTCATCCACTCTGTGTTGACCTGATGCAAACCTCTAATCTGTGCATAAGCATGCAAGCTCTAACCCTGCTGGTAGCAACCAGTAAAACTCCATAAGAAGACAGCTGCTATAGGTTAAAGTTAAGCTGACACAGAAAAGACAGGCAGGGGGGAGAGAAGGACAGAGGCACATAAACTGACCATGGTGTCAGGGCTCAGCAGCCATGATATACCGTGGTCAGTTTACAGGCAGGAGGAGGACATAGCCAGGCATGTTCAGCCAGGTTTTATAGGTGATAGAAGGGGTCGGATGTTTTTTCACCTTGATGCATAAAGGTGAAAAAACATTTACCTTTACAACCCCTTTAAGCTAGTGAATTGTTGGTTCACTTACCTTTTCCTTCTATTTCCCTTCTAAAATGTGTTTTTTTTTTTCTTTGTTTTCTTTGTCTGCATTTCTCACTTCCTGATCCTCCTCAGTAAGCTGTTCTGGCCCACTAACCCCCAGCCAGAATGGCTCGGATGATGGGGGCAAGCTTACTGAGGAAAAACAGGAAGTGAGAAATTCAGACAAAGAAAACAAACATTTAAGTGAAAAATCAAAAGAAAAAAAGGTAAGTGAACCAACAATGCACTAGCTTAAAGGAACCCATTTAGAAAATAAAAAAAAATAACCTTTACAACCCCTTTAAAGAAAATTACTACACAACTAATAAGGAAAAATGTACATTAGTTTTCTTCTCTATTTTCAGTTGAGAACAAAGTTGCACTGCAAGGAAAAATTAAGGCTGGGAATGAACCCGATAAAAACACCATGTGAGTGATGCACAAGTTCAGCTAAGGTTATACATCTGCCCTTAACTCATGCAGACTAAAATTATTAGCAGTACTACAAAATAAACCACATTAAACACTACAAACACCTAGGCAAATAGATTGTATTTTTAAAGATTTGAGAAGCTCCTACGGCTAGAATCCGTGTTACCGGGGATCTCTCAGACTCTTTCCCCCTTTTGAGGGGCACGTGACAGGGGCGCCCCTGTTGTTCGCATTGGCCCTCGAACCACTGGCGGCTACTATACGTGAATCGGCATCTATTGTGGGATTCAATAGAAGTTTGAGTGCTGAGAAGGTCTCCCTTTATGCGATATCTGGGGGACGTGGATGTGTCCCTTTCAGAAGCTATGAGGGTGATTCGATGCTTTGGCTCCTTGTCGGGATTCTCCATCAACTGGAGTAAATCGGTTCTTTTACTTTTGGATGACCCGAAGATCTCATTGCCGGTAGTCTCCTCGTTCAGGTACCTGTGGGTTCAGGTCTTGGCTAATCCAATGTCTTACCTGGTAGATAACCTATTACCCCTTTTTAAGCGGCTCCAAATGACATGCAATACTTGGTGCAAACTCCCATTATCTGTTATAGGAAGAATTAACCTTATCAAAATGGTTTGGTGCCCTCAATTGCTATATATTATGCATAATTCCCCTTAGTGGATACCCCGTAGATGGTTTACACGTATTGACCCTTCTTAATTTGGAAGAAGGGTCCCGCTAGGATTAGTCTTTCTACCTTGCAGTTTGGTGAGGATCAAGGAGGAGCGGCTGCTCCTGCACCTTACTTTTATGCTTCCCAGCTGCAGCATTTTTGTGGGATGGGAATTCTAAATGACTGACTCCATAGAAACCCTTTTGCGGACGGAGACTAGCGGTGTCTCAGTTTTGGCGAGTTTGGAGACGGGATTACCTCACCTGCCACAGACGGCGCCTACTGTCGTTCTGAGGAAGCTTTGGACTGCGGTTAAATCCACCTTGCGAATTTCGGGATTTCTTCCAGGTGGGGTAATCCCAATCTAGGGGAACTTCATAAACTTGACGGTTTCCAGGCATGGAAATCGGCGGGTATTAATAAAATTGCTCAGTTGTATAAGGGTAACATGTTGAAGTCATTTCTTGAACTACAGACTGAATTTGACCTTCCCAGGCAGCAGTTCTATCGGTTCCTTCAGATCCTACATGCTCTTCAAGCTCAGAGCAGGACCTCTACTCTTGTACTTACTAATCACTCTTTGATAGACCATGTATTTTTTGGTCGGGAGAAGAAGGGCTTAATATCCTATGCTTACTCCAATTTATTAGCCTCGATACAAGACTCTACAACGTTTCCAAGTAGAAGGGGCTGGACAGAGGATTTGGGGGATATTAGTGGTGAAACTTGGGAATTGTGTTTGCAGGCAGGTCCACTTACTTCAGTGTCACAGTCACATAGACTATCTCACTTGTTTTTGTTGCACAGGGTCTATCGGACACCTATTCAGTTACATCGCTGGGGGGTGAGGGACTCATCCGAGTGTCCCAAGCATTGTGGGGTGGAGCGGTCTCTCATTCACCTGATGTGGCGTTGTCCCAAGCTGCACCGGTATTGGGGTGATGTCACAGAGACTATTTCCTCAGTTTTTCAGGTCAGGGTCCCCTTGGAACCCTTGACGTGTATTCTGGGAGCAATAGATGAAGAAGTTTATCATTATCCTATTAACGTTGCTGTAATTAGACTATTGTATTTAGCTCGGAAGCTGGTGGCCAGGTTTTGGCTATCCCCTCATGTCCCCACTAAGAAATTATGGATAGACCAAGTCAATTATATACTCATACGGGAACACTTAACGTATCAGCATAGAAATGCACGTAGAAAATTTCATAGTATATGGGGGGCCTGGTTGGAGACTCCAGAACTTGCTCCCCCGAGACTGGTTTTGACTTGTCTGCTGCAAGTTTGAGAGAATCATATATTGAAGTAGTGATTGGTCCACATCTCAGTTATTGGGCGGGCAGGCCTTATGTTTCTTGTTGTACTGGATTGGCAGGGTTTCTCTGTCCGGTTCAGTGCAAGGGGAAAATTTGTTATGATTATTCCATTCTTTTTTATGACGTGTCATCGTATTATTTTTGGTGCCAATGCGTTGTTCTTTATGCATTTTGTATACCTGTCTTTTATGCATACACAGCAATGTTTTTTCTTTTTATGTACATTTGATGCAATGTATTCTGTATTTTATTGTGATTGGCCCAATAAAATATTTTTCGAAAAAAAAAAAAAAAAAAAAAAAAAAAAAAAGATTCGAGAAAAAAAATAAAATAAAAGTTATATTAGGTTTTACTTCCTGAAATGCTGAAATACAGTTGCCCTGCAGAATCCCTGGTTTCTTGTTTTATATAACCACTTGCAAATCTCACACACACCTTGTGGCTGAAGCCATCACCTCAGTATTTTTTTTCCCACTGGCGATACTCTCATGAAAATGGGCTGAGCGGCTTATTAGCCAACGATTAACTTTTAGCAGCAGGAGGGGTCATCCAGATCATCTCTATGATCTAGGACACAGGTGTCAAACACAAGGCCCACGGGCAGAATCCAGCCCTCCAGGCCATTTAATGTGGCCCTCGCACCTCTCCTACAACTGCAGGAGAGACCCAGCCCTCCTCTGGCCTCCTCCTGACCCTGTACTTTCTGCTTTCAAGCAATGCATCCAGCTTCTTCCCAGCAGCAGCATAAGGAAAAGGGGGTGCACTGTGATGTAAGGGAGAGTGGGGGACTCAACTTCTAAAGGTGGGGTGGCTCTTACCACATAATGTAAGGGTAGAGGATGTCTGTGACATAATGCTGATGTGGCCCACAATGAAATTGAGTTTGACACCCTTGATCTCGGAGGACCGGATCGGCTTCATGATGTAATTTCCGTTCCAGGGCAGAAGTAAAAAACATTTTTTTGGGGAGAAAGGAAAAGGGAAAAAGGAAACATTTAAAAAAGGCACCCCCCTTCCCCCACACAGAAACAAATGCATACGCAAATCATTCACGCATATGTAAACGTGTTCGCACCACATGCGACGGATCACTGCAAATGTTGCAGGGAGAGCAAGAACTCTAGCGCTAGACCTCTGATTATTTAAACAGGTAACCTGTAAAAAATGTTTAAAGCGTCACCTATAGGGAGATTTAAGTATCTCGCAATTTTAAAGTGCGAGATGTTCGGTATCTATTTACTCAGTGTGATATCTTATATGTTACCAAACAACTTGTGTTATATACTGTGTTTTTTTGCATTAAAATTCATTACCACTTTAAGGCCCCTTTCAGACGGACGGCTGTTTTGCCGCAGTTAAAAGCACTACAAATGTTTTGTGAAATTCAAGGCTCCAGCCACTGCGATTAGCTGCATTTGCACATTGCGTTTACGTGCGTTTAATTGCAGCCGCGTTTAGCTGCAGTATTCATTTCCATAGCAACCCTTTTTATTTTTGTTTGGGTCCCTTGAATTCTAAAACGCTATCCGCAGTTGACAAAAAAAAGACTGTGATTACCTGCGGTTATGTGCATATAGCTGCACTACATCGCACCTGGACGCATTCAATTCTATTTTTTCTATTCGCACCAAACCGCATGTAACGTAATCGCACGCAAACGCTGTGTGTGAATGGGGCCAAAGGAAAACATTGTGTGCTTTTAGCTGCGGTAGAAAAATAGAAAATCCGCAGCTAAAAGCACGATTCTATCCGTCCGTCTGAAAGGGCCCTAAGACCAGGCTATTTTGGCACTTTGTTTAAAAATTTATAATCTGTATTTTTTGCCAGAAAAATTACTCATAACCCACAAACATTACACATTTTTGTTTAGCAGCGATCCTAGGAGTTAAAACGGCGATTGTCCTGATTTTTTTATGTTAAGCGGTATTTACGCAGCGGTTTTGAAAAACGCATTTTTTTGGGGAGGGAGGGGGGGCGGGACTTTAATGAATTAAAAGAGAAAAAAAAAAAAAAAAAAACATGTTAGGAAGCCGCCCCCCCTGGGAGACTATGTAAAATCTGGCAGGCTAGTTGTACCCAAGCTGATCCATCAATCAACTTGGGCACATTCAACCTGTCCATACATGGTTCAAAACGCAGCCAAGATTTGAACCGTCTATGGCAGGCCTTAGCCTTTCAGTCGTCACCCTCAATAGTCACCCTCTGTCTAAGACTGATGATGGGGCTGTGGTCAGCAAGGGTTGCATATTGATAGATGGTGGAAATGGCTCAGCTTTAGACTATTTTGGATAGAGAGTTAGACAACTGATTTCAGATATTATTTACAGTACAGATCAATGATGACCCAGGACAATGCATGTTACATGTTGCACCCATTCTGATTGGGATGTATAAGGGCTGAGTTGCTCAGAATTGCATAATAATGAAAATCATTTTTTTCAATGGTGCCCATTCACATGAAGTTTCCTGTACTACTTTGGTGCCATTTCAGTACAATTTTAGTCCCACAGAATATGCAAACCACATCAAAGTAAGATCAAATTGGATTGCAGCAGTGTGAACTCTAAAGGGGAACTCTAGCCAAATCGCAAGTGGAAAGTCACACCTAGGAATTGTTTTTACTGGACAAAATCTATTAAACACGCACTTCCTGCTTCACCTGCCTGCTCACTGGAAGGACAGACCAGCGTCTCCATCTCTCTCCATTAGACATGACACTTGATAGTTCTCTTAAAGGGGTTGCAAAGGCAGAAGGTTTATTTTATCTCAATGCATACTATGCGTTCAGATAAACCTTCAAGGGGTTGTAAAGGTTTTTTTTTTTCTAAATAGGTTACATTAAGCTAGTGCATTGTTGGTTCACTTACAATAAATGCTTAAAGGAACGAATTTAGAAAATAAAGACCTTTACAGCCCATTTTAGTGTGCAGCAGCCCCCCAATACTTACCTGAGCCCCATTTTGATCCAGCAATATTGTACAAAATCCTCCACTGCTTGGGACTCTCCCTGCTGATTGGCCTGAAAAACTGCAGGTGGCGCCATTGGCTCCCGCTGCTGTCAAAGTCAGTGAGCCAATGAGGAGAGTTGTGGGGAGGGCCGAGCCGTGGCGCCATGTCTGAATATACACACAGAGCTGCGGCTCAGCTTAGGTGCCCCCATAGCAAGATGCTTGCTGTGGGGGCAGGAGCTCCAGTCAAACCCCCCCCCCCCAAAAAAAGGATCTGTGCTGCTTTGTTCAAAACCAGTGCACAGAGCAGGTAAAAATAACATGTTTGTTATTTTTAAACAAAAAAACAAACTTTTTTTTTTTTTTAAGAATACATACAGTAACTGCTTCGACATTTAGTTTTTACACAGCAAAAACAATAATTTTGCAACAGCAAAATAAAAGTTAATGTAAAAGAGAAAAGAAAATCTTCACAATAGATTGAATTTAGAATTCATCAAAGTCTAAAACATCACCAGGAACATAAAGGGCTCTTTAACATCTTTACACTGTTAAATGCACATCTGTCAGTAAGGCACACTAAGGTGGCATTCAGAATTGATGGCACCACAGCGTGCCAATGCACATTGTGCTGCACACGTCTTCCCCTCACATAAAATACACAATCCTCACCCTTAACAATGCAGTCCTTAATACAGCTTTCAAATGAATGCAGTTAGGCCCCCACCAACCTGAAAAGAGAACCAATTTCAGGCTGGTGGAGCAAAAAGCAAAGAGCGTCTCTGTAAACTCCACACCTTGTAGATAGCGTGCCTGCACTCTCCACCACTACTTTCTACACAGCAAGTAGCAGTGAAATCAGAGTTCATGACCGGGGGGGATTAGCACCATTTCTCTGCCATGTGATGGTGCTTGGGCCTAGTGACTGGCTGGCAGGCCTAAGCACTGTCACAAGGGAGAACGTCTTGTGCTCCTCCATACCCAGGGAGCATGGGCAAAGTGACCCAGTCTCCAATTTTGAATGTTATGATCGTGTTGGGTCGCATGTAGGGAAAAATTATTCAACATTTTAGTTTCACATAAAAACTCATTGACTTGGGTGTCCAAGCCTTTACAGCATGAACAGGCATTTGTTTAGGTTTCCAGAGCAGCATGAAGCTGTATGTAGGCAGTCTGAGTTAATCAATGGAGATGCAGCAGCTGCACAGACTATAGCTGCATTCTGGCCAAAATGAGAATCGTGACTTTTTTTGCATGCAGACAGTGTGCGTCCCCTGCCATGCACCCATCCCTGCGTACCTGTAAACATGGATGTACAGGCGAGTCCTTACAGCTGCTGCCTCTCCATTGCCTAACCCAGGCTGCCTGCACACTGCTCCGAAAGAATAAACAAGTGGTCTGTGTCTATGTGCTCAGTGGTTTTAGAATTATCAGTCAGCAGGGCAGGGCTCTCATGAGCAAAGTGGCAGGGTCTGCATCCCTTTAGACATGCTTTTCATTTAAAAGTATGGCACTAAAGCTGACATTTTTGTTGCAGGAGGTTGCTCAAAATCTGACTTGTATCCAAGTGCAGACTTCTGGGAAAATCAGTAAGCCAATTAGACAAGGCCGACTCTGGAGCGAACCTACAACCTTGCATAGGCAGCAGACACGGAAGATGATGAGCGGAGAGTGCCACTGGGTGACCCCAGAAGAGGAGGTGCTGGACACTCTGGGCAATGCCACTGCACAGAGCAGATAAACCGGTTGTAAACCCTTACATACATCCAATGAAGCAACTTAACTCGGGTGATGGAGTTGAAACTAATTCTTCTACATAGGTTGTACCTCTAAATCTGCAGTCTTCCCTACTTCCGTTCACAGCCTAGAATTTATAAAGCTTGTCAGAGTTCAGAAAAAAACAAAAAAGGAGCAGATAGCTGAAGTTACAATCTACAGAGCTCAGAGAGGAGATCCCTGAGAGCTGATTGGGGGCGGGGGGGGGGGGGGGGGGACACCCACAGAACAGAGCTGAGGCTGTCGATCTGCTGGAGGTCCCTCCTGTCACCTTTTTTTCTCTAGGTGTCAGGAAAACTTGTCATAAGTGATGCATGCTGATGATAGAGCAACAAAGCAGCAGACAGAAATTACACTTTGTGCTCTTGAGACAAGTACACACTATAGAGGGATACACATTGTTTATATTTCATGTCTCATGTATGAACAGCAGGTTTTCCTGGCATAAAACCATTTTTGTTCTTTAAAAATTAACCAGATGTCGACTGCCCCATGCACATTTACTGCGGCACTTCTGGACAGAATCTCATCTGTACGGGATTCTGCACTTCTGGGTCTGGGGCACACACACATGCACCGCCAGCGGGTCGCTCCAGCTACTATTGCCAAGCAGTAACGCGGATATCTGCCTTCTCACAGTGAAAACACTCTCCATAGGTTGCAAGTTGGCAAGCACTCCTTAGGTACACATTTAACCCTTTGAAGAAATAATTTTTTTTTTAATAATTATTGGGTATGTTTTGCAGCAGTAAGTAAAAAACAAATATTTAAAAAATGGTCTGTCTTTTTTGGTTTATAGTGCAAAAAATTTAAACCTCAGGAGGTGATCAAATACCACCAAAAGAAAGCGCTATTGTTGACATACACTTTTTAATATGGGTACAGCGCCGCACAATTGTCAGCTAAATTAACGCTGTTGATGGTCCCCATTGTACCCATTTTTTGCGATATGGCAACAGCATCTTACAAGCACAACTTATTGGGAATTTCTTTTTTTTTTTTTAAATAAAATAAGACAACAGAAAAGTTAGCCCAATGTTATGCCGATTAAGTTGATACCCAACATGTCACGCTTGTGGAATGGCGAAAAACGTTGGCACTTAAAAATCTCCATTGGCGACCTTTAAAATTCTCTACAGGTTACTAGTTTTGAGTTAGAGGAGGTCTAGTGCTAGAATTCTTGCTCCAACAATCGCAGCGATACCCAACATGTGTGTTTTCATATGTGGGCCTGATTTGCGTATGCGTTTGTGCGCGACCTCGGCGGGACGTCTTAAGTTTTTGTTTTTTACACTGTTATATATACAGTCCTGATCAAAAGTTTAAGACCACTTGAAAAATGGCAAAAAATCATATTTTACATTGTTGGATCTTAACAAGGTTCCAAGCAGAGCTTCAACATGCAACAAGAAGAAATGAGAGTGAGACAAAACATTTTTTGAGCATTCAATTAATTGAAAATAACGAATAAACTGAAACAGGATGTTTTTCAGCTGATCAAAAGTTTAGGACCACATGCCTTTAAAAAGGCCAAATCTGTGCAAAGATGTGGATTTATTGTCATTCTCTGTCAGGTAGTCACACGTTGTGATGGCAAAGGCAAAAAAACTCCCTTTTTGAACGTGGTTGGGTTGCTGAACTGCATAAGCAGGGTCTCTCTTCAAGACACTGGACGATCCTCGACCCAAATTAAGGCCCTTACTGGTGCTGACTGCAGCCCCATGACCATCATACGGCATCTGAGACTGAAGGGCTTCAAAAACAAAAAACGTCTTCAACAACCTCGTCTCCTTGAACGCCACAGAACTGCTTGTTTGGACTTTGCAAGAGAGCACCAAACATGGGACATTCAAAAGGTGGAAGAAAGTTTTATTCTCTGATAAGAAAAAAAATGTAACCTTGATGGTCCTGATGGTTTCCAACGTTACTGGCATGACAAGCAGATCCCACCTGAGATGTTTTCTATGCGCCACAGTGGAGGGGGCGCCATAATTCTCTGGGGTGCTTTTTCCTTCAGTGGAACAATGGAGCTTCAGGAAGTGCAGGGGTGTCAAACGGCCGCTGGCTATGTCCAGATGTTGCAGAGAGCATTCCTCATGACTGAAGGCCCTCGTCTGTGTGGGTTTTTCAACAGGACAACGCTACAGTACACAATGCCCGCAGGACAAGGGACTTCTTCCAGGAGAATAACATCACTCTTTTGGCCCATCCTGCGTGTTCCCCTGATCTAAATCCAATTGAGAACCTTTGGGGATGGATGGCAAGGGAAGTTTACAAAAATGGACAACAGTTCCAGACAGTAGATGGCCTTCGTGCGGCTGTCCTCACCACTTGGAGAAATGTTCCCACTCACCTCATGGAAACGCTTGCATCAAGCATGCAGAAACCAATTTTTGAAGTGATCAACAATAACGGCGGAGCTACTCATTACTGAGTTCATATTTGGAAGTTGGATTTCTGTTTTGGGGGGGGGGGGGTTAGTTTTTTTTTTGGAGGTGTGGTCCTAAACTTTTGATCGGCTGAAAAACAGCCCGTTTCAGTTTATTCGTTGTTTTCATTAAATTGAATGCTCAAAAAATGTTTTGTCTCACTCTCATTTCTTCTTGTTGCATGTTGAAGCTCTACTTGGAACCTTGTGAAGATCCAACAATGTAAAATATGATTTTTTTTGCCATTTTTCAAGTGGTCTTAAACTTTTGATCAGGAGTGTGTGTGTGTGTATATATATATAAAAAATATACATATATACATATACACACATACACACACACACACACACACACACACACACACACACACACACACACACACACACACACATATATATATATATATATATATATATATATATATATATATATTTCCCTTTAAAAACATTCACTGCCGCCCTCCAATGCTATGGAGCCGAGTAGGGGGGGGCCATCTTTCCCTCACTCAACATCCAGGCTGTAAGGGGAGCAGATGCGATAGTCTCCGCTGCTACCGAAAGCTCCGGTAAGCGGCGGGACCCTCTCACGCCCCCGATAAAAGTAATCTTGCAGCGAATCCATCGAGGACCTAGCGGCTGCCATAACAACTGTATTTTAGTGTCAAAGTAACAACATAGGACGGCGGGAGGTTCTTAAGTGGTTAATTACCTCCTTTAGTCTGTTGGGATACGCCTCTACTAACTTTGCAATATTTCCCACTCTTCTTTGCAGAACTGCTCAAATTCAGGTAAATTTGATAGCGACAGTTTTTGGACTGCAGTCTTCAAGTAATTTCACAGATTTTCAATGGGGTTTAAAGTGGCTGTAAACGTGAATCTCTGACTTGTACCTGTAGGTACTGTAAATATCTCCTAAACATACACCTTTTAGGAGATATTTACTATATATGCAGTTGATGAGATAATCGGTACCTGCGTTCTGAAGGAACAACCACCTGGGGCGTTCCTTCAGAATCTTATGCCTTAAGCAGTGGCTCACCCTGTGCATGCACAGGAGTGATGTCATCGCAGCCAGGGCCAGTCAAACAGCCGGAGTCCATGGACCCGGAAGGAAGAGGGGTGAAGATGGAAGCGGCCTGCAGCAATGACAGCATATCACTGGAATGCTTCGTTTTCAGCCAGGTTTCACATATTGTGCCGGTATGCGATGCATACTAGCACATTATGGCTTTACCTTGCAGGTCAGATTTAAAAAAAAAAAAAAAAAGAAACCCAGTGGTTTGCAACAGCTTTAAGTCTGGGCTCTGACTAGGCCATGCAATGACATTCACCCTTTTCCTTCTTGAAACCACTGTGTGGTCATTTTTGCTGTGGGCTCTCGGTCATTGCCATGTTGGAAGGTAAACCTTCTTCCCATTAACAACTTTTTGTCAGAAGGCAGATTTTCCTCAAGAATCTGACAGTATTGTGCCCAGTCATATTTCCTTCTATTCTATTCTGACAAGTGCTCCAGTCCCTGCTGCAGAGAAACACCCACATAACATATTACTACCTCCACGCTTTACTGTAGGAATGGTGTCATATCGTTTGGTGTTGAGGCCAAATAGGATTTTTTGTACTCACCGTAAAATCCTTTTCTCTGAGCCCATGGACGGACACAGCTCCTTAAATCTTGACAAGTGGGTTCCCTGTTTACAGGAGAGGACTAGGCAGAAACATGTTAAATGGTTAAATACATGTTACATTAACAGAGTTGAACAGCCCCATCCAGGGGGCGGTCCCTCCAGACATAACCCTCCTCACTGCAGCATGCAGCCTCAGTTTGTAACAAGCAGTACACGCCTAAAAAGGAGGGGTGGGTGCTGTGTACGTCCATGGACTCAGAGAAAAGGATTTTACGGTGAGTACAAAAAATCCTATTTTCTCTTATCGTCCATGGACGGACACAGCTCCTTAAATCTTGACAAGTGGGAGGTCCCCAAGCAGTGTCAAAAATGAGGGGTGGGAAATGCATCAGTAAAATTATTTTAAATTTCACCCCAAAACAAGCAGAGCTCCTCAACGGAGGAGCAACAACATTAAACAGCCGCCTGCAAAAACTAGTGGTCGAAAGAAGCATCAGAAGATGCACTCACAGCAACCATGTAAATTCTGGAAAAAACGTGAACGGACGAGCAAGTCGCCGCCTTGCATACCTGTGAGACCGACGCATGATGTTGGAAAAAAACCCAGGAAGCACCAATTGCCCTGGTCGAAAGTGCCGTGACCGGAAAGGGAGCCCGCCCCTAAAGAGCATAGGCCTGTATGACAGCCTGCCCGATCCACCGAGAAATGGTGGTCGACAAAACCGCCAGGCCCTTTTGTGGACCAGACACCGACACAAAAGAGAGTCAGAACTCCGAAACGGAGCCGTAGCAGGCTGGAACACCCGCGAAGCGCGTACCACGCCGAAAGTATGAAAGGCAACCTCTGTAGGATGCGCCGGCCGAGGACAGAAGGATGGAAAAACAATGTCCTTTATTCCTGCGAAAGGCCGAAACCACCTTCGGAAGAAGGGAAGGTCGTGGGTGCACCACCACCTGAACCTTATGGAGGATCAAACATGGCGGCTTGCAAGACAAGACCGCCAACTCATAACCCTTCTAACAGAGGTAAAGGCCACTAAAGGGGCTACCTTCTGATGTTACCTCTGATGTTACCACAAGGAAGGTTCCAGAAGAACCGAGAGCACCACAGTCAAAAGTCATGGGGGGAGAGATGGGCCAAGAGGGGGGAAAGTATATGACAAACCCCCTGCCACAAAAAGGGGACCCACCAGGAGAAGGGCCGCAAAAAGGCCACTGAATAAACACAGCCAAGGCTGAAATCTGTTTTTAGATCCTCTCCAAGCTGTAACAGCAGGACCCTGGACACCGAGTACGTCCGTGGATGTTACTCCATCCCTTCGCACCAAGAGAAGTAGGCCTGCCAGGTGTGATGGTAGATCCTCCGGAAGAAGACTACCGTGCCCTCAGCATTGTTGAGATGACCGAGTCTGACAGACCCCGGTCACTTAAAGTCCGGCTTCCAATAGCCATGTTGAGCAAGTCAGTGACTGTACAACAGGATGAAAACATGGGACCTTGAGACAGAGTTACCTCCCGCCCTGGCAACCGCCAGGGTAGACGAACCAAGGACGCAGAGGCCAAGCTGGAGCGATTAAAAGCATTGGGATCTCCTAAGCCTCCACACTGTGGAGCAGCCGAAGGAAGCACTACAATGGCAGAATGGCAAAAAATTGCTGATACAGACCCCACGCTTTGACACCCTTGTGGTGGAGACGAGCGGCCAGGCCATCTCTATGGAGATGGTTCACATCTCCACGCCGAACGCTGTACGCCTGCCGCCTGAAAAAAAGTCCCGGACCTTTTTTCAGGCGGCTTTCGGCATAGGAGATGTGAACCATCTCCATAGAGGGGGTGAAGGCTGCATTCACAATCGCGGCATTTTGTCTCCGCAATTCGCGGGACAAAACGCCGCGATTTTGTACGCCGAGGTGTGAATGCAGCCTTAAGTTTCAGACTCCCCGCGGGGAGTAGGCGTTCCTATGCAGAGGGGAACATGATTGACGGCCGGCTATGGCGCGTCACGCTTCCTGAAAATAGCCGGAGTAGGACTCGGCTCTTCACGGTGCTATACGGCGTCTGCGCACAGACTAGGAGCTGACTGCGGAGGCGCCGTGAAGAGCCAATTCCTATTTCGGCTATTTTCGGGAAGCGTGACGCGCCATAGCCGGCCGTCAATCATGTTCCCCTCTGCATAGGAACGCTTACTCCCCACGGGGAGTCTGAAACTTAACTACGGGATTAAACTGTAAGTACGGCGCAAAAAAATAAAATAAAGGCATACTGTAGCTTGCGCTAGTATGCTAGATGGCATGCTAGAATTTTTTTTTTTTTTTTTTTAGGGTGAACCCCCGCTTTAATGTAACATGTATTTAACATGTTTATGCCTAGTCCTCTCCTGTAAACATGGAACATAACCCACCCTAAAAAAAAAAAAAGAAAAGCGCGAGCTGACAGTGCCTTGCCATCCATAGTTGATTGTTTGCTTCAGTTGCACTACCAGGGACTGAAATGCTCCAAGAAAGCTCTTTTGATGCTGAGCTAATCAAAATGATCACAGTTGAAATGGCTTTGTGTAATGAGCTACACCTTACTGAGTTTATGAATCATTTTTAGGAAGGGGTGATATTTTTTCCAACTCAAAGCAACAAAATGTAATTCTGTACTTTAAAAGGGGGGGCAGTTCTTTTCAAAAAAACATTGTATGGGTATCAATTTTGTGGCAAGCTCTATGCAAATATAAAAAATGCATTACAGTTTGAGGCCAGGTTTACACTAGAATGCGGAGCGGGAAACCCACTCACTATTTAGAGTTTTGTGCACCACATTCAAAATGAACTGCAGTTGTAAACTTCAATGGGTGCCAATGAGAAGTTAACACCAACACAAATGCAGGATGCAAAAGCAGTGTGTTTGCCTGCACTAGATCGCAAAGCACAAAAATACCATAAGTTGCAATGCATTTCCAAATGTAGTGCATGCACTACTTTTGGTGCGATTTCAGCCAAATCAAAAAACATAGCCCCAAATGGCACAGGAATGCTAGCAGACTTCAGTAGGCTTTCAATAAGCTTCAAGAAGCACTAAGGATTGCTTGAAGTGGGACTCAACACTCCTCCTAATAGTGTTCAACATTTACAAACTGGAGCTGAATGGTATTTTTAAAAGCTTCAACAAAGCTCTGAAAATGCTTTATCAAAGCTTGCTGTTCACGCAACTCTTAGGGCCGGTTGACACTGGTGCAATGTCAGAGGTCGGATGCGACTCGCACCGCAGTGAAAAAACAAAAATAAAAAAATCACATGCCATCTCTGTGCGATGCAATTTCAGCCATACAATCCGATTCCTGTCCGAGTTTGCAGATCGCACTGCAATATGCAAACTGATTTGGGGACATCATTAACTTTTAATTGACACTACCAGGAGTTCGCATAGGGCAGTGTGAACTGCCGCCGGGAAACATGCGATGCGGGAACCCGCAGTGGATTTCCAGGGTTCCCTCATCGCAGCAGTGTGTGAACTGGCCCTTACACATGCTGAGGCTTTTGTGAAAAAGGACTTAGAGAAGCTGCACAGCCCTTTGGTGCTTCAGGATACACAGAACATCAAAAATATATCTGTATAGTAACTATTGACCTCCATGCAAATGTAAAGCACTGCAATTTTTTAGTAGACAAAAACTGTCCCAGAAGTATACCCATGTCCTTAGGTTGTAAATAACCATGTATCAATGACAATGCAATTTATTTCTTAAGCAGGGATTCCCAAGCTTTAGGCCAGGGTTTGACAAATTTGCTTGGGATCTAGGAGCCAGCTAAAAAAAAGTCAGCGGGAGGAACAGTGGCCCATTACCGCTGTCAGCGGGAGGAACAGTGGCCCATTACCGCTGTCAGCAGGAGGAACAGTGGCCCATTACCGCTGTCAGCGGGAGGAACAGTGGCCCATTACCGCTGACAGCGGGAGGAACAGTGGCCCATTACCGCTGTCAGCGGGAGGAACAGTGGCCCATCAAAGTCTTCCGTAGGAAGAGATGTGCCCCTTCAGTGAGAAGAAATTTCCACTTATTTGTGCCTCATCCTTGGTAGTGATGGGAAGAACAGTACCTGCAGGATTGGCTAAAGGTAAAACAAAAAGTCACATACACTCCATAGTTTGGGGACCACTGGATTAGATATCCGATTTGCAATAGATTGGTGATAACTATGGGGGCGATTTACTAAAACTGCAGAGTACAAAATCTGGTGGTCTGCATAGAAATCAATTAATCAGCTTCCAGGTTTTATTGTCAAAGCTTAAAGGATAACTAAAGGTTTCTTATTTATAAAATAAAAACCCCAACATGTCATCTGTGAAGTTGGTTTTGGACAGAGTGGCCCCGATCCTCCTCTTCTGCAGTCCCTCAGCGGCACCCGTGCAGGTGCGCTCCCGTGTCCTGCTACTACGTCCACTGACACAGACAGCAGGACTTGGCTCCGCCCCGGGCTCCCGCATCATTGGATTTGATTGACAGCAGCGAGAGCCAATGGCTGTGCTGCTATCACTCTATCCAATCAAGGCTCAAGACACCAACTGGAGCTGGTGTTCACGTCCTGGCGCAGGAGTGATCAGACTCAGGTAAGTAAAAGGGGGGCTCTGGGGGGCAGGTGCACTACAAGTGTTTTTTCATCTGAATGCATTAAGGGGGAAAACCATAAGGGTTTACAACCCCTTTAATTGAACAAGCTGAAATTAGAAGCCGATTGGCTACCAGACACAGCTGCACCCGATGCAGTTTTAGTAAATCAACCCCTATGTCACTCCACACTGTGCCATACACATCAATCAATGATCACAATTTCCACTGGAAATATTTCACATTTTAGCAATGCTACAGTCATCACCAGTACTGAGAGATTAGATTATGGTCACTGCTGAAGTCAACAGAAGCCAACACATGTAACTAAACTAATATCTCTATTTTCACCCACAAAAAACAAAAAAACTCAAAGATAATACACTAAAGTAACTGGGCAGTAAATTCCTATTAAAGAAAAATATACAATTAGTGAATCAGTTTTCTAAGCCATACCACTCTATTATAAAACACATTATCACTTTAATGATCTTTTAAAAGGCTAGACAGCATCTAAGACAATGATGTCATCAGGGGCACTAAAAGAACTTGTCAAACAGGATGAATGAAAAAGAAACAAGGTAACAAAAAGCATATTTGTAAACAAGTAAACTTCCTCAGTTCTTTCCACAGGCACTGAAAGCTTTCATTGAGGAGATGTAATTGTGGATACAGGTATTAAAGAAAAAAGAAAACACAACAAGAGCCCTAATAATGACATCACACTTGGTCTTCTGATTACACCTATGCATCATTGTAAAGCCTTCAAGATACAACCAAAACATGCTACTGGCAAGAAAAACAACACGTTGGTGACAGCACAGCACTACATTCCAGCATGCATTAGGTGGGGCTAGTAAGTAACTAAGGATAAAGACAATGAGAATGATTTTCTTTGTTATTAAATGTAAGTATGTGGTGCCACCAACCTTTTTCTAAGCTCCTTCCGCTGCCTTTGCAGGCCTCCCCCTCCTCCCCTCCAATAACATTTACAGTAACAAGCACACATCCAGGCTGTGTTTGTCAGGAGAGGATAGTGGAGATCTGCAGCACTGCACCACTCAAGATACAAACATAGAAATAAATAGAAAGCAGAAGAGAGGCAGGAAACATTCCCAGCCAAATAACCTCGGCACTGACAATTACATCACAATCCTCATTAATAATAATAAAAAAAGTAAAAAAGAAAATACTGCAAGGTTCAAAGGCTTACAGATCTGGCTTCATCGGTGACACCTCAAAACAGAAAAATCAACAACCAACAAAGTGACATAACAGAGGATCCTAACACACGGCTGTGCAGCAATCTGCTGCATCTTAGAACCTTCTGCTTCCATAAGATTGTAGGATTTTCACAAGAAGTATCATCGGGGTGTACAGAGCTCCAGCAATACACAACTATGGGAGGACCTCCACTGGAGGAGACACTGGCCTAGAGCTCTGCTGGAGGACCTCCAAGTGTCAGATTCTGCCTGTCACCCCCAAAAAATCCCAGCACAATGTACACATCAGCACACAACTTGTCAAAATATAAACACACTTGTCCTAAAGATGCAATGATGATTGCATATATAACTTAATACACACAATGACAGGACCAACACAATGCTCAGCGTTATACATGTAAACATCAGCTGGACGGTCTGTGGAGTCCAATACACCCAAGTGTGCTCCTCCTCCATGATACCGACAATCCAGTGGTATCAGTGGAGGAAGGTACAGGAGAACATGGCAGGTCATACCAGTGTGACAACCCAATGCCATTTTAGACAGGGAATTCGCAACCCTGACCATGCTTGCCCACAGCATCATCTTACAAGGTGTCACGCTGCCCACAGCACTGGTGGTTACTTTACAAGATGTCACTGCCCACAGCACTGGGGGTCGCCTCACAAGGTGTCACTGCCCAAAACACTGGTGGTCACTTTACAAGATGTCACTGCCCACAGCACTGGGGGTCGCCTTACAAGGTGTCACTGCCCACAGCCCCAGGGGTCGCCTCACAAGGTAACACTGCCCACAGCACCGGGGGGGTCGCCTCACAAGGTGTCACTGCCCACAGCACCGGGGGGTCGCCTCACAAGGTGTCACTGCCCACAGCACCGAGGGGGCGGTCACCTCACAAGGTGTCACACTGCCCACAGCACCGAGGGGGCGGTCGCCTCACAAGGTGTCACACTGCCCACAGCACCGAGGGGGCGGTCGCCTCACAAGGGGTCACGCTGCCCACAGCACCGAGGGGGCGGTCGCCTCACAAGGTGTCACACTGCCCACAGCACCGAGGGGGCGGTCGCCTCACAAGGTGTCACACTGCCCACAGCACCGAGGGGGCGGTCGCCTCACAAGGTGTCACACTGCCCACAGCACCGAGGGGGCGGTCGCCTCACAAGGTGTCACGCTGCCCACAGCACCGAGGGGGCGGTCGCCTCACAAGGTGTCACGCTGCCCACAGCACCGAGGGGGCGGTCGCCTCACAAGGTGTCACACTGCCCACAGCACCGAGGGGGCGGTCACCTCACAAGGTGTCACACTGCCCACAGCACCGGGGGGTCGCCTCACAAGGTGTCACTGCCCAGAGCACCGTGGGGGTGGTCGCCTCACAAGGTGTCGCGCTGCCCACAGCACCGAGGGGGCGGTCGCCTCACAAGGTGTCACGCTGCCCACAGCACCGAGGGGGCGGTCGCCTCACAAGGGGTCACGCTGCCCACAGCACCGAGGGGGCGGTCGCCTCACAAGGTGTCACGCTGCCCACAGCACCGAGGGGGCGGACGCCTCACAAGGCGTCACGCTGCCCACAGCACCGAGAGGGCGGTCGCCTCACAAGGCGTCACGCTGCCCACAGCACCGAGGGGGCGGTCGCCTCACAAGGCGTCACGCTGCCCACAGCACCGAGGGGGCGGTCACCTCACAAGGTGTCACGCCCCACAGCACCAAGGGGTGTCACTACATAAGGTGTTACTTCTACGCAAGGTATAAGGTGTCACGTCACCACAAGGCGTCACTAACAAAGAACTGGTGTCACCCCCACATGATGGTATTCTCAACTAGCACCTGTGTCACTCTTACCCAGGACCCGTGTCACCATCACCTGAGTCTCTTTACATGGCACAGCTGTCAATCCACTGATGTTGCTGTCACTTTACAAAGCACCAGTGTCACTGTATATGGTGTCACTTAACATGGCACAGGTGTCACTCCTCACAGCATCAATGCCACTGCACAGGGTGTCACTCTTACATAGCACTGGCTTCACTCTTCACATGTACAGGTATCATGGTGTCATCTCCCTTGGTGTCACTGTTACAAAGCAGCAGTGTCACTTCACACAGCATTGGTGTCACTGCACATGATGTCACTCTTACACAACACTGGTGTCACATCACATGGGACAGGTATCACTCTTACACAGCACCAGTGTCACTCCATATAGGGTCACTCACAGCAATGGTGTCATCGCAGTGTTACTCTTACACAGCACTTGTGTCACGTGACACCGGTGTCACTCTTACGTGACACCGGTGTCGCTCTTACGTGACACCGGTGTCGCTCTTACGTGACACCGGTGTCGCTCTTACGTGACACCGGTGTCGCTCTTACGTGACACCGGTGTCGCTCTTACGTGACACCGGTGTCGCTCTTACGTGACACCGGTGTCGCTCTTACGTGACACCGGTGTCGCTCTTACGTGACACCGGTGTCGCTCTTACGTGACACCGGTGTCGCTCTTACGTGACACCGGTGTCGCTCTTACGTGACACCGGTGTCGCTCTTACGTGACACCGGTGTCGCTCTTACGTGACACCGGTGTCGCTCTTACATGACACCGGTGTCACCACACAGGAAGTGTGTGTATATGGTGGTCCTGTAGACAATGACACCAGTGGCCCAGTGTCAGTGCTCTGAGTATAGTTAGACAGATCTCCTGCCCCCCACACTCACCCTTCTCCCCCATAATCCTCTGGGAAGCAGCTGAGTGACATGTCATGAGCCCCTGACCTCCCCCTGTGGGGCCCCTGACCTCCCCCTGAGGGGCCCGGCCCCGCTCTGTCACAGCGGAAGACTGACAAGCTGTGAGTGTCCGGGGAAGGAGGCCTCGGCCCCCGCCTCATGTTTACCCCGCACCAGGAAAGGGCCAGGCCCGCTCTCCTCCCCCTTCTCCTCACTCCCCGCTCTCCTCAGGCCCGGCGGACCGGGCTGGCTTACCTTCCTAGCAGCGGCGCTCCAGAGCGGCCTCGGACAGATTGCCAAAACCCGAGCTGGGGAGGGGCGGCAAGAGGGCGCTGCGAGCACCGGAAACAAAGGCCGGCCCGGGGCAAGGTGGGCGGGGACACAAGGGGGAGGAGCCGCAGCTCGCAGCGATCTGCAGAGGTGACCGCTCCGTCTCCGCCCCCTCCTCCTCCTGGTGTGGGGAGATGGGCGGGGCCAAGATGGCGCCGCGCTGGGAACGGAGCGAGTTGCCGGGAGCGGCACTTCCAGCACAACGCCTGAGGACAGCCCTCTGCCCCGCCCACTGCCGTCCTGACTCAGCCCCTGGCAGGGGGACTCCTCGGTCAGCCCTGGGCTCCTTCCTCTGTACTCCGGGGACATGTGACTGAAGGGGCCGCACACTTCCCTCTAACTAATGGGGATAGAGCGATGCAATCAGCCCCTCATTATGATCGATTGATGGTGGACACACACCAATTTTATGTACGATCCCAAGGCCCTATTCACACCTGTGCGTTCCCAAAATAGTGCTACAAACACGTCGCGCTTTATGTTCCCATAAGGCTGCGTTCACATCCGAACGGATGGGGAAATTCGCAAAAAGCGCGCAGCGCGCTTGCAGTGCCATTATTTTCCCAGGTAGCAGCCGTTTGACAAATCGCAGGAGATCACCGCCAAAAAGAGGCGCAGGATCTTCTTTGACGCATTTGTCATGCGTAGGGCAAAGAAACAAAACAAAAATGTAACGCGTCCCACATGTGTGAATAGAGCCTTGCTGTCGTATCATCTGAAGATGGGAACAGTCCCTCAATGAGCCTCATGGTGGATATACGCGTTTCAAATTTATTATCCAATTGATCTGAGATCCAATCAAAACAATTGAATCTTCAAAATCTCGATTAGCCAGAATTTCCAATCGCATTAGATTCAATCAAACTGAGCTGATCAGCCAGAGCGGAAAATTACTGCACCTTTCAGGGGGGAGCTGGAAGTTCCCCCCTCCTCCTCCTTCCCCCGCCACCACCAGGCCATTTACAAAGCACTTTGCACATGTGCAGTAGGGAACCTGCTGTGAAGCTTCACTGCCAGTTTCCCTTACTCAAGATGGCGGCACCTGCACCTGGGAGACAATTTCGGAATCGGCTTGGGTGAGGACATCACAAGATCCCTAGACAGGTGAGTGGCCTAATAGTAAAAGTCAGCAGCTACAGTATTTGTAGCTGCTGAGTTTTCATTTTTCGGTTGGGGGCTGGAGCTCCACTTTAACCACTTCAATACTGGGCACTTTGACCCCCTTCCTGGCCAGGACAATTTTCAGGTTTCAGCGCTGTCGCACCTTAAATGACAATTGCGCAATCATGCAACACTTACCCAAATGAAAATTTCTTCCCACAAATCACAAATAGAGCTTTCTTGGTGGTATTTAACCACTTAAGGACCAAGCCTGTTTTTCAGACTCGGTATTTAGAAGTTAAAAACACGTTTTTAACGCCCTAGAGAATAAAATGGCGGTCATTGCAATACTTTTTGTCACACCATACAGTATTTGACTAGTGGTCTTACAAGCGCACTTTTTATGGAAAAAAAACACTTTTTTAATTAAAAAATAAGACAACGGTAAAGTAAGCCCAATTCTTTTTATATTGTGAAAGATAATGTTACGCCGAGCAAATTGATACCCAACATGTCACGCTTCAAAATTGCGTCCGCTCGTGAAATGGTGTCAAACTTTTACCCTTAAAAATCTCCATAGGCAAAGTTTAGAAATTCTCCAGGTTGCATCTTTTGAGCTACAGAGGAGGTCTAGGGCTAGAATTATTGCTCTCGCTCGACCGATTGCGGCGAAACCTCACATGTGTGGTTTGAACACCATTTTCATATGCGGGTGCTGCTCACGTATGCGTTCACTTTTGCATGCAAGCTTGTCAGGACAGGTCACTTTAACATTTTTTTTTTCTTTTTACATTGTTTTTAAAAAAATAAAATAAAAATTGGGACACTTTTCCTATTACAAGGAATGTTAACATCCCTTGTAATAGAAAAAAGCATGACAGGTCCTCTTAAATATGAGATCTGGGGTCAAAAAGACCTCAGATCTCATATTTGGACTTTAAATGCAATAAAACATTTTTTTGTCATTTGGAAAAATGACAAAAATAAAATGGCCCTTTAAGAGCTATGGGTGGAAGTGATGTTTTGACATCGCTTCCGCCCTGTTATAGTATGGAGACGGGTGGAGGCCATCTTGCCCTCACTCGTATACATAACCAGCTAGGAAGAGGCATCTCTCCCACTGCCAATAACAGTGATCTTGCGGTGAATCCGCCACAAAGACCACCATTATTGTAAACCGGACCGCTACCTGAAGAGACGCATACCTCTGTTATGGCAGCAGCTGCTGCCATAACCGAGATATCCCTCTTCAAAGTCAGGACGTGTATAGTTGTGCAGCGGTGTAGTCGTTTGCCTGAAGTTGGGCTTTAACTACGTCATCCCCGGAAGAATTTACCCCCATCCTGATCAGAGCACTTTTTGCGATTCGGCACTGCGTCGCTTTAACTGACAATTGCCTGGTAGAGCTTTCTTTTGGTGGTATTTGATCACCTCTACGGTTTTAATTTTTTTGCGCTCTGAGCAACAATTTTGAAAAAAAAAACAATATTTTTTACTTTTTGCTATGATAAATATCCCCAAAAAATATCTAAAAAAAACGAATTTACTTCTCAGTTTAGGCCGATATGTATTCTTCTACATATTTTTGGTAAAAAAAAAGCGATAAGCGTATATTAATTGGTTTGCGCAAAAGTTATAGCATCTACAAAATAAGGGATCGTTTTATGGCATTTTTTATAAAAATATTTTTTTATTAGTAATGGCGGCTATCTGCGATTTTTATCGTGACTGCGACACATCGGACACGTTTGATGTTATTTTGGGACCATTGTCATTTATACAGCGATCAGTGCTATAAAAATGCACTGATTACTGTGTAAATGACACTGGCAGGGAAGGGGTTAACCACTAGGGAGCGAGGAAGGGGTTTAGTGTGTCCTAGGGAGTAATTCTAACTGTGGGGGCTGGGCTATCTGTGACATGACACTGATCACTGCTCCCGATAACAGGGAGCAGTAGATCACTGTCCTGTCACAAGGCAGAACAGGGAAATGCCTTGTTTACACTGGCATCTCCCTGTTCTGCAGCTCCGTGACACAATCGCGGGACACCGGCGGACTTCGAGTCCGCAGGTTCCCGCGGGCATGGTCATGGATTTTGCGGCAGGGGTGGCAAATTTAAAGCAACGTACCTCTACGTTGCTTTGCGCAGCCGTGCTATTCTGCCGACGTATATATACAGGAGGCGGTCAGCAAGCTGTTAAAGAATAGGTTACTGACTATACGTAGATCAATTTTTTTTCTGATCGGGAAAGAAGTCAATCATTTATTGAAGATTGTACAGGCACATTTACACTTCCAATAATCATCTACTTTCCTACGATCAGTTTTTCTATCCAGACTGACCAGAATTAATTTTGATTAAACTAATTGGTTTTGCTCAAAGTCGATCAATGACAGTGGAGTTGATTTACAAAAGGCAAATAGACTGTGCACTCTGCAAGTGCAATTGCACTTATTTTCCGTAGTAAATGTAATGTGATAAAGCTTTACTTTATAAAGAATACCCAATTAGGTGAAAGGAAATGTAAAAAAGAAAAACGCTTTTGCTTGCACATGATTGGATGATGGAAATCAGCAGAGCTTTACCACATTTACTAATGAGCAACTGCCCTTACAGCATGCACAGTCAATATACCTTTAGTAATAGGGATGAGAAGATATATAGGGTCGGATTCACAAAGAGTTACGCCGGCGTATCAGTAGATACGCCGACGTAACACGGAATCTAAGCCCGTCGTAAGTTTAAGTGTATGCTCAAACTGAGATACACTTAAACCTAGCTAAGATACGACGGCCTGCGCCGTTGTATCTTAGGGTGCAATTTTTCCGCTGGCGCTAGGTGGCGCTTCCGTTGATTTCAGTGTAGAATATGTAAATGACTAGATACGCCGATTCACGAACGTTCTCTTGCCCGTGGCAGTAAAGATACGCCGTTTCCGTAAGAGATACGCGGCGTAAAGATAAAGCTGCCCCCTAGGTGGCGTAGCCAATGTTAAGTATGGCTGTCGTTCCCGCGTTGAAATTTGAAAATTTTACGTCGTTTGCGTAACTCGTCCGTGAATGGGGCTGGACGTAATTTACATTCACGTCAAAACCAAGGACGTCCTTGCGGCATACTTTGGAGCAATGCACACTTGGAAATTCCATGGACGGCACATGTGCCTGTTCGTAAAAACCGTCAATCGCGTCGGGTCACCAATAGTTAACATAAAACACGCCCCCTCATCCTCATTTGAATTAGGCGCGCTTACGCCGGCCCCATTTACGCAATGCCGCCGTAACTTAGAAGGCAAGTGCTTTGTGAATACAGCACTTGCCTCACTTACGGCGGCGTAGTGTAAATACGATACGCTACGCCGCCGTAACAATGCGCGATTCTACCTGAATCTAGCCCATAGTGTGTATATATATATATATATATACACATACACACACACACACATATATATATATATATATATATACAGTGCAGTCAGTGTACAGTACATAATACAGTGTATTGAAGTGGTTAAGGGGAACCCTATGACAGAATTAAGAAAAAAAAAGGCATGGGTTTCCCCCCAGTCCATACCTGGCCCTTCAGGTCTGATATAGATTTTAAGGGAAACTCCACGCCAACATTTAAAAAAAAATTGTGTGGGGTCCCCCCCAAAATTCATACCAGACCCTTACCTGAGTAAGCAACCTGGCAGGCCAAAAAGGGGGGGGGGCGAGAAAGCGTCCCCTCCTGATCCATACCAGGCCGCTTGCCCTCAACATAGGGAGGGTGCTTTGTGATCCCCCCAAAGTACCATGGGCCAGATTC
Source organism: Rana temporaria (assembly GCF_905171775.1). NCBI lineage: Eukaryota > Metazoa > Chordata > Amphibia > Anura > Ranidae > Rana > Rana temporaria. Next base: position 456,485,921 of record NC_053490.1, on the reverse strand, counting down.
TCGTACCTGCGGCGCAGCGTAACGTAACCCGTTTACGTTACACCGCCGCAAGTTTTCAGTCTAAGTGCCCGATCCACAAAGCACTTACCTGGAAACTTGCGGCGGTGTATCGTAAACACGTCCGGCGCAAGGCGGCCCAATTCAAATGGGGCGGGTACCATTTAAATTAGGCGCGCTCCCGCGCCGGAAGTACTGCGCATGCTCCGTTCGCAAGTTTCCCGACGTGCTTTGCGCGAAATTACGACGCGCCGACGTGTTGAGAATCGCGACGTGCGTAACGTACTTACACCAGGAAAACAAAAAAATTCAAAAGCGATGCGGGAAAGACGGGCATACTTTAACATGGTGGAGTAATTTTACACCATGTTAATAGCAGCCCTATCTTTGCGACGGGAATCTAAGACTTGCGCCGACGTAACGACGGGAAAAACCTTTGTGGATCGCCGTAATTGCTAATTTGCATACCCGACGCTGGTTTACGACGCAAACTCCCCTCAGCGGCGGCCGAAGTATTGCATCCTAGGATCCGACGGTGTAATTCAATTACACCTGTCGGATCTTAGAGCTATCTATGCGTAACTGATTCTATGAATCAGTAGCATAGTTAGAACTGCCCTAAAACAGAGATACGACGGCGTATCAGGAGATACGCCGTCGTATCTCTTTTGTGAATCTGGCCCTGTATTCCCATGTTGAAGGGGACAAAGGACTCATCCCCACAATCCTTGCCTGGTGGTTGTGCGGGTCTGCCTGCGGGGGGATTATCAGAATCTGATAGCCATTCACCAAAAAAAATGTCAAAAAGTAAAAACCACAATATAATAAAGTAAAATAATAATATAATAAATAATAATGACAATTCCTTTATTAAAAAAAAAAAAAGTGTCCCGCGATGTCAATCCATCTTCAATCACACCACCCCAACGCCTTAATGGGGGGCATCCTGCCGATTGCTGTCTCTTGGCTGTGACAGCTGTTATATAGGAAAGGATGGGGCCACCTGGTGACATTACCAAGCGACCCTGTCCCTTTTGATGTCACGTGCTGTCAGAGGGGGCGGGGTCATCCGATTTAATCCGCGGGTGGTCCTGACCTTGCCCATATAACAGCTGTCACAGGGAAAAGACAGCAGTCGCATGGAGGCAGAGTTTTTTCATTTTTTTTTTTTAAATTTTTCTGGTCCATCGAGTGGCTTGATTGACAATGGATGGACATCGCGGGACAATTTCTTTTTATTTTTTATTAAAAGAATTGTCCTTTGTGCTTTTTACTTTTTGCCACTTTTTTGGGTGAATGGGTAGGGTACAATGTACCAGATACCCATTCACATAGGGAAGGGGGCTGGGATCTGGGAGCTTTTCTGATAAGCCCCCCGCCCGCAGACCCCCACAACCAATGGCCCAGAGTTTTGGGGACGTGGCCCTTGTCCCCATCAACATGGGCACCCGCGATTGCCCGTTTTCACAGCAGGACTGTGGATCTGTGTGATCCAAGTCCTGTGAGAGGAGAGGAGGCCGATGTGTGTTCCCAGTACAGAGGAACACAGATCGGTCTCCTCCCCTTGTGAGTCCCCTCCCCCTACAGTTAGAATCACTCCCTAGGGAACATATTTAACTCCTTGATCGCTCCCTAGTGTTAACCCCTTCCCTGTCAGTCACATTTACACAGTAATCAGTGCAGTTTTATAGTACTAATCGCTGTATAAATGTGAATGGACCCAAAAACGTGTCAAAAGTGTCCGATATGTTCGTCGCAATGTCACGTCACAATAAAAATCGCAGATCGCCGCCATTACTAGTAAAAAAAAAAAAATTAAAATGCCATAAATCTATCCCCTATTTTGTAGACGCTATAACTTTTGCACAAACAAATCAATATACGCTTAATGGGCTGGATTCAGAAAGAGATACGACGGCGTATCTCCTGATACGCCGTCGTATCTCTGAGTCCGGCCGGTCGTATCTATGCGACTGATTCAGAGAATGTCATTTCATGATTGCATCCATCTGAGCACTACCTGAAGGGGAAGGAAGGGGAGAGATCCAGCTGAACCATCATACACTCCAGTCATAGAGCCAGCATTCCATGCCTGTTTTGACATCCATCTGGTGAGTGAGGTTTTAAGGGGGATCCCTACGTGTCAATGTATGCAACAGCACAGCCATAACAGAATTATCTTTGAAAGATTTAGCCTGGTTTTTGGATTTAGGACTGTCAAGAGTTGCTGCAAGTTCTAGAGCTGTAGAGTGAAATTAACTAACATGTTTTAAAGGACTATAGAAGCAATTCTATTCTATTTTAATTAATCTTGCATCTTGTTAATGTTACGATTAATTTAATTTTAATAAGGACTATTGAGAGGGTTTTAACCCTTGGAGGTTTTATTTTTGAGGTGCATTGTAGTGGTGGTTCATACAAGTGTCACTCCAATAGAAACCAATACTGAGCAGGATGTGGTAACACATTTATATTCTAGCACGTTCAGCTTGAATCAAGCGCTGTTAATGTTTATACTTTTAATGTAATAGATCATTGAAAACATAGGCATATTTAAATAAGTTTTACCCTGTATATAATAGCTGCTATACTGCTCCACATTTAATTTGATGACTGGCGTTTTTTGGGGTTTACCAGAATCGCACAAGTCAATACCCATAGTAGCGCTGGGACAGTACCAATAGACTGATTTTTATCAACCTATATTACTGAGTTTTTCACTTGATTCAGAGAATCAGTTACGCATAGATCTCCCTAAGATCCGCCATGTGTAAGTGTCTTACACCGTCGGATCTTAGGCTGCAATTTCAGGCTGGCCACTAGGTGGCGCTTCCGTATTTTTACGCAAGGAATATGCAAATTAGGATTTACGCCGATTCAGAAACGAATGACCGCCCGGCGCTTTTTTTTACGTCGTTTGCGTTCGGGTTTTTCCGGCGTATAGTTACCCCTGCTATATGAGGGGTAGCTAATGTTAAGTATGGCCGTCGTTCCCGCGTCGAGTTTTGAATTTTTTACGTCGTTTGCGTAAGTCGTTCGCGAATACGGCTGGACGTAATTTACGTTCACGTCTAAACCAATGACGTCCTTGCGACGTCATTTAGAGCAATGCACACTGGGATATTTTACGGACGGCGCATGCGCCGTTCAACTGAAACGTAAAAAACGCGGGGTCAACAAAAATTTTAATAAAACATCATTTGAATTACGCGGCCTTACGCCGCAACACATACGTTACGCCGCCGTAACTAAGGGTGCAAGTTCTTTCTTTTAAAGTTAGAGCGGCGTAACGTATCGGAGATACGTTACGCGGCCCGGACAGATACGCTCAGGTATCTGAATCCGGCCCATTGTGATTTTCTTTTACCAAAAATATGTAGAATATGTATCGGCCTAAACTTAGGAAAGTGTATTTATTTTTTAAAAATGTTGATATTTATTGAATCAAAAAGTAAAAAATATTGTGTTTTTTTCAACATTGACGCTCTTTTGTTTAAAGCGCAAAAAATTCAAACCGTAGAGGTGATCAAATACCACCAACTGAAAGCTCTATTTGTGGGGAAAAAAACAAAAAGATTTCATTTGGGTACAGTGTTGCATGACCACGCAATTGTCATTCAAAATGCGACAGCGCTGAAAACTAAAAATTGGTCTGGGCAGGAAGGGGGTGAAAATGCCCTGTGGTTAAGGGAATATTTCATTTTTATTGTTTTACTTTAAGCATTATTAAAATCACTGCTCCTGAAAAAAATTCAATTTTTTTTGCATTGATACATGTCCCCTGGGGCATACTTTTTATGGCAATAACTTGCATACAAGCCTTAAAAATAACAGTTTTGTTTTTTCACGTTCGTGTCCCATAGACTTTAAGGGTGTTTGCATGTTCGCACAAATCTTTTGCCAGCTCACATGTTCGGGTGCGAACCAAACCAGGGGGTGTTCGGCTCATCCCTATTTAGTAAATCAACCCTAGTATGCATTGTCGGGACAAGCTTATCCAGCACCTAGGGCAAAGATGCCAAACTGCACCCCCCTTCTCTTAGGGTTAGGGTCAGGGCACCCCTACCCTGCAATAAATCATTGCGCCCAGGGCAGCCATCCCTCCTGCCCACCCCTTTTCTCGGCCCTGCTAGTATGTGTCTTTTCAGTGTGTGTAGGAATGGATATACCTGTATCTGCACAATAAAGCGATCTCACTAGTAGTGAGCATATGGCAATCTTTGCCTGGCTCCAACCAGGCCACGCCCCTAACACATTTCGTTCCGCCACTCAGGGCTTAATCATTGAGACCAGAAGTGGACTGCGGACTTGCACCCCTCCTAAAGCCTGACGCCTCACATACAAGTCTCTTTTGGGTCACTCTGAGGTTGATTTACTAAATCTGGTGCAGACGTGCATGGTGGCATATCAGCTTCTAATTTCAGCTTATTTAATTAAGCTTTGACAATAAAACCTGGAAGCTGATTGGTTACTATCTGGTTACTATCTAGAGCTGCACCAGATTTTGTACAACCCAGTTCAGTAATTCATTAGACCACATTATCTGATTCTGTGAAGATTCATTGGATCCAATTATTACATGCATTGCTGCCATTAGTGAGCTCTGTATTGATTTGGACTCTGAAGGTGACCAAACATGCTTGAAGGAGTTGTAATGGCAGAAGTTTATCTTAATGCATTCTGTGCCTTCTGTGTGCAGCACCCCTCCTCAGCCCCCCTAAAACTTACCTGAGGTCCCTCTCTGTCCAGCCATGTCCACGAGTGTCTTAGTTGTCCAAGATTCTCCCTCCTGATTGGCTGAGACACAGCAGCTGCGCCATTGGCTGCCACTGCTGTCCATCAAAGTCAGCTAGCCAATCAGGAGAGAGAGGACAGGGCCAGGTCGGGGCTCCATGTCTGAATGGACACAGGGAACTGTGACTCAGCTTGGGTGTCCCCATAGCAAGCTGCTTGCTGTGGGGGCACTGAACAGTAGGGAGGAGCCAGAAGCACAGAAGAGGGACCCGAGAAGAGGAGGATCTGAGCTGCTCTGTGCAAATCCACTGTATAAGAGCAGGTAAGTATAACATGTTTGTTATTTTTATAGGAAAAATAACAAGACTTTACAATCACTTTAAGTTTTATTATTTGATCCATGTGTGATCCAACCAAAACAATACAAATCAGCAGATCGACATAACTTTCCTTCCAATCAGTTTAGAGCAGATTTGATCAAACTGAGTGAAAAATATCAATCGGGATGCGCTGATCAGGAGGACTGAGTTACTTTTTTCATGAACCCAATTGTATTTTGATTAATCAGATCATGAGACTACATGGTAGAAACAGAGATGCGATTGATAATTTACCATGGTGTCTTCGTGGTATCAATCGAAATTTACTTCCCCATGTGTTATCTACCAAAAGAGATCAATTGTAAAATAAAGAGATATTTACTCTGTATTGCGCCAATGCCATGCCCTCCGTGCCGTTTCTTTACTAGAGAGTGCTGTGACTCGCGGCCCCGGAAGGAAGAGGGGTGAAGATGGATGCGGCCTCCAGTGGGCTTCCTTTGCAGGTAAGTGACACATAATGGGCTACTATGCAATGCTTTTACTTTGCAGGGAACAAAAGAGGAAGTAAAACCCAACAGGGTTTACTTCCTCTTTAAAGTGAAACTAAACTCATTATGCTACTAGCATTTTTTAATTAGATAGGAAGGTATATTATATTTTCATATTTAAAAAAAAAATGTTATACATTTTTTTACTAGTTTCCTGGTTTCTGGCCTAGGCCAAAATGATGATGAATGCACCTTGCGTAGTCCTGGGGCTGTGCTGCGGTGTGATCTGTCAATAGCTGTGTCTGCTGGACATACCCGATGACTGACTAGTGTACTGACCCACCGCCGATACCATGTGATCGCTGTGACCAATCATAGCAGATCACATGACAATTGTAAACAATGGATTTCTTCCTTTCATGCCATCTATTGTGTACAATTGTGTTGCTAGCTGTGATTGGTCACAGTGATTACATGGTACAGACAGGGCAATCACAGCCCCTCTGTACCATGTGATTAGTTGTGGCTAATCACAGCTAATCACAACAAAACACACTAAATTAATCAGTTTCATTCAGTAAAAATGGTTGCTTATACCAGTCAAAACCACTGGTATAAACAATCATAATGTGTAAGAAAAATTCTAATAATTTCCCCAGAGTAGTACAGTGAAACTACAGTAACACTGTAGGGGGTAAAAGTGCCCAATATTGAAGTGGTTACAAATGAATTAAATAGAAGTTTCAGTTTGTGGTGCTCAGCAGTTTAGTACAGCCTTAACCACTTCGTTACTGAGGCTGTTTTTCAGATTCAGTGTTTACGAGACTAAAACAGTTTTTTTTGCTAGAATATTACTTAAAACCCCCAAACATTATATATATATTTTTTTCTAACACCCTAGAGAATAAAATGGCAGTCATTGCAATACTTTTTGTCACACCGTATTTGCGCAGCGGTCTTACAAGCGCACTTTGGAAAAAATTCACTTTTTTAAATTAAAAAATAAGACAACAATAAATTTGGCCCAATTTTTTTATATATTGTGAAAGATAATGTTACGCCGAGTAAAATGATACCCAACATGTCACGCTTAAAAATTGCGCCCGCTCGTGGCATGGCGTCAAACTTTTACCCTTAAAAATCTTGATAGGCGACGTTTAAAAAATTCTACAGGTTGCATTTTTTGAGTTACAGAGTAGGCCTGAGGCTAAAATTATTGCTCTCGCTCTAACGATCGCGGCGATACCTCACTTGTGTGGTTTGAATACCGTTTTCATATGTCGGCGCTACTCGCGTATACGTTCACTTGTACACGCGAGCTCGTCGGGACGGGGCTCTTTAAAAAATTTTTTTTTTGCTTTTCGCATTTATTTTTAGTTATTTTACAATTTTTAACACTGAAATAAAAAAAAATAAAAAAATTATCACTTTTATTCATATTACAAGGAATGTAAACATCCCTTGTAATAGAAAAAAGCATGACAGGTCCTCTTAAATATGAGATCTGGGGTCAAAAAGACCTCAGATCTCATATTTGGGCTTAAATGCAAAAAAAGAATGTCTCTTTAAGAGGCTGGGCGGGACTGACGTTTTGACGTCACTTCCGCCCAGCAGAGCTATGGGGGACGGGCGAAGGAGATTTTTCCTTCAGTCTCGTCCCCGCTCAGCTGCCGGATGGTCGCGATCCCCTCCGCCGCTACCGACGGCTCCGGTAAGCGGCGGAGGGCGCTGGACAGCGGCGGGAGGGGGGGCCCCTCTCCCGCCACCGATAACGGCGATCTCGCGGCGAATCCGCCGCGGAGACCGCCGTTATCGTGTACAGGACCGTCGGCACTAAAGATGGATACCTCAGTTGTGGCAGCAGCTGCTGCCGTTACTGAGATATCCATCTTTAAAAACAGGACGTATTTTGACTATGGGCTGGAAACCAAGTGGTTAAACACCCAACACTCAGATTTCCATGTAATTTCATTGTACCCATTCACATAGGAGCAATGAGCTGATGCTCAGAAATTGTACTAGCCCCAATAAACCTTCTTGGGAGTGCCTGAAAAAAGGAGAAATTGACTAACAATTGTCTCTTCCAACTAGTAACTAACATTCTATTGGCTAAAACCAAAATATTCATACCTGAAAATGTGTATAAATGCCCCCCATCCAAAAAAGAGGCCAAAGATTCCAACGCTCAAGTGTAAATGTAGCCTCATTTGGAATCAGATTTCCCTTTCTCAGTTGTCCTTATTTTGGTCTGATATATAACATTCTATAAGGTAGACACATTTACTGTCTAACTACCAGAAGATAAGCTGTCTCTAGGAGTGTCTCTGCTAAGGTTGTTATCCATCCAGATATGGACCGGACAGACCAGTTTTTTTTATCCCCATTGTCCAGTGTTTATAAGTGCTATGTACAGCGTCCATTCTGGGCATTCTACATTAACTGGACCTCCCCCTGATTCTACCCCCAATTCTGTTTAAATTACCAGGATCAGGATGTCCTCTGGCAGCCCCAATGCTCATGTTTGCATCTCCATGGACCAAAAGGTCACTACCCTAGTCTGTCCATTCCTTCTCTGGTCATCCACCTTACCTGTATTGGGCAGCTTGTAGTAATTAGTCACATTCATCTGGACTTGTACCTAGTGGCGTAGTGTGGGTTTTCAGCAACCGGGGCAAGGGAAGCTACATACAGTATTACCGCACATCCAGCAGGCATCTGGGCAGCTGACCCGGCGTATAAGGCGACCCCTGCTTTTTAGCTAGTTTTTTTAAGTGTAAAGGATAGTCTTATACGCCAGCAAATACAGTATGCTTCCTAGTTCCTACCCTCCTCTGATATGTATGCATGGGTCAAAACTAAGGATGAGCCGAACACCCCCCTGTTCGGTTCGCATCAGAACTTGCGAACACACCAAATGTTCGTGTGAACTTTAGAACCCCGTTAAAGTCTATGGGACTCGAACATATGAAATCTAAAGTGTTAATTTTAAAGGCTAATATGCAAGTTATTGTCCTAAAAAGTGTTTGGGGACCTGGGTCCTGTCCCAGGAAACATGTATCAATGCAAAAAAAAGTTTTAAAAACGACCGGTCTTTCCCAGTGACGTACGAGGGTGCGTCAGAGGGGGCGGGGTCACGTGACGGGTGGCCGCTTCCCCTATATAAGTAATTCAAAGCTCCAGCGCGTCATTCCGCTGGGCTGTGTCCAGCGGAGAGTGGAGCTCGCCTGCTGCGCTCTGGACGGATGGATCTTCTCATCGCTGGACTGGACCGCTGATCATCCGTCGCTGGAGAGATTATCCGTCGCTGGATAGAAGACAACGTTGGAGCAGGGAGCCGCATCGACAGTGGTTTACCACCGCTGGATTTTTTTTTTTTTTATTAATAAAGGAATTTTTTCTACGGTGTCTGTGTGTATTTTTTTTTAACTATTTACACTTCCTTCGTGAAATGGTAGAGGTACAGTGTACCCCATTACCAATTCACATAGGGGGGGGGGGCAGGATCTGGGGGTCCCCTTTGTTAAAGGGGTCTTCCAGATTCTGATAAGCCCCCCGCCCGCAGACCCCCACAACCACCGGGCAAGGGTTGTGGGGATGAGGCCCTTGTCCCCATCAACATGGGGACATCCTCCCCATGTTGAGGGCATGTGGCCTGGTGCAGTTCAGGAGAGGGGGGGGCCGCACTCTGCCTCCCCCTCTTTTCTGCGGCCGGCCAGGTTAACGTGCTCAGATAAGGGTCTGGTGTGGATTTTTGGGGGAACTCCACGCCATTTTTTAAAAAAATTTGGGGTGGAGTTCCCCTTAAAATCCACACCAGACCTGAAGGGTCTGGTATGGATATTTGGCGGGAACCCCACGTAATTTTTTTTTTAAATTGACGGCGGGGTTCCCCTTAATATCCATATCAGACCTGAAGGGCCTGTTAATGGAATTTGGGGGGACCCCCAGGCTTTTTTTTTTAATTTTTTATGAATGAATCATCTTGAATTGCCAGAGCCGACAATTCATTAGAGCCGCAAAGCCGGTTTTAAATGCCTTTTTTTCTTTCAGAAATGACACTTTGTGCAGGGACAGTTCTATGTACAGGAAACATGCGCTTTTTCACATGCTGACTTTACACCCCCCCCCCCCCCAGGTACGAAATTTAAAGTAATATTACACTTTTATTGTTTCACTTTTAGCATTATTAAATTCACTGCTCCTGAAAAAACGGCCATTTTTAAAACTTTTTTTTGCATTGATACATGTCCCCTGGGACAGGACCCAGGTCCCCAAACACTTTTTCTTCCATGCAGCCGGTCCCCGGTGCCAAAAAGGTTGGGGACCACTGTCCTAGAGTGCCCATGCCAGAAACAATATGTTGGAAGAACTACCAGGGAGTTACACGTTAGGATTCGTGAACATATTATTAACATAAAAAAAGGGTTCAATAAACATAGTGTTTCAAACACTTTAGGGATTACCACAATAGAGATTCCACATGTATAACGTTTTACGCAATAGATAAGATTAAAGGCCACTGGAGAGGAGAAAATAAGAAAATGTATGTCCAACCCTCTGGCTTGAACATAGACTTAGGCTGGGTTCACACTACTACACTACTTTCATCCTACTTTGCTCTGCTACATCGGTCCTACATTTATCCTACATTGGTCCTACATCCATCCTACTTTCATGAACAGGATACTACTTTGGTCCGACTTCAATGATATTCAATGGGCCTGAAGTAGGATCAATGTAGGACCAAAAGTAGTACAGGGAGCATTTTCAAAGTCGGACGCTACAAGACGCTCTCATAGGGAACTATTGAACACAGAGCAAAGTAGGATGAAAGTAGTGTAGTAGTGTGAACCCAGCCTGAGACTTAAATTGCTTCCTGACCAATTTTTAATAGGGTTCCTACATTCCTATATATTATTTAAGCTCCCCATCCTCTCATCAACATACCCAAACTCCCCCTAGGTATCTATTAACATGTCATTTAGGGCATAATATAATTATTTAAATTATCTACATTGCACACACTGCAATATATTTTTTACATATATTTTTAATTTCTATTAATATATTTTTTTATATACCGTATATATATTTTTTACATATTTTATATTTTTTATGTAACCCAATTAGATTCCTCTCTTTATAAACTCATCTATTAAAATAAATTTTATTAATTTCCTCATAACTTCTATATTATAAATTAACCTCCATCATGGATTTTTTAATATTAATAGTAAAAGGGTGTATGTATATATACATACTTTTCTATGGAGATATAAGTGTGTAACTATGAATGGGCATATATATAGACTTTTCTTATAGCTATATTATTCCCTTTGCACATATATAGGTTATTTCTGCATACTTATACATGCGTTCCTATATGATTCTAAACCAGGAATATTAAGCTGTTTTAGTGTTCAGTTCATGTCCTCATTTCCTTTTAAAGTGTGTTTTTAAATGTGAGTTATACATAGTTTTAAGATTGCAAACACATCGCGTCCTATACCCGTAAGGCTGTATCAGAATCCATTCACTATTCAGCTGAGGCCACAGTCTTCAATATCCCACAGAAAATGGCGGCCAAGACTGTATTAGGCTTCGGTCTTCAAAACCACACCAAAGATGGCCGCCGTTCATACACACCAATGCAAATAGGCTTCGGTCCCTAAATCATACGCAAAATGGCAGCCGTAGTTTAGGACGCAATGTTATGATAAATAGTAAGTGAGAGTGACGCTCTGGGCGCTCCAGATGACGAAACCGGTCGAGCAAACAGACGGATGTCACGATACACTTCCGAAAACTGTCTTTTTATATCGCTTGTTTGATTCTGCCTAAATGTGAGTACCTAGATTTATCAATAAAGACAAAACGTTTTTTAAACGGTATCACACTATTGGGATTCCCTCTCTCTTGCATATGAGCTATTATTGGAAACATCAGCAGCAGCACAGGGGGACGAGAAACTGCCAGAGTGCCATGGGCATCCGCTCCATAGGGCAAGGGGGGTCATTTGCCCCCCCTGGAATCGCCAGGGAGAGCCAGGAGCAGGGCCGAACTGGCCCTGGGGCTGCTTTAAGCGGCAACAGTAGCGCTCCCCTCCTTCTGTCCTCCGGCTCTCTTATCGTATGTCATGGAGCTAGGTCTGTGTGCAAGGTCCCGCCCCCCTAGTTCGGCTCATCTGATAGTCTTTTAGTGTTCTGCCTATCACACGAGCCGAGCTAGGGGGGGGCGGTACCTTGCACACAGACCCAGCTCCGTGACATACGATACGAGCGCCAGAGGACAGAGGGAGGGGAGCGCCGTTTTATATTGTTTACCAGGCCTGTGCTTTATTTGTTCCAACGTCTGTTGCCACAGGTAACACTTTCTGATGTGTTTTTAGCAAGTCTTGGAAACGCAGAGCAAACACAACACAGAGTTGTAGCCTACGGCATAGTTTCTAGTTGTCCCTTATTTAGAGTGCCTGTCCCTCTTCTGGAATCAAAACCATTTGTCCCTTATTCCAAAAGGTTCCTCTTTTAGACCTGAAATAAATATACTGTCAATATAGTGTAGTGTTTCAGTCAAGGGAAAGGGGTGCTGTGTAATGTAAAGGGGGCCAGTGATGCAGGGTGCTGTGTAATGTAAAGGGGGCCAGTGATCCAGGGTGCTGTGTAATGTAAAGGGGTCCAGAGCTGTGGGGTGCTGTGTAATGTAAAGGGGTCCAGGGTGCTGTGTAATGTAAAGGGGTCCAGTGGTGCAGGGTGCTGTGTAATGTAAATGGGTCCAGTGATGCAGGGTGCTGTGTAATGCAAAGGGGTCCAGTGGTGCAGGGTGCTGTGTAATGTAAAGGGGTCCAGAGGTGCTGGGTGCTGTGTAATGTAAATGGGTCCAGTGATGCAGGGTGCTGTGTAATGTAAAGGGGTCCAGTGGTGCAGGGTGCTGTGTAATGCAAAGGGGTCCATAGCTGTGGGGTGCTGTTTAATGTAAAGGGGTCCAGTGGTGCAGGGTGCTGTGTAATGTAAAGGGGTCCAGAGCTGTGGGGTGCTGTGTAATGTAAAGGGGTCCGGAGCTGTGAGGTGCTGTGTAATGTAAAGGGGTCCAGAGGTGCAGTTGTGGAGAGGGGGTACACAGTAGTGACAAAGAGATATTGAAAGATGCAGGAGACACAGTGGGGTGTTTTTACATGTTAACCCCGAAGAAAGTGTAAAATGCGACTGTGTATCGCCGCTGCCGAAGCGCACCCCCCCTGAAATTTTTTTAGCGGACGCCCATGCGCACAGGGGCATACACTGTGAAAGCTTTTTCACCCCAAGATGGGGTGGAAGATCTGTTGAGGGCGTGCCACTTAAGAGCACAGCCGGAGGGGTCACTGTGTGGAATACGCTAAGCTGCACTTGGCACAAAGCACTTTCTAACATTCAACATTCAGCTTTTAATATTCAGTTTTTTGGCACCCAGCACTTTTTCAAGAGATCACAGTCACATATGGACTTCTATATATAGCACTCTTCACGTGCAGATTGCAATTGTATTTAATATTTATTATTTATTTTATTATATATTATATATTAATCATTAATGATCATTTTAGAGCACGTATTTGAACAGGTATTTATATTCACTTATTAAGATTTTATTAGGGTAGCGCCAATTAGGGTAGCGCCAATTCTATCTTTTAAAACACTAATTTTGCATAACATATTTGTTAGTTAAAAAGAAATGCCTTTACAATCACTATATATCTGATTTCGAAGTTACATCTGATATGTGTTCAGCACACGCTGCTTCTTGTCTGCCCAGCCACAGGCAGACCATTGCAGTCACAAGTAAATCACAGAACAATGAATAGTGTTTATGAAATCTAAAGTTAACATGTGTGCCTGTGCTAGCCACAAACACGCTAGAATGTTTTACAGTAGTTGAGGGTGATGTTGCAAAATTCGAAGTTTCATTCTTATGCAATAAAATAGTTAACACCAATAAAGAAACTCCACCTGACGCTGGTGAAGCCAGACCAACAGTTTGGAAATTTGTGATAACATAAACCTTTCTACCAAAAAATATTGCCCTGCCCCGTCATCTCCCAGCACTAACTACGGTAGACCCATAATGGAAATCCTGGTCACAATCCTGGCAATTGACAGCTTAAAGCGGTAGTAAACCCGCTGACTTGTTTTTTTTCTTTACACCTGTAAGGGAAAAGGCATAATGAGCTAGTATGCACTGTACCGAGGCCGATCCATCCATCGGATCGGGTGCCGGCGCGGCCATCCTAACTAAGGGAAACAGGCAGTGGAGCCTTGCGGCTTCACTGCCCGTTTCCTACTGCGCATGCGGGAGTCGCATTGCGCTTTGTGAATGGCCGACTGTCTTCTGGGACACACAAATGCCCCAGAAGACAGCAGCCCCATTTCCCAGGAGGCAATGCGAGGGAGGAAGAAAAAGAGGAGCTCCGCGGAGAAGGAAGTGGCAGATTAGGAAAACTGCCTATCAACAGGATTTTCTAGTAAGTAAAAACATTTTTTTTTCCAATTTTTTTACATATTTTAAGGAGAATGTTAATGTCATTTTTTTTTTAGGGTGGTCCTCCGCTTTAATAAGGGTTATAATAAGGCTTACCTATAGGTACAGTAAATATCTCCTAAATGGGCCCGTGCCGTACCTTTAGAGTCATGTGTCATGAATAGCGGCTCCTTGGGGAGTAGGGGTGTAATTTGGAAAATGTGGTCCCCCAATCATGATATTATTTTCACCATGTGTGAGCATTATGGTTCACATTGCTTTAATAACATGAAGATACTGGATTATTGCCCAAAAATGAGTAGGCACACCCCTACTTATTACCACCATTATATATATATATATATATATATATATATATATATATATATATATATATTATTATTATTATACACGATTTATATAGCGCCAACAGTTTACGCAGCGTTTTACAATATATATATATTTTTTTCTCCTCTTCTTTCAAAGTCCTTATATATGATTCAACATTAGCCTTATTGAAGTGTTCCCTCTTAAGCCTCAGGCCCCATACACACGGGAGGATTTATCCGCGGATACGGTCCGGACCGTTTCCGTGGATAAATCCTCTCGAGGATTTCAGCAGATTTTAATGCGATGGAGTGTACTCACCATCGCATTGAAATCCGCGCCGAAATCCTCTGGCGATGACGTGTCGCGCCGTCGCCGCGATTATGACGCGGCGACGTGCGCGACGCTGTCATATAAGGAATTCCACGCATGCGTTGAATCATTGCGACGCATGCGGGGGATCCCTTCGGACGGATGGATTCGGTGAGTCTGTACAGACCAGCGGATCCATCCGTGGGATCCGATTCCAGCGGATAGATATTCTGTGCATGTCGACAAATATTTATCTGCTGGAATTCGGAAATATCCGCGGATAAATATCCGCCGGAGTGTACACACCATAGAATCTATCCGCTGAAACCCATTCGATGGGATTTATCTGCGGATAGATTCTATGGTGTGTATGGGGCCTCATACACACGGTCGGACTTCAAACAAACTTTTCCATGAATTTTTGTTTGAAGGGCGTTGGCCGTGAACTTGGTATGCATACACACGGCAGGACTCTTTCAACAAACTTTCCCAAAATCACATGGTTTTTCAGCTCTTTACCGCCACCCTTTGGTCAACTTCTGCTATTGTTGGTTGATTTTAACGTTGGTTCTGAGCATACGTGCTTGTACTTTGGGCTAAAGTCCGATGGACTTCTGTACACACGATAGGACTTTGTACCGTAGGACTTTTGTTGCCGAAAAGTTTGTCCGTTTGCAGAGCGAACTTTTGTCCGATAAAAAACGAAAAAGTTTGTCCGATGGAGTGTACACACGGTCGTTTTTTTTTAAAAACCTGCTCATTACCTGCCCTTCCTCCCATTTGCTTACTTAAAGCGGTGGTTCACCCTGCAGAACAACATTTTATCATACAATTCGGCATTGTAGCGCGAGCTACAGTATGCCGGTCTTAATTTTTTTATCGCCGTACTCACAGTGTAATCATACATAGTAGATTCTGACTGCCCGCGGGGAATGGGCGTTCCTTTCAAGAGGGAGGGTGATTGACGGCCGGCTCTGGCACGTCACGCTCCCCGAAGACAGCCGGAGTAGGTCTTGGCTCTTCACGGCGCCTGCGCACAGACTATGCGCAGGCGCCGTGAAGAGCCAAGCCTATTTCGGCTATTTCCGGAGAAGCGTGACGCTCCAGAGCCGGCCGTCAATCACCTTCCGTCTGGATTGGAACGCCCATTCCCCGTGGGCAGTCGGAATCTACTATGTACGATTACACTGTGAGTACGGCGATAAAAAAATTAAGACCGGCATACTGTAGCTCGCGATACAATGCCGAATTTTAGGCTAGAAGAAAAAAAAAATTTTTTTTATTTTATAGGGTGAACCCCCGCTTTAATATAATAAGGCTTACCTATAGGTACAGTAAATATCTCCTAAATGTGCACTGTTTAGGAGATATTTACTTGATAATGGGCCGTGCCGTACCTTCAGAGTCATGAGCCATGAATTGCGGCTCCCGCAGGCATACATGGGAGGGACGTCATCGTGGCACGGTCATTCAGATGGCCAAGGCATGCGAACCCGGAAGGAAGATTGGGTGAAGATGGAAGCCCTGTCAGCGGTGACAACGTGCCGCTGGAGGGCTTCGTTTTAATATAAGTTTCACATAATGTGCTATTATGGGATGCAGACTAGCACATTATGACTTTACCTTGCTGATAAAAAAAAAAAAGCATAGCTGTTTACTGTTTTTTATTTTTATTGACTGTACTATTGCTTTAAAGATAGCCCTTTGCAGGGAAAGATAGAGGAAGTAAATCCCTGATAGGGTTTACTTCCTCTATCTTTCCCTGCAAAGGTAAAGCATAATGGGCTACTACTATGCATCGCATAGTAGCCCATTATGTGACACTTACCTGCAGTAGAAGCCGGCAATGTCATCGTCTTCCACGCTAGCAGCGAGCATCCATCTTCACCCCTCTTCTTTCGGGGTCACGAACTCCGGCTCTCTGACTGGCCAGGGTCGCGTGACGTCACTGCCGCGCATGCGCGGGGGAGCCGCTTTTTCATGGCATGACCCCGGCTTGAAACGGCACAGCGTGCCCTTTCAAGACGGCGCATGCGCTGTTGAAGTTGTCGCTCGGGGAAATTGCAAATATCTCGGAGATATTGCAAGCACCTACAGGTAAGCCTTAATCTAGGCTTACCTGTAGGGGTAACTTGTCCCTGAGGGTTTACAACCACTCTCCCTTCTCAGAGAATGTGATTTGCATATTTTAAAAGTAAATCTGTAATAAGACTTGATCAGGCCTGGCATAAATCATCACAGAGGAACCAAGTGCCTATGTATTGATGTATACATGGTATTCTGTATATTTATTGTTACTTTTATTGAAGAGTCACAGAATTACACTTCATTTAACTGTGCACCACAGTACATCATGATCATGCTGATATGCAGTGTTAAGCAGTGAGGTGCAGTGCATTCTAAAAAAAAGGAGCATGTCTGCTTTGTGCATCACACTGACATCCATCTCAGCACAGCGTTATGGTGTGAACAGGACTCATATAAAAAAATTGTCCTTGCGTTAAAGCTAAACTCCAGGGAAATAAAGCTTTTATTTAAATAGCCACACAGGATATAAATCCACTTTATGTGCACCAAATGTCTTTACAAACTCAGGGAATGTTTTGTGAAAGTGATATAATAACTGTGCTGTACAAAACCTGTGCAGAGAGCAGGGCGGTGGGAGGGACCCAATAGGAGAGGTAACTGTCAGCGTAGATACAAAGTGCGGGCTAGATTCACATAGATCAGCGGATCTTTAGATCCACGTGATCTATGTGATTTAAGATCCGCTGCCGCAAGTTTGAGAGGCAAGTGGCTAATTCACTAAACACTTACCTCCAAACTTGCGGCGGCGGATCGTAAATCCCCCGGCGGAATTCAAATTCCACGGCTAGGGGGAGTGTACTATTTAAATCAGGCGCGTCCCCGCGCCGATTTAAATGAGCATGCGCGGTCCGCAAAATTTCCCGGCGTGCATTGCTCCCACTGACATCGCTAGGACGTCAGTGGTTTCGGCGTGAGCGTAACTTGCGGCGCACGGGTTTCTGAATTGGCGTACGCAAACGACGTAAAAAAAACAAAAATCAACGCGGGAACGACGGCTATACTTAACATTGGCTGCGCCTCATAGAAGCAGGGGTAAGTTTACGCCGGGAAAACCGCTACGGAAACATCGTAACAACACTGCGTCGGGTCCGCGTACGTTCGTGAATTGCCGTATCTCGCTGATTTACATATTTCTCAGTGTAAATCAGCGAGAACGCCCCCGGCGGCTATTTTTTTATTGCAGTTAAGATCCGACAGTGTAACACAGTTACACCTGTCGGATCTTAGGCATATCTATGCGTAACTGATTCTATGAATCAGGTGCATAGATACGACCAGCCTGAGTCAGTCAGAGATACAACGGCGTATCAGGAGATACACCGTCGTATCTCTCTGTGAATCTAGCCCTGCATGTATAAGTAGGGGTATGGCGATTAGTCAATTAGAAATAATAGTAACAGGCAGTTCAACAGTTAAAAATGCAAGTGATGTGCTGTCCTCAGAGAGCTATGGTAAGCAAAAGAGGGTTAGAGAAAGTAAGCACCACCTAAGTGCAGTATTAAAGAGGTTCTTTTAATGACTCAGCCCAATCAGACTTTGTTCTCCCTGTCTGACCCTCCTCCCGGGAGTGTTCCCCGGAAGTAATCACGTGACGTGACCCGTGATGCTGGACCAGGCCTCATCCTGATGGCCACAGGACAAGCCTAAAGACTCCACACATTCTGCTATCTTCACTTCTAAGCAGCCCATGGATCCGGGACGAGGACTACAGGAAATTGCAGATGAGCCTTCTTTCCTTGCCTTCTTGTAAGTGTGTTTTGTATAATGTGTCATTAAAAGAACCTCTTTAATACTGCACTTAGGTGGCCCTTCCTTTCTCTACCCCCAGTGGAAGGTACAGAGCAGACCCCACCCACTATAGGCTTCCTGCAGAGAACTACAGGAGGGGGCGGAGACAAGACCAGTCACCCTGCACAAGGAGAGAGAGCAGCAATGACTGGTCATTATTACAGGAAGTTTCGAACTGGATTACAGCACAAACCTGGAAGAAATACACAAAACACACCAAGATTCAAGGAAGAATACACATGACTCCTGACTTTACACAATATATTCTTAACCCTGAGTTCAGATTTAGGTCTGCGTTGATGTATGCAGGTAAACACAGCTCTATGGACATAATGTGAACAAACCGTAAAGGAATTTATTGGTGGACCGCTGAAAAAGCCATACTGGGCTTAAAGTACAAAGCAGGCTGTTTATGCATAACAACTAATCAGTTCCTTCCTTTTAATTTACTGCAAAACATGAAATGGAAAATCTGAAATGTTAAAGCAGTGTTAAACCCAAAAGCAAACATTTATTATAATGCAGCTAATTTTATATGGTAATAAAGCCAGTAAAGCTGGGTACACACAGTATGAATATTGGCCGGTTTGGTGTGTGTGTACCAGGCATTAGTCTGTTGTTTTTAAAAGCGCAAGCTCTCCAGCAGAATGTATCAGTTTACATGGATACAAACCACTTAACACTGGCAGGGGTTTTATCTATTCATGCAAAACTTTTATCCCAAAAGGAAAAAAACACAGTTTACTGTAGCTCCTTTTAAAGTGTGAGCTGAAGTTTGGCTTCAATTTGTTAGTATACAGCAGGGGTGCCCAACCAGTGGCCCGGGGGGGGGGGGGGGGGGGCACATGTGGCCCGTGGAGCCCTCTTATGTGGCCCACGACCACCTGCTCTGGAATTGCTGGTTGGCAAGCCCATATTGCAGGTTGGCGACCTGCCATCCCAGAGCATCAGTGTTGTGAATGAAGCCAGCGGTAGAGGAAGCAAGCGGCTTTTCAGAAAGTGCACCACACCTGCCGGATATAATAGAATTCTATGGCAAAGTGCAGCTAACTGGCGGGAAAACCACAGGTACACTGCGCCGCACCCACGGTGTGGGTAGACCGCAGACCATCAGTGTAAAGGCACCCTTAGGCACCTTTCACACGATCGGTCCAACACAATCGGACCCACCATTTACCTCTATGGATTGGCAGATGTAAATAGACTTGTCCGTTTACACCTGCCTACCTCCAATTCGATCTGCTAAATTATACAGAAGTGGATCCGTCTCCTTCCATCTGATTGGATCAGAGGGCCCATAGAGACTGGGCTGTGTCTGCTTTACATATGCAGACTGGACACAGACCGGTCATCTGCTCACTCTGTTAATTGTGGCCCCCGACTGGTTGCTAAGTCGCTTAAGTGGCCCTCTGCCTTCAAAAGGTTGGGCAACCCTGCTAAACATTATATAAATCTACTAATACATTTCATACTACCCTCCACACCAAACTGACAATGCTGCTGTTTGCTGTGCCTCCTGTTCTCATTCGTCCAGAGTTGTGTCTTGCTAATACAGGAGGTGTGTTACTGGCCAGATCACCAGGTGAAAACAGAGGGGAAAAAGCCAAATAAAAGAAAACTAATGAAGCCACCACATCTAACGATTGCTAAGCTGTAATATAATACATTTTTGGTTTTGGGTTTAATACGACGTTAAATGTAATAATTGAGTTTCATACACTAATAACCACAGAGCCTAACATAAAGAAAATAAGATGCTATAAGGTACCCAAGACTTGTAATACACTTCGTGCCAAAGACCCTTTACCTACATTTTAGAGAAAAAAGAACCGTTGTTGCAATTTCCTTGTTTTTCATTTCTCTGTTTAGTTTCTAAATAAATCTACAGCCCTGTTTAGCCAGTTTGGCATTTGAAAGTATGCCTACAAATATGTAATCTTTCAAACTCACATTTCACCCTTTTTCCAGCAGTTTTTACTTTTGCTTCCTGGTGTGTTAATAAATGGAAACAATATTCACCCTGCCTAAACTTGGCAACTACAATACTAAACATTTTTTTTTATATATTTTAAAGCGGTTCTTCACCCCTTTCCTTAAAGTGTTTGCAAAGGTTCACTCAAAGCGGTAGTAAGCCACTGAAAAAACAAAGAACAAGGAAAAAAACAAAAAAACTACAAGACAATAGCATAATGTGCTTGTATGCATCGCATACTAGCACATTATGAAATACTTACCTTAGAACGAAGCCCCTGCAGCGCGCCTGGTCACCGCTGAGGAAGCTGAAATGTTCACTCTGCGCTTTCTTCCAGGTGCGCTGTGAATGGCCTGAGCCGTGATGACATTGCTACCGTGCATGCGCGTGGGAGTCCTCTGTTTTGGCACAGAGCTCTGAAGTTCCGGCACAATCCGCTGCACCTTTAGCGTGCATGCGCAGCTAACGTCAGCGGCCGCATGCAGGGTGAATAATATCCCCTAAACTATGCAGGTTTAGGAGATATTAATTTTACCTACAAGTAAGGCCGCATACACACGGTTGTTCCAAACCGATGAGAATGGTCCAACGGGCCATTTCCATCTGTTCACAGCTGAAGTGGCCTGATGGTCTGATGTGCATACACACCATCGTTTCAAAATCCGATCGGGTCAGAACGCGGTGACGTCAAACACACGACGTGCTGAATAAAACGAAGTTCAATGCTTCCAAGCATGCGTCGACTTGATTCTGAGCATGCACAGGTTTTGAACCGATGCTTTCTGTACTAACCATCGGTTTGGTCCGATCGGGCAGCGGGCCATCGGTTTGATTTTAAAGCATGTTTTAAAATTTTGGACCGAAGGAAACCAGACCGATGGGCTATACACACAGTCGGTTTGGTCTGATGAACTTCGGTCCAATTTCATCAGACCAAACTGACCGTGTATACGGGGCCTAAGGCTGCATTCACACCTCGGCGTATATACGCCTGAAGCGCGACGCTCGTGCCGCTGGAGGGGTGAATTTCCATTGATGTCTATGAGATGGTTCACATCTCACGCCGAAACGCCGTACGCCTGCCGCCTGAAAACAAGTCCCGGACCCTTTTTTCAGGCGGCATTGGCGTTCGGGCATAGACATCAATGGAAATTATCTGTAAAAAAAAAAAAGTAAACAAATCGCGGCAAAATACGCCGCGTACGTGGCGTTACAATGTGAATGCAGCCTTAGGCCCCGTACACACGACCAAACATGTCTGCTGAAACTGGTCCGCGGGCCAGTTTCAGCAGACATGTTCGGTCGTGTGTAGTTACGAGCATACAGAATTTCACCGTACATTTCCCCGCCGGGCCGTTTTTCAGCAGACATTTATTTCCAAACTTGTTTTAAAACCGTCCGCTGAAATCCTGTCCGCACGGACATGTTTGGTGGTTAGTACACAAAAACAACGTACAAAAACCCCGCGCATGCTCAGACTAAATGAGGCCACGGGAGCGCTCGTTCAGGTAAAACTCACGTTTGTTTGGGATATGGCACATTCGTCAATAGAAAGATTAATTCTAGCAATAGAACACTGAAGAAAACGAGCCAATAAACAACAGTTGATGCCGTCGTTTTATTCATTATTCTCTTGCTAGAAAAAAAACATTCTTTTGCTGATGTTATTTCAACTGAGTTGTTCCATACTGAAAAGTGACATTTGTTGCCTGGGATGTAGTAAGATTTTAGCAATCTTTTATAGGCCCGACCTCTCATATTTTTTAGGGTCCTCCACATGTATATCTTATTTGTTTTTTGGCTTTAATGTTTATCTTTGCCACTTTTTTTATGTGTTTATAGTTATGTCACCATTTAGATTTTTGTGTTACCTAATTTTTGATATTTTGCTTTTGTTGGTATTTTTTCCTTGCTTATTTTTAAGGTTGTTTCAATTGTCTACCATGTTGGCACACCAAATGCATCCCCCCCCCCCCCACAGGACTTTGTGTAATTTTTATCTGAAACATTGGATTTGTTTGGAATGTTTGATACCTAAAATAATCCCCACAGTATAACAACCACCAGGCACGTTTTTAAATTAAACAAAAAGCCATTTATTTAGGCAAATGTGAAAAAGGAAATTAAACAGAATGGCAGCACTTGAACAGCTAGCAAAATACATGCAGACTTGCATTTCAAACATGGTGAAGGATAAACTAGCAAACCTCAGGAGGCAAACAAACAAAAATCTGAAGCAGCAGCACATAACCAAAGGAACCCAAGCTGTGGTAGTCCAAACAAGATGCCATTTGTGGGGGATCAAATGGAAGGCAGGGCATCAACGTCTCCTCTTCCTTGCAACCTTCCTTCCAGGCTGCCTTCCAGCAGGTCTTCCCTGGCCCCTTGCAGGTGGGGATGATGTGGCAGCAGGAGGATGGTGTTCAGCAAGCCGGGCCGGGTCACATAGCCCAGTGTCTCTGGTCAGCAGCTCCCTCTCCATCCACCAAAGGGCCTGGTTGATCACGCCCTTTGCCAGTTGCTTCTGCTCCTCCGTCCCCTTGTTCAGATCGTGTGCCAGGGAGGCACTGTAGGCCTCAGTGGGGTTGAGGGGGGCCCTCATGATGGCACTCGCCTCCTTAATCATTTTGAGGCTGGCTTCCTCCACTGGCCCCAATTTCTTCTTTCGGCCTGGTGGCCTCATCTGGAGGGGAGGAGCCTGGCTGGTGGTGGTTGTCCTGGGGAGTTGCTGAACGCCACTGGGCCCGGCCTCCTCCTGGCTGCCACTGACCCCTTCGGTCTGGCTGTCAGTGAGGAGAGGATCTGCCACCTCCTGGCTGGTCTCTTCTTCCTGTGTAAAAAAAAGGGACATGTTGTAATATATTTATAAATATAATCACTCACATTTTCATGCATGAATCTACTTTTTTTGGGCTAATTTAAACTTGAACAGACTCTCCCTCTGACCCCTGCAGTTCTCATCCCTGACACCTATTTCTTTGCCCACGACTTTATAATTATTTTTCCCAGCTTGTCTTTTATTTTACAATATCAAGTCAATAATCCAACAATAATTAATATTATTAAATAAATATTTTTTTAAACTACTATACCTCATTATCGTAGAGGCGCAGATCTGCCTCTCTGTCAGCCAGGCTCTCTTCATCCGACTCTGCAGGGCTGTGGTGATCTGGGGAAGTCCCGCTGGAAGGTAGCATGGAGGGAAGGCTGGGAGTCAGACTTGACATTGATGGCCTGCCCTCCAGTTGATCCCGCAAAAAAGACATCTGGCTAAAATACCATAGCTTGGGTTCCTTTGGTGGTCTTGCTGCTGCTCCAGATCTTAGCTGCTTTTGGTGAGCTTTGTACGCTCTCCTATATGTGCCCCTGAGGTTGGCAAGTTTATCCTTCACCATGTTGGCACTGCATTCTGGCACCCATGTCCTCATGTATGCTGCTAGCTGCTCAAGTGCTGCCGCTCGTAGGTCCTTGTTGTGGTAATTGGCCTGCTTGGAATCCCACAGGTTGGGCATTTCTTGAAATTTATCCAGCAAGTGCTGGATAATGTCTTGGGTCTGCAGTAGATCCATTTTCAATTTTTTTTTGGTGTAATTTTAGTTTAGATTACAAAAGATAAAAAAAAAATAAAACAGGATTTATAAAAGGCTCAGCATTTACATTGATAGAATATGTGGCGAAAAAAGTAGGACCTATATAGAAATACAAACACAGTGTCTCTTGTTTACAAAATGCTCTGCCCCATTGGTTGTACCTAACATTGTTTTTATACATGCCGCCCCTTTGGTTCCATTGCAGGAAATAATTGAAATATAGAACCATAACAAATTCTTACAAATGACAGCATTCATCAAGGCACTATTTCATGTGTAGATATCCTGCCCCTCAGCATTGATTACATGAAAGACACTTCCTAATGTCCTCTGTCCAACCAACACAGAACAATACTTGGCCTGATCTGAATACACCCTACATAAATTGTAATGAGCTAGAGCATTTTTCACATCTATATTTTGTGATGTCTACAAAAGCATTTGGCTACTAAAATCTCATTCTGGGATCCAAGAGACATAATAGCTTAATCAAACTGTGCAACCAACAGACCAAACCCCCATCCCATGGCTCTCCATTTTATAGCCCGCTGCTGATCCCATGTTTAAATTTCTTACCTTCCTCTCTCAAATTCCTCGTTTGTCACGCTCAATGAATTACCGCGTAACCTACGTAATCACATTGTGCGCCTTTTATACACTCCGCGTATGTATGAAACGCCTCCCTCGTCACCTTTGCCATGCCCCTAATCAATTGGAAATGTAAATATGGCGTTAACTGTGTAGGTTCTGGAATCGCGCGAATATTCTCCGCGTAACTAACCTACGTCAACACGTTGTTTGCATTCGCGACACTCCGCATATGCATGAATCCCCGCCCTCATCTCCGCCCATGACGGGACATTTCCACGTTTCCACGCCCCTAATCTCTGTGGGAAGGAAAGATGGCGATGTCACACGAGCGGGCACGGAGCTCTCATGGCGCAAGTGAAGGGACAGAGGCAGGACCGTCCCGATCCAGGCCCAAAAGATATAAAGCCACTAATATGGCTTTCGAAAAAATGGTGGAGTTGGTTTACATCATGAGGAGGAAGGACTATGATGGTGAATTTGGGCCCTACAAAACACCTAACCGCAGAAAGTCACACATTATGGACAAGGTGGCGAGGAGAATGAGGAGAATGTTTGGTGTCACCAGGTCCAAGGAGCAACTCAGGAAGCGTTGGTCCGACTTGAAATTGAGGGAGCCACATCACATGAAGAGGATCCTAAAAATTCTGCGTAAAAGTAAGTCCATATTATTTAAGGGGGGGGGGGATGTCTGCAAGAATGTGTTGACATGTAGTTTTTGACATCTGCCTCCTTGGCCTGCTTGTACTTTTGAACACGTGTAGATACTGTATTGTGTTTATGTAAAAGAACAACCTTTACCAAATTTCATGGGAAAGTAACACGCGTAATATGACATAGTTTAGCAGAAATGCGAGGTTAGTCCAGGAACAACACACCTGGACATGGCTGACTGGCCACAAACTTTGTTTGCAAACATTGTTTAAAAGCAAAATCCCAGAAATTAAATTGAGTGAATGTGACAGGCAAACAAGATTCATTCTCACCAATGCGAATAAAGCATATGTTTTAATATCTGGAAATGCAAAGCACCTGTGTCTCAACAATCAAAGGATTTTTTTTTGGAGGGTCGACGAGAATTAATGTTTTGTGGGGACATCCATGTGTGTCACTTCTTAGCAAAAAAGGGGCAGGATCAGAGCTTGGCCTAGAACCATGCCAAAAATCTAGTATTGCTGAAAGAAGAAATGAACAAAAATCCGAAAAAATGTCTCGTCTAAGCTATGTGTGCAATTTATGCTATACAATATCTGTGTGCTGATGAGTATACCTTTTGTTTTTTCTTATTTCTTATAGGGGAAAGAAGACGCCAGCAATTGGAGGAGGCAGAGAGGGCCAGACACCCTCAAAATCAAACACCTCCACATGTGGAGGAGGAGGAGGATGTGGAAGGAAGAGAGGAGGATGTGGAAGGAAGAGAGGAGGATGTGGAAGTAAGAGAGGAGGAAGGAAGAGAGGAGGATGTGGAAGTAAGACAGGAGGAAGGAAGAGAGGAGGAAGACTTAAATTTGGAGTTAGAATTCAGGGAAGATGAGGCGGAACTGGACGAAGCAGAATTGAGTGATTTTGAAGGGGTATTGATGGATAAAGAAGGAGTTCTGGAAGAAGATGGAGGAGTCGTGGATGATGAGGGGGAGGTGGTGGAAGAAGGAGGAGTGATAGAAGATGGCGAAATTGTGGATGTGGAAATTAGCAGGCCATCAGGTCAGTGTCACCCCAACTTTAATTGGGCCAAAGATATGCAGATAGGCCGGAAACTGTTTACATATTTTGAATCCCCTTTTTGTTTGTTTTTAGGGGATGAAGATGGTGTAGCACATTTTTCACGTGCAAGTGCTTCAATAATAGTACAGCAGGTAATGGAGTGCAGCACGGAAATGGAGAATATGCGGGAAAGGATGGTCGTCATGGAGCAGAATGTTCGAAATGTGATTTTGGAGTGCAGCACGGAAATGGACAACATGCGCCAAAGGATGATAGTCATCGAACAGAATTTCAAAAATATCATTGACATGATGGGCCGTGTCAAAGACTGAAACACCCCCCGCCCATCCCCCGCCCCCCCCCAAAACCATTTTTAATTTTTGTACTTAACAATACGCCAACATTTCAAGATGCACACACAGTGTGCCAATATGTGCTATCTGCCATCACAGACTATCTATTGTCTGTGCTTTGTGGGTACAAACCCCTCCTCGATCCTCAAGTATTTGAGAGGAAGAAGGGTTTGCTCCCACAAAACACAGACATTGATCACCCATGATGTCAGATAGCACATGTGGCCATTTGTCTGTTTAACCAATGACATTTGGCGAATTCACACTGAATGTGTGCATCTTGAAATTTTGGCGTGTTCCAGTGTGAAAGCACACCATCCATGACTGACTGCTGTTTTGAAAAGATAAATCTTTTTGGTGGTGATCTTGTTTTGGTTGTAAATGTTTACAGTTTCAGATCCCAAAACTAACAATAAATCTCCAAAACCAAAAAAAGGGAAATAAATGTCAAGAAATATAATAATTATTTAGATAAAAAAATTGAAATAAGGACCCCCAAAAATATATGTAAATAGCTCTATTTTTACAAAAAAAAAATCTCACATTTTTGTTGGGTTAAAAAAAAAAAAAAAAAAAGAAGAGAAATCCAAAAAAAAATATTTTTGGAGAAAAACACAACCCAAATTTTTTTTAATGTTCTAAAAATGTTTTGAAATTCATCCAAAAAATTATCTTAAAAACTATTTTTGGAATAGTTTTAGAAAAACAACACAAAAATATGATAAAAATAATACATCTTGGTTACAGAAAACAAAACAAAATATAACATTAATTTTGATGCTCAAAATAAATATTTGTACGTTTTGAAGTGTGTGTATATATATAGATAGAGACAAGCCAGCAAATTATTATGTAGATTTGCCAAAAGATTATTATAACATTGTGTTTCTATCAGTATTCTTGCTAATCACTGTAAAAAAAATAAAAAAATAAAATTTTACACACAAATTTACACCACCAAATTCCGCAAAAATGTTGGAATCCAAAAATGCATCTTTTTTTTTGGAGTAAGGAATCAAATAAAACATTTTTTTGTGACAACAAAAGCTGAAAAATGAGTGGCTTCTTATTTCTCGACTCAATACCCAGTTTGTAGATGAGTGAATAATGTGCAAAAGTGTGGTTATTTACTAAATCTGACTAACTAAAATTGGCACTAGAAGTGCAGAAGTTAGTTTGAGAACCAGGAAGACAGAAAAAAAGAGAAAAAGCAGTAATGACAAACAACTGTATAAAGTCCAATGGTCTAATTATTTATTAGTTCTGAGAATATTCCTTTCTTTTGGGGGCCGAATTAGAAAGAAATATGATCTGGCATAGCAATGGCCCCCCCACCCATGAAGTACTCAACATATTTGTCGCGTACCTCACGAGCAGATAGGGGGGCCAAGCCAGCGCGACCAGTGTCCAGCCCAGGAATGTTCTCTGAGGGTAGTCCTGCCTCAGAGCCCATGGGGGGTAGGTACGTCTGGGAGTGCCTGCGTAGAAAATTGTGCAAAATGCAGCAGGCAAATACAATGGTGTTCAATTTATATTCCGCCAAATGTATCGATGTCAGGAACAGGCAAAACCGGTTGGTGAGGATCCCAAAGGCATTCTCGACTACCCTCCGAGCCCTGGACAACCGATAATTGAACACCTTCCTCTCTAAGGTGAGGGTCCTCTGGGGAAAAGGCCGCATTAGGTGAGGTCCAAGCCCGAAAGCTTCGTCCGCTAGGAACACAAACGGAAGTCCTTCCACATTATCTTCATCTGGTGGCAGTGCCAGACCCCCAGTTTGTAGACGATCATAGAAATCAGTCCGACATCCGGCCGTTCTTCCCCACGTCCACATATAGAAACTCATACTGTGCCGACACCACCGCCATCAACACAATACTATGATAACCCTTGTAGTTATAATAGAAGGACCCCGAGTGGGGTGGGGGCTCAATGCGGACGTGTTTCCCATCTATTGCTCCACCGCAGTTAGGAAAATCCCACCGCTGGGCAAATTGGGAAGCCACAGACTGCCATTCCTGTGGTGTGGAGGGTAGCTGTGGGGACAAACAAAAAAAGAGATTTAGTACTTTGGCACATAAACATTGCAAACATAATCCTACAAGCATCCTTGTGCAACTTCACATTTTTCAAATAGCATTTTCTAATTGTGAAGGGAGAATTTCGGGGCACGACTCCACAGCCCTCTGATGGGGACAAAAACACTTTTAAGGGGGGGTGGGGGGTGTTTAAACTGTTTAAAAATCTAAAATATGAAATTAAAAGAGGCAAGGTGGGGGTGGGCCCTAAGATAGCATGCTGGACAGGTTAATATTGGGTAAGATCCAAATATGCAGGTAGGCCCAAAAAAAATTACATGTAAAGCTGATATCAACATGCATAGGGAGAAAAGGTAACGTTAGTTAAACACACAGCATATCTGGGAAATAAAACATAAAGTTAGTTGCCCACATTATTAAAGACACATTGGGCCTGATTTACTAAGCTATGTGCGCTGCGCTGGTTCATGCATTAATTAGTACTCCGGGTGGAGGCTTAATCAGGCGCATGAACCAGCGTAGCAGCCGGCGCATTGAAACTAATATGTAAAGCCGCGCCGAACTCCCTATAGAAGTCTATGGGAGAAATCAAAAGTGTTCATTTTAAAGGCTAATCTGCAAGTTTTGTCCTAAAAAGTGTTTGGGGACCTCAGTCCTGCCCCAGGGAACATGTATCAATGATTTTTTTATTTTTTAAAACGGCCGTTTTTTCGGGAGCAGTGAAATTAATAATTCTTAAAGTGAAACAATAAAAGTGAAATATTCCTTTAAATTTCGTACCTAGGGGGGGTGTAATGTCAGCATGTGAAATAGCGCATTTTTCCCGCACTTAGAACTCCCCCTGCACAAAGTGACATTCTGAAGGAAAAAAGTCATTTAAAAATTCACACGCGGCTATAATGAATTGTCGGCTCTGACAATTCTAAAGGGATTCATTCATAAAACAAACAAAAAAATGTGTAGGGGTTCCCCCAAATTAAATTACCAGGCCCTTCAGGTCTGGAATGGATATTAAGGGGAACCCCGCCGTAAAAACCAAAAAAAAAAAAGACGTGCGGTTCCCGGCAAATATCCATTCCAGACCCTTCAGGTCTGGTGTGGATTTTAAGGGGAACTCCACCCCAAATTGAAAAAAAAAATGGCGTGGAGTCCCCCTAAAAATCCACACCAGACCCTTATCCGAGCACGTTGACCTGGCCGGCCGCAGAAAAGAGGGGGGGACAGAGTGCGGCCCCCCCCCTCTCCTGAACCGCACCAGGCCACATGCCCTCAACATGGGGAGGATGTCCCCATGTTGATGGGGACAAGGGTCTCATCCCCACAACCCTTGCCCGGTGGTTGTGGGGGTATGCGGGCGGGAGGTTTATCAGAATCTGGAAGACCCCTTTAACAAAGGGGACCCCCAGATCCTGACCCCCCCCCTGTGTGAAATGGTAATGGGGTACATTGTACCTCTACCATTTCACCCCAAAAAAAATGTCAAAGTGATAAAAATGACAGTAGCCGGTTTTTGACAAATCTTTTAATAAAGTCTTCTTTTCTTCTTTCCTTCGGGGTTCTTCCGCTGCTTCATTCTTCTCGTCCACATCTTGCCCGACGTCTTCTTCTATCTTCTCCGTCCGTCCTTCCGCCTTCTGGTCCCGCATCTTGCCCGTTGTCTTGTCCTGTCGCCTCCTCGTCCGCATCTTGGGTCTTCTGCGGTCTTCTTCTCGGTCCGCCGCCTTCTCGTCCCCTGCGTTTGAATTGTAATTGGCCGCCGTTTTCCCGCTCCTGGGACCCGCCCCCCTCTGACGCCACAAGTAAACTCCTTAGAAGGTCATGTGCGTCAGAGGGGGGCGGGGTCGCAGAGCGTCACACAGCGGGGGAATTCAATTTCAATCGCGCCGCCCGGAGAAGAAGTTCCCGCCGTGTCACACTCATGTGACCCCGCCCCCCTCTGACGCACATGACCTTCTAAGGAGTTTACTTGTGGCGTCAGAGGGGGGCGGGTCCCAGGAGCGGGAAAACGGCGGCCAATTACAATTCAAACGCAGGGGACGAGAAGGCGGCGGACCGAGAAGAAGACCGCAGAAGACCCAAGATGCGGACGAGGAGGCGACAGGACAAGACAACGGGCAAGATGCGGGACCAGAAGGCGGAAGGACGGACGGAGAAGATAGAAGAAGACGTCGGGCAAGATGTGGACGAGAAGAATGAAGCAGCGGAAGAACCCCGAAGGAAAGAAGAAAAGAAGACTTTATTAAAAGATTTGTCAAAAACCGGCTACTGTCATTTTTATCACTTTGACATTTTTTTTGGGGTGAAATGGTAGAGGTACAATGTACCCCATTACCATTTCACACAGGGGGGGGGGTCAGGATCTGGGGGTCCCCTTTGTTAAAGGGGTCTTCCAGATTCTGATAAACCTCCCGCCCGCATACCCCCACAACCACCGGGCAAGGGTTGTGGGGATGAGACCCTTGTCCCCATCAACATGGGGACATCCTCCCCATGTTGAGGGCATGTGGCCTGGTGCGGTTCAGGAGAGGGGGGGGGCCGCACTCTGTCCCCCCCTCTTTTCTGCGGCCGGCCAGGTCAACGTGCTCGGATAAGGGTCTGGTGTGGATTTTTAGGGGGACTCCACGCCATTTTTTTTTTCAATTTGGGGTGGAGTTCCCCTTAAAATCCACACCAGACCTGAAGGGTCTGGAATGGATATTTGCCGGGAACCGCACGTCTTTTTTTTGGGGGGTTTTTACGGCGGGGTTCCCCTTAATATCCATTCCAGACCTGAAGGGCCTGGTAATTTAATTTGGAGGGACCCCCTTTTTTTTTTTTTTTTTTTAATGAGCAATGCCTCTATTCTTTATAGCCATGAGTACTTTAACCACTTGCCCACCGGGTTAATTCTGGCACTTCTCTCCTTCATGTGAAAATCACAATTTTTTGGCTAGAAAATTAATCAGAACCCCCAAACATTATATATTTTTTTTTAGCAGACATCCTAGGGAATAAAATGGCAGTCATTGCAATACTTTTTGTCACACCGTATTTGCGCAGCGGTCTTACAAGCGCACTTTTTTTGGATAAAAATCACTTTTTTGAATTAAAAAATAGGACAACAATACATTTTGCCCAATTTTTTTCTATATTGTGAAAGATAATGTTACGCCGAGTAAAATGATACCCAACATGTCACGCTTAAAAATTGCGCCCGCTCGTGGCATGGCGTCAAACTTTTACCCTTTAAAAAACTCGATAGGCGACGTTTAAAAAATTCTACAGGTTGCATTTTTTGAGTTGCAGAGTAGGTCTAGGGCTAGAATTATTGCTCTCACTCTAACGATCGCGGCGATACCTCACTTGTGTGGTTTGAATACTGTTTTCATATGCGGGCGCTACTCGCGTATGCGTTTGCTTCTGTGCGCGAGCTCGTCGCGACGGGGCGCTTTAAATTTTTTTTTTGGGGTTTTCTTATTTATTTTTATTTAGTTTTATAATGTTTTACACTGAAATAAAAAAATAAAAAAAAAATGATCAGTTTTCTTCCTATTACAAGGAATGTAAACATCCCTTGTAATAGGACTAGTGTGTGACAGGTCCTCTTTATGGAGAGAGGCGGGGTCAATAAGGCTGGAAAGCATGGTATTGAAAAAAAAAAAAAAAGATCTCATGCTTTCAGCTGCAATCATGTTCGTTCACCACAGTGGTGTAGTGTATAGCACTTTGACCTAGCAGCAAAAGAGTCGTTGGTTCGAATCCCGCCCGTGACAGCATCTGCATGGAGTTTGCATGTTCTCCCTGTGCCTGCGTGGGTTTCCTCCCACAATATAAAAACACGCTGTAAATCGGTTCCGGTCTAAATAAGCCCTAATATGCAGTAGTATATTAAGGTTTGGTTCTGCCCTAGGCCTGACTACATATCTGCACCTCCTAATAGAAAAATGACCAACCCCTTCCTGTCAAGGTCACACCCTGTTTTTGTATAACCCCGCCCAGTAATTTTCAGGGGACCCACACACTAGTTCTGGGGGGGCACTGGATTCCCTTAACCACTTCCATACCAGGCACTTACGCACCTTCCCGCCCAAGCCAATTTTCAGCTTTCAACACTGTCGCACTTTGAATGGCAATTGCGCGGTCATACAACACTGTACCCAAACAAAATTGGCGTCCTTTTTTCCCCACAAATAGAGCTTTCTTTTGTTGTTATTTGATCACCTCTGCGTTTTTTTTTTGCGCAACAACTAAAAAAAGACTGCAAATTTTGAAACAAAAAAACCTTTTTCTTTTTTTAGGTTAATTTTTTTGTAAATAAGTTTTTCTCTTTCAATTACGGGCACTGATATGGCGGCACTGATGGGCCCCGATGAGATGGCACTGATGGACATCGATGAGGTAGTACTGACGGCACAGATGAGGTGGCATTGATTGGCGGCGCTGCTATGCGGCACTGATGGGCACTCATAGGCGGCACTGATGGGCACTCATGGGCGGCACAGATGGGCGGCACTTATGGGTGGCACTGATGGATACTTATGGGCGGCACTTATGGGTGGCACTGATGGATACTTATGGGTGGCACAGGTGGGCACTGATAGGTGGGCACTGTGCATGGATGGGCACTGTGGGGTGGCACTGATTTTCCCAGTCAGTGCCCATTTGTGGGCACTGATTGGCATCTTTTTTCTTATTTTTTAATGCTTTTTGTTTTTTTGTTCTATATTTTTTTTGTTTTTGCACACCCTGGTGGTCCAGGGTGGGCATCCCTGGTGGTCCAGTGTGGTGATCCGAGGGGGGGCTGCGCTGATAAACAATCAGCGCGAACGCCCCCTGTCAGGAGAGCCGCCGATCGGCTCTCCTATACTGGCGTCTGTAAGACGCGAGTGAGGAAGAGCCATCGATGGCTCTTCCTGTTTACATCGTGATCAGCCGTGATTGGACACGGCTGATCACGTGGTAAAGAGTCTCCGTCTCCGTGAGAGACTCTTTACCGAGATCGGAGATGCAGGGTGTCAGACTGACACCCCGCATCACCGATCGCCGCGCTGCGTGCCCCCACAGGCGCGTGCGGCATGAAATCCTGCAGGACGTCCTGTCAGGATTGTGTAACCACTTCCCGGACGTAAATCGGCCATAGGCTGGGCGGGAAGTGGTTAATTTGCATAGTTTTTCTCTCACTTCCTGTTTGGCTATGGGGCAGGAAGTGAAGGCAAATCTCCCCAATTGGACACAGATAATACAAAATAAACTGACAGGGCCTATAACCCTCCCTCACTCTATCCAAAATGAAAGAAAATAAAACTTGTTGATTATAGTTCTTGTCAGGGGCGGACTGACCATTGAGTCACTTGGGCACTGCCCGAGGGCCCCATGCCACTAGGGGGCCCCATCCGGGTTGCCAGGCTCAGTAAAACCAGGGACAGTATGTAAAAATCTGTTTTTTTTTTAGATCTGTCCCTGATATGTCCGAAAATGACATGCTTTTAATGTGAATATCCCAAGATTTTAGCTGCCCGCCTCTGCACTACCTCCTGGCGTGGTGGTCATCTGTAAGCCAGAGGGGCCCCATAATCTTCTATTGCCCGGGGGCCCCATGAGTTGTCAGTCCGCCCCTGGTTCTAGTTTAAGCACAAATTTCATAGAGTTTTATTGAGAGCCCTAAGAAAATATAACCATGCCAATAGGCCAGGATAGAGCGTTGCTAATATGTAGGAATGTGTGTGTTAGAGCACCCCACCCAATGTTAACTAAAAAATTATTAATTTGCAAATAAGTATTATCTGCTCATTTTTTTGGGGATGTCTGCACCCCTGATAGTGACAACATTTGTGAGGTGTCTTCACCCTTTCTAATTCATTCACTTCCTGTCACATAGCCAAAC
Source organism: Rana temporaria (assembly GCF_905171775.1). NCBI lineage: Eukaryota > Metazoa > Chordata > Amphibia > Anura > Ranidae > Rana > Rana temporaria. Next base: position 456,451,268 of record NC_053490.1, on the reverse strand, counting down.
AGGAAGTGAGGGTAAAACCTTACTAATATATTTTCTTGTGGACACAGAGATCAATCTAAATAGTTTCCCATTATGTAAATTGCACTCTAGCATTTTGCTGTGTACACCCCAAATTATTAGGGATCTTGGACTTTGGTGTCCATTTACTAAAGGCAAATCCACTCCTACAAGTGCAAAGCAAGGAAGAAAACAAAACAACTTTGCTTCTACAGGATTGGATGTTAAAACCATCAGTGCTTCCTCTCAGATTTTCAGCAACTATGCTTGTACTGCAGAGTGGCTTTGCCTTTACTAAACCCCAAACTAAATAATCATTTGGGGCAGGGATCCTCAAACTACGGCCCTCCAGCTGTTGTAGAACTACACATCCCATGAGGCCTTGTAATGCACTGACATTCACAGACATGACTAGGCATGATGGGAATTGTAGTTCCTGAACAACTGGAGGGCCGTAGTTTGAAGACCCATGATTTGGGGTGTACACAGCAGTGCTGGAGTGCAATTTGCTTAATGGGGACACTAGTTAGATTGACCGGTGTCCCCAAGAAATGACACTGGTAGGGTTTTAACCTCACTTCCTGTTCAGCTGTGTGACAGGAAGTGAAGCCAATTTTAAGAAAAGGGACACAAAGCTCAACACAAAAATAAAAAAACACAAAGCAGGGGTTCTAACACTCACTTGGCTTCCCTCAAACACCCACAATTTGAATAGGATTGCCTTGCGCTAGATTTAAGCACAGTGCTGTAAATCAGCACGTCAAGCCTGTCCACCAATAGCAAACCCCCCCCCCCCCCACAGGCCATGTTTGCAGGTTTTCCTTCATCTTGCACATGTGCTTTAAAATAGTCTGGACAGCAATTCTTGATAAGAGAAATCCCCAAAACATGTCCTGTCGGGGGTACTTGAGGGCTGAGGACCACTGCAGAATAAATAAAATACTTACCAGTTTTTGTCTTTAAAGTCAGGGAGAATAAACATGGCAAACATTTCATGATTACACACCAGGAAAGAAGCTTAGACAAAAATCACACATAATTTGTTAGGCCCAAACCTAGTTCAGCTGCAGCTGTCAACATATGTAGCATGAAAAAGTAACAAAAGACAAACTTAACAATTTTAAAGTAATTTTTATTGGTCAACAAAACAAGGAAAGCAAAAAAAGACAAACAAACAAAAATACATTTCAAAATACTAATTAACCATAGCTTTACACATTTTTCATAAAATAAGGCCACATAGACAAATACATCAAAGTGAACATTATTTAAAAATAAACCAAAACCATTGGCAAAATAAAACAAAACCCATGCAACAAACCACATTTGTGTTTAGCAACAGCATTTCTGCCAGCCTGCCCCTTCTGAGGGCAGCTGAGGACTGATCGATCCAAGCTTTTTATAACAGTGCTAGTAATGAAGCAATTGAAATCACATGACCAAATTGCAGTCTCTAGTTTGGGTGAGCTTGTAATTGGGCACACCTGCAATTAACCCAAACCACGCTCTATGAGCATCCAATGAGTGTTTTTCACCTTTTAAAAAGAAAGGATATTTTTTTTCTAAGTGTTTGAGCATGCTCAGTTCATCACACATGTAGGAACCAAGCTGCAATGGAATGAGAGCTTTTTTTTTTTGTTTCCCCTGATCTGATGCTTTCCAGCCTGAAGGGGAGGTGTTAAAGACAGAAGTAAACACGCACATTTAATAATCTATTTGTGTGAAAAAAAAGGTTGCCAATTTTGTTTGGGAGCCACGTCGCACGACTGCGCAATTGTCAGTTAAAGCGACGCCGCGCCGAATCACAAAAACTTGCCCGGTCATTGACCAGAAATATGGTCCGGGCTCAAGTGGTTAAAAATTAACAAAACACAAAAGTGAGCCCAATTTTTGGGGATAATGTGAAAGATGATGTTACACTGAGTAAATAGATACCTTACATGTCACGCTTTACTATTGGAAACACTCCTGCAATGGGGCCAAAATGAATTCCGTGAATATCCCCATAGGCGACCTTTTATTTTTTTTTCCAGGTTACCAGTTTATAGTTACAAAGAAAGTCTAGTGGTAAAAGTATTGCTCTCGCTCTAACGCACGCGTCAATACCTCACATGTGTGGTTTGAACGATGTTTATATATGTGGGCGGGACTTGCGTAAGTCCCGCCCACATATGTAAAAATTATTTTTACTTTTTGCTATAATAAATATCCCCAAAAATATATATTCAAAAAACTAAAAAACCCCTCAGTTTAGGCCGATACGTATTCTACATCTTTTTGGTTCCAAAAAATCGCAAATAGCGTTTAGTGTTTGGTTTTTGCAAAAGGTATAGCGTCTACAAATTTTTTTTTTTTTTGTTTTAACTAGTTATTGGGGCGATCAGCGATTTTTATCGGTACTGCGACATTATGGCGGACACATCGAACACTTTTTTGGAACCATTGGCATTTTTCTAGCAATCAGTGCTGTAAAAAATGCATTGCTTACTCAAAAAATGCCACTGGCAGGGAAGGGGTTAACACTAGGTGCGAGGGAGGGGTTAAATATGTTCCCTGGGTGTGTTCTAACTGTAGGGGGGGGGGATGGGACTGACATGTGTAAATGACAGATCGCTGTTCATGAAGGGGAACTCCAGACCCCCCCAAAAAAAATAAGGTGGGTTCCCTCCAGGTGCATACCAGGCTCTTAGGCTTGGTCTGGAACATAAGGGGTTAAACCGGGGCCCAAAAAAATAGCGTGCCCCCCCCCCCCAAGATCCAAACCAAGCCCTTATCCCAGGCACGCAGTCTGGTCAGACAGGAATGGGGGTGGGGACGAGCAAGCGCCCCCCTCCCTCCTGAGCCATACCAGACCACATGCCCTCAACATGGGGGAGTGTGTGCTGTGGGGGAGGGGGGCACTGCCCCCCCACCCCAAAGCACTCTTGCCCCCATGTCGATAGGGACAAGAGCCTCTTCCCGACAACCCTGGCCGTTGGTTGTCGGGGTATGCGGGCGGAGAGCTTATCAGAATCTGAGAGACCCCTTTAATAAAGTGGTCCCCAGATTCCGGCCCCCCACCCTATGTGAATGAGTATGGGGTACATCGTACCTCTACCCATTCACATGGGGGAAATGTAAAGTAAAAAAAACACACCACACAGAATAAAATATTTTATTAATCTGCTCCGGAGCCCCCCCTTTCTTCTTTAGCTCTCTTAGAAGGGGGGGTTTCTTCTCTCCCGATCTTCCGCCGGGACCCTGGGCTTCGGTGATTTCTGCCGGGGGAGGGCGCCATCCCTCGGTCCTCTCCGGAGCCTTCCGCCGGATGCCCCCACCCCATTTAAGCTCTTTTTCATTAGGGAGGGGCATCCGGACTTCGGGGTCTTCTGCCGGGGGATGGCGCCTATCCCCCGGTCTTTCCGGTGCCTTCCGCCAGGGTTCCGGTCTTCCTGGTCTTCTGCCGGGGGTGCGCCAACTCCCCGGTCTTTTCTCTTCTGTCTTCTCTGCTCCCTCTTCTGCCTGGCTCCCCCGCGGAGCCAGGGCTTTCTTCCGTCTTCTTTCTTCTCTCTTCCTTCTTCTGCCTGTCTCCTCCGGGAGCACAGGGCTTGTCTCCGCTGTCTTCTCCCTTCTCTTCCATTCGATGTTGACACGACGAGGTTCCGCGCTGACATGCCGTGTCAGCGGCGGGCATGGACTTATATAGGGTAATGCCACCATGTGACCTCAACCCATGTGACATCACATTCCCTGGGCATGATGGGAATGTGATGTCACATGGGTTGAGGTCACATGGTGGCATTGCCCTATATAAGTCCATGCCCACTGCTCAGACGGCATTCCAGCGCCGGACCTCGTCGTGTCAACATCCAATGGAAGAGAAGGGAGAAGACAGCGGAGACAAGCCCTGGGCTCCCGGAGGAGACAGGCAGAAGAAGGAAGGGAGAAGAAAGAAGACGGAAGAAAGCCCTGGCTCCGCGGGGGAGCCAGGCAGAAGAGGGAGCAGAGAAGACAGAAGAGAAAAGACCGGGGAGTTGGCGCACCCCCGGCAGAAGACCAGGAAGACCGGAACCCTGGCGGAAGGCACCGGAAAGACCGGGGGATAGGCGCCATCCCCCGGCAGAAGACCCCGAAGTCCGGATGCCCCTCCCTAATGAAAAAGAGCTTAAATGGGGTGGGGGCATCCGGCGGAAGGCTCCGGAGAGGACCGAGGGATGGCGCCCTCCCCCGGCAGAAATCACCGAAGCCCAGGGTCCCGGCGGAAGATCGGGAGAGAAGAAACCCCCCCTTCTAAGAGAGCTAAAGAAGAAAGGGGGGGCTCCGGAGCAGATTAATAAAATATTTTATTCTGTGTGGTGTTTTTTTTTTACTTTACATTTCCCCCATGTGAATGGGTAGAGGTACGATGTACCCCATACTCATTCACATAGGGTGGGGGGCCGGCATCTGGGGGCCCCCTTATTAAAGGGAGCTCACAGATTCCGATTAGCCCCGCCCGCATACCCCGACAACCAATGGCAAGGGTTGTCGGGAAGAGGCTCTTGTCCCTATCGACATGGGGGCAAGAGTGCTGTGGGGTGGGGGGGCAGTGCCCCCCTCCCCCACAGCACACACTCCCCCATGTTGAGGGCATGCGGTCTGGTACGGCTCAGGAGGGGGGGGGGCCGCTCGCTCGTCCCCTCCCCCATTCCTGTCCGGGCCAGACTGCATGCTTGGGATGAGGGCTTGGTTTGGATCTGGGGGGGACCCCCGCGCCGAATCGGCGCGGGTTTAACCCCTCACGTTCCGGACCAAGCCTAAGAGCCTAATGTAGCCCTGAAGGGGGACCCGCGCCGATTTCAAGTTTGAAATTTGGCGCCGAGTTCCCCTTCAGGGCTGAAAACAGCTCGGAGATTCCCGTGCGCCGCGTCACGCAGCGCATTCACGGGTACGCCGCTTGGTATTTACCAAGATTTTCACGGCGTACTGACAAGGCGCACGGGAATCCCTGACTTTTCTCTCTGCGCATGCCCAGTATGCAAATGAACCTCCCGAGGTTCAGGCGCACTGTGCAAGCGTACGGGGATCTGTTTTCAAAAAACACTTTCCCTTTCAATTCGGCCCGCCAAACACTTCAAAACACATGTCACTTCACTTCCCCTGCATCCCCCCACCTCCCCCCTTAATAAACTCCCGCCCAAACCCCCGCAATTTATAGTTTAATGTGCCGTGCGCCAGGTCTGTACTGGTGCACAATGCACCCTCTCCTGGGCGCACGGAGCACATTAGTAACTAGGGAAATACACTGCACTAGCAGCGTATTTCTTTAGTAAATGGCCAAACGGCTGCTACTCCTGCTTTTACTCCATGAGTCATGGAGTAAAGGCTTGGTAAATCAGGCCCATTGTGAGGTTAAAATTAGGAAACTTACCTTAATATACTCCTCCTGCAGAACTTTGATGATGGCAGCACACGTGTCCGGTATGATGACCCCAAGCGCCTGCGGAGAGATGCCTGTCGAGAACTTGAGGTCCTGCAGGCTCCTCCCAGTCGCCAGGTACCGCAACGTGGCAATAAGCCTCTGCTCGGCCGTGATGGCTTGGCGCATCACAGTGTCCTGCCTCGTGATATAGGGGGACAGAAGATCCAGCAGACGGTTGAATACGGGGTCCGTCATGCGGAGAAAGTTCCTATAGTCATTAGGATTATTCTCCTGGATTTCCCTAAGCAGAGGCATATGTGAGAACTGGTCACGCTGGCGCAACCAATTCTTGGTCCAGAAACGCCTCCGCCCCCTGTTTCTGGCCAAAGTACTGGAATAATGAACATATCCAGCAGCCATCCCATAAACAGCACCAACTTGCGAAAATTGACGCTGCTGCTCCATCATGGCTTCAAACCGGCCGGCTGGTCAGTCAAGAACACACTCCAACAGAAAGCACAATCAAATCCAGCGGTACCTGCAAAGAACGCACGACACACAGATACGATCACACAGTACGAAGCTGCAAAGCAGAACGAACTGCACGCCTGTACCCGAATGCCAACTACGTACCCACAAGCACACGCACTGAACCAGAAAATACTACCTGCTAAAGCACGGAGACCGAGAAGCGCGAATCAGCTCTAACCAAACCTTCACTAACACGAGCAAAGCCGTAACTAGCAAAAGCGGAACAGAGGGCGTCGCCATTGACTTTGGGCTTTCCCTTTATAGTGACGTCAAACGTGGTTTACGTGCACGCATTCTGGTCCGCCGGAAAATATGGCACGCCGGTGTGTACAAGCCAGCGGGCCAAAAGACAAAACAGCCTTGTACGCCGGAAACAGCCCGACGGACACTTTCCAGCGAACATGTTTGGTCGTGAGTACCCGGCCTTAGAGTTACCTTTACTGTCATGATGAGCAATAAAAACACAAATATGTTTATGTTTTCTGTCCTAAATAAATAATAATAATAAAAAAAATCAGTTCTGCATATATGTTTAAAGGAGCTGGGGTACAATCAACCCATAAACATGACGGGACTTAATGAATATGTGTCATAGAATTCAAGGAAGTAAATGAGTGGGGATCTCCACAGAGTAAGTTTATAGTGTATAGATTAATTGGAGAAGGCTAGAAGCAATTGAAATACAATGTAGAAATGAATACAGTAAAACCTTGGATTGCGAGCATAATTTGTTCCGGAAACATGCTTGTAATCCAAAGCATCTGTATATCAAAGCAAATTTCCCCATAAAAAATGATGATTTGTTCCACAACCATTTATTCATAAGTCCTTCAGTTTTATAGTCCAAATAAAAAGATTATAGCAATGTGAAACCATAAAATGTCCATCCACAAATGGAAGCCTCCACAAGGGGATTAGAAGCAAAATCCCCGGGAGCTACAAAGTATAAAAGAGAAGAGAGGCGCCTCTAAGTGTAGCAATATGGTTAAATTTAAAGTGGAGTTCCACCCAAAAATGGAACTTCCACTTTAAAGAAAGAAGACCCCCTGACATGCCACATTTGGCATGTCATTTTGGGGGGGGGGGGAACAGAAACCCTCTTTTTAGAGTGTTCCAGCTCCCACTTCCTCCCTAGGTTGCCTCGGCGGCCGGAAGTAAGTCACCTCTCCCCCTCCCTCTCCGCAATCACCTGGGACACGTCACAGGTCCCAGATGATTGCTCCGCCAATCACGGTGCGCAGCGCGGCTCGCCCATATGCAGTCCATACCTGGCTGTAAAGCCACAGCCGGGCGCCCACAGTGACAATGCCAGCGCCGCAGAGAGGAGGGGGAGACGAGGCTTCGTTCTCCCGCATCGCTGGACCCTGGGACATGTAAATGTCCGATTATTTAAAGTCAGCAACTGCAGTATTTGTAGCTGCTGACTTTTAATATTTTATTTTTAGGCGGAACACCCCTTTAATGAAGGTAAAACATGGTTGATGATTAAAGGAGGCACATCTAAAGGCCCATACACACGGTCGGACTTTTTGACAACTTCAAATTAGCAAGTTTTCAAAATAGTCTGACCGTGTGTACGCTCCATCGGACAAACTTTTTCAGGTTTCATCGGACAAAAAGTTTGGTCTGCAAACACAAACTTTACGTCAACAAGAGTCCAATGGTGCCTAGTCCAACCGTGTGTACAGCAAGCAATCAGACTTTTGTACAAAGTACAAACGCGCATGCTCAGAAGCAAAGACCAGCCGGAAGCGTTCTGTCTGGTAGAACTTGCGTTCGTATTTCGAAAGAGCACATTCGTGACGCGGCAAGTTCTGAAATCAAGAAAAGCAGCCCACATTCTCTTCTTCTTTATAATGTGATAATACTAAAAGCTGCTTTGCTGGTGATACTGACGGAGTAAAAACAAATGTCTTTACTTTGGATTAGTGTATTTTGGTTATATGAATCAAACATATTTCATATTTCAACCCCATTGCGCAACATGTCTGCTTGACGATCGGACGTTCAGAAACGAACAAAATTGCAAGAAACTGAAAATTGCGAATGCACACAGAAGAAACCTCTACTAACTCTCGATTAGCAGAAGGAGCCCAAAAGGAAGAATTGAACTTCCTCTTTAAACTCTCGTCAGTACGTTGAAACGTCACTACATTCGTGTTTGTTGCCAAAAAAGTCTGTGCGTGTGTATGCTATGGGTGTGACCGGACAACTCCCTTCGGACAAAAATCCAAGGGAAAGTTTGTTTGATGTCCGACCGTGTGTACGAGGCTTAAGTATGCAGGCATCTGGGGTAAAGCTGTCCACATAGACCGTCATCCACACCACCGGCTCTCACCTCATTCAGTCTGCAATCTTGACCAGAAAGACTACCCTGCAGTAGAGTGATTTGAAAGGGAGGCTTGAAGCGCTCATGGAGCACAGAGTGGAAGGGATGACGTTGATGGTGGTGTGGAGGATGGTCTATATTAGGCATGCCAAAGTCCGGCCCGTGGGCCAAATGCGGCCCGCGTTCCAGTTTAGTACGGCCCCCCTGGTGATTTGGATGTATATACAGTTGTGTTCAAAATTATTCAACCCCCCAATGCTGTAAAGGGTTTTAGAGAATTTAGTGTACATTTGTAATTGTATTCAGAAAGAAATCCTACAAGGACTTCTTAAAGAACCATATGCAACTAAAATGACATCAATTGGTTTTGTAATACAGTAGTAAATGTTTCTTTTGTGAATTCTTCATTTACACAATTATTCAACCCCTTAAAGACTAACACTCTGAAGAACAGAGGTTCATTGAAGTGTTTTCAATCAGGTATTGAAAACACCTGTGGATGTCAGGGAACAGCAATAAAGCCTAATAAGCACCAATCAGGCAGCTTTAAAATGACTGTGATACTCAGCTCCTTCTAGACATTTACTGGTGTGGTTACAAACATGGTGAAGTCAAGAGAATGGTCCAGGAAGACAAGAGAAGAGGTGATTACTCTTCACAGGAAGGGCAATGGCTATAAGAAGATTGCAAAGAAGTTAAACATACCAAGAGACACCATAGGAAGTATCATTCGCAAATTCAAGCCAAAGGGCACTGTTGAAACGCTACCTGGTCGTGGCAGAAAGAAGATGCTGACTTCGACTGCTGTGCGCTACCTGAAGCGTAGAGTGGAGAAAAGTCCCCTTGTGACTGCTGAGAAATGATTTGTCAGATGTGGGTACTGAAGTTTCTGCTCAGACAATACGGCGCACAGTGTGTAATGAAGGCCTCCGTGCCAGAACTCCCAGGCGCACCCCCTTGCTGTCTCCAAAGAATAAAAAGAGTCGACTGCTGTATGCCAAAAGTCATGTGGACAAACCACAGAAGTTTTGGGATTGTGTTCTGTGGACTGATGAAACAAAATTAGAACTGTTTGGGCCCATGGATCAACGCTATGTTTGGAGGAGGAAGAACAAGGCCTATGATGAAAAGAACACCTTGCCTACTGTGAAGCATGGCGGGGGGGTCAATCATGCTTTGGGGCTGTTTTGCTTCTGCAGGTACAGGGAAGCTTCAGCGTGTGCAAGGTACCATGAATTCTCTTCAGTACCAGGAGATAGTGGATAACAATGTGATGCAGTCCGTCACAAACCTGAGGCTTGGGAGACGTTGGACCTTTCAACAGGACAATGATCCCAAGCATACCTCCAAGTCCACTAGAGCATGGTTGCAGATTAAAGGCTGGAACATTTTGGAGTGGCCATCGCAGTCACCAGACTTAAATCCGATTGAGAACCTCTGGTGGGACTTAAAGAAAGCAGTTGCAGTGCGCAAGCCTAAGAATGTGACTGAACTGGAGGCTTTTGCCCATGACGAATGGGCGAAGATACCTGTAGATCGCTGCAAGACACTTGTGTCAAGCTATGCTTCACGTTTAAAAGCTGTTATAACTGTAAAAGGATGTTGTACTAAGTACTAAGATTGAATGTCACTTGGGGGTTGAATAAAACTGATAATGATGTGAGCACAGAAAAGACATTTGTGGTTATTTCATTATAAATGTTATGTTATATTTGTCTGACCTACACGTGCCTCTTTGATTTAATTGTAAGCAGGATGACTGAATGATCAAAATCAATGTCAAACTGGCCAAAAAAATCTATTTCAGTGGGGGTTGAATAATTTTGAATACAACTGTATCTTTTGTGGCCCCCAGGGCTGCCTCGGAGGGGACAGGGAGGGGGGCAGGATGAGCGCCTTCAGATTACATACAGGAGAATCTCCTGTTTACTCAGTGGCATCTGTAATAGGGAGTCCCGTCTCCTGGGCTGCCATTGGACGACTGTTCTGTCTATCATAGGAGGCGGGACTTCGTATTAAAGATGCCGCCAAGTAAACAGGAGATTCTCCTGTATGTAAGCTGTTGGCGCTCATCCTGCCCCCCTCCCTGTCCCCTCCGATGCTGCAGATGGGCATCGATCAGGCTGCACTGATGGCAATGGTGGGTCTACATTCATGGCAATGGTGGGGCTGCATTCATGGCAATGGTGGGTCTGCATTCATGGCAATGGTGGGTCTGCATTCATGGCAATGGTGGGTCTGCATTCATGGTAATGGTGAGGCTGCAGATGGACACTGATTAGGCTGCATTGATGGGCACTGACCCCTAATTTGCTTCACAGTTCTTTATTTAAAAAATAAATTCCCTGAAACTTCCATCTTAACCCCCCTGACGGTAAACCCGAGCGTGACTCAGGGTTGGTTTTACATGTTAGGATCGGCAAACCCGAGTCACGCTCGGGCTGGACGGGCTTACCTTTCGCTGGATCCACAGGCTTGGTTTACTCACCTTGTCCCTGGATCCAGCGATGCCACCCGCTGTGTGAGCGAGCGGGACCTCCTCGCTCGATTCACAGTCCCCGTGTGACGCCGATCTCCGTTCCCTGCGACGTTACGACGCACGGGGACGGAGAACGGCGCCAAATTCAAAAAAGTAAACAAACACATTACATACAGTATACTGTAATCTTATAGATTACAGTACTGTATGTAAAAAATACACACCCCCCTTGTCCCTAGTGGTCTGCCCAGTGCCCTACATGTACTTTTATATAATAAAAAATGTAATTTCTGCCTAAAAACTGTAGATTGTCCAAAAGTGTCCCTTTATGTCAAAAATGGTTTTAGATCAGCTAGAAAACAGCGATAATAAATTATAATCACTTGCAGAAATGTGCGATAGCGATTTGCGAGGAAATTCGTCATAAAAAATAAATAAAATAATGACAGCGACAATTCTGCAACTGCAAATTTCAGTGATTTTGAGTTGATTACATTATTGAATAATTTTTATTATAATTATATTATTATTTGTTATAATTATTTATAATTATTTATTATATTATAATTTATAATTTTGTTTTAAAAAAAAAATCATACCCGGGATGCCTACAAGACTCTTGCTTGGTCAGATTTAAGTGAGTTATTTCTAAAAATTACAGGCCTACAGTATAAAACGCCAATTTCCTTGCAAAATAAATGTACCGCTTTTGGTACGTAATTCCAGACAGAATCATACCGCCAGGGAGGTTAAAGTGAAGGTGCGTGTTATACGCCGGTAAATATAATATATCCAAATAACACACTCGAGATCGTCTCTTCACCACACACAGCCACAAAGGAAAGAGAATTATTGTTGGGCCGTGTATTAGTGCTCGGACAAACACATTTAGACCAAATTTTAATGGTTCAAAGAATGTCAGGCAAAATGGTCGGCCCTTGCGCATATTCACTTCATCAAATCTGGCCCTATTTGAAAAAAGTTTGGACACCTCTGGTCCATGTGGACAGCTTTACCCCAGGATGCCTGCATACTTAGATGTGCCTGTTTTAATCATCTACCATGTGAGTTGCTAAATGTTGTACCTTTGTTAAATGTAACTATTTTTCTACACTTAGAGGTGCCTCTGTTTTGTTTTATACTCAGTGGTGACATGACGCTACTTGTATATCAAGACATCGCTTGTATATCAAGTCAAAATGTATTTAAAAACTTTGCTTGTCTGGCAAAACGCTCTCAAACCAAGTTACTCTCAAACCAATGTTTAACTGTATATGATTTTACATTTTGACCATAGATACACTTTCAGATCCACATTTAGTACACTGGCACTGATTTCGAAAAACTGGAACATTAGTAAAAAAAAAAAGGGCTGTTGCCATAACAACCACTTTTTTTTTTAGCTCTTCCATTGTCCAACCAGCATTGTAAAAAAAGAAATGTGTATCCACTAAGTTCTATAGTGTTCCAGTCTTTGTAAATTAGACTAGTTTGTGTTTCTTTCTGTGATATTAGTCATCTAAAAATGTTAAAATACGTTTGTAGGTTTTCTACAAATATTTAAAGTGGAGGTTCACCCGAAAACTTAATTTTTAACCTTAGATTGATGCTCATTTTGTCAAGGGGAATCGGGTAGTTTTTTTAAAATCAAAGCCGTACTTACCGTTTTAGAGAGCGATCTTCTCCGCCGCTTCCGGGTATGGGCTGCGGGACTGGGCGTTCCTATTTGATTGACAGGCTTCTGACGGTCGCATACATCGCGTCACGATTTTCCGAAAGTACCCGAACGTCGGTGCGCAGGCGTCGTATAGAGCCGCACCGACGTTCGGCTTCTTTCGGCTACTCGTGACGCGATGTATGCGACCGTCGGAAGCCTGTCAATCAAATAGGACCGCCCAGCCGCGAAGACCATACCCGGAAGCGGCGGAGAAGATCGCTCTTTAAAACGGTAAGTACTGCTTCGATTTTAAAAAAACTACCCGATTCCCCTTGACAAAATGAGCATCAATCTAATGTTAAAAAAAAAATTTCGGGTGAACTCCCGCTTTAAGTGAACTTTTAGGTAAGAAATGGACAACAGCTAAATAGTATTGGCTTCCATGTGGAAAGAGTAAGTAATTGACAAATACAGATGGGCAGGTTATGCCCTGACCATCAAGTCACTTTTCAGGGTAGAAATTCCAGCACAAATGCTCTTCTGTGTCTATGTCAGTGGTGTTGACAGCTATGTAAGGAACTAATTGTTCATATAGTAAATGATCAGTGGACACAATAGAACTCTCAGTGCATTCTTTTGCAGGCCCATATCCTGTCTTCTGGTGCAGAGAGAACAGGAAAACATCTCTCCCACAACTGCACAGCTAGGTTTCACTACAAGTTTCACTACTAATGGACTTCTGTTAATACCTTTTCTTACATTTCTTGCTTCTTTAACCACTTAAGCCCCGGACCTTTAGGCAGCTAAATGCCCAGGCCAGGTTTTGCGATTCGGCACTGCGTCGCTTTAACAGACAATTGCGCGGTCGTGCGACGTGGCTCCCAAACAAAATTGGCGTCCTTTTTTCCCCACAAATAGAGCTTTCTTTTGGTGGTATTTGATCACCTCTGCGGTTTTTATTTTTTGCGCTATAAACAAAATTAGAGCGACAATTTTAAAAAAAATGCAATATTTTTTACTTTTTGTTATAATAAATATCGCCCAAAAACATATCTAAAAAAAGTTTTTTCCCTCAGTTTAGGCCGATACGTATTCTTCGACCTATTTTTAGTAAAAAAAATCGCAATAAGCGTTTATCGATTGGTTTGCGCAAAATTTATAGCGTTTACAAAATAGGGGATAGTTTTATTGCATTTTTATTAATTATTATTTTTTTACTACTAATGGCGGCGATCAGCGATTTTTTTCGTGACTGCGACATTATAGCGGACACTTCAGACAATTTTGACACATTTTTGGGACCATTGTCATTTTCACAGCAAAAAATGCATTTAAATTGCATTGTTTATTGTGAAAATGACAGTTGCAGTTTGGGAGTTAACCACAGGGGGCGCTGTAGGAGTTAGGGTACACCTAGTGTGTGTTTACAACTGTAGGGGGGTGTGGCTGTAGGACTGACGTCATCGATCGAGTCTCCCTTATATAAGGGATCACTCGATCGATACGCCGCCACAGTGAAGCACGGGGAAGCCGTGTTTACACACGGCTCTCCCCGTTCTTCAGCTCCGGGGGGCAATCGCGAGGGAGCGGCTATAAACAAATAGCCGCGCCGTTGTCCCGGATCGCTCCCCGAGGGAACCCGACCGCCACATGTAGCGGGGGGGTCCCGATCGGACCCCCCACCCGCTAGAAGGCAAGGACGTACATGTACGCCCATTTGCCTGTACGTGCCATTCTGTGGACGTACATATACATGCGGCGGTCGGGAAGTGGTTAAATGGCCAAAGCAGGTGCACTCAAATGCAGTTTGGATGAGAGCACAATTTGCATTCACAGACTCGCATTCATTTGAAAATTTCCAGTTTTCCGTGCCCTCCCTTTTGTTAATCTGTGGGAAAACAATGATATTAAATGCTTTTGTGCAATGAAATGGCTGCTTGGTGGGTGAAAGGGTAATACATTAAAGGGATAGTTCACCCTTACCACAAAACTGGCTAATCAGATAAGGGGCATCTGTAAATAAAAACAAAGGCCCGGATTCACGTAGAGCGGCGTATATTTGTGCGGGCGTAGCGCATCTCATATGCGCTACGCCGACGTAACATTGAGAGGCAAGAACAGTATTCACAAAGCACTCGCTACCAACGTTGCGCCGGCGTAACGTAAATTGTCCGGCGTAAGCCCGCCTAATTCAAAGTAGGAAAGAAGTGGGCGTGATCCATTAAAATGAAGCTTGACCCCATGCAAATGATGGGCCGAACGAACAGCGCATGCGCGCGCATGCTCAGAATCACGTCGAATTTACTCCCTAAGATACGACGGCTCAGTGCCTACGACATTAACGTAACCTACGCCCAGCCCCATTCACGTACGACTTATGTAAACAACGTAAAATACGACGGCTGTTCGGTCGTCCATACCTTTCATGGGATGCGCCTCCTATAGGTGGAATAACTTTACGCCGGACGTACGCCTTACGTAAACGGCGTATACTACTGCGACGGGCGCAAGTACGTTCGTGAATCTGCGTATCTCGGTCATTTGCATATTCGACGCGTAAATCAATGGAAGCGCCCCTTGCGGCCAGCGTAAATATGCGCCCAGGCTCCGACGGCGTAGGAAACTTACGTCGGTCGGATGAAGCCACATTTCAGGCGTATCTAGCATTAATCAGGCGCATAGATACGACGGCGCATCTGTGCACTTACACGGCGTATAGAAAGATACATCGGCGTAAGTGCTTTGAGAATCCAGGCCATAATGTGCTAAAGTTGAATAATACCCTTGCTATAGGTGTAGGCCATTTACATACCTTATGAAGCCTGACTGGAATACTCCCAGGACGTTGCTAAGTGAGGCCTAGTCATCACTGCTAATCTCCACCATCACAGGAGTTAACTCTCAAAACCTGAGCTCAGAGCTACTGCATCAGAGGACAGAAAGAGCATGTAAGGCCCCGTACACACGGTCGGACAAAACCGATGAGAATGGTCCGATGGACCGTTTTCATCGGTTCACCTCTGAAGTGGCCGTACGGCCTGATGTGTATACACATCATTGGACCGAAGGAAACCAGACCGATAGCCTATACACACGGTCGGTTTGGTCCGATGAAAATTAACTTCGGTTCATTCTCATCGGACCAAACCAACCGTGTGTACGGGGCCTTAGGGGGTTTGAGCCTAGGTTCACACTGAGCTGCGGGAATGAAGCCGCGCAAGTTCAGCTGAACTCGCACCATTTCACTCCCACATGTCAGTTTCGATTTCCGCCGCAATTTCAGAGACTTTGCAGGGTCTGCATTCATTTCGATGTGACTTCATATTGAGAGTACCTCACCAAAAAATACATTTTTGTCACAAGGGGTCCATGATATCTGACTTGCATCTTAGTGTAGACTTCTATAAAAATTGGTAAGCCAATCACACAAGGTACCTCCAGGTAGCCATATTGCATTTTACAGAAAATTACAGAGCTACAGATTAAAAAGGAAAGGTAATTTTTAATAACATTCAATTACAATATGACTTAATTTGCAATTGTGTATGCTATATTATTTATTTTTTTGCTATTTTTTTTCTCCATGAAAATGGAATTACCCTTTAATCACTTCCCGCCCGGTCTATAGCAAATTGACGTCTGGGAAGTGGTTGCGTTATCCTGACTGGACGTCATATGACGTCCAGCAGGATAACAGCTACCGCTGTTATTACCTTGCTTAGGCATTGTGCTGATGCTACTCTGTATGACAGAAAATACTCATACTAGTTCTTCAGTTAGTAAACATTATTTTTAAGAAACCTGGTGTGTACACAGTGGGCAGCACAGTGGTGTAGTGGTCAGCACTTTCACCTAGCAGGGTACTCCGGTTTCTTTCTTCCCACACTCTAAAGACATGTTGGTAGGTTAATCCGATCCTGTCTAAATTGGCCCTAGTATATGTAGGAATTTGTGTTAGGGACCTTAGGTTGTAAGCTCCTTGAGGGTAGGGACTGATGTGAATGTACAATGTATATGTACCATCCCGCAACAACATGGACACCCCCGCCCATTCTGGGTAAAACCATTACCCCTAGCACCAAAGTCAAAAGTCTCTGAGTCATTTTTTACACCTACATGACAATGGATGCACAAATAGGGTCAGTAGTCAGCGGATCCCACCATCTGCTGCGCCTACTACGCAGACTCACTCCCTTTATCCCAAAAGAAGACATAGCAGTCGGGTGGGAACAATTATCAACTCCAGACTTGACTATGCAAATGCCCTCTATCTCGGACTCCCTAAATACCAAATCACTCGTCTGCAAGTCTTTCAAAATGCGGCCGCTCGACTGGGAAAAAACCATGGGAATCAATTTCACCTTTCATTGAGATCCCTTTATTGGTTGCCAGTAAAAGACAGAATCACCTTCAAGGCACTCTGTCTAACGCATAAGTGTGTTCAAGGAAATGCCCCCCAATATCTATGCGAAAAACTAAAAGCTCACAATCCCAATCGCGTTCTGCGATCCACCAACCAAAATCTACTCCAGATACCCAAAGCCAGATACAAGTCCAAAGGAGAACAAAGTTTTGCAGTCCAAGGGCCTAGACTATGGAACGCTCTACCAACCAGCATCCGATTGGAGGTGAACTACCTAGCCTTCAGAGGAAAAATCAAAACCCATCTCTTCTGAGGGCAAAAAGTTTACTTAGGGAATGGATACTAAGCGCCCAGAGGCGATTCAGTTCGCATGTGTTGCGCTATATAAGTTTCTCACTCACTCACTATATGTAAATCGCTGCGTAAATTGACAGTGCTATATACTGTAAGTACCTGAAATAAAATACATTCTGTTCCAACAAGGGGCTACTCTTGGAGTTGGGCATGTCTCGGCTGTCATACAACCAAAAGGATGGGAGTGTAACTTCACATGTAACAGGAATGGCCAATGGATGTGAGGGAGCCTCCCAGTCTGACTTTAAAAAAAATAAAAATGAATAATCATAGGCACAGCAGAGCAGATATGTTGAATTCAAACCAGCATATGGGCAAATTAATGAGTAAAGTACATTCAGCAACATATTATGTCTACTAATGGAAGTGGAAAGTTGCAATGTTTGGAAAAGACAAAGGGAAACAAATACACTCATTTGTGTTCACCATAAAAGTATCGATTTTACTTGTGTCAATTTTTTATTTATTTTTTTGCAGGTTTGGGCTTTTTTTTATTATCCACAACATACTATCAATTTCCACACACTATTGAGGCTATTTATAAAAAATTGGAAAAACATGTTCCTCGCTATTTGCTTATCTTAGCAGATTTAGCTCTTCCCTTTGTAATTATCATGGTATTTTTAGAACTGAAAGTGATTTGTCTGTAATACAAAGTGCAGTGGTATTTGGCAGTTAAGATCAAATAAAGGATATGCAAAAACAAGGTAAACTGGTAGAGGGGTTTTGTTAAACGGGAAAGAAAAGCAGATAGCTTTCAAGTTGCCTTTTCTGGTTATTCCTCTGGGTGTACAGTTGAAGCTCAAAGCTAGACAAACTTTTATCTTTTGAATGGAATGGGGAAGGGTTACAGCCTTTCTTTTTATGGGACTCTGGAGACAATTTCCCTTGGGTGCTGTCAGGGAAAAAAGTGATAGGAAATCTCTGCAATGAGGACAGAGAAAAACACACTTTCAGGAAAGTGTTGAAAGGATGAAACTAATAACACTATTTTATATTGCTGTCCACACCTTCCTATCCCAGTGACTAGCGCAATTGTTGTTTCTTGTACAGGCAACACAGGGACAAGGTGATGTCACTAATGGTATCTTTTCCTCTCTATCCAAAACTAAAAAGAAGAAAACACTTTGGCTGGGGTTGACCTTTAAATAACTGCTGCAATTGAGGGGTGCACACTTCACATACTAGGTGGCGGTACCATGGTGAATTGGTAAGCTGTTCAAAAGACCCCTTTACCAGTCAACCATTTTTTTTGCCATTGTAAATAATGAACTTCTCGAGAAAAATGGTGAGGCTCATTTTGTGGTGCGAGGTAAGAAAGGCATGTTCTACATCTAAGGCCCCGTACACACGTCCGAGAAACTAGACGAGCAAAACACATCATTTTGCTCGTCGAGTTCCTTGTGAACCCGCCGAGAATCTCGGCGAGCCAAGTTTCCTCATTGACTAAAGAGGAAATAGAGAACATGTTCTCTATTTGGCCCGACGAGATCCTCGTCGGTTTCCTCGGCCAAAAGTGTACACGCGACCGGGTTTCTCGGCAGAATACGGCTCCGATCGAGTTTCTGGCTGAATTCTGCCGAGAAACTCGGTCGTGTGTACGGGGCCTCAAAGCCTAACTTGGGCTTATTTCTTCTCCCCACAGTCCCTGGAGGGCCCCCACGTGTATATTCTTTCTTTATACTTACCTTTTTAGATGGCTTTGGGCCAGTTACCTGATGCACTGTTTTTTTTCCCCATCCCTGACCTAGAGCAGTCCTCTGCTGATGCAGAAAGCAGTGCTGATGTGCTCACTGCAGTAGTGTATTTAGGTTTTGTGCTGCCCTAGGCCTGACTAAACTTGTGCACCCTCTAATTTAAATATGACCCATCCCTTTCTGTCAAGGCCACAACTCTTGCTGTTTAAGACCCGTCCTGAAATTTTTCGAGTGGGGACACTACTTCTGAGGGCCTGGGGGGCAATGAATTCCCTTAATTTGCATAGATTTCCTCTCACTTACTGTTTGGCTATGGGGCAGGAAGTGAAGGGAAATATCTGCAGCAGGACAGGGATGGTAAAAAATAAACTGACAGGGACTATAACCCTCCCTTACTCTATCCAAAATGAAAAAAAGTGTTGCCTATTGTTCTACTTTAAACACAAATTTCTGATAATTTTATGGAGAGGACTAAGAAGATATAACCATGTCATTGGTGCAGAAGAAAACACATAGAACAGTAAGGAATGTTTGTTGTACAGGATGATAGGACAGTCAAAATTAGAAGCAGCGCCCTCCCTCCCCCTACAGTTGCGGAATGCCAGCCACCCGCATACCAGAAGAAGTGTAGCTGCTTTATGGGGGCGCTAGACTAATTTGCCTCTCAGCCAAGTTCGCCCCATAAGACTGGTGCTACACTAACAGTGTAGCGCAAGCCGGAGGGGACTCTTTATGTGCTGCCCCCTTCAAAGTGCTGCTCTAGGCCTGGGCCTTGTTGGCCTAGGCCAGGATACAGCATTGGCTCACTGCTGTCTTATTCTGTACACCATGAATGAAGGGCACCATGGATATATCCATTTACAGGGTGGGGCCAGGACACCCATTCATTCATTCATTCATAGTATGCCCTCATTCCTCTGAAGACTGAGGACATTGAAGTATTGTGGAGACTGCTTTGGATTGAAGGTGAGTTTTTCAGTTTGAACTTTTTTATTTTATTTTGTAGCCTTTTCATGCCTGTTTATTTCTTCCTGTTTATTTCTTTCTTTGTTCTCCTCTGATGGCAGCCCTGTGTGTTGGACCCTTCACCATCATCCCTCATGGTCCGTGGACTTTTATAATAGATCTAAAGATCATGGACTTTTATGTATTTATTTCCTTGCCCAGAATACCATGTTTAAATTAATTAATTAATTAATGTGATAACTGTCTCCTTCTGTTGTCACCCTGTTGCATATGCCCTTGGTGGAGAGAGACTACTAGCAACACTGTGTGGGAATTACCCATGCCCCTTGTATGTCTTGTATGTGTGCGGCTGCATGGTGGCGAATACAACGGCCGCAATGATAGGTCCAGTACCAATGGTAGCTTCCCAGCCAGGCCAGGAGAGCTAAGCAATAGAAGTTTTTGTACAGACTTCCAGGTCTGATATAAATGAAAAATGGGGTTGTTGGTAAATAAAGTAAATAATACTCACCTAAATGACCCAATCCACTGCACCCAACACCTGATGTCACCCCCTTCCAAGCCCTGCGCCAGCTTTATCTGCAGTACTAAGTTTCAGCTTCATATATTTCCCCACCCTGAGATGCATTAAATCTGGCTTAGAAGTGCATGACAATGAGACTAATGGCCAGTAGACCAGAAAATCAGGACAATGCAATGGAGAAGTATAGATTGTGTCCACTTATCTCATCTCACATCCTACTTTTATTTTAAGCAGAGATCTTTCTTTATGGTGACTTTACAAAAAAGGGTACACGGTATCCTATTGTAGCACTACCCCCGCAGGAGCTGCTGGTTTAGATTTTGGGTGGCACGTTACCTCTATTCTCGCTGTCCAGGGCCAACGTGGTCCTGGAGCTAGGATTCACAACACGCACCCCTGGTCAGGCGGGATTATAGTGTACTACAGATAACCTAGTTACTAGTGGAAGAAACCTAAATCACTCAGACGGAAGAATTTCCATTTCTCTGTTACGTATCAATCTCAGATAGTGATCAGTCTTACAAATTGTTTCACTAATAGAAAGGGATATTCATTCTGCTATAATTGGTAATTGGTTCCTCTATAAGGGTGATTGGTTAAATGTTGACCTTTGCTCATCCAAACCAAATGAGTCCTTACTGCCACTGAATCACACATAGAGGTTATTCAATAAGGAAGTGTATTGAGGAAGTGAAAGGTGCTGTAATCCATAGAAGCCAATCAGAATGCATCTGTTTGGAATCTATGATGTATTCTTTATTGCACAGTCCCTTTTGTACATCCTCATTACTGTTTCCATGGAATGTAAATGTGTTTTACAACAGTAGAGTTACAAATGAATGCAGGGGTCTGTGTATATCTACAGGGGTATAAAACCATAAGCATAGCAAAGTGTATGATTGCTATGAGATCAGCATCACGGGAAACTTTACAAAGATGAAAATAACTTGCTTAAGCTTCACACATATTTCGGCAATCATAATGATCCGAATGTTCATGTAAATTTAAGGCACAACTATTAGATTCTCATGGTAGCATTCAACTAACAAATAGCCGGATTCATAGATACGCCGTCGTAAGTCCGAATGCGCGCCGTTGTATATTTAAGCGTATTCTGGAAACCAGGTACGCTTAAATTTGGCCAAGATACGACCGACGCAAGTCGTATCTTATGTGCATATTTACGCTGGCTGCTAGGGGCGTGTACGTGGATTTACGCGTCGAATATGTAAATGAGCAAGATACGCCGATTCACGAACGAACGTACGTACGCCCATCGTAGTAAGATACGCCGTTTACGTAAGACATACGCCGGGGTAAAGATAAACCACCAAAAAGATGGCGCAGCCCATGCAAGGTATGGACGACGGAACAGCCGTCGTATTTTACGTTGTTTGCGTAAGCGTACGTGAATGGGGCTGGGCGTAGGTGACGTTCACGTCGAAAGCAATGAGTATTTGCGACGTGATTCTGAGCATGCGCGCGTATGCGCCGTACCAACGGCCCTCATTTACATGGGGTCACGGGTACTTTACGTGGAGCACGCCCACTACCTGCCTATTTTGAATTAGGCGGGGTTACGCCGGGCCATTTGCGCTACGCCAACGTAACTTAGGGAGAAAGTGCTTTGTGAATACTGAGGTAGATTCAGAAAGCAATTACGCCTGCGTATCCATAGATACGCAGCGTAATTGCTAAGTAGCGCCGGCGTATCTACTTTCTGTATTCAGAAAGCTAGATACGCCGACTGTAGCCTAAGATACAACTGGCATAAGTCTCTTATGCCGTCGTATCTTAGGGTGCATTCTGCCGCTGGCCGCTAGGTGGCGCACCCGTAGTTGTCAGCGTAGAGTATGCAAATTGCATACTTACGCCGATTCACAACTGTACGCGCGGCCGGCGCTCATTTTTTACGTCGTTTGCGTACGTCGTTTTCGCCGCAAGGCTGCTCCTGCTATTAGGAGGCGCAGCCAATGGTAAGTATGGACGTCGTTCCCAAGTTGCGATTTTCAAAATTTGCGTCGTTTGCGTAACTCGTTCGTGAATGGCGCTGGACGCCATTTACGTTCACGTCGAAGCCAATGACGTCCTTGCGACGTCATTTACCGCAATGCACGTCGGGAAATTTTCCTGACGGAGCATGCGCAGTACGTTCGGCGCGGGAACGCGCCTAATTTAAATTATCCACGCCCCCTACGGGATCATTTAAATTACGCGCGCTTACGCCGGCCCCTTTTACGAAACGCCGCCTCAAATAACGGAGCAAATGCTTCGTGAATGCAGCGTAGCTCCAGTCATTTACGGAGGCGTAGCGTAAAAACGATACGCTGCACCGCCGTATCAGTGCGCGCCTCTACCTGAATCTGGGCCACTGGCCTTGCCTCTCTATTTTATGTCGGCGTAGCTCAAATAAACTGCGCTACGCCAGCTTAAACATACGCCGATGTATGTGAATCTGGCTAAGAGTGATTATCATAGTTTTCAAATCATAAACATCTTGGAATTATGCCGCGTACACACGGTCTGAAATTCTGATGGAAAAAGTCAGACGGAATTTTTTCATCGGATACTCCGACCGTATGTATTCCTCCATCGGACTTTTTCCGTCGGAAATTCCAAAGGACTTAGAAAGAGGACATGTTCTCTTTTTTTCAGACGGAAAAAAATTCTATCGGAAATTCCATTCGTCTGTATGGAATTCCGACGGAGAAAAAACACGCATGCTCGGAAACAATTCGACGCATGCTCAGAAGCATTGAACTTCATTTTTCTAGGCTCGTTGTAGTGTTGTACGTCACCGCGTTTTTGACGGTCAGAATTTGGTGTGTCCGTGTGTATGCAAGACAGCTTGAGCAGAATTCCGTCGGAAAAACCTGTTGGAGTTTATTCCAACGGAAAAAACGGTCGTGTGTACTATTACTTTTTAAAAGGCGGGTTGGAAATTCAGAGAGATCAAATAAGATTTTGCCATGAAGTGCAGTCATTTATTTGTTCTGTCTACAAATTATAGTTGTTGATCTTGGTTCCTCTTACAGAAAAATAAATGTTTGGGTATAGAAATCTATAATGTTTTGTACTTCTGTAGTTGCGGCTCTGCTTCTTCTTTACAGAAGTGTCAGTTTTTCAGCACAAATTAAAACGGAACTTAACCACTCCTAAATGAACTCCCTCTGCCCGTCTTCCATGACATTGGGGTAGATTCAAAAAGCAATTGCGTCTGCGTAACCATAGTTACGCAGCGCAATTGCTTAGTTGCGCCGGCGTATCGACTGCTCCTGATTCAGAGAGCTCGATACGCCGACTGCAGCCTAAGATATGACTGGCATAAGGCTCTTATGCCGTCGTATCGTAGGCTGCATTCTTACGCTAGCCGCTAGGTGGCGTTCCCGTAGTGGTCAGCGTAGAGTATGCAAATTGCATACTAACGCCGATTCACAACCGTACGCGTGCCCTACGTACGCTGTTTACGTCGTTTACGTTCGTCGGGTTCCATGTAAGGCTGCTCCTGCTATTAGCAGGGGCAGCCAATGCTAAGTATACCCGTCGTTCCCGCGTCGCGATGTTTGAAAATTACGACGTTTGCGTAAGTGAATCGTGAATGGCGCTGGACGCCATTTACGTTCACATTGAAGCAAATGACGTCCTTGCCGTCATTTGTCGGAGCATACGCACTACGTTCGGCGCGGGAACGCGCCTAATTTAAATGATCTACGCCCCCTACGGGATCATTTAAATTACGTGCCCTTACGCCGGGCATTTTCAAGGAGCGCCCGCGCAAATTACGTAGCTACTGCTTCATGAATGAAGCGTAGCGCACGTAATTTACGGAGGCGCAGCGTTAAAACGGTACGCTGCGCCTCCGTAAGAGGGCGCAAAAGGTACCTGAATCTACCCCACTATTTCTAAAATAAAAAACAGCACAATTGCATAGGTGCTGCCAGTTTCTTTCAGGCAACTGGGAGTTGCCAGAGACCGGCGGCTCATATATGCGCATATGCAGCAGATTCCCATGCTTGCACACCAATGTCACCATCTTCTGTGGGATGGGCAATGTACTGTGGCATTTGTGCACATGCATTGCGCATAAATCTGTCACACGTGTGCACATGGGCCGCAAATTTTCAGCTTAGTAACACACTGCCTTCTGGGGTAACTATGATGTAGAAATCTCAGCAGGCAGCATGGCCCGGCCTGAACCAGAACCCCAGAAGTCCTGCCTTGCAGCACAACAATAAAAGAACTGGTATTCAAATAGAATAAAAAGTTCTATTGCATTTGTATAATAGAGAGAGGCAAGGGATGAAATAACGAATTGTCATATAGGTAAGTTAAAGTGGAGTTCCACCCATAAATATAACATTACATCAGTAGTTTTAAAAAAATGTCATTAGTCCTTTAAGACTTTTTTTTTTTTTTTAGATGCCTTCAAAGTGTTGTTGCTAGGCAGAATAATTAATCTTCCCTCTTCCTGCACCTAGGTCTTTAAGCTTCCTAACCTACACCGCACAGACTCCTGGGAATGTAGTGGGTGTAACTTTCCAGGAGTCTGTGCACTTCCCAGTCTTGAAGAATCATGTGACTTGGACAGTACAGGTGCTGAAACCTGATCTGAAACCTATTACACTGCTTGTGCAGCACTGAGCATGTGCGAGATCTGCAAGGCTGAAATCCAGGAAGTCATAAAGTCTGGTTCATGATGCCCACACTTAAGATGGCCCCAGTCAATTTCTATTTTATAAAGTGTCTAAATGCTGTAACAACCTAACAAAATGGACCTTAGTTTACAGACTAACTTTACTAGAATACATTAAGCTTGTGCATTACAGGGGTATTTATATTTAAAAAGTGAAATTGTGGCCGGAACTCCGCTTTAAAGTGGTTGTAAACCCGCACATATACCCATTGAAGTGACCGGCCTCAGATGATACACAGAGAATAAACAAAACCTCCTACATAGGTTTTACTTGTTTATCTGAAGTTTTCTCTCTACACCCCTTCAAAAGAACAGATTGTGTTAAGAATCTTTCTTCACTTGTCAGGAGCACAGAGGAGGGGGCGGAAAGATTGCAGTTACAGGCTGTGAGAACCAATTAAAGGAAAGGAACACACCCCCCTTCACACAGCAGAAGAACGGTGTTCTAAATTGACAAGCTCTGTTCTGAGACCCCCACCCAAATTAATTTAATGTGTGAAGAAAATGCATGATTCATGCTGATAACAGAGGAAGGAAGCACGAGAAATAAACAACATATAGAGCTTTGGAGAGAGATAAGTAAACACTACAGATATACAGTGCCTTGAAAAAGTATTCATACCCCTTAAAAAATGTCCACATTTTGTCATGTTACAACCAAAAATGTAAATGTATTTTATTGGGATTTTATGTGATAAACCAACACAGAGTGGCACATAATTGTGAAGTGGAAGGAATTTTTTTTTTTACAAATAAATATGTGAAAAGTGTGGTGTGCATTTGTATTTAGCCCCCATTACTCTGATACCCCTAACTAAAATCTAGTGTAACCAATCGCCTTTAGAAGTCACCTAATTAGTAAATAGAGTCCACCCCTGTGTAAATTAATCTCAGTATAAATACAGCTGTTCTTTGAAGCCCTCATAGGTTTGTTAGAGAACCTTAGTGAACAAACAGCATCATGAAGGCCAAGGAACACACCAGACAGGTCAGGGATAAAGTTGTGGAGAAGTTTAAAACTGGGTTAGGTTATTAAAAAATATCCCCAAGCTTTGAGCATCTCACAGAGCACTGTTCAATCCATCATTCTAAAATGGAAAGAGTATGGCACAACTGCAAACCTACCAAGACATGGCCGACCACCTAAACTGACAGGCCAGGCAAGGAGAGCATTAATCAGAGAAGCAGCCAGGAGGCCCATGGTAACTCTGGAGGAGCTGCAGAGATTCACTGCCCGGGTGGGAGAATCGGTCCACAGGACAACTATTAGTCGTGCACTTTACAAATCTGGCCTTAATGGAAAAGTGGCAAGAAGAAAGCCATTGTTGAAAGAATGCCACAAGAAATCCTGTTTACAGTTTGCGATGTGGGGGACACAGCAAACATGTGTAAGTAGGTGCTCTGGTCAGATGAGACCAACATGTTACTTTGGCCTAAAAGAAAAATGCTACGTGTGGTAGAAAACTAAGAATGAACATCACCCTGAACACGCCATCCCCCCCGTGAAACATGGTGGTGGCAGCATCATGTTGTGGGGATGCTTTTCTTCAGCGGGGACAGAAAAGCTTGTCAGAGTTGATGGGAAGATGGATGGAGCCAAATACAGGACCAATCTTAGAAGAAAACCTGTTATGCCTCGTATACACGATTGTAATTTTGGAATTCCGACCGCGTGTATGCCCCATCAGAGTAATTCCATTGGAAATTCCGATGAATTCCATCGGAGTTTACGTAGAGAACATTTTCTCTTTTCCTCCGATGGAATTCCATCGGAATTCCGACGTTAATTTGGTCAGGCAAAGGTCCGATCGTGTGTACAGGGCATTAGAGTCTGCAAAAGACTGGGTTGGAGGTTCACCTTCCAGCAGGACAACAATCCTAAACTTACAGCCAGAGCTACAATGGAATAGTTTAGATAAAATCATATTCATGTGTTAGAATGGCCCAGTCAAAGTCCAGACCTAAATCCTATTGCAAATCTGTGACAAGACTTAAAATGTGCGGTTTACAGACGCGCTCCATCCAATCTGACAGAGCTTGAGCTACTTTGCAAAGAAGAATGGGCAAACATGTCACTCTCTAGATGTGAAAAGCTGGTAAAGACATCCCCAAAAAAACTTGCGGCTGCAATTGCAGCAAAAGGTGGTATTGACTCGGGAGGGCTGATCTGTTTCCCCATGTTTTTGCACTGTGACCAATGGAATGAATACAGATGACAAAATATGGACATTTCCTGTTCTCTCCACCAAATGATTTCTGTAGTTTTTACAACATAGGTAGTTCTGTATCAACATACATCCACTCTCCTCCATGTTTTTGCTTACCGTATTTTCCGGCATATAAGAGGACCTTTTGGATGCAAAAAAATTGCATCCAAAGTCGGGGGTCGTCTTATACGCCGATGACGGTCTCCGTCAGGCTGCGGACATCCATGATTTAAAAGCCGCGCCTCCTCCTCAGACTGTTCCGTGATAGGCAGAACACAAATTTTCCCAGCAGGGCCTCTGTTCAGTGTTCCGCCTATCACGGATGTCCTCTCGTCCGAGGATGAGAAGGCATCCGTGATAGGCGGAACACTGAACAGAGGCCCTGCTGGGAAAATTTGTGTTCCGCCTATCACGGAACAGTCTGAGGAGAAGGCGCGGCTTTTGAATCATGGATGCCCGCAGCCTGGAAGCCAGAATCTGCAAAAAAATAAGGTAGGGAGATCGTCTTGGCCGGCACAGTGGTGGCAAGTGATGGCACAGTGGAGGCAAGTGATGGCACAGTGGGGGCAAGTGATGGCACAGTGGGGGCAAGTGATGGCACAGTGGGGGCAAGTGATGTAATGTAATGGCACAGTGGAGGCATGTAATGTAATGGAATGGAACAATGAGGCATGTAATGTAATGTAATGGCACAGTGAGATTTGAAAAAAGCCTGTTTCTGTAAGCGGTTGTTCCTGTCAGTGGTTGTTCCGAGTACCCCTCAGCTTCCAGAAAGACTAGTAAGAAGGGGGTAGTCTTATATGGCGAGTATATCCCAAAACCAACATTTTTCCTGGAAAAATCGGGGGCCGTCTTATACGCCGGGAAATACGGTACTTTATGGGAACAACTTAAAATAGTGAAAGGTTTAATTGAATCTATATCACCATAAAAATATATAATGAAGTGAAAAACAAAACCGGGGAAAGTGTTCTAAAGAAAAATTCCACAGCTTTTCATTTCCACAACCATCACATCTTGCCTCCCCTATACACGCTACAGAAATCAGTATTTTATTAGTTTTGCGCCAGCCGATGGACCGGCTTCCTAAGTGATAATAGAGGGCAGGGCCGCCATCAGGAATTATGGGGGCCCCTTACACAGCTTCAGGCATGGGCCCCCTGGAGCAGAGAAATTGAGAAGCGGGGGGCTGCCGCGAACTGAGAAGCAGTATGGGGGGTGCCGCTGCTAATTGAGAAGCGGGGGGGGGGCCTTTACAAAAGAAATAAGGAAGAATATATAAAAATATATTAAAAAAAATATAAAAAAAAGGGGGGGTAGCCATCCGGGGCCCTGGGGAATTATGGGCCCTTTAATAAAAAAAAAATATATATATATATATATATACACACACACACACACACATATATATATATATATATATATATATATATATTAAAAAAAATTTATAAAAAAAAATACAAAAAAAAGGGGTTGCCATCCAGGACCCTGTTGACCTCCAGGCCCCTGGGGACCCCCGGGCCCTTTAATAATAATAAAAAAGAAACCTCTGGGCCATTTAATAAAAAAAATAAAGAAAAATATATATATATATAAAAAAAAAAAAATTTTATAAAAAAAAAAGGGGGCTTGTCATCCGGGGCCCTGGGGACCGATGGGCCCTTTAAAAAAAAAAAAATATATATATATATATATATATATATATATATATATATATATATATATATATATATATATATATATATATATATATATATATATAAAAAAAAAAAAAAAAAAGAAAAAAAAAAATTAATAAAAAAAAGGGGGGGGGGGTTGCCATCCGGGGGCCTTGGGGACCTCTTGGCCCTTTAATAAAAAATAAAATAAGTAAAAATGTATAAAAAAAATAAAAAGAGGGGGGTTTCCACATGGGGCCCTGGGGACCTCTAGGCCCTTTAATAAAAAAGAAATATTTAGATAAAAAAAAAAGAAAATAAGAAATAAAACGAAAAAAGAAATTAAAAAAACGTTTTTTTTTTATAAAAAAAGGGGGGTTGCCATCCGGGGCCCTGGTGACCTCCGGCCCCTGGGGACCTCCGGACCCCTTACAGGTGTACTGCCTGTACCCAGGGCCGGATTAACAATGGGGCTGATGGAGCTGCAGCTCCAGGCCCCTTTCTCAAGATAGGCCCATTTGCCCAAAAAAAAAAAAAAATATATATATATTTTTTTTTTTTTAAGATTTTTTTTTTTCTAAGATCGAATTCGGGGGGTTGTAGCTCGATGACCAGAGGTCACAGAAACTCCACATTTGGGAGTAGGCATGGGAAGAGCTACCCCACAACTGGTTAAAATATGGGACGGCTATCATTTATGGTTCCGGAGATACGGGTCTGCTTGCACAGCCTGTCAGAAGCTACATTCAGAGCGGCCAATATAAATACAAGCTGACACACTGCAGCAGACTGATAGGATCACAGTGCTTATAATAATTATTTGTATATTACTCATGGTAATTAACCCCTTGCCACCCAGGCCAATTCTGACACTTCTCTACTACATGTAAAAATCATCATTTGTTTTTTGCTAGAAAATTACTCTATGGTGGTCTTTGCACTTTTTATGTTGCACGGTATAGAGCTGCACGATTCTGGCTAAAATGAGAATTGCAATTTTTTTGCTTAGAAGATAGATCACGATTCTCTCACGATTGTTGCGGCGTAACATCATCTTTCACATTAAAAAAAAAAAAAAAATGGGCTAACTTCACTGTTTTGTTTTTATGGTTTTTATTATTCATTGAAGTGGGAAAATGCAGTGTGACATAACATATTGCAGCAATAGCCATTGTATTCCCTAGAGTCTCTGCTAAAATATATATAATGTTTGGCAGTTCCAAGTAATTTTCTAGCAAATAATATTGCTTTCTAACTTAAGAAACAAGTGTTGGACTTTAAGTGGTTAAATTTAGTTACAATGTTAGTTAGTTACAATGTTTCATTTTGTTTACAAACTTTGCAGACTGCCCAGATTTGTTCTTTACACACAGAAGTGTATCCCTTTGATATAAGAAGGAAGTGTCAGTTACAATGTTTCCTGTTAAAAACTTGGCAGACTGCCCAGATATTTTCTTTTGACAGCCGAAAGTCTCTCCACTTGTTATATGAAAGAATCAGCAAACTCTGCATTGAAGATCGTCAGGGGGGTTGAATCGAGATCACGATTTTTTTAACGATTAATTGTGCAGCTCTACCACGGTATTTGCGCAGCAATTTTTCAAACATGTTTTTTTGGAAAAAAAATTTCATTCATTAAAAAAACAGTTAGTTAGTTAAGTTAGCACAATTTTTTTTGGTATCCTATTTTTTTAGGTTACATGTTTAGAGTTACAGAGGAGGTCTAGTACTAGAATTATTGGGCCTGATTCCCAAAAGAGATACGCAGACTTAACTGCTGTTCAGTCTGTGCCTAACTTTGGAAACGATTCTCAAAAGGCTTTTTCCAAAGTTAGGCAGAAAATCTGACATGTGTAAGGCACTTACACGGTCAGATCTTAGGATGCAGTACCGCATCCGCCGCTGGGGGCATTTCTCATGGAAATGCAGCTTTGAGTATGCAAATGAGGACTTAAGCAGATTCTCAAAGCATTTCAGCATTGTGATTTCTGCGTAAGTTCCGATTTTGCTTGCGCAAAACTAGGGCTGGTTTTACAATGTGTAAAGTTAGTCACACCTTGTAAAGGCCCATTCAAGCGACGGCATTTGGTATGCATTCCTGAGGGAGAACTCCACGGCAATTTTTAAATTCAAAACCGGCATGGGTTCCCCCCCCAGGAGCATACCAGGCCCTTAGGTCTGGTATGGGTTGTAAGGAGACCCCCCCTACGCCGAAAAATCGACGTAGGGGGTCCCCCTACAATCCATACCAGACCCGTATCCAAAGCACGCTACCTGGCCGGTCAGGAAGGGAGTGGGGACGAGCAAGCGCCCCCCCCCTCCTGAGCCGTGCCAGGCCGCATGCCCTCAACATGGGGGGGTTGGGTGCTCTGGGGCAGGGGGGCGCACTGCGGGCCCCCCCACCCCAGAGCACCCTGTCCCCATGTTGATGAGGACAGGACCTCTTCCCGACAACCCTTGCCGTTGGTTGTCGGGGTCTGCGGGCGGGGGCTTATCGGAATCTGGGAGTCCCCTCAAATAAGGGGGCCCCCAGATACCGGCCCCCCACCCTAAGTGAATGGATATGGGGTACATCGTACCCCTACCCATTCACCTGGAGGCAAAAAGTAAAAGTTAGTAAACACACAACACAAGGGTTTTTAAAATAATTTATTATTCTGCTCCGGAGGCCCCCCCTGTCTTCTTTATTAGCTCTATTACCAGGGGGGGCTTCTTCTTCCACTCTCCGGGGGTCTTCTTCCACTCTCCGGGGGTCTTCTTCCACTCTCCGGGGGGGTTTCTTCTTCCGCTCTCCGGGGGGGGCTTCTCCGCTCTCCGGGGGTCTTCTTCTATCTTCGCCGCTCTCCGCTGTTGACTCGGCGAACCCCGGTTCTTCTGCAGATGTCCGGTGCCTTTTCTTCAGCGCTGGCTGCCTGCTATCTTTGTGTGTTAGCTCAATTACGAGCAGGCAGCCATCGCGGTCTTCTGTGACGTCAGGTTCTTCTCTTCTGTTCTCCTCCCCTCTTCCGATGTTGACTCGTCGCATCTTGACACTGCAATGATGGAAGCGCGCCTTGCATCCCATTTATATAGGCATCACCGTCTCATCATGCTCCGGCAGGTACCCACGTGGTGGGTGCCTACCCACGTGTACCCACCACGTGGGTACCTACCGGAGCATGATGGGACGGTGATGCCTATATAAATGGGATGCAAGGCGCGCTTCCATCATTGCAGTGACAAGATGCGACGAGTCAACATCGGAAGAGGGGAGAAGAACAGAAGAGAAGAACCTGACGTCACAGAAGACCGCGATGGCTGCTTGCTCGTAATTGAGCTAACACACAAAGATAGCAGGCAGCCAGCGCTGAAGAAGAAGGCACCAGACATCTGCAGAAGAACCGGGGTTCGCCGAGTCAACAGCGGAGAGCGGCGAAGATAGAAGAAGACCCCCGGAAAGCGGAGAAGCCCCCCCCGGAGAGCGGAAGAAGAAACCCCCCCCGGAGAGTGGAAGAAGACCCCCGGAGAGTGGAAGAAGACCCCCGGAGAGTGGAAGAAGAAGCCCCCCTGGTAATAGAGCTAATAAAGAAGACAGGGGGGGCCTCCGGAGCAGAATAATAAATTATTTTAAAAACCCTTGTGTTGTGTGTTTACTAACTTTTACTTTTTGCCTCCAGGTGAATGGGTAGGGGTACGATGTACCCCATATCCATTCACTTAGGGTGGGGGGCCGGTATCTGGGGGCCCCCTTATTTGAGGGGACTCCCAGATTCCGATAAGCCCCCGCCCGCAGACCCCGACAACCAACGGCAAGGGTTGTCGGGAAGAGGTCCTGTCCTCATCAACATGGGGACAGGGTGCTCTGGGGTGGGGGGGCCCGCAGTGCGCCCCCCTGCCCCAGAGCACCCAACCCCCCCATGTTGAGGGCATGCGGCCTGGCACGGCTCAGGAGGGGGGGGGCGCTCGCTCGTCCCCACTCCCTTCCTGACCGGCCGGGTAGCGTGCTTTGGATACGGGTCTGGTATGGATTGTAGGGGGACCCCCTACGTCGATTTTTCGGCGTAGGGGGGTCTCCTTACAACCCATACCAGACCTAAGGGCCTGGTATGCTCCTGGGGGGGGGAACCCATGCCGGTTTTTTCTTTGAAAATTGGCATGGAGTTCTCCCTCTCAGGAATGCATGCTGAGCGACGCTGTCATTTTTTTTATAATTATTTGTTTTCCCGGCGCGTATATTTTTTTTCACCCGTCGCAACTTTAGTGTCCCGTCGCAATCTTCAAAGCCGCCCGGCGTCAATTACGTTCGCGCGCTGCACGTCGGGAAAATTACGTCACACGCATGCGCAGTACGGCTGGCGCGGGAGCGCTCCTCATTTAAATTTTAAACGCCCCCCGGAGAGGAGGACCGCCTTGCGACGGCGGCACTTAAGTTACACGGCCTGAAATTTCTAGGTAAGTGCTTTGAAGATCGGGCACTTAGGTAGAGATTTTAAGTCAGTGTAACTTAACTGCTGAAAGTTAAGTTAGGCAGCTTTTTTGAGAATTTGGCCCTCTGTTCTCGCTCTAACGATCGTGGAGTATGTAACCTGTGTGTATCTGGCTCTGATACTACCAGTGCCTACCCAGCCACTGACTAGTATCTCTCCCCAGCCTGTCCCCACACACCCTCTCACCTGCTGACCTGTGGATGGGGGAATCACTCCTGCAGTGTTATTGTGTTCTGCCAGTGCGTACAATGATCAGTGTTGCTAACTTTAGCTGGCAGCACTGATTGTTTTTAGAAAAAAAAACAGGCTGGTTGTACTCAAGTTGATTAATAGATTGACTTGTGTAAAACCAGCTAGCCCATACATAGATTGACTATGGCTGGTCTCTGCATAATTGGCGTAATTTCAATCCATGTATGACCCGCTTAACCACTACTCAGTCCCTAAATATCCTTCCACTCCTGTACATAGTGCTCACTGTCATACTCTCCACACTCATCTCCTGTACATAGTGCCCACTGTCATACTCTCCACACTTCTCTCCTATACATAGTACCCACTGTCATACCCTACACACTCCTCTCCTGTACATAGTGCCTGCTGTCATACACTTCTCTCCTGTACTTAGTGCCCACTGTCGCACCCTCCACACTCCTCTCCTGTACATACTGCTCACTGTCATACCCTCCACACTCCTCTCCTATACATAGTGCCCACTGTCATACCCTCCACACTCCTCTCCTATACATAGTGTTCACTGTCATACCCTCCACACTCCTCTCCTATACATAGAGCCCACTATCATACCGTCTACATTCCTCTCCTGTACATACTGCCCAGTGTCATACCCTCCACACTCCTCTCCTGTACATACTGCCCCATCATACCCTCCACACTTCTCTCTGGTACGTACTACCCTCTGTCATACCCCCTCACTCTTCCTGTACATACTGCCCATTGTCATACCCTTCACACTCCTCTCCTGTACATAGTGCTTTTTTCCGTACCCTTTGTACTCCTCTCCTGTACATAGTGCCCACTGTTAGATCCTCCACATTCCTCTCCCTCACCTGCACATACTTCCCACTTATATACCATCCATACTCCTCCCCTATGTCGCTTACCCACAAAAACAGTTCTTTAAAATTATACTGAATATCCTCAATGTTACCAGCTCTAGAATGGACATACTTTTGTTAGTTCAACTAAAGGAAATCTCAGTTCTCATATTTGTTCTGCCCCATTATTAGTACTCCTTTAATTTTGTGATTACTACTATGATGTATAGAGGAACATCGGGGATCTCAGCTACTCTAAATATAGCACTTATATAAAAAAGTGGCCCTGAAAATATTTTTTAAATGTTGGCAACTGTGCACTTAGGCACTGCCCAAGGGCCACCGTCCACCGGGTCAGTAGGGGGCCCCATGAGAGGCTCCTGGGATCCTGTGATAATAAAGCGGTAGAAAACTTTCCTGACATTACTACTTTTTAGAGGCCCTGGGGTAGGTTATGCCACAACGTACAAGTATGCACAGCATATTAGCACATTAGTGTACACTTCAATTTTCAGACTGAGCCCTCCAGTGCTGCGCTGTGATGAATCCGGCGGGACCTGGACACTTCCAACTTCACCCGTTCTTCCTTCTGGGTTCTGTGCCTTTGGTCACTTGCCTTGGCTGGGCTGCGTTCATGTCATTCCCACGCATTTATTTATTATTTATTACACCCCATTCACACCTCCGCGACAAAACGCCCGACGCCGGCCGCTCGTGCCGCTGGAGGGGAGAATTCCCATTGCTGTCTATGAGATGGTTCACATCTCATAGACGCCGTACACCTGCGGCATGAAAAAAAGTCCCGGACCCTTTTTTTCAGGCGGCATTGGCATTCGGCCATACAAAGCAATAGGAAGGATTTGTAAAAAAAAGTTACACTATTCGCGGCAAAATACGCCGCGTACGCGGCGTTACTTGTCGCGGAGGTGTGAATGCAGCCTAAAAGGCCCCACCAAAATCCTCAGCACCAGGCCCATGATGTTCTTAATCTGTCCCTGCCTGTACCATACCTCCCAACTGTCCCTGATTTCGAGGGACTGTCCCTGATTTGGAGCAACGTCCCTCTGTCCCTCATTCTCCTCATTTGTCCCTCATTGGTCTGATCTATATAGTTGTATATAAAATGCACTTTTTATCTCTCAAAAAGTGTTTCCCAGTGCTAAACCTTTCATCTGATTTCTAAATTGCTGCATTTGTAAATTCCAAAAGCCAATATAAAGGAATAGTAGTGGTAAAAAAAGCACTTGTGGGTTTAACCAATCTTATTTTTTTGTACAATTCTCCTTTAAGGGGGCGTGTCAAGGGGGTGTGTCCTATGCCTGCATACTTTTGCTGTTAGGTGTCCCTCATTCCCATCTCAGAAAGTTGGGAGGTATGCCTGTACCCCCCTGATGGCGGCCCTGAGTGTAGTGCAAGCCGGCGGGGACTCTCTGTGCTGCCCCCCTGCAAAGTGCTGCCCTAGGCCTGGGAGTTGTTGGCCTAGGCCAGAATACAGCGTTGCTCATAGTCCATTAATTCTTCTTCCAGCTAAAGCCTGTGCAGAGGTATGGGCAGAGATCTGGAGGGTGAGTGTGCAGGAGATTGACATTACACCTGGCATCCACTGGTCGTGAGTGCAGGCTCCTGTAAGAAAAAAATAACATATATATATTATTTTTTATATACGATTTTTTTATATATACTTTTTTTCCTGCAAAAATCATGTGCATTATTATTATTTTTTACTTTAAAGCAAAACTAAACTCTCAGAAATACCTTCCAGTGATATGGGGGTTCTATCCCTCACCGGCTGCCCCCTAGAATCTTCTTCCTGGCTACTTCCAGGCGCCAGGATTTCAGCCTCTTGATTGGCCAGTGGTAGAATGATATCACCCATTCATGCACTTGGGGGTCAGTCATTATGGCACAGCTGCTCCTGAACAGCACAGTGTACATTCAATAGAACACTGAGTTCAAGCAGGTAAGTTTCGGTTATTGCAGAAGAGATATTGCAATTGCGTCAGCTACAGTATGCCTTTATTTTATTTTTTTGCGCTGTACTCACAGTTTAATCCATTCGTTTTGTTTCAGACTCCCACAGGGAAAGGCGTTCCTATGAAGCGGGGAACATGATTGACGGCCGGCTATGGCGCGTCACGCTTCCCGAAAATAGCCGGAGTAGGACTCGGCTCTTCACGGCGCTATACGGCGCCTGCGCACAGACTAGGAGCTGACTGTGCAGGCGCCGTGAAGAGCCGAGTCCTATTTCGGCTATTTTGGCTATTTTCAGGAAGCGTGACGCGCCATAGCCGGCCGTCAATCATGTTCCCCTCTGAAATGTAACTAATGGATTCAACTGTGAGTACATAGAATCAGTTACGCATAGATAGCCCTAAGATCCGACAGGTGTAATTGTTTTACACTGTCGGATCTCAGGATGCAATACCGCGGCCGCCGCTGGGGGGAGTTCGCGTCGTAAACCAGCGTCGGGTATGCAAATTAGGAGTTACGGCGATCCACAACGGTTTTTCGCGTTCGCTACGTCGCTGCTAGTCTAGTTTCCCGTCGCAAAGTTAGTCGTCGTTTTAGGTGCCCTAACTTTACACAGCACACATATGTGCTGTATAAGGTATGGCCGTCGTTCCCACGTCGAAATGTAAAAATTTTTGCTTCTTGCGTAAGACGTCCGGGAATACGGAAGTACGCTACGCACGTCGCCGTTTGAAAAAATGACGTCACTTCGCGCAAAGCACGGCGGGAAATTCAAAAGGGAGCATGCGCAGTAGGTCCGGCGCGGGAGCGCGCCTAATTTAAATGGCACACGCCCCTTTGAATTACGCGGGCTTACGCCGGAGGCCGCCGGCGGAAGTTTTCAGGCAAGTGCTTGGTGAATCAGGCACTTGCGCTGAAAACTTGCGGCGGTGTAACGTATCTATCTGTCAATCAAATAGGAACGCCCATACCCGGAAGCGGCGGAGAAGATAGCTCTCTAAAATGGTAAGTACGGCTTCGATTTTAAAAAAACTACCCGATTCCCCTTGACAAAATGAGCATCAATCTAATGTTAAAAATTAAGTTTTCGGGTGAACCTCCTTTTTAAGGTGAAAAAACATCCAATGCTTACAGGCCCCCCCCAGCCCCCCCCCCCCCGTTTACTTACCTGAGCCCTCGAAAGTCCCATGTCGAGAACGTGCTGGCTTCTCGGAACGGGCTTCTCGGCTCTTCATTGGATAGATTGATAGCAGCAAAGCCATTGGCTCGCGCTGCTGTCAATCAACTCCAATGACACGAGGGACGGGGGCAGGGCCAAGTCCTGTATGGACGCTGGAGCGCCCGCAAGGTAACCCCCTTGGGAGAGCTCTTCCCAGGGGGGTTACCAAAAGCGGGAAGGAGCCGAGACAGCCGCCGAGGGACCCCAGAAGATGTGGATTGGGGCCACTCTGTGCAAAACGAGCTGCACAGTGGAGGTAAGTATGACATGTTAAAGTGAAGCTTTTGGGGCAGATCCTCAAAGAAATTACGCCGGCGTATAACTTGATACGCCGCGTAATTTCAAATTTTGCGCATCGTATCTTTGTTTTGGTATCCACCAAACAAGATACGACGGCATCTGTGTTAGATCCGACAGGCGTACGCCTTAGTACACCGTCGGATCTTAGATGCAATTTTCCGGCGGCCGCTAGGTGGCGTATCCGTTGTATTACGCGTTGAGTATGCAAATGAGCTATTTCCGACGATCCACGAACGTACGAGCGGCCATCGCATTTTTTTACGTCGTTGCCGTTCGGCTTTTTCCGGCATATAGTTAAAGCTGCTATATGGTGGCGTACTCAATGTTAAGTATGGCCGTCGTTCCCGCGTCTA
This sequence comes from Rana temporaria, assembly GCF_905171775.1. Classification (NCBI taxonomy): domain Eukaryota; kingdom Metazoa; phylum Chordata; class Amphibia; order Anura; family Ranidae; genus Rana; species Rana temporaria. The sequence goes on along the minus strand of NC_053490.1, from coordinate 456,413,067 downwards.
ATTTTGATAATTTTACGTTGTTTGCGTAAGTCGTCCGTGAATGGGGCTGGAAGCCATTTACGTTCACGTCAAAACCAATGACGTCCTTGCGACGTCATTTAGCACAATGCATGGCGGGAAATTTTAGGGACGCCGCATGCGCAGTTCGTTCGGCGTGGGGACGCGCTTCATTTAAATGAAACACGCCCCCTACCCGCCGCATTTGAATTCCGCGCCCTTACGCCGCAAGATATACACTATGCCGCCGTAAATCACGGCGCAAATTCGTTGAAGATTCAAACTAAGCCAAAGTAAGTTACAGCGGCGTAGCGTATCTGACATCTGCGCCGGGCGCAGCGTAGGTACGTGGATCTACCCCTTAGTATCGCTTGAACTTAATTTTGGGTTGTCCCCAGAAAAGTAATAGAAGGAAAATCCTCCAATGGGGACACAAGTTCCGGTGACCTGGGAGGCCCCAAGGCATTCCCTTATTTTTCAGGGATTTCTTATATCCTGTTTTGGCTATGGGACAAGAAGTAAAGGGAAATCGTCCCAATGGGGTAGATTTCCTAAAACTGGAGCACTCAGAATATGGTGAAGCTGTGCATGATAACCATACAGCTTCTAACTTCAGCTTATTCAATTCAACTTTGGCAATAAAACGTGAAAGCTTTTTGGTTTCTGTTCAGCGTTGCACCAGATTTTGCACTCGGTTTTAGTAAATAACCCCAATGGGACACAGATGGCAAAAAAAACAAAAAAACAACAGGGGTTATAATCCTCCCTTACTCTATCCAAAATGAAAAAAAAAAATGCTTGTTGTTCTACTTTAAGTAATAATGATTAGAATACATATTAGACGTATTAGTAGTGTGTCGCCCCCCAAGTGATCTTTAACCCGTAAATGGGTGATTATTTCTTTGTAAATTAAAAATCACCTTTAACATGTCTAACAAAGCAACTGGGCAATTTAATAATAACATATTGCTAAATAAGGTTTGCTTTGCATGGCTGAGTTACTACCCTGCAGTTGTATGTAAACACTAAGGTCAGGCTGTGATCTGTAGATGTAGGTATTTGGGAGATGAGTAACACAGGTAAATATGTAGTGTGACGGCCGAGAAAAGATGATGTAATGAGAGTGAGCTCAACAATACAACACGGTGTGGGTGTTTTGATTTTTCAAGTGCGTGAAGTTTTGGTTAAACAAAAGCACGCCTAGAATGTAATGTCATTGAAGTCTAACTTCAAGCATGGAACCTCATATCAGACAAAATATTATTCCGTCAGTGTCTGCTGAGACCAGATTATTTCAGCAAACGGAACTTCCCTGGATGTCTCTGGTTTCACTCTGCAACCTTCTGATAACATCTGACACATGGGGTGCGTGATTTGCAACCATGCATTGCTATACATTTTTCCTCTGTACCGATCATTAGTAATACCTAGAATATGCAGTCCAGTTTTGGGCACCAGTTCAAAAAAGGATATTGGGGAACTGGAGAAAGTGCAGAGAAGGGCAATCAAACTGATAAGAATCATGGAGGAGCTCAACTATGAGGAAATATTAAGGAAATTCATTTATTCTCTCCTGACCAGAGCAGATTAAGAGGTGTTATGATCACCGGGCCTGATCCACAAAAACCCGGCGTAACTTAATTTTTCCCGTTTAAGTTACACCGCCGCAAAATCTGTACCTAAGTGCCCGATCCACAAAGCACTTACCTAGAAATTTGAGCGGTGTAACTTAAATCCGTCCGGCGCAAGGCGTTCCTAATCTAATGGGGCGAGTCCCATTTAAATTAGGCGCGCTCCCACGCCGGACGTACTGCGCATGCTCCCGACGTTATTTTCCCGACGTGCTTTGCGCGGATTTACGTTGCGCCGGGTTTTGAGAATCGCGACGGGCGTAAAAAAAAAAAAAAAAGAGATGCGGCGGGAAAAAAAAATTAAAAAAAAAATTTGACAGCGACGCGGGATAGAAGGATATACTTTTACAAGGTGTAAACAGTTTACACTTTGTAAAAGCAGCCCTAATTTTACGACGGCAAACTAATACTTACGGAGAAAAAACGAAGCGAAAAAGCTTTGTGGATCTCTGTAAGTGCTAATTTGCATACCCGACGCTGGATTTCGACGAGAAATGCCCCCAGCGGCGGCCGCGGTACTGCATCCTAAGATCCGACAGTGTAAGGGCCAGATCCACAAAGAGCCGCCGTAACTTAAATATTCTGATTTAAGTTACACTGCCGCAAAATTTCTACCTAAGTGCCCGATCCACAAAGCACTTACCTAGAAATTTTCGGCTGTGTAACTTAAATCCGTTCCTATTCAAATGGGGCGAGTCCCATTTAAATTAGGCGCGCTCCCGCGCCGGACGTACTGCGCATGCTCGTGACATCATTTTCCCGACGTGCATATCGCAAAATTACGTTACGCCGAGCTTCGTGAATCGCGCCGGGTCCAAAAAGTTGCGTCGGGAAAAAAAAAAGATACAACGGGAAAAATACATAAATAAATAAATAAATAACAGCGTCGCGGGTAAGAAGGGTCTACTTTTACAAGGTGTAAACAGTTTACACTTTGTAAAAGCAGCCCTAATTTTACACATGCAACTTAATACTTACGGAGAAAAAACGAAGCGTAAAAGCTTTGTGGATCTCCGTAAGTGCTAATTTGCATACCCGAAGCGGCATTTCGACGCGAAATGCCCTCAGCGGCGGATGCGGTACTGCATCCTAAGATCCGGCAGTGTAAGTCCCTTACACATGCCGGATCTTCTGCCTATCTTTTGGAAACTGATTCTGTGGATCAGTTCCAAAGATAGAAACAGGGATACGACGGCGTATCAGTAGATACGCCGGCATATCCGTTTTGAGGATCTGGTCCTAAGTCCCTTACACATGTCGGATCTTCTGCCTATCTTTGGGAAACTGATTCTGTGGATCAGTTCCATAGATAGAAACAGGGATACGACGGCGTATCAGCAGATACGCCGGCGTATCCCTTTTGTGGATCAGGCCCACCATGTATAAACACTGTATATAAGTGGGTCATATATTGAACTTGGTGCAGAGTTATTCATTACAAAGGAGTTGGAGATATAACCTACACATAAGGAAAGGCTTTTTCACAGTAAGAGCTGTGAAAATGTGGAAGAGACTCCCTCAAAAATGTTCTGGCTTGCTCAGTAGATTGTTTTTAAGAAGAGCTGGATACATTCCTAAATTAACAAAATATAACTGGATGGATATTAACATTTCCAGGTAATAACACTATTTTTAGCGACGCTTTACCCTTTACTGTCACATTTGCGGCACTATTCAACCGCTAGCGGGGCGGTTTTACCCCCGCTAGCGGCAGAGAAAGGGTTTAAAACCGCCTTAACCACTTAAGACCCGGACCTTTAGGCAGGTAAAGGACCTGGCCAGTTTTTGCGATTCGGCACTGCAACGCTTTAACTGACAATTGAGCGGTCGTGCGACGTGGCTCCCAAACTAAATTGGCGTCTTTTTTTTCCCACAAATAGAGCTTTCTTTTGGTGGTATTTGATCACATCTGTGGTTTTTATTTTTTGCACTATAAACAAAAACAGAGTGACAATTTTGAAAAAAATGCAATATTTTTTATTTTTGCTATAATAAATATCCCCCAAAAACATATAACAATTTTTTTTTCCTCAGTTTAGGCCGATACATATTCTTCTACCTATTTGTGGTAAAAAAATCGCAATAAGCGTTTATCGATTGGTTTGCGCAAAATTTATAGCGTTTACAAAATAGGGGATAGTTTTATTGCATTTTTATTATTTATTTTTTTACTACTAATGGCGGCGATCAGCGTTTTTTTTTTTCGTGACTGCGACATTATGGCGGACACTTCGGACAATTTTGACATATTTTTGGGACCATTGTCATTTTCACAGCAAAAAATCCATTAAAAATGCATTGTTTACTGTGAAAATGACAATTGCAGTTTGGGAGTTAACCACAAGGGGGCGCTGAAGGGGTTAAGTGTGACCTCATCTGTGTTTCTAACTGTAGGAGGGTGTGGCTGTAGGTGTGACGTCATTGATTGTGGTTCCCTATATTAGGGAACACACGATTGATGACGGCGCCACACAGCTCTCCCCCTTCTTCAGCTCCGGGGACCGATCGCGGGACTCCAGCGGCGATCGGGTCCCGCGGTCACAGAGCTTCGGACTGGGTCGCGAGCGCGCGCGAACCACGGCTGGGCACTTAAAGAGGACGTACCTGTACGTGCTTGTGCCCAGCCGTGCAGGAGGCGGTCCTTAAGTGGTTAAAGCGCCTCTGCAGAGCGTTGGTCAGATGCCGATCGACTGCTGGATTTATGGCTTCTGTCGAACGAGGAGCTGTGTACACCCGCCGAAAGTCAGCCGGTAACTGCCGAACCAACCGTTTTCTGCCCGTGTGTACTAGCTCAAGTGTAGGCAAAAACAGAAAAATCAGCACAAAGGACATAACCTACAATCAGTAGGATGTGTCCCTTGTGCTGATTCCTCTTTTGTTAGCAGTAATCTTAGTATATAAGTGGAGGGTAGAAGAGATGTTTTGACTGTGAAACCAATACCAATCATTTAAGTAAAATGTACCTTTACAGTGACTTTCCACTGCCACTGTGTTAAAGAGCATATTGCAATATTTCCTGTTGTGTCCTTCCCAGACAGATGACACACCACATACCTGCTTGTAGGTTTCTGGAATAACAAATACTCTCAGTGGACTTTTCACATGGATATTTGCTGTCAATAAGTAATGAATGTTTGAAAGGCGAGTCCAAAGCATAAAATAGCTCTGCCACTCAGTGCCGATCCTGACCTCTCTGGGGCCCTAAGCAAAATTACATGTCACCATAGGTGTGCGCACAGGGTGTGCCAGGCACACCCTAATCATCCTGTGGCGCAGATTGCACCAAAATATACAGCGTTAAATGTGCACTAATGCACAGAAAAATACAGCATTAAATGGCACATAACACACTGAAATATACAACGTTAAACATGCAGTAATGCACAGAAATATACTGCGTTAAACGTGCAGCACAGAAATAGACCCCTGATATTTCACCAAAGTCCCTAATGTGGCTCCTAAAATAATAAAAATAAAAACTTCTGACACTGTCCACTGCTCTGCTGACACCATCAGTATACTGTATATGCACATGCAGACACATGCAAATATGTTTGAGCTTTGGGGTTGCACACCCTAATGCAATAGGCTGCGCACACCTATGCATGTCACATTAAAGTTGAGAAGCGGGGGTGGGGGGGTTCCGACAGTGACATGTCACATTAACACCCATAACATTATTTTAATTTGATGAAAAAAAGAGGAAAGGAAAGAGGGAGAAAGAGAATGGTAAAATGGATCTTAGTATTTTTTTATTGTTTCCTGTTTTCCCCTCCATGAATGGCCATATGGACAAATTGTGACCATTTGACAATAATTTTGTGGCCTTGTAGGCTCCTGCTCCGTCTTTTCTTCAGTTGCTTATTTAAAAAAAAAAAAAAACTCTCACCAGAAGTTAGAAAGGATTTGTAAGCCCCTCCAGTGGATGCTGTGCACTTGTCCCTGATAGAATCAGTGATGTGGTTTGATAATAAAGTGTTGTTTTTTTGCTGTCCATGCTCACTGTAGTTCTTGCCTAGGCAGAAACTAGGGATGAGCCAAACACCCCCCCCCCCTGGTTTGGTTTGCATTAGAACCTTCGAACGGACCGAACGTTTGCGCAAAGTGCTAATTTTAAAGGCTAATATGCAAGTTATTGTCCTAAAAAGGGTTTGGGGACCTGGATCCTGTTTTTTTCGGGAGCAGTGATTTTAATGATGCTTAAAGTGAAAAAAAAAAGTGAAATATCCCTTTAAATATCGTACCTGCTGGGTGTCTATAATATGCCTGTGAAGTGGCACGTGTTTCCCGTGTTTAGAACTGTCCCTGCACAAAATGACATTTCTATAGGAAAAAAATCATTTAAAACTGCTTGTGGCTTTAATGTAATGTCTAGTCCCGGCAATATGGATGAAAATCATTGAGAAAAATGGCATGGTCCCCCCCCCCCCCCAGACCATTACCAGTCCCTTTGGGTCTTGTATGGATATTAAGGGGAACCCCGCACCCAAATTAAAAAATGGAAAGGCGTGGGGCCCCCAGACCCTATATACTCTGAACAGCAGTATACAGGCGGTGCAAACAAGACAGGGAGTGGTATTAATATGAGAACACCAGCAATTGTAGTCAGGTAGCTTTAGGTACACACTGTACAAAGGACAATAAAACAAAATACTGGAGGTCCCTGCCTGTATTTGTATGAGAACACCAGCAATTGTATTCAGGTAATCTTTAGGTGCACACTGTGCAAAGGACACTAAAACTGAATACTGGGGGCAGATCCTCAAAGAAATTACGCCGGCGTATCTGTTCAAATTTTGCGCGTCGTATCCACCAAACAAGATACGACAGCATCTGTGTTAGATCCGACAGGCGTACGCCTTAGTACGCCGTCGGATCTAAGATGCAATTTTCCGGCGGCCGCTGGGTGGCGTTCACGCCGTAATCCGCGTTGAGTATGCAAATTAGCTTTTTCCGACGATCCACGAACGTACGAGCGGCCGTCGCATTCTTTTACGTCGTTTCCGATCGGCTTTTTCCGGCGTATAGTTAAAGCTGCTATCTGGTGGCGTACTCAATGTTAAGTATGGCCGTCGTTCCCGCGTATAATTTTGAAAATTTTACGTCGTTTGCGTAAGTCGTCCGTGAATGGGGCTGGACGCCATTTACGTTCACGATGAAAACAATGACGTCCTTGCGATGTCATTTGGAGCAATGCACCCTGGGAGTTTTGTCGGACGGGGCATGCGCAGTTCGTTTGGCGCGGGGACGCGCTTCATTTAAATGAAACACGCCCCCTACTCGCCGCATTTGAATTCCACACCCTTAAGCCGCGAGAAATACACTACGCCGCCGTAACTTACGGCGCAAATTCTTTCTGGATTCAAACCAAAGCCAGGTAAGTTACGGCGGCGTAGCGTATCTCAGATACGCTGCGCCGGTGCAGATCTTTGAGCATCTGCCCCTGGAGGTCCCTACCTGTATTTGTATGAGAACACCAGCAATTGTATTCAGGTAAGCTTTAGGTGCACACTGTGCAAAAGACACTAAAACTGAATACTGGAAGTCCCTGCCTGTATTTGTATGAGAACACCATCAATTGTATTCAGGTAAGCTTTAGGTGCACACTGTGCAAAGGACACTAAAACAAAATACTGGAGGTCCCTGCCTGTATTTGTATGAGAACACCAGCAATTGTATTCAGGTTGTATTCAGGTCGCTTTAGGTGCACACTGTGCAAAGGACACAGTACACTAAGTGAAAATACTGCAGCTAGCACAATCACCTGCCTGCCTGTCAGTATATTATGAAGAGAATAACAGGAACGGTTCTAGCTAAACTGAATACCTGGGACAACACCTGGGATGCATATATATCCTCTACACATTGTAACTGCAGCTAGCTGACTCGCCTGCCTGCTCTGTCTCTCTCTCTCTCTCAGCGCGCCGGAACACACTACGCAAGGCCGACTTCCAGGTATCCTTATATAGTGTGGGGCGTGTACTAAATCCCCTGAGGCATAATTGTCCAAAACCACCCTGGCTTTGGCTATATATGGCTCTCCGTTTTTTCCACGTTGTTTTTGGGCCAAAGCATGCGGGTCATAGTGCATGGTTGGCCAATCATCAGCCAGCAATGCACTGCGATGCTGCAGTGAATTATGGGCCGTGACTCAAATTTGCCGCAAACAGCCCATAACGTTCGCAATTAGACGATCAAACATACGAAGTTCGAGTTGAACATGGTTTCGACTCGAACTCAAAGCTCATCCCTAGCAGAAACCAGTGGCGGCTGGTGCTCAAAATTTTGTGGGGGTGCAAACAAACTGAAAAATTCAGAAAATTGTGGCCATCAAATGCAGCCACTGTGCCCATCATATGCAGCCACTGTGCCCATCATATGCAGCCTCTGTGCCCTTCATATGCACCCTGTGCCCATCATACAGCCTCTGTGTCCATCTTCTGCAGCCTATGCCCATCATATGCAGCCTCTGCCCATCATATGCAGTCTCTGTGCCCATCAAATGCAGCCACTGTGCCCGTCATATGCAGCCTGTGCCCATCATAGGCAGCATGTGCCCATAATATGCAGCCTCTGTGTCCATCATATGCAGCCTCTGTGCCCATCCTATGCCGCCACTGTGACCCCTCCGTTCGCCCGCTCGCCGTCTGACCAGCACTTACCCTATCCTGGTGGCGGGTCAGGCAGCGGGTGACACCTGTGAGCAGTGCGACATGCAGCTGGTCAGGCGATGGCTCCTTCATCCTCCATTGTTCTCTGTCCTCCCCTGCGTCCCTTCTTCTGTTCTGTTAGGCGTCCAATCAGAGCGCCTGTGCCTTCAGCCAATCAGGTGACAGGTATAAGGCCCTGTACACACGAGCGGATATCCGATGAAAACAGTCCGCCGGACCGTTTCCATCGGACATTTCTGCTCCGGATTTTGATCTGATGGGCTGTACACACCATCAGATCAAAATCCCAGCGGAAAACATACGCGGTGACGTGGCCGCGCCGTCGCCGCGACGATGACGCGGCGACGTGCGCGACCCTGGAAGGTAAATACTTCCACGCGTGCGTCAAATAACTTCGACGCATGCGAGGGATGGGGATCGGTCGGACTTATCCGGTGAGTCTGTACAGACGACCGGATAAGTCCGACGGACAGGTTTCCAGCGGATAGATTTCTTAGCATGCTAAGAAATTTTTATCCGCTTGAAAAACGGTCGGCTGGACAAATGTCCGCCGAAAAATGTCCGCTAGGCCGTACACACGACTGGATTTGTCTGCTGGAACTGATCCGCGGATAAATCCCAACGGACAGATCCGGTTGTGTGTACGGGGCCTTAGATCCGCGCCTCCTTATTGGCGGTTCTGTGTTAGAAAAGCAAATATTAATTTGCTTTTCTAACACACCTGGGTTGACTGTGAGCGCAATGCTTGTTTTAAGCCTATTAGAGCCTATGGCTCTAATCAGGTGCTTAAAAAAGCACCCCTGCCGCTGGAATTCAGGCCTGAATATGCTCCGCATGAAACTATCCATTCTATACAGAGGGGGGTGGTGTGTCAGAGGGGGCGGTGCCTGTACGCCCTTAATGGACGCACCGCCACTAGCAGAAACCCACATTTTGGGTGTTCCTATGGAGAAGGTACAGGCAACACTGAAGAAACGGCTGCTTCTCAAATCTGCAGCCCTCCTTGCCGTCCATCCCTGTGAATCCTCGGCTTTGTTTGTATCCGCACCCTCCCACAGCCTATTCTGCAGCTATGCCTCATTTGTTATTTTTAAAAGATTGAGCCCACAGTTTCACACAGCCACCAACTAGTTCAGAGGAGATCACTACAGTAGAAGATGACAGCTTATGTTGTGTAAATTGCCTATGGAGCAGATCAGTCATTCCCAAAAACACAAGCTGACAACAGCACACAATGGCAGTTACTGCACTGGACTATCTTAGACAAATATAGTAGATGCTGGAGTGTGCTGTTGGCTTGTGTTTTTGTGAATGAGCGGCACTGCTTCTCAGCAGTTGTCATTCACATAACACAAGCCGCAAGCTACTACTATAGTAATCTCTTCTGGACTAGCTGGTGGCTGCAGAAAACTGTGGCCTCTGTCTTTTAATACCCCGTACATACGATCGAGCTTTAGCCCGACCAAACTCCGAAGGAATTCCATCGCATGTTCTCTATGTAAACTCCGACGGAATTCCTCGGATTATCCGATGGAAAAACTCCGATGGGCATACACACTGTCGGAATTTCCGATGGAAAATGTCAGTCTGACTTTTTCCATCGGACATTACGATTATGTGTATGAGGCATAACAGTAGCAGTGGATCCATGGCTGCATAATGGTGAGAGGGGCTGTGTGAATTTGTGGGATTAGCCTCTAATTTGTACGAATGGAGAAACTATGCAGGCTTTGCAGGCTCTGTGTGCTCTGTGCAGTTAGTCAGAAGTCCATTTCCTTTGTCCATTCTTGTTGGTTAGTGGAGGGTAGTGGTAGAGCCTAGCTTTCCAACAATGCTACTTAGGAACCACAGCACTGATTTTAATGGAGACATATGCTATTTGCACAGGGTCCCTTGGGTAATTTGAAGGGTAATTCCACTTTTTTGGTGGAAAAAATAGCAAAACAATAATATAGCGTATACAATTGCGACAGAATTCATATTATGATTGAATGTTATTAAAAGTTACCTTTCCTTTTTCAATCTGCAGCTCTGTAATTTTCTAAAAATGCAATGCAATATGGCTATGTCATGGAAGCATGAATCAGACGTACAAAACAGATAAATGAATAAGAGGATCTTTATTGAAAACCAAACAGCAAGGTCAAAGTCCACGCTGACGTAACCGCCAGAAGAGTCGTCCAACAGTGCCAGGGTCGATAGCCAGGGAAGAACGTCAGCCAAGCCGGAGTCTGTAGCCAGAGACAGGTGAAACGAAGCCGGGGATCAGGAACCAGAAGGAACGTCCGTAGCTGGGTCGGTAACCAGGAACAAGCAGCACGATCACAGAAGGGGTAACAGACGAGAGGCCCAAGCAAGGAAATGCTGCAGCTGCCGTCATATACAGTGATGAAAATAAGTATTTGAACACCCTGCTATTTTGCAAGTTCTCCCACGTGGAAATCATGGAGGGGTCTGAAATTGTTATCGTAGGTGCATGTCCACTGTGAGAGACATAATCAAAAAAAAAAATCCAGAAATCCCAATGTATGATTTTTTTAACTATTTATTTGTATGACACAGCTGCAAATAAGTATTTGAACACCTGAGAAAATCAATGTTAATATTTGGTACAGTAGCCTTTGTTTGCAATTACAGAGGTCAAACGTTTCTTGTAGTTTTTCACCAGGTTTGCACACACTGGAGGAGGGATTTTGGCCCACTCCTCCACACAGATCTTCTCTAGATCAGTCAGGTTTCTGGGCTGTCGCTGAGAAACACGGAGTTTGAGCTCCCTCCAAAGATTCTCTATTGGGTTTAGGTCTTGAGACTGGCTAGGCCACGCCAGAACCTTGATATGCTTCTTACAGAGCCAATCCTTGGTTATCCTGGCTGTGTGCTTCGGGTCATTGTCATGTTGGAAGACCCAGCCTCGACCCATCTTCAAAGCTCTAACTGAGGGAAGGAGGTTGTTGCCCAAAATCTCGCAATACATGGCCCCGGTCATCCTCTCCTTAATACAGTGCAGTCGCCCTGTCCCATGTGCAGAAAAACACCCCCAAAGCATGATGCTACCACCCCCATGCTTCACAGTAGGGATGGTGTTCTTGGGATGGTACTCATCATTCTTCTTCCTCCAAACACGGTTAGTGGAATTATGACCAAAAAGTTCTATTTTGGTCTCATCTGACCACATGACTTTCTCCCATGACTCCTCTGGATCATCCGAATGGTCATTGGCAAACTTAAGACGGGCCTTGACATGTGCTGGTTTAAGCAGGGGAACCTTCCGTGCCATGCATGATTTCAAACCATGACGTCTTAGTGTATTACCAACAGTAACCTTGGAAACGCTGGTCCCAGCTCTTTTCAGGTCATTGACCAGCTCCTCCCGTGTAGTCCTGGGCTGATTTCTCACCACGATCATATGCGGCAATGTCAGACCGTAGAGAAGGCCACCAGAACAAACGTGAGACAGCCCAGGACAGGTAGGTGCCAGGCGGGGGACGGGGGACAATCTGGTTGTATTTTGGGGCAATCTGGCAGCATTTTAAGGGGCAGTCTGGCGGCATTTTAAGGGGCAATCTGGCGGCATTTTACGGGGCAAACTGGCAGCAATTGGTGGGCACAGTGGCGACAATTGATGGCACAGTGGCGACAATTGATGGCACAGTTGCTGCCTTTGATGGCACAGTGGCTGCGTTTGATGGAACAGTGGCGACAATTGATGGCACAGTGGCGACAATTGATGGCACAGTGGCTGCGTTTGATGGCACAGTGGCAACAATTCATGGGCACAGTGAGGCTGCAATTGATGTTTTTTTTTCCATTTGTTTGTGCCCCCCCCCAAAAAAAAATTGAGCACCAGCCGCCACTGTGTATATATATATATATATCTATATATATATATATATATATATATATATATACACACACACACACACACACACACATACACATTGGGGGTTATTTACGAAAGGCAAATCCACTTTGCACGATAAGTGCAAGCTACAAGTGCAAAGTGCACTTGAAATTGCACTGAAAGTGCACTTGGAAGTGCAGTTGCTGTCAATCTGAGGGGAAGATCTGAAATGAGGGGAAGCTCTGCTGATTTTATCACCCAATCATGTGCAAGCTAAAATGCTGTTTTTTTATTTGCCTTGCATGTCCCCCTCGAATCTACAGCGCCTGCACATTTCAGTGCAATTTCAAGTGCACTTTGAACTTGTAGTTTGCACTTGTAGTGCAAAGTGGATTTGCCCCCATTATATGTTCTTCAGCCAGGGTTGTAGTAGATATGATACACAGTATACAAATCTACTAATTACATTTTGCCTCTACCATACGGAGACCTATTTTTCTATTGTTCTTTAAATACATACTTATACCATACACAATTTTTTAAACAAATGTTCCTGACCATAAAAGTTCTTATGTACTTATGTAACCTTTCCTAGCAGACGCATATTACAATAAATACAATTTTTCCAGACGGAGGATCCCATTAACAGTTAGAATTTTGGTTGTTCAGAAGTTATTTTTTCTCATCACTATGGTTAAAAACGATCGCCAATTTGTCCCCAATAATCATTTGAAAATCGAACAGATGTTTTGAAAGCAAATATATTCAAACAAAATTCTAACCTTGTTTGGCCTGTTTTAGCGCTTGCTTAATTGAACCCTTCTGGTAGTGTGGCTCGCTCCTATGTGATCCCTAAGGTATTGAGAATAAATAGGTGGCATCGTTTTTGAAGTAGCAGCATAGCTCTCTCTTTCTAAAAATATTCAGTAATTTACAAAAAAAATTAGGACAGAAAAAACTATATTGTGCCGCTAAATACTGAAAAACAGAAGTCTTTTGTGTATGACGTTAACGTTGTCCCTGGGAATTAAGGACATTTGGTAAATATCTCCTTCACAGATTCCTGTTGAGGTGGCAACATTGCTGTGTATTCTGTACACAGCAGTACACAGTGTACAGCCAATCCCTGCAGCCATACAAACTCCCGTACGCACTACAGGTTCCTCTGTGCTAATCCTGGAATGTCTGTATCCAGGAGGTCAGGCAGCTGACATTCATTCAGGGATAACACTATTTGCATCTGTCCCCCTCGCATACACGGTCTTATTTAGGTATTTGCTTAAAGCGGTAGTTCACCCTGTTTTACAAGTAGTCATCACTAGCACTGTTTTTAACGAACAAAGAGCACACGATTTTTTTTTTTTTTTTTTAGTCGCTCCTTACCTGTTTCCTGGTCGATCGTCCCACCTGTCAATCATTCCCTCCCGCGGGGAATGGGCGTGTCGGTCCGTTCTCCCCCGTCCTGCCACTCAAATTTCAGTAACTCCTCCGTCGACGTGCTGTTCTGTACTCGCGCGACATCTCCTCGGTCACCTGAATCTACAGGCGTGTCATGTGACTCGGCAAGCGGGTCATGTGACGTCGGCGGGAAGGAACTCTCCATTTCAACTTTGGGAAGAGACTTGCACAACGCCATTACACACCGGAATTCGGCTGAGAAAGGAAGCCATCGGACGGTACAGCGGTATTTCGGTCCTTGCTGGCGTAATAAACTTCAATGTAAGGTAAGTAAACTACTTTTCAAGCCTGTAAATGTTTTATTCAATGTTTGTAATAAATGTAAAATGTCAATTATACTTCTATCTATTAATTCATTGCTAGCTTTTCAGCTTACAATGAAACAATAGATGCAAATGGTTTTTATTTTTAAAATGGCCATCTTGTATGTAAAATGCTAAACATTCTCATTCCCTATTATTTATCAATATAATTATATTTTAATAAATTGTACGGTTTATACTCTTTATTTTTAATTTTTTTAATAGATATATTTTTTGATGAAAAATGTATTTTCTGTGTTTTTTTATTTTTTTAATAATGCATTTGCTTTAATTTTTTTTTTTCTAATGTTAAAATAAAATAATTTTAAAAATCATACATTTTATTTTGACCAGGTTGAATAACTACAATAAACACTGCCAACAACAGAAAAAAAAACTCTCATTACTCAAAACCTCAATTTGACTCATTTATTGTTTTAAAAGGTAAGTGGAATAATTTTTTTTTATTTTTTTGATGCGTGAGTGTGTCCGTGCTTGTGTGTGTTCATCTTGTATTATTTTAGCAAATATTCTATAAAGTAATATGAAGAATTGTAATTCTCTGTCTTTTTTTTATTATTTTTTATTTAAAAAAAAAAATATATA